>NC_137455.1:49631019-50319448 GCF_964235325.1 Thermobia domestica | reverse complement strand
GTAACAAGAAAACTCTTCTAATCTCCAGAAAGAAAAACATGTTGGAATGAGAAGAATTGGAGAAGGTCTGTCAATGGAGACAATGATTTACAAACTTATATCCTGCAATTGTTCTAGATTTGATATGTTCATCTACTTTCAGGCACTTTCTGATTCATGCGTGGTCAGTGTTTTTATTTCTTTGAATATATAGTATATAATAAAATAATACATTACATACACAGCAATATTGAGATTAATATCTGGTATTCATTAGACAACATGCTCCGAACCATAGAGATTCATGTTAGATTGGAGAACTGCTTCGTTCATCATCTACTGTACAATTTTACTTGCATAAAGACCTGACTCAGTGCTACCAACTGCTGTCAGTGCTGAGAGAAATTACGTGTAAGTGGGGTTGCATCTGTCCAGGGTTTATCACGACTGCAAATGATCTGGACACCAAGGAATACAATTAGAGCACTTAGGGAGAGATACTTCTGCTGGTTACTGTACAATGTAATTAAGGTAACTGAATAAAGTATAATTCTTATTTTTATCACTGGAATAGTCACAGAATAGATCAAGATGTGGATGTTGGGAGATAACTCAAACTGAACCAAATCATCCAAAAATGAGACAACTCCATTAGCACCCTTTCTGCCTGCAACTTCAGTCTAAGTGTAGAAAATTGGTTTGGAACCTGATAATTGGTGTATATTCAATGAATAAAACGAAAATTGGTGTTTATAATTAACAATGTATGATGTGATGTTTGGTAATGAAAGATTCTTCTGATAGTCCAGGACAAGCTTTCAACATTTAGTGATATTCTGTTTCTATTTTTTGGATCCAGTCCTCCTGTGATAAAATGTTTTAGCCTTTGTAAGATACACTCTTTCTGGAATACTAAATGACTTTTCTCCCTTTCAATCTGTCTTTCTGGAACTAATCACCTCCGATAAATTATTGAGGCCAGAATTTAGGGATTTTAATTTAACTTCTAATTCATTACACGTGGTACACGTGTTGCTACGAGGGTAACCGAATGATATGTTGAATTCGATATATATATATATATATATATATATATATATATATATATATATATATATATATATATATATATAAGGGTATTCTTCACCATACATTTTGCAATACATTTCATAAAATTTATTTATCTTAATCTCCTTGGGAAGATCAATGATTGAGGTTTTGTCCAAACTGGAGTGGCTTGATGGATCTTTGAAAGATTGATTATGCTTAATTATATTATCATGCTTATCTTCTGAAAGTTTGTGTGGACGGTTGCCATTTTTCCCTCTGCCATCAATAGGTGCAATACCAGAATTTTAAAGAACGCTAAATGGTTTCTATTTTTTTCTATTTGATTCCATAAAGAGATAGGAAAACCTTCTGGCAGACTGGAACATCAATGATATTACCATCTACGTCTGTTCTTCTCATTCTGTAAGGGTACGAAGTATCATGAAATTTCGCATATACTTCATTCCTACTTCTTCTAGTTATGAAGTGTACTGTGATTAGCCCACTGAGGTGAGCACTTAGCGCATTCCAATTTCCCAATGCATTGAAATCATGCATTTGTTTTTGAGTATTTGAAACTTGTAGTTAGGCAAAACACTTTCTTGTTCAGTTACAATTTTCAGGTGTTTGAAATCACTGAGCTTTTTTTTTTTTTAACATCACTAACACGTCTGCGTCTCTTTGTCTTCCTTGACTTCAAGACTAAATCACAATTATCATCAGCCATGTTTTCCTCTCAAAGTCTACAGCAAAACTACTGCGAACCATTTTTTTAAACAGCTAGATTTTTGAAGTTATATTTAGCTGTATCAGTCTGTCAGCAATGCAACATAAACACAGTTCCCCCAAGGGCGGCTTTAGAATTTTAATTTTGGGTAGGCACGCTCCCTCGCTTATGAATACATATACACGTTTGATTGATTAATGACAGTAGGAAATTATTTTTACAGTAAACCTCTGGCTAATAAAATCACAAAATATAATTACACTAAATAAGAAGAAGATGAAAAATAAAACTGAAATTTAACTAAATAAAATTTAACACATAATTGATTTAAGATAAGGCAGCAACTTAGAGTAGGAAAGGTATAGTAACTATGTTTAGATCTGTCAAGATCTCACCAACACGAACAGGTGGTAGAATACACTCCACATGGAGACGTGAAACTAAAACAGGAAACTTAATTCCAAACTCAACAGTTCTCGTGGGCATAGTCTCAGAACATCCTGTCGAAATGGTAGAGGTGGCTTTACCAAAAGGCATTACCAAGCATGACTTTGCGAAACACTCGAGCAAAGAGTAAACCATTGACCACATACAAATTAATACGTAAATCAAATTGAAAGCACGATAGCTGAATTGCACGGAACTGAATAATTAAATAAATAAAAGATGCAATTAAGTAAAGCTAAAGTGATGGTGAAGAGAATTGCTGACCAAGGTTTATTACTATAATATTAGAATTCATTGATTTCTTTCATTACTCATACAACTGCAAATAAATGGTAAATCTAGGCTAACAATAATTTCCTGTAAGACATCAGAGATAGATGAACCTTCACGCAGGCGATGAACTCAGTTCGCTGTCGAGATGAAAGACAATTAAATTTCCCTTGTGTATCTGGACTCCAAAATAAGGATGAATAAATTTAGAAATCATTGTCCCATGGTCCTGGGGAGCCCGATATGGAACAATAGAAAGCAAAGTAATCACAAGTAGTGATCATGTAATCCATATTCTCTCACTCTCTGTCTCTCTAAATATTAACATTTGAGGAATGTGAATATTAGCCTAATAATCATTTATGCTATGTTTGATCTAATTAAAAGGAAACTGAACATATTACACGGAATATTAAGTAAAAATTACATTTTACCTAATTGACTTACATTTAGTGTGACTTTAATCGTGTATCAAATATGACCTGTTTAGTAGATTATAATTGTTATTCAATTCCAAAAGCTAGTGTATCAGAAAGAAGAATAAAGTTTAATAATTCACAAGGTAAACTACAACAACTTTCAAACTGTAGAATACCACACACACACGATGTTTCATTGATATGAGGACGTGCTCAACGTGTAGTCATTGGAAACAAAATGTTTTTCTACATAATATTAAATCACTATAAGTAGTTTTTGAAACTAAATCCGACAAATAAGTGTGTATTTTGTGAAAATCATTTTCCTGGTTTTTTATGAAGTTTCTAAAGGAAAAAGAATAGCTAAGTACCAAAGTTATAAAGAGATTCATTTTGCGTTAAATGAAATCAGCTATCACAGAAAATTCGAACTAAGACCTTTATGTATCTACATTACTCTTTATATCTGGAGAATTTACTGTGACAGTATGACTCCGTAATCATGGAAATATAATTTTTATAGTTATTTAACGAGATAGGCTAACAAGCGAGTATCTTTTCTGTTAATATATTAGGCTAGTAATCTGTTATCAGTTTCCTATAAGCTAGAAAATATCTTAACTTTTACAATGCCTAATATTTTATGTCCCTTTTGTTAACAATTCATAAATTTTAAGAATTGATCAAATGTACTTCTCATGAATTTAGTTTAAAAATATTTTGAATTGAAAATTTTACTTTAAAATTCTCGTTTGGAATTTTTCATGCTCACTGAAAATTTGAAAATTTAAATTGAAAAGGTTTAAAAGTTTTAGTTTGAAAATTTTAAGTTCGAAATTTGGTTTGATTTTTTATAATTATTAAAATTTCGAAGAAAAATAACTTAATTTGAATGTTTTAGTTCGAAAATGTAAAATTGTAGATGAAAAATTTTATTTGAAAACTTTTACTTGGCAATTTTCGTTTGAAAGATATTGTATTCATTAAAATTTTGAAAAATGTTTAGTTTGAGATAAAATTTGCTTTAAAATTTCACTTTGAAAACTTTAGTTAAAAATTTCACTTGATTTTTTTTTCAGACTGGAAGTTAGTTACGACGTAAATCTTAAGGCATTAGTTTAATCGAATAGTTGAAAGCCGTTTGTTTTGCTAATCGAATATTTGAAAACTGAATAAACTTAAACGGTTAAACGTAAAATCTTTTGCATTTAGAAATGTTTAGTTTGAAATTTTTCAATTGCAATATTTTCTTATTCACTGAAAATTTTTGCATTCATGCAGTAAAATATTTTGAATTAAAAATTTAAATTGAAACGTCAAGGTTATTTGAGACATAAATCTAGAAACCAAACCATAATAGCTAATACTAGGATCAAAGGTATTTTAAGATGGCCTTAAACTATGACAAACCATGTAGCTCTGGTTAGCAATGTACCAAATTTCACAAAATTAAATCCCCACGTTAAGTAGGTTTGCATATCCAGGCTCCTAACTATGAAAACATTTACGCTCAGTCCAACCTCAATCATTTCACGAATTCAACTTGTTTTACGTATCTTATTAGGACATAATATCGATTGTGATTTATTCTAAAAACACTTTTATACATTGCAAGAGCTGTAACGTCCAAATATTTACTGAGAACTCATAGTCGTATCGGAATAAACAAAAGCGAGTATGGAACAGTAAACTGCTTTCACAAAAGGAAAAAGAATATGTGCAAAAGGCCTGCAAAACGGTCGAGTGCTTTGGGTCGATACACTACCAATCACATGTTTGTGAGTTTAAACCATGTAGCAAGTTGTTTCTTTTTTAAGTGTCTTCCTATTTTCACCCGGAGGCTGAAAATATTTCTTTGAGTAACTCATTGAAAACTTCTTTTGTTTCAAATTCGATTAGAACAGAACGTTATATGAATTGCGAATCTTAAATCCATAGCTAAAAAAAAATGAAGTATATTCACTACTCCATTATCCTCTGATTTGTAACGAAAAACTATTAATAAACAGTGGTGACTTCAGAAAATTATTCTCGGGGGGAATTTCAATATGCGGGTGGAGGGCAAACATTTTTAGTCCACATTGAGCACGATCGAATATATGGTCCTGAAGGCGGAAATTTCTTAGCTTGAGAGGGGTCTCAAATTCTCCCTCAGATCTCGTCCTGAAAGCATCATTGCTTAAAAGCTTTTCGTAACAAATATAATATTACACTTATTTCTCGTTCTACATTTAGAATTGGTAAATTCATAACTTATAGAGGATTATAATAAAAGCATAAAAATTACAATACCGATCATGTATAAATTATCCTGTAAGTTACCAACTTTGGGTCAGATTAAAACTCAAATATTTGTTTTCGGATTGCACTTAGAAGTAAGTCCTCTCTATATAATCCTGATTGGAAAGCCATGTTTAACACTAATTAATTAATCAATATTTATACGAATATTTTTTAATTTTACTATTTTTACTATTCAGTATTATATACACTTCATTTCCAAAATCAAAATCTCGAAAATGTATATTGTACGAGTGCAGACTCGCAAATAAATGATTATTTATCATATATATTGGTCTCTATTCGAAATTCTATTTAATCGAATCCGACAAGGACACAGACAGAAACACCGAGAACAGGTGAAAAAAGAGAGAGAAAAAGACGTTGTACCTGGCGGGGACTCGAAGTAAGTTCGAATGGTGTTTTACAAGCCGAACGCCTTAGACCACTCGGCTATGGTAACTACTAGTGATTGTAGCAAAGGCTTCGAGTAGTAGTTCTTATTACAGAATAACTTTTCTATTGCCTAAAATTTAAACCTAATTTACTTTGATATAATATATCTATTAATTTGTTACATGAACACGTTTTCATTACTTTGATGAATGTTGTATGTTGTTGATATAGATTCTATTACACATTCTTTCGTAAATATTATAGAAAGTATCAGGGTTATTTATGATCTTTCATGGAAATTGACTGGTGCATGCGCAGTACACAGACAGTTCAATTGGAAGGCGAGGAAGGAAACGCTAACAGACTGTTAGAATGTTTCATCGCTATGAAGTATAAAGAATAGCTAAAATGTATTTTACGCTTGTCATTGCGTAAAGAATCACCAGGTTAATGTTTGTCCAAGTTCTCACTAATCAACTGGACTCATGAAAAATAATTAATATTGTCATTACTGCACAATATGAAGAATAAAGAGCGTATATTACACCAAATTGTTCTCGAATTCGAACTTAGCTAACGAAGGGACAATAAACAAAATGTGATTTATTCATTAGAATTGAGAAAATTCAATGAAACTAGAAATTACACAATCAAAAGGAAAAATATCGTTAAAAAAACAATAATACTTTTATCCGAGATGTAAAATAAAGTTATTAATTAACTGAAATGAAAGTAATATTGGGCATGATATAGAGTAAGGAAAAAAAGTAAATGTATTCTTAGAAACGTTCAAAGTAAATTCACAAATACTTTTTGAAGATATACTACTCTTCCTTAACGTTTTAACGAATTAATAAGTAAACAAGCAAAGGAAAAGAATGAAGAACGAAAGTATTGCTCTTGAAAAAAATATAATAAATAAATGAAACTTAAATAAATGTTTACACAAAAAATAACATACTAGTACTTCGTGTAGTCACCTCCATAGTCAGTAACTTCTTGAAGTCTGGAGGGGATACTAGATACAAGTCTCGAGGAATACGACGGTGTGTCACGAAAATGTTGCCACAGTTCCATAACATGATTTTGAAGAAACGTTTGGTCTCTGTCTTCACCTCTCTCTTCCCATTCTTGCACCATGTAGGCCCACAGATGTTCATTTGGGTTCAAATCTGGGGATAGAGGGGGCCACTCAATACAAATTAACTCTGGATGTTCATTTAGCCACTCTCGTGTTTGCCGGGAAATGTGAACAGCACTGTTGTCATGCATAAATATATATTCTTCCTGTTCGGGGAAGTTTCTTTCTAAGGACGGTAACAACGTATTTTCGAGGATATTAATGTAAACACTGCTATTCATTCTCTCAGGCACCGCAACTAAATCTCCAGGACCAGCAGCCGTCATGTATCCCCAAAAGTGTGCTGATATTCGTCCTGAACAAGAAGTTCTGATAATATTTTTTTCAGCATACCTGGTTCCGCGCGGTCTATACAATATAACTCTGCCTTGTTGGTTAAACTTGAAAACCTTCTCGTCGGTCCAGATGACTAAGTCCCAATATGACTGAGGTTGGGTTACGTTATTCTGTGCCCATTCCATTCGTCTGGCCTTGTGAGTTTCAGTCAGGAGAGTCTTCCTAGCGGGTCTTGAAAAGTGTAGACCAGCCCCCAATAATCTTCTTCTTATTGTTTCGTGAGAACAATTATATTCTCTGGCTTTGCCCAAGAGGATTGACGTGTGGCATAGAGATCTGTTGATTACTTCTGTAACTAAAGCTTGATCTTGAGCTGCAGTTGTCACTTTTGGCCTTCCACTTCTTGACCGAGACCTGAACCATTCACCACCTTCTTCATGTCGCTGAACCCATTTCTTGACCGTTTTCTTGTCACATCCCAGATCTCTAGCAATCTGAGGCACAGTTTGTCCCATTTTTGCTTGGCCTATGATTTCTCCTCTCAGAGCAACAGGCAGTTCTCCACAGCTTTTAGATCGAGGCATTTTGAGAACCTGTTAGAAATTTGCGTTCTGGCGTGTATGACAAATGTCGGTAAAGTGCATCTTTCTGTTTCTACTGCGCATGCACCAGTCAATTTTCATGAAAGATCATAAATAATCCTGACAATTGCTGTAATATTTATGAACGAATACGTAATAGAACCTATATTAACAACATCATTCGTCAAAGTAAAGAATACCGTAAACATAAAACAATTTCAACAGACTATTAATCAGGCCAAAATAGGCTTAAACTTCAGAGAATACAAAATAAATTTCATACTGTAACAAAAGATTGAACATGAAACACGCTTACTATATTTTCAACTTGGCACATTAGCCGAGTGGACTAAGACATTCGGTTAGAGATTCTGAGGCACCATTCAAGAGTAGTTCGAATCCCACCACAATACAATTTGATTTTACCTCTTCTTGACGTTTCTGTTTGTGATCCTACCGGATTCTATTAAATATAATTTCTGAATACGCTAAAATATACGTAATATTTGAAGTTCTTAACCTCCCATTTTTACATTTTTCAAGCTCAATTGAGAAGAAAGAGGGAAAATGAAAGTACAAAGATTTACAATAATTACTGAGTATTTACTGTCATTGTAATTGTGGATATTTTATTTATGAAAATGTATAATTAACTAAAAATATATTTAGTAGGTCACATGTATCCATTTTTCGATTCTAACTTGAAAGTTACAGTTTAGGCGGTGATATATCGAAGACCCAGGGGGTTGAGGGGGTTGTAACCCCTACCATTGAAACTTTTATATTCTATTGAAATAAAAAAGTGTTTCAGTTTATAATCTTGGAAAAGCAACAATCACTGTATGTGGAGGACGGTTTATTTATACTACGATTTATCACTTCCAAATGTGTAGAAAATGTGACTGGATATTGTGTATAATCATTCAAGAAATATAAGACAACGAAGGGACTTCGTAAATCCTTCACGCCACCCCAGGAGGAGGAAGTGCGTCCCGCCGTCCCTCGGTTGGGAACTACTGCTTGCGAGGGAAACATTGTAACAGTGTGTAAGCGTTTCATTCCTCGCCTTCCAATTAAACTGTCTGTGTACTGCGCATGCGCCAGTCAATTTCCATAAAAGATCATAAATAACCCTGATACTTTCTATAATATTTACGAAAGAATGTGTAATAGAATCTATATCAACAACATACATCATTCATCAAAGTAACGAAAACGTTCATGAAACAAATTAATAAATATATTATATCAAAGTAAATTAGGTTTAAATTTTAGGCAATAGAAAAGTTATTCTGTAATAAGAACTACTACTCGAAGCCTTTGCTACAATCACTAGTTGTTACCATAGCCGAGTGGTCTAAGGCGTTCGGCTTATAAAGAACCATTCGTACTTACTTCGAGTCCCCGCCGGGTACAATTTTTCTCTCTCTTTTTTGTCACCTGTTCTCGATATTTCTGTCTGTGTTCCTGTCGGATTCGATTAAATAGAATTTCGAATAGAGACCAATATATATGATAAATAATCATTTATTTGCGAGTCTGCACTCGATACAATATACATTTTCGAGATTTTGATTTTGGAAATGAAGTGTATATAATATTGAATAGTAAAAATAGTAAAATAAAAAAAATATTCGTATAAATATTGATTAATTAATTAGTGTTAAACATGGCTTTCCAATCAGGATTATATAGAGAGGACTTACTTCTAAGTGCAATCCGAAAACAAATATTTGAGTTTTAATCTGACCCAAAGTTGGTAACTTACAGGATAATTTATACATGATCGGTATTGTAATTTTTATGCTTTTATTATAATCCTCTATAAGTTATGAATTTACCAATTCTAAATGTAGAACGAGAAATAAGTGTAATATTATATTTGTTACGAAAAGCTTTTAAGCAATGATGCTTTCAGGACGAGATCTGAGGGAGAATTTGAGACCCCTCTCAAGCTAAGAAATTTCCGCCTTCAGGACCATATATTCGATCGTGCTCAATGTGGACTAAAAATGTTTGCCCTCCACCCGCATATTGAAATTCCCCCCGAGAATAATTTTCTGAAGTCACCACTGTTTATAAATAGTTTTTCGTTACAAATTAGAGGATAATGGAGTAGTGAGTATACTTCATTTTTTTAGCTATGGATTTAAGATTCGCAATTCATATAATGTTCCGTTCTAATCGAATTTGAAACAAAAGAAGTTTTCAATGAGTTACTCAAAGAAATATTTTCAGCCTCCGGGTGAAAATAGGAAGACACTTAAAAAAGAAACAACTTGCTACATGGTTTAAACTCACAAACATGTGATTGATCGTGTATCGACCCAAAGCACTCGACCGTTTTGCAGGCCTTGTGCACATATTCTTTTTTCCTTTTGTGAAGCAGTTTACTGTTCCATACTCGCTTTTGTTTATTCCGATACGACTATGAGTTCTCAGTAAATATTTGGACGTTACAGCTCTTGCAATGTATAAAAGTGTTTTTAGAATAAATCACAATCGATATTATGTCCTAATAAGATACGTAAAACAAGTTGAATTCGTGAAATGATTGAGGTTGGACTGAGCGTAAATGTTTTCATAGTTAGGAGCCTGGATATGCAAACCTACTTAACGTGGGGATTTAATTTTTTGAAATTTGGTACGTACCCTTGTCAAACTTAAGCAAATGAAATGAAATTAAATCTTTGAATTTTACGTCCCACGATTATGCCGGTTAGGCTAAAGGAGACGGTGATGATGAGTGAGGAATGAAAATGGTAGAATGAAGAAAGTGGGAAGAAACGGGAGAACCTTGAGGAAACCCACGCATAAGGTGTTCAGTTGGCGGGGGCTGCAAACTTAAACAAGTGTATTAAAGGTATCTATGTCCTTTAAAAAATATGCTCTCACTATATTTGAATAAAGTGACAGCGAGCTCTAAACTGTAGAGTTCAATACGAGGTTGACTTAGTAGGACATAAACCTAAATACCCCAAGAATTAAACTTAATATTCAAACCATGTAAGTTCTCATCGGCAATCGAAATCAGAGGTTTCGTTCACAATCATGATCTTTAACACCGGAAAAGGGTGCACGGTGGTTCAGAGGTAGAGCGCTTACCTCTGGTGCGTGGTGTCCCTAATTCGATCCACAGCCAAGTAAGTTTGTGGTGGACAACATCGTGTTCGTGGATTTTCTCGGGGTACTCCCATTTCCTCCTACTTTCTCATTCTACCAATTCTTCCATCATCACTCACTTCTATTAATCATCGTCTCTCTCAGTCTAAAGGGCAAAAATGTGAGACGTTAAACTCAAAGATTTTAACACCGAAAAGATAAAATTCATACATCCTCCTACATATCTTTCATGGGCATACACCAGGGACGTAAATAAGAGCCCCGCAGACCCCGCATTGCGGGAGGGCCCCAAGCCATCAGGGGGCCTTAAATCATGAAATGGGAGGTAGAGAAAGCGCCCCAATCCACGCTGTCTGCGGGAGGGTCCTCAAGGTTTTAGTTACGCCACTGGCGTACACTCTATCGAATTATTCATAGGATCATAAAGCCTTACCGTAGAAGATTTTAAAAACACTAAATTTGTAGGAATTTTATATCTATTCAACGAAATAAAATGTGATAAAATCTTAAGTTGAACCAAAATAAAGAAAGCTTTAATATGACTTTAACCTATTGTGAGAATTGATCTTTCTATGCTCTTATAGGAAATCGAACAAGGACTTCTCAAAAGCTATCACCGGAATCGAACCTGTTAACCATCCATTGTGCTAATACTAAGGGATATTCTATTATGATAACACGTTCATTAACCATATAACGAAATATTGTTATTATTTAGTAGCAATCTAGGGTCTTATCAGTTAAGTTGTCAAATGACCTTGACCATATCAAAGAGAATAAATTAGGGCAAAAACTTCCAAAATTACTTTTTGAGAATACTGTACACACAAAAGGGAGCAACATAAACCGACCGAAGTTACAAAAGTACATATCATGGTCCTATACTACTCTACCATAACAATCTCCAAAATTTAATGAGGTGGAGCTACACAGTCCTTCTGAAATTTTAAGGGTGTGAAAATGTACAGTATATCTGTCCTATGAAAGACAATGGACCACTATACTCATTCATTTAACCATATAATGTAAAAAAACTTCATTAAGGAGAGTCCATGAGGTCAATAACTTTCCAAATTTATATTTTTGGCAATTTTGTATCCATGAAAGATAACGAGATGGATCACCTAAATTTATAAAGGTACACTCATGTCCAAAATTATTGTCGCATGTCTATAGAGATGTTGTTGTAGCAATATAATTTGACAACGATTTCGCCAGGTATTTCTTATAATGTTAGTATGTGTATAATCGACAAACATGTATGTGGCAAATTCCATGTCAAAAGAGCAGTAAATAACAATAAAACGAAAATAAAACTTTCTTGTTCATTTAGCAACATTTTGTTTTACTCATTTTAATTTTCGTATTTATAATTCTTTTCCTATGAAATTTACCACAAATATACATTTCCTGATTATACACATAGTATCAGTATTAAAAGTACCCTGCAAAATCATTACCAAATTATATTCTTACAAGAAAACAGTTATAGATATGCGACAATCATTTTGGACATCAGTGTACATATCATGGTCATTTTACCAAATTTTAAAATTAAGCAATATCCAAAATTTAAGGGGGGTCTATATATCCTATTCTAGATCTTTTAGAGAGGTTCGTTAATATACCCCTGTCCTACGATATACAATGGCCCCTACACATCTATAACGTGATAAAACCTCGTCAAAGGGGATACATTAGGTTAAAGCCTCCAAATTTTGATATTTTAAAAATAATTTTATACCCACAAAAGGAAACGAGATGGACTTCCAAACATCTAGAGGAATATATATCTAAGGTATATATATCGGATCTATACACCTCTTCTTAGGGTGGCACAACGTACTCTTTGCCAAATTTAAGAAGGAGTGGTCCTATGCAACCCTTGAGCCAGGGACCCAGGGACACAACACTGAAACAAAGACATGCTAGTATTTCTGTATCAATAACATAGGCACACAAAAAAATAATAAAAGTTATATGCATCAGACCCCAGGGTGTGGATTCGATTTATTTTGTTACACAGAATCCAAATTTTGGAACTCCAAGACAATTGACCGTGTCATTTTTATGGGCGAAAAATTTGAGTGATTTAGGACAGAGAAGACATATTTCGCCCATAAAACAAAATTGACACGGTAAGTCATCCTAGGATTTCGAAATTAGGATTCTGTGTAACAAAATACATCGAATCCATACACTGGATCCACTGCACAGAACTTTCATTTATTTATTTATTTATTTATTTGTGTGGCTGTGTAATTTAACCGCTTGGATGAGAGTTCAATATCACACGAGAAATTTATAATTAACTTCTGGTTACGATCAAAAATATAAATATGAAGTTTTTTTCTAATGCTAATGGTGAATTGCATTTTCTCCATGTGATTAAAATGAAAATTTTGAAGTTCAGCGTTCTCTCTTGCAAAATTACAATTTTGGAGTTACATTATTTTGCATCCAAGCGCCCAAAATTTTGGTTGGTTGATTTAAAGTTTTACATCCTTTTTTTTAAATCGAGGATATCCGAGACGTGAACCTCCAGCTTAACATGGGATCTGAACCACAAGAGCTACCATCGACGAACACTTATAATTAGAACACCAGTAACTATTCGTAGTAAATACTAAATTCAAGAAAATCATTAATAATTATCTTACAAGTTATCAATGACGGAAGAATGACCTGAAATATAAACAGAAATTTCAGCCATAAAATTAAAACATAAATACTCTGTTGTTTCTTAATATGTATGTGATGGATTTCTATATTCATTGCAGATTCTTCCTGTTCTGCAGAAAACTTCAGTTTATTCTCGGAATATAAGTAATTTTAGGCGTGATATAATAATGCAGTCCTAACATCCTTCATGTGATCTTCATGTATTTCTATTTTTTAGGGTCTCGCAGTGGAATTTATAAGGTTGTACTGTTAGTACGCACGTTACTTCACACAATAATACAGTGGGATTTATAAGATTATACTGTTAGTACGCACGTTACTTCACACAATAATACAGTGGGATTTATAAGATTATACTGTTAGTACGCACGTTACTTCACACAATAATACAGTGGGATTTATAAGATTATACTGTTAGTACGCACGTTACTTCACACAATAATACAGTGGGATTTATAAGGTGGTTACTACGTCCGTAAGTCCGTTACTCCACACGATAACACAGTGGGATTTATAAGATTATACTGTTAGTACGTCTGTACTAGGAATGGCACAAGCGAATTCGAGAGAGTTTTCTTTGAAACTCGACTCGACTCGAAACAGGCATCTGTGAGCTAACTCGGCTCGAAAAATTTCCTCCAACTCGACTGGAATTCAGGTCGAGTTTCGAGTCGAGTCGAGCCAAATCAAGCAGAATCCTGTATAGCTTCAAGTACCCTCTTCAAGTATTTAACATAGACAATATAATTATCAATGATACTACTTTTACTACTACTACAACTTATTATTATTATTATTATTATTATTATTATTATTATTATTATTATTATTATTATTATTACAACACCGTGTATAACTATGAAAGATAGGCGGTTTGTAAGTTATATCCGAATACTAAAAATTAGTTGACAGCCGATCTCGGTCTTCGAAAAGTCTTCAGAAGGCAAGGACATCCTTCATAAAGTTCTGGGTTCGAGTTCCGGAGGAGCAAGTATTTGGGCTTGAGTCAAAAATTGTTAAAAGTTATAGGGTGCCAGCCAAATATGTTCGAATCTGCTCATTTAGAATTGCAACGGCTAAAGCGTCTCGGTTCACAGCTCATTCCTATCGAGCTGAAGCCAGAAGTGAGCCAGGCCAACAGCTCACACAAACGAGCCGGCTCGAGCCAATGACTCACCCGAACCGAACCGAGCTGATGGCTCACCTCAACCGAGCCGGTTCGAGCCATCGGCTCAGATGAGCTGAGTCAAATCGAGCCAATGAACTTGTTTCAACTGAGCTGGCTCGAGCTGATGGCTCACCTAAACCGAGTCAGTGGCTCATCCCAACTGAGCTGGCTCAAGCCATCGGCTCATTTGAGCCGAGCCGATGGCTCATCCCTACTGAGCCGGCTCGAGCCATTGGTTCAATGGGCTTGTCCCATTCAAGCGGCTCAATATTGAGGGGAGCTGATAGCTCATCCCAAGCAAGCCGGCTCGAGCTGTTCGCTCAGTTGAACCGAATTGAGCTGGCTGACCCGTGTTGAACTTCTATTTGGTTTAAAAATTCGACAGAGCTCCTTCGTGGCTAAGCGGTTAGTGTACGCGCCTTTGGCATGGGTGACCCAGATACTATTCCTGGCGGAAGCGCATGTCGGATTTCACGTTAATCGATAGGTCCCGTCTCATTCAGCCTCGCTGTTGAAAGGGACGATAAACTCAAAAGTTTGACCGTACACGTCTCATCCTTGATGGTATGAACTAAAGTATATACTTATATTGGCGCTCACTACATTTGAGGCTGTCGCGTTACAAAAATCTATTTTCCTTTCGTTATCGAGATGCGAGTAGATCCCCTATCGTGAGCAACATTAAAAGTATTCCACATTGCTGCTTACATTAACTTTCCAGTCTAATCAGAGCACGATTTCAAAGCGACTTAAAACGAGCTGAACGAGCGCACCATTTATCAAACTCGACCTCAAAAATAGTGGCTCAGCTCAGAACTCGACTCGAGAAAAGTCCTTTGACTCTACTGGAAAGTCAAGTCGAATTTGAGTCGAGTTTCGAGTCGAGTCCAGTTTTAGTTCGACTAGTGCTCATCCCTACTCCGTACATCCGTCACTCTACGATAACACAGTGAGATTTATAAAATTGTACTATTAGTACGTCCGACCGGCCGTTACTCCACACGATAATACAGTAGGATTTATAAGATGCTGTTGTTATTATGTTGCCATGTCCGTTACTCCACACGATAAAACAGTATGATTTTTAAGATTGTACTACTAGTACGTCCGACCGGCCGTTACTCCACACAATAACATAGTAGGATTTATAAAATTATGTTGTTATTATATTGCCATGTCCGTTACTCCACACGATAAAACAGCATGATTTTTAAGATTGTACTAGTAGTACGTCCGACTGGCCGTTACTTTACACGATAACATAGTAGGATTTATAAGATTCTGTTGTTATTATGTTGCCATATCCGTTACTCCACACAATAATGCAGTGAGATTTATAAGATTGTAATATTAGTACGTCCGACCGACCGTTACTCCAAATAATAACATAGTAGGATTTATAAAATTGTGTTGTTATTATGTTACCATGTCCGTTACTCCACACGATAACACAGTGAGATTTATAAGATTGTACTACTCTACACGATAACATAGTAGGACATATGATATCTTTTAAAATTCATGGCATGACCTAGCCTTTATACAATCTATACAGCAACAAAAAATTGTTGGTTCCCAAGATAAAAGGAAATGTAGTTTTCACATGCTTATTTTTACTGTCGTTATTACAGATTATTTATTAATCCTGACATTTAGCAACACAATTTTCTTCCCTCTAAAAACTAAACTGAAACTTTCTCAGATATTTAACGTTAGTGATGTCATGTTTTCTGTAGTCAGTAAAGGGCAGAGAAGGACTTGTCCTTCCAGCTACCTGGTAATTGAGAGTTGTGCCCGCGCTGTTGGATGGACCAACATGATATAGGCGAAAGCACTTAATGCTAGGAGGAAAATATATTGATGAAAACAAATTTTGAGGGTGAGCTAACTATTGCCAGTCCGCCCCTACTAGAGGGTAGGGCAATAAGTGGTCCGAAGTTATGGCAAAATACTTATACACACAGTGGCATTCTTTGTTTAAACCGTCTTTCGTGCGAGCGGTTCCGGGTTCGATTCCCGCTGGGAACGCTCGGTCAAAAGTGTGTAAAATCTTTTTCAAGCCAGCCTTCCTGAATAAGGTTTTACTGAGTTTTCCTCATTTGCTTTACTGAGTTGTCATTCCATCATTATCATCCATCTCAAAATCACCGTCTTCCTTAACCTCGATGCATAAATGTGAGATGTTAAACTTAAAAAAAAAAAAAAAAAAAAACTACTGCTTCAAATTCATCTTGACTCTTAATACAATTAATATTATTAAATGTTTTATTGATTAAATACAGTGTGGTCCGGAAGTGGGCGTACCCGTAATTGGTGTTTTCTGACGGATTTAGGTTTTAGCCACATTTGTTGGTAACATTGCTTGGCATTCTCTGGTAACATTAATTTGCATTGTCTGGCAACATTGCTATCCATGTTCATTTGTTTTCTGCCGTTTTCTGCTTGGTAACAGTTATTTGCAGTGAAGTTTGCTGGCCGCTGGATTGAAAGAAAGTGCACCTTCACCAGCTCCCTTTGCCTGGTCTCCAAGAAGTTCCGAGCTGACGACACCAGATAATGCTGTCTGAGGTTTTATAAAGCAACAAGTAAGAAACACTTGAAATCACACAACGCAGGAATTATGAGCAGCTGTGAAACACGCCTTCACCCTCGTGAGTCCGGAGTATCTCTGCAAAACATCTGCGAGAACTTGGCGCAGAATTCAGCTGTGTTACGACATGGATGGTGATCATACCGATGTTTATTACTCTTAACACTCTTAAGACTTCAAGGTAACTGTGTATAGACATTCTACCATGACTAACACTACACTGTTGAAACTAAAGGGCGGGGGAACGCCCACTTCCGGACCACCCTGTATAAGGGCAGTAATTTGTGTTAAAATTGTCAAGTTAAAAAAAAATATATGGCATTACTGCTGTATCGCCGGGCAAATTTGAAAATCGAAAAAAGTACCAAAATGTACTGCATTCGGTTATATTTGGTTGGATTACATTACGTTACGTTAGATTATGTTACTAGGCGTGTAGTTTTAAGTAGTAGTTGTATATAAGTAGTAGTAGTAGTAGTAGTAGTAGTAGTAGTAGGAACGGGTTAGAAGCCCCGCAGCGTTAGTTGGGTTCTGTTCTCGACATGAAATGGGCAAATTAAAGACCCCCAAATTTTTCTTGTCCCTTTTACAATCTATGAATCCGTATAGTAAAACAAGTGTACGTCACCGCGAAATAGTCCATCCGCCTCCACATACAGTGCCGCTTGTAACATCAACAACAACCAAAAAATACATCCATTTTCTTAACTTTTACTATTCCCCTTACCTGACTTTCATTCATTCTCCCTCACAAACTGAAATAAATTCTCCAATTGACCCGGTAAATTTCCTAAAATTGGTCCGGCGATACAGCAGTTAACCCAAAAATATAATATAGGTAGGTAATCAGTATAAAATGTGCAGTAAAGATGTATAATATTTAAAGAATAATGTCAATGATAATGTTTCTACTTACGTTTAAATAATAAAAGACGAAAACAAAATTCTAATCTAGTTGTTTGTTTAAAAATAGATCTATTGTTCAGGACAGAGCACAAATAACTGATAATTACCTGAAACGAGATTAAACGACAGAAATTAGAAAATTTGTACAAGATTGTAAGGATACCTAGTTAAATATCACATATTATTCAAATATTTCATTCATGCCTCATAAGTTCTTAAAAATATTTTCTTCAATGTATTGATATTTCCAAAAATATAATTGATTCAAGAAATGAAAAATATTTTTCAAATAAAAAGTTAGAAATCTTTTTGATTTTTTTAAAAAGAATCAAGTTACAAATGCATCTATGTACTTCGAATTCATCACTCCAAGAAAAAAATCACAATAGATAGTTATATATTTTTTTCTCAATAGAACTACATAATAATATTTTAAGACATGCATTCCATAATTAAACTTATTAATTTAAGAACGTAGTTCTGTTATATATATATATATATATATATATATATATATATATATATATATATATATATATATATATATATATATATATATACAAGGGCGGATCTAAGGGGTGGATACGGGGCTATAGCTCCCCTTGATGCTCAGGTTTACATTGGATAAAATGGGCTTCAATTCAGTTTTACACTGGATAAAACGACAAATTATGGTTTAGCCCCTCCCATGATCATATCCTGGACCCGCCAGTATTTCTCTCTCTCTCTCTCTCTCTCTCTCTTTATATATATATATATATATATATATATATATATATATATATATATATATATATATATATATATATATATATATATATATATAACCATTGGGTAATCATATAGATAAAAATCTTAGTAGGGTTATAAGTTACTGAATTAAGTAGCTATTTGTTAGTAAATAAATTATGATTTTCCATGAAAATAAGCTCAATTATTTGTCGCACAAAATGCAGGTAGCCTACACACACACACACACGGACAAAGTACCAGACAAGAAATATTGTTATTTGGTGAAATGTTATACTGTAAACAAATAAAAGTGTTATATATAAGGGGGACGCGGTGGCTATGAGGTACAGCGCTTAACCTCCGGTGTCTGAAGTCCTTGGATCGATCCCCAGCGAAGTAAGCTTTTGCTGGACACCCCATTTCCCCATAGGAGTACCCCATTTCCTCCACATTATCATTCCACCAATTCCTCTACCAAAATTCACTTGCCTCGATTATCGTCAGTCTTAGCCTCATAGGACGTTAAACAGAAAGATTTCATTCCATTTCATTTTTTGTTATAAATTGTAAGGATCCCCAGCTTCAGCACAACTCACACAAGATCCCACAACTCGTGCTCCTATTTACAAACAATACAAGGAGATAAGAAACCACAACAAGGAAGACACGAAACCAAGATAATATAAATAATACAATATAAATAAACATACAAAGTAACGCAATATAATACATGTAGAGAACTTATTACTGCACGTAAAAAGATTAACATGCAAAGCTCTGTGTATGTGGTATAGTTGTAACTAGAGTAACAAGCAGTGTTGGGTAAGTTACTTGTAAAATGTAACGCGTTACAAGTTACTTTACTTTCTCTTAAAATGTAACGCGTTAGTAACGCGTTACTTGCCCCTAAAAAGTAACTGTTACTTTTAGGTCCGAAACTTTAAAAATGTGAAAAAATATGGCTTTAATTTTCCGTACTACTATTACTATCGCTATTATTATTATTATTATTATTATTATTATTATTATTATTATTATTATTATTATTATTATTATTATTATTATTATTATTATTATTATTATTATTACTGCACGTTCTGAATCGCTTTATGTAAATGCGAGGACAAATTTTTACTTGATATATGAACATTTTCAGATAATGTAACATTGATAAAATGCCATACTGCGTTATTCGTAGGGATGGACACGAGCGAGTTTTCTTTGACACTCGATTCGACTAGAAACAGACTTCTTTGAGCTCGACCCGAGAATTCGACTCGAAAAATTTCCTCCAGCCCGACTTGAATTGGGGTCGAGTTTCGAGTCAACTCAAGCCAAATCCGGTGTGTAGCTTCGAGTACATTCTTCAAGTATATTACATAGACAGTATAATTATGATCAATTACACTACTACTACTACAACTTATATTATTATTATTATTATTATTATTATTATTATTATTATTATTATTATTATTATTATTATTATTATTATTATTATTATTATTATTATTATTAATTATAACAACATTGTATACAAATAGAAAAATAGGCGCTTTGTATTTGAATACTAAAAAACTAGTTGATTGCCAACCTCGGTAGCCGTGAAGTCTAGGAGTCAAGGACATTGTTCACGAGCTTCTGAATTTGGGTTGAAGATTTTGAGTATTCGGGCTGGAGCCAAACACTGATAAAAGTTATAGGGCACTGGCCAAATATCTTCAAAACTGCTCGGCCTGAGTTTAGAATTGTCAATGACTCGAGCAGCTCGGCTCACAGCTCATTTACTATCGACCCGAACCGAGAAGTCAGCCGAGCCAACAGCTCACAAAACAGACTCGGCTAGAGCCCTCGGCTCAGTTGAGCCGAACCAAGCAAATGGCTCATCCCTACCAAGCGAGCTCGAGCCGATGGTTCACCCCAAGTGAGCCGGCTCGAGCCATCTTCTCAGTTAAGCCGAGCCGAGCTGAGCTTGTTATAAAAAATCTTTTGTGGTCTTGCTATCGAGACGAGACGAGATGCAAGCAGTGTCCCCTCTCATGAGCAACACTAAAAGTATTCCATATAAAGAAAAAAGTATTAGTTTTAGAGATGCAAGGGCTCGGAAAAAAACCGGCTTTTTTGGAAAAAAAACTCGGTTTTTTCTGCTTTGCTTTTTTGCTTCGGAAATTTTGGGCTTTTTTCAAAATACTGCTTTAAATTGATAAAACAGACATTGTATCGCTTCTCTATAACACAGAAAATCATTTAATTAGTGGTTGATGCTGATAATAATATAAAACATCGAAAATAAACTATGAATTTCGAAAAAATATTTCAAACAATTTTTCTTCAACATATTTACATTATGAATTCCACAGGATTAACCAATGTATATAATAAGAATTTTTTAACCTCCTATATACAAAAGTAAGCAAAATTGGCAAGAACCGTGGTTGTTTTTGAAAATGCCAAAAACCCGTTTTTTCGGGGATGTTTAAACCAGGCTTTTTTGACTTAGATTTTTTGCTTTATGTATTTATATTACATATTCACAGAAATAGCCTAAGTTTGTTTCGCCTTGATGTTATTATGCAACAGCGGGGTTATGCCGGAAGAACTCCCATAAGCTTAAAGAAGTCCGGTCAGTAAATTTCTTAAGTTGAGAATCTCCCGCCCTAGCCACTGGGAAAATCCCGTCATTACTTGAAATGTAAGACAATAACGGGAAAATCCTGTTATTGCTTTGCATGTAAAATTTAAAGGTCAACATACCATAATCAGTACGCTAAAAATGAGGTATTAAATTACAAATTTAGTACCAGTACGTAGATATCATTGAAAGTCCAATCCAAGCTAATGTTGGAAGCTACGTAGGCAATCGATAAATTTTGCCAATTTCTATCAATATATTTAAGCAATATTGGCTTCTTTATAAAACAACACGCATTTAGGCATGTAGAAATATACAATTTGGTTTGTTTCGTATATTTAGGCTTAACATCCTTACGAAATACCGAGGTTATCAAGAAGAAGACTTTCGCTTAAACTGACATCCGAACCGCTACTTGAGTTACGCATGAAAGAAGGATTGTGGTTCGACCGAGAATTGAACATGGGACACCTTGATTAAAAGGTGAAAGGGAAATAAAACTATTGCAGGTGGTTTGATATCTGGAAACGTTACCATGAAGTTCACACGATTCGCATTTTTCATTCTTTTTATTTTTGTAGTTTAAACCAGTTATTAAAAAAAAAGTTGGTGTAAATCAGCCAACCCTAAAAGTAAACACTTCTTTTTAAAGAATACACACATAACTAGCAAAATAGTATGTAGTATTTTTGCTTCAAAATATTAAATACCCTCTTTTTGAAACAAAATAAAATTAAAATAAAACATAAGAGAAATACTTAGATTTATATGATACACTTAAAGACTGAACATCTAGAGCTTTTGGTTCTGTATATTCTTGAAATTCTACAGTTAAGTTTTATAGAACCACCATCACAGTTTACCCAATCCTCAAGTTTTCTGAATTTTTAACAAGAGGGATTCAACATATCATTACGGAACTCCCCCCCCCCAAAAAAAAAAAGACTACGGAATATATTTAAGTTAAGCTAAATACAACTGCACAACAAACATGACTGAGTGATTAGCTTTTGCGCTTCTATCGGGAAGTCCGGGATTCAACCAGCATTCGACCATTCTGTCAAAGCTTTTCTTCATTCCATCTGTGAATGTAGAAATAGTGCGTGTACTGTGAGTTGGGCGACTTCCTTTTTTATTGTTTTAAAATCGTTATTATTACTAATTACCAGCAGTGACGGTTTTGCGAAGGTTAGGGGGACGGTCTTTCGGACTGAAGCCCGTTCTCCAAAGTTACGGAATGTCTGCAACAAACGAAATATCTATTATTTATGCCTTTACTCATAAACTTTAAGCTCCCGTCAAATAAAAATTACGAATGTTTAAAAAAACTAAACATTAGTAAGAAACCCTTCCCAAAATACTTTTCTAAATCCGCCACTGATTCTCAGTATAAAATTATTTTTAAAGTTGTATCCGGAAAGCACTTCCCAAATAAAATTAGGACTTTTTAGGAAACGCCCTCCTAAAGTACTTTTCTAAATCCGCTACTGATTATTTGTATACATTGGTATTCAAGGTTGTGTCCGGAAAATTATTGCTAAATCACTTCACAGCTACAGTATAACAGAAATGTGGAAGTACGGTTTGACATATATTGAAAAACGTACGCTTTGACGGATAAATAGAAAAACGAGCAAGTTTAACTTTTGCGCTAGAAGCTAGAGTACTAAAAGCTCTTAGAAATGAAACACGGATGACAAACTAGAGAAGAAAAAAGATGTCGATAACTCAAAAGTTAAAATAAAGTTAAATAGCCTCTAAAATTACCCTCAAATACTACATTCTTCATGTTAGCTTTAATTCGTAAAACATGTGCTCCATCCATCTTGATGGTGAATTTCAGAGCGAAATATCACATTCAGGTCATGGAATTCTTATCTAACTATAGAATATACTATAAGAAAGCTATTTAGATAGAAAAATCATGAAGTTGAAAAAAGCCAAAATTTCCAAAATTCTCGTTTTTTTCCCAAAAAAGCCGGCTTTTTATGTAAAAAAAAAACATCGATTCAAAAAAGCCGGCTTTTTTGCATCTCTAATTAGTTTACATTTCTCATGGCTTCCGTTTTCCAGTGTAATCCAGGCCATGACTTCAAGATGTAAAACGAATGAGCCATTTATCAAACTCGACTGGACTCGAAACTCGACGCGAAAAACTGAATCGGCTCGGAACTCGACTCGAGGATATTACCCTTGACTTGACTCGAAACTCGACTTGAATTCGAGTCGAGTCGAGTTTTAGCTTGACTCGTGCTTATCCCTTAGCGTTAGAAAAAAATGGTTGCTTATTATTATTCTGCTAAACTAATTATTTAATAATAATAATGTTGTTATGTAAAATTAAAAATAAAGAATATAGAGAAACATTACACTACTCTATAATCAACGGGACTCTAGGATAAGCAAACTGATCTGAAAGAACTTCAATATTACATACCATGAGCAAACTATTTTCTAGCAATAAAGTAGATCTGCTCATCAGAACACAGTTTATTCATATTAACCCCTTACTGTAAATCGTTAATTATGACACGCTAGTTGTTGATAAATATTTTCCGCCGAGGTACTTCAGACACTTTACTTTTAAATGCTATCCACCATCATCCTCAGCTCTTAAGAAAAAAGTATTCTTAAGAGCTGAGTAAAATATTCGAACGGTAAAATATTTTCGTTCTCCATCTTTATAAAAACAACACCAATCAAAGTAAAATAGACTACCGGTATCATTGCACCCCTAGTTCACTCACTGAATGTATTGATTTGGAGCTGTCAAAATCTACGACAAAATCTTCATCTTCAAAAATACAGCAAGTGGCACTACGAACTTATCTGTTTCTCTGTGTATCTGTGACTGTTGGTCGCTCGATTGTTTTTTTTTTTTTTTCTGAGAAATTCACTTACAGGAAAGAAACATTTGTTTCCGAAAAAAATATATACATATATTGTAGTTACTTATCCGAAATGTAACGCGAACTAGGTATGTTACTTAAAAATTTGTAACGCGTTACCGTTACAGTTACTTTGGAAAAAATGTAACGCGTTTCTAGGAAACGTTACTTGCGTTACGTTACTTCCCAACACTGGTAACAAGGTAGAAATAATATAAATAATGCGACCGTCACCAGATTGTAATTCCTCCAAAAATTAAGCTCTACACACACTCCACATCAAAACCTTACATGCACTTCCCCAACACATTGCGACTTTCATTGACTTCAAACAGTGCCCATCCATCCATCTTCGGTAATCTAGTCCACAGTACTATTCCCTGCACTCGCTCCCTCAGGCCTCCAATTACCACTGCGTTACAAAGCAACCATCCTTTTTACTATATTGGATCTTCAAGAAAAAATGATGGCGTTTCGTGCGACTGTTGTGCAGGGATGCCTGAATGATATACTTGGTAACTTTTATTTGGTAGCTCAAAGTTTATTTAATTTAAAAACAAATGCACTGTTACCAGAATCCACTGTACTGTGACAAAAATACGTTTGTTGATTTTTTTTTCTTTGGATCTTCGTTTTAGAGATCAACGTACATGGCGTCAAGACCCAATTCTTGGCCCAGACGAAGCCCTAATTCACACCACTGTATTTTTTCTTGTGAGGTTTTATCAAAGGCATTGTGTATCGTGTTAAAAATCGATAATGTGAACTACCTGAAAGCACGAATCAACTATAAATTGACACTCTTACGCCACACATACTCGATAGGGTCTAGCGTGTCAAATAGATTATCGCCCGGACGTGTGTCGGGCTTAGGACGGTACGCACATAGAAAAATACTGATATACAAACGCACTTTAACATTTTTTGTCAGAGCATAAAGGATTCTAGTACCACTATATTTATTTTTACGCTAAATAAACTATTAAGTTGCCAAATAAAAATATGTATTATTCAACCACGCAAGTGCCATCAACCCTACACAGGAGCTCTACGAAACCTTACCATTCTTTCTCGAAGACCCTGCGTATAATACTTTATTTCATTTCGGTGGTTCAGTATTAGAGCGCATAGGCCTACCTCTGGTGCGTGCGGTCCCTGGCTCAATCCTTCGTCAAGTAAGTTTGTGGTGGACAACAACGTTTCTGTTTGTTTTCCCAGGTGCTCTTGTTTCCTCCCACTTTTTCATTCCACCATTTTTTCCATCATCATTCACTTGCTTTAATCATCCGTTTCACTTAACCTAATAGGCATAATCATGTAGAGATGCAAAAAAGCCGGCTTTTTTGAATCGATGGTTTTTTTCACATAAAAAGCCGGCTTTTTTGAAAAAAAAACGAGAATTTTGGAAATTTTGGCTTTTTTCAACTTCATGATTTTTCTATCCAAATAGCTTTCTTATAGTATATTCTATAGTTAGATAAGATTTCCACGACCTGAATGTCATATTTAGCTCTGTAATTCACCATCAAGATGGATGGAACACATATTTTACGAATTAAAGCTAACATGAAGAATGTAGTATTTGAGGGCAATTTTACAGGCTATTTAACTTTATTTTAACTTTTGAGTTATCGACAATTTTTTCCTTCTCTAGATCATTTTAGTTTGTCATCCGTGTTTCATTTCTAAGAGCTTAGTACTCCAGCTTCTAGCACGAAAGTTAAACTTACGTTTTTCTGTATATCCGTCAAAGCATACGTTTTTCAATATTTCCGTCAAACCGTATTTCTGTTATACTGTAGTTGTGCAATGATTTAGCAATAATTTTCCAGATACAACCTTGAATACCAATTTATACAAATAATCAATAGCAGATTTAGAAAAGTACTTTGGGAGGGGTTTTTCTGATTGTTTCGTTTTCTAAAAGGTCCTAATTTTATTTGGGAGGTGCTTGAAGTTTATGAGTACAGGCATAACTAATATTTCGTTTCGTTTATATGTTTAGCAATAATCTTCCGGATACAACCTTGAAGATCATTTTATACTGAGAATCAGTGGCGAATTTAAAAAAGTGTTTTGGGAGGGGTTTTCTTACTACTAATGTTTAGTTTTTCTAAACATTCGTAATTTTTATTTGACGGGAGCTTAAAGTTTATGAGTAAAGGCATAAATAATAGATATTTCGTTCGTTTTAGACATTCCACAACTTTGGAGAACAGGCTTCAGTCCGAAAGACCGATCCTCTAACCTTCGCAAAACCGTCACTGCTGGTAATTAGTAATAATAACGATTTAAAAACAATAAGAAAGGAAGTCAGCCAACTCCTACACTCCTAGTCGGCCAGTACACGCACTATTTCTACATTCTCAGATGGAATGAAGGAATTCTTTGTCAGAATGGTCGAATGCTGGGTTGAATCCCGGACTTCCCGATAGAAGCGCAAAAGCCAACCACTCAGTCACGTTTGTTGTGCAGTTGTATTTAGCTTAACTTAAATATATTCCGTAGTCTTTTTTTTTTTTTTTTTTTTTTGGAAGTTCCGTAATGATATGTTGAATCCCTCTTGTTAAAAATTCAGAAAACTTGAGGACTGGGTAAACCGTGATGGTGGTCAAGGGCGCCCATGTTGTGGTTTCCAAGGAGGGGCAAGTATAAGCGACGTTTCAAAAATAGTTTCAAATTTTGCTGTAACTAATGTAAAAATCCTATTGGATTTTCAATATTCTGAAGTACATTTTCGTCTAGGGTGGGCAAGCGCCCTCTTAACTCCCCTGATGGGCGCCCTTGATGGTGGTTATGCAAAACTTGACTGTAGAATTTCAAGAATATACAGAAAAAAAGTTCCAGATGTGCAGCCTTTAATTGTATCATATAAATTTATTTTAATTTTATTTTGTTTCAAAAAGAGGGTATGGAATATTTTGAAGTAAAAATACTACATAGAATTTTGCTAGTTATTTGTGTATTTTTTAAAAGAAGTTTTTACTCTTAGGGTTGGCTCGTTTACACCAGCTGTTTTTTTT
The DNA here is from genome assembly GCF_964235325.1 of Thermobia domestica. Lineage (NCBI taxonomy): Eukaryota > Metazoa > Arthropoda > Insecta > Zygentoma > Lepismatidae > Thermobia > Thermobia domestica. Next base: position 50,292,138 of record NC_137455.1, on the reverse strand, counting down.
TAATAACTGGTTTAAACTAAAAAAATTAAAAGAACAAAAATGCAAATCGTGTGAACTTCATGGTGACGTTTCACATGTCAAACCATCTGCATTAGTCTTATTTCCTTTTCACCTTTTAATCAAGGTGTCCCATGTTCAATTCTCGGTCGAACCACAACCCTTCTTTCATGTGTAAACCAAGTACTCTTTCGGATGTCACTTTAAGCGAAAGTCTTCTCCTTGATAACCTCGGTATTACGTAAGGATGTTAAGCCTAAACATACGAAACGAAACCAAATTATATATATTTCTGCATGTCTGTTGTTTTATAAAGAAGCGAAGGTTGCTTAAATATATTGATTAAAATTGGTAAAATTTATCGATTGCCTACTTAGCTTCCAACATTAGCTTGGATTGGACTTTCAATGATACCTACATACTAAATTTGTAATTTAATACCTCAGTTTTAGCGTACTGATTATAATACGTTGACCTTTAAATTTTACATGCAAATTAAATTTTACGGGATTTTCTCGTTATTGTTTTACATTTAAAAGAATGACGGGATTTTCCCGATGGCTAGGGCGGGAGTTTCTTAATTTAAGAAATTTACTGACCGGACTTCTTTAAGCTTATGGGACCTCTTCCAGCATAACCCCGTTGTTGAATAATAACACCAGGGCGAAACAAACTTATTTCTGTCAATATGTAATATAAATACATAAAGCAAAATATCTAAATCTAAAAACCTGGTTTAAACCCCAAAAAAGCCTGGTTTAAACTGCCCCCCAAAAACGGGTTTTTGGCATTTTCAGAAACAACCATGGTTCTTGCCAACTCTGCTTACTTTTGTATATAGGAGGTTAAAATGTGTTTATTATATACATTGGTTAATCCTTTGGAATTCATAATGTAAAAATGTTGAAGTAAAATTGTTTAAAATATCTTTTCGAAATTCATGGTTTACTTTCGAGGTTTTATATTATTATCGGCATCAACCACTAATTAAATGACTTTCTGTGTTATGGAGAAGAGAAACAAAGTCTGCTTAATCGATTTAAAGCAGAATTTTGAAAAAAGCCCAAAATTTCCGAAGCAAAAAAGCGAAGCAGAAAAAACCGAGTTTTTTTCCAAAAAAGCCGGTTTTTTTCCGAGCCCTTGCATCTCTATAATCATGGAACGTTATACTGGAAGATTTCATTTAATTTCTATTTCATTTTTCTATGGAGTTCCCCCTTGGCTGTTAACGAACCCGCCTTTAGAGGCAGAGACCCGGATTCGACTCCTGGTGGGAGCTCATATGGTTCGGATCTCACGTTAAGCTGTATGTGCACGTCTCCTATAACCTCGCTAAACTGAAAATCCAATCAAAACAAAATCATTTTTCTATAGTAAGATATTTTTCTCTATAGAGCTGCAACCCACTTTGGCTAGTAGTCTGTTTGAGCTAGCTAGCCATTAAGGATAGATTTTCTGAAGCCAGAGAATGGGAAAAAATAGAACCTTATGTGGGTTCACGTGTTAAAATATGATTTGAAAAAAAAAAGATTGTTTAAAAGTCTAACTAAATTTTGCTTGTACCAAAAAAGTGGACAAAAGCACAGGAAATATCAACTAAAATGGGTATTTGTCATTTACTATTTATAAGTCTATTTAAGGCATTTAGGATTTAGATTTCTGGTCTTTCGGCATTTATGGACATGTTAGCCCGTCACGTATGAGGAATGGCGTCCCGCAGCGAGCACGCTATCCGGGGAAAGGGAAGGAAGAAGGGATTGCAAAAGGAAGGAAACTGCCTGGGGCCTATAAGTTAGGCACCACTCCGGCATTTGCCTGGTGTGAATGAGGAAAACCTCATTCGGGATGACTGGCCTGAAAAAGCTTTTTACACTTATTCGACTGAGTGCCCCCCATCGGGAATCGAACCCGGTACCGCTCGCACCGAATTAAGGTATTAAGAAATAAGCTTTACCAAAAGTCACTGTATTTACTATCCGTATGCTGGGTATATTCAATCAGCATGACCAACACTACAACTACTTAACACATTAAGGGTCTTCACTACAGCGAAATTAAACTACCGCTAATTTGAGAGTTTTTCTGTAATATCTTCAAAACAAATAAAAATATTCGAAAAACAGAAACGTAGTGAACTAGATAATACGCTTTTGCATGTGATACCTTTACCACAATTCATCTATCTGCTTTTGGCATGCCACTATTTACAAAACCCGCAAAAAACGCTAAATCTATCTACAGTTGCAAATCGAAAGCAGATAGATGAGTTGTGATAACGGTATCACATGCAAAATCATATTGTCTAGTTCACTACGTTTCTGCTTTTCGAATATTTTGATTTGATTTGAAGATATTACAGAAAAACTCTAAAATTAGCGGTAGTTTAATTTCGCTGTAGTGAAGATCCTTAAGAACACCGGTGTGGTCGAGCGGCTAGCGACCTTGAACCGAGTTCGATTCCTGGTGAGGATATTTGACTTGGATACAAACGTAAGCAGTGGTTCGGATTCTACTTTAAATAGTGTCACATATAATCTTGTGCTAAATAGACTTGTTCATTAAGTTCCAACAACACTAATGAAACTTGGTGTTACACTGTTCAAATAGTCTAAGTTTTATGTTTAACACCATCAATATCTCTTAAAGATACTAAAATCACTATCGACAAACATAAAAATAAGAGTTATTTATACAAACTATCACAACAAGGAGCTCTCTTCACGGGAATAAACACATACACTAACAACTCCTTTCCTATAATAATAACCAAATGACCACTGATTTTTGGGACAATATTGAGCACTATTAGTTATCCAACGAATCACAAAACTACTAGGTAAGCGAAGAAATGAAAAAGATACACTTAGAAACAGAAGTGACGCTAGTAAGTTGATGATTTGCTTGCATTGAGAACTGTTGTTTCAGCATCAGACAGAACGACAGTTCACGGACGGGAAGTTCCCATATCTCAAAACTCATTAGACAGCAGAAATGATTTAAAAAAAAAAAAAACAGTGAAAACGTATCACAATCACGTGCGACAGGAATATGAGTGAATAACTTTTCAAACATGTGACCAACTTATCATGTCTTTTTGTCGAGTAAAACTGGCTCTCAGTTCTTACATACAACACTCATCCCTAGCAGGGAAGGATCCAGGGGAGGGCAATTGCCCCCCCCCCAAAAAGAGGAAATTTTCTTATTTTTTATATATAAATAAAACCCATCCCAAAGTTTGGAGCCCTAAAAAGTAGCAGTACGACAACCCACCGCCCCCCCCAGAAGTCGGTCCTGGATCCGCCCCTGAGAGGGATTCGAACCGCGATTGCCTTCCGCTAAAACCTCGGGGCTAGCGCGCGCACACTATTTGTGTATGGGATCACAGGTTCAATTCCCGGTGTGAGACCATTGAGCAAATTACAGTGATTCAAATGTCATCTTAAATTGTAGGGCCCTGTCTCATATAGCCTTGAGAAGCTAAACTTTAAAAAATAAATAAATAAATAAATAAACTAATGGTGAGCACCAGACAAGAGTTGATACAGTTTCGTCTCGAAAAGGTGTCGTGAAAATATTTTTCGTCTCGGAAAGTATGTCCATTTCCATTGGAAGGGCTCTTCCTAGTCTCGGAAAGTATATCCATTTCCATTGGGAGAGTTCTTCCTCGTCTCGGAAAGTATATCCATTTCCATTGGGAGGGCTCTTTCTCGTCTCAGAAAGGATATACATTTCCATTGGGAGGGCTCTTTCTGGTCTTGAAAAGTATATCTATTTCCATTGGGAGAGCTCTATCTCGTCTCACACCTCATCACGAAAATGCATCTTTTGCCCTAACAATGACACTGAAACTGGATGAAAAGTCAAGTTGTAATCAGACGACAAGTCCATACTTTTTGAGGCTATCATCATTATCGTCGTAGGTATTCTGGTATTACTGCCAATGGTGGCATTTAAGATAAGTCATCTGTAAAAATTACTTTTATCGTTTCAAACTTCGGGCAGAGTTCGAATTCCTGCATATAATAATTAGTACATTAGATATGTATTCAGCACTTTGTTTGATATGATAGAAGTTTAATGTTTACATATGAGATTTCCTTCAAGAGCCGCCACTGGTCGAGAACCTTCCATCTACCATGGTTCTCTAACCTCTACGTCTTGAGATTGTAATTTTCTGTTCCAATATCGTTCTTCAATTGTAGCTCCTTTCGCCTCTTCCTCTTTATCCTTCCACCGTACATTCTATCATTTTCCAAACTACACAGTTTCTTTTTAACATACATCCTAAACAGTTTCTATTTCATTTTCTAATTACCTCTAAAATTGTTCTTTCCTCGCCCTACTCGTAACAATTCTTTATTCTTTTTACTTTCAATCTAACTAATTTCCCCATTCTTCTCAACACCCGCATTTTAGAAAACCTACAGTTTTTTTTTTTTCGTCGCTCTTGAGTAGTTTCCACGGTTCATAGAGTATATCACTTTACACAGAACATTTTGTGAGTCTTTTTCTTAACTACAAAATAGAACTTCTCTTCTTTGTGGATGCTTCTTTCGCCATTCCTAATTTTGATTCCATTTTACGTTCGCATAGCATGACTACCCAGGTACCGGAAACTTGTTACTTATTACCTGTTCTACTTTCTTCCCTCTTACTCCCGTATTCAAAACCAACATCTTCCTTTTAATGACCTTTACTTTCGTCTTTCTAACTCTTATTCTTTAACGTCATCCCATCTTTTCCTCAGCTTTACCATAAGTCTTCCAACATTTTTTTTCCCCTTTTAATGATTGCGCAAGTAGTGCTACATGATCTGTAATTAGTATATCCTTAATCCTTCTACCTTCAGCTGAAATACAGTCTTCCATATGTTGGCTCTTTTTCTCTATCCATTCTAGACAGATATTAAATAACATCAGTATGAGACAATGTCTCTCCACCGAATTGAATTCTCCTGTCATTTCTTTCCCTATTCCAATACTTACTTATTGGTTCATATATAGGTATTTTCTATGAGTCTTCAATTCTTCCAATCCAACCAGTAGCTGCAATAGCGGTCTGCAGATGCTGCAGCGCGTAAAAGGCCCCCACAAGTTATGAAATTTGATTACCATACGACTTATTTTGTAGTTCTACCACTGACACAAATCCCGGGGGGATGAGGGAGACATGTCCGTCCACTCCAATCTTCGAACTGGGGGACTGTCCCCCCTAATAATCCGATTTGAAATGTGATTTCCATCTATATTATGGATGAGGATCATTGTGAATGCCTAAGTAGAAACATACCGATTACAAATATGCATGTAATCAGATTTCAGAATGTGTTCACGGCACTGATTTGTAATACTAATATGTACCACAATTTCAACTACATCGCCTGGTATATAATATACAACAGGTTCACCTCAGAAATCAGATTCATCTACAGTTATATGAGTCTCATCTTACTTCCCTTCTCCAGAATAAGCCTTAAACTGCCCGCCTCTCAAAGCTGAAATCGCTTTAAAAATATGAGAACGGTCTTATCCGTTCCCCCCAACAATGTCCCCAATGTTGAAGACAGATTTGCGCCACTGAGTTCTACAGGGGATTTAGAGCGAGTTCAGAATAGGTTTGGCCGCTACTGATTACAACCCAATGATATTTAAAACTCCAATCAACAATTCCCGATTCACCCAGTCGAGAGCTTTTTCTATATCAGTAAATATAATATACAAATTCATCGATTCTTCTTGATCTTTCATAAGCCAATAGGATATCTTGCACCCTTCCTAGATATAAAATGTTCCTCCTTAAACTTTCTCATTTTTTCTTTCATATTGCCTTATGTTTTCAAAGCATAATTTCTGCTACATGCGATATGAAAGTTTGTAATGAACAACATCGTGTCCGTGGGTTCTCTCGGGGTACTCCCGTTTCCTCCTACTTCCTCATTTCACTAATTCTTCCATCAGCATTCACTTGCTTTAATCATCGAGAGTATAATCGTATGATGTAAACTAAAGAGTTCTTTCTTGCGATATGAAACTAATAATTCTGTAATTTTCTCTGTCTCAGGGTTCGATTTCTTAGTCAATGGTATCACTGTCGGGTTTATGAATTCTTTCGGTCACTCTTCTACTTCATAAATTTCATTACAGAGTAGAAAATGTATTTCTTGCCATTCTCGTTCATATTCTTAATCAATTCGATTGTTATATCATCTATCCCGATTGTTTTTCATTTCCTCATCTCGAATCGAAGTACAATAAAACCTTTTATCATTCTTGTCTACAATACACTGTTCAATATGTACAGGAGAAGGACAAAAATATAGAAACACATGAAAAAAATGGACATTACCTTTATAGCGCTTAGGATCACCTTTAACACGCAGAACGGTCTGTAGTTGACGGGGAATTGAGAAATACAGGTCGCGTGTGGTCGTCAAAGAGGTGTTGTACCATTCTTCCGCCAAAGCAGCTACAAATTATTATAGAGACGACGGTAGTGGGTAGCGAGCTCGCACCTTGGTCTCCAAAATTGACCACAAGGGCACAATGATATTGAGATCTGGCGATTGTGGAGGCCATGACGGATGGGACACTTCATCTTTGTGCTCATCAAACCAGTCCTGCGCGATGTGAACTGTATGAACAGGAGCTCTGCCATCTTGAAACACGGCATTACCATCTGGGAACAAAGTTTGCAAAGTGGTGCAGCTGGTCACTAAAATTGGTTACGTATTTCTTGGCAGTGACATGTCAATGCAGGGTGATGATGGGTTCGGCAGAATACCAGGATATAGCTGCCCAAATCATCACTGAACCACCGCCATGCTTCATTCTTGGTAACAAACAGTCTGTATCGTACGCTTGTGCTGGCGTTCTTCACACGTAAACTTGGCCAGCAGTTAGAAACAATGTAAAGGAAGACTCATCCGACCAAATGAAAGTCTTCCACTGCTCAATTGTCCAGTTTTTATGCGCGTTGCGCCATTGTTTCCGTATAGCAGTATGGTCAACACTCACGGGTAGTTCGGGAATTGCGGATCTGCGATAACTACCCTGCTTGTGGAGTTCTCTTCTGACTCTTTTGATGCTAACAGAGTTTGTAAGCACTGTATTCAGTTCAGCTATGACTTTTGGCGCCGTGCTGATCTTCTGCTTGGTCATAATCCTACCCAAAGTACCGGACTGAAGTTACGTCTGTCTCTGTCACGCAACACACACTTGCGTCTACGTTGCTGCTTCGCTGATGTGGTTTTCCCAGAACCTTCCTAGACAGACCTGTTCTACGAAATTGTGCCTCTTGATACACCAAACATCTCCACTACTTTCGTAAGAAAATTCCCACCATACGCGCACCCACAAATTGCCCTCTTTGAAAAACTGCCAGCTCAGACATGATTCACGATAACCTGCACGGACCGGACCGGTCGCTGAACTGTAACTGGCCCATCTGTTCCATTGCCCAGGTTGTATACCTCACAGGATGTGCCTGTGACTACGGCGACATCTACATACGTTTGAAATGGTTACCTCTTTCGTATCACGTGTTTCCATAGTTTTGTCCATCCCCTGTAGGTTTCGCGGCCTATCCTTAGATCCTAAACTCTTAAAATAGCGTTGGCCACGAAACGAGACGAAACAAGAAATGAGATTTTCTTGTCTTGTTTCGTAAATTTTGTAGAAATTTCGTCTCGTCTCGATTCTCGAAAAGCTTTTCTCGTCTCGTCTTGAAACTTTCTCGTCTCATTTTGTAAATTTATGTACAAAATGTTGTGTCATGTTTTTTTTCTCTTAATTTCATCTAGAAGTCATCAGAATCCTTTCACGTCACAAGGGGTCAATTAAGGATCTGATATAAAAACGTTTAAACCATATACTTTAGTAAAATATACAGTATTGTGTAATTACTTGTGTATCTTTAAACTTTGAAAATTGGTCTTCATTGTGTTCGGAAACTCACTTTATCAATTTATAAATTTTACACTATGAATGATACAACACTAAAACAGTGTTGGAGATCTAAGACTTGAGTGAACTAGTGTTGCCCGCTGGAGTCGAGAAATGTCTCTTCTCGTTTCGAATTTAAAATTTCCGAATGTTTCAATGTCCTTACATTATCTTTCTTAAAACTATTCAATTTCTTCTTCTCTTTCCCTTTTATTTTGATTCGATGTGCATTACTTGTTTCCAAGCCTTTCCTTCCTGAAATTACTGCAACGTTTTTTCCACAAGTCATGGTTTCTTAGCCGGTTCTGTTCGCGGTGCTCTTCTACTCTTGCAGCCTGATGCTTGTAAAGTGTGCTACTTCCACTGATCGTTATTACGGTTACAGGTTTCCTTTCAGTGTTTAATCTTTTGACTACCAACGGGATACATGTGTCTCATGCGAATAATTCAAACATCGTTGGGAATTTGTTTTTAGAAAATTATATATAAAAAAAATACATGTTGTTCTCCCATCGGGTCAGATGTGACCAGGAGACTGTGCTTAGTTTCCAAAACTGTGTATAGATGTCAGGAATATCCCACATTAAAGGAGTCGTACATATAAAGGAATGTTCACATTTTTAAAAAATTGGTAGTCAAAGGGTTAAATACTTCTACTCAAATTTTTCTATTGTAATGAAAGCATGAACTAAGAATGGTAAAAATCATCATTAATTTTATTCATAAAGAACATAATCAGTGGTTCCCCCCCCCCCCTCATGTCCATGACGTACACCTCCTCAATTGTCTATCCGTAGGTTTTCTTCCATGAAAAAAAAAATCTTTTCGATTAATTTTTACACCTCCTCAAACATATTTATATAGATTTTTACCCCCCAAATATTTCAATGACGCAGTTTGCGTCATAACCCCCCTTTGTGGGCACCTTGACATAATGTTAATTCTGTGGGTGAAACTGAACGAAGATTTTTGTAATATCTTAAATTTTGTATACGTGCATAACATTATTTTTAAAATCAGGACAGGATTTGTAATCTTAAAATCGTTGGAAGCAGAAGCAAACTGCTTGCAAATAGTCACGGATCACTTGTGGTAAAATAACATAATGTTTGTCAGTAGATAAAAGTAGATAACATTTCGGATAAAATCATGAATAATTGATAACAAACGTTACGGTGAATTAGACTCTAAAATACTTCTTATTTTTCCATCATTTGATAACAATATTTTTGTCATTAGGACTTTCCTAAGATTTTGTAAATTTAAAATATAACATAATGATCTTTTAGCAAATTAGAAAGGATAAACAGATGGAACAAACAAGAATGATAACTTATATAAAATGACCAGGTTTTCAACCGAAAAATCATCCTTCATTCTGCTTCGAAATGAGAAAGTCTTCAAGAAATTTCAAATACAGAAAGAAAATGAAAAATAAAATCTTTGTTTTACGTCCCACGGTTATGCCGGTTAGGCTAAAGGAGACGGTGATGATGAGTAATGAATGAAAATGGTGGAATGAAGAAAGTGGGAGGAAACGGGAGAACCCCGAGAAAACCCACGCACACGGTGTTTGTCCACCACAAAGTTCACTTGGCGGGGGCTGGGATCGAACCAAATACAGAAAGAGATGCTACTGTCTTGTCAAACCTAAGCAGAAATCTGCAATAAGTATGATAACCAACAACCACCTTTGAAGAAAATATGCTAGATGACCTTCAGAAAGCTTTTCTACGCAAAAAATGGCTAGATTTTTGAACTGCTAAACCATAACCCACATTGTAGATTTTTAAACCCCTTTTTTGTATATGTAGGGTTACAAGTAAGTTACAGTACAATTTGAAATGTTGAATTATATTCACTGAAGACTAACAAGCAACATACATGACCTTAAATTACAATAAAAACCCATCAACAACTCATCTGATTTCTGAAAGTCAACAGCCGTAATTTTTATCTGCTGAATTTAAATAAGTCATCATCGATGACTTCGCAGCTAGCCGAGGCGCTGGAACTCGATGCATCATCGATAGATTGTGGATTGGTTGTATTTGTGTCGACTGCCATTGTCCCAATTTTCGGTACTACTTCTTTTAGCAGGTTATAGCACTTACAACGCTTCTAATTTCTCCGTACACCCACACGAATCGTCATGATTATACTATGAGTGTTTTCAAGCTAATTAGATATCCTATTTGTTTCCTTTAATAAACTAAAGCAATCTATGTGGCATGAAGAACAAAACAGTTCATTAAACTTGTAGAAAACTTTCATTCTTGCAATGAAATGTGAAATTTAAAATATTTAAAAAGTAGCAAATGGGGCCGTTACGGGAGCGACATTAAAATTCCTTCTGTGCCGGTAAGTATTATTATGTAGTAGTAAATCTGTGAGTGGGGAGAGAGAAGAAGAATGAAAAACAAGTGTTTGCTGCTTAATAAAACACCCTCTGTCTAGAGAAATCAATTAATACAAATTGGACAAATAGATAGTTTCTAAAAATTATACTTTATTTTCAAAGAAAAGGTATTTTTAGATTTAATTTAACGGCTATAAAAAGGCCAAAACTGACAAAAGAGTTTCATAAAATAAGCTATATTTAAGGCTATAAGCATAACGTAGATTTGTATGGCAAAATATATCTCCAAATAGGCTAGATTTAGCCAAAAATAGGTAAATTGGCATCACTGATGCCAACAGAAAACTTAAGCTATCTATTTGCATATCACGTGATATTCGGAGGTCTCTTAAAGTAACAGGCAAATTTGAATACTTAAATATTCAGCTTAATTCTGTATCACTGGCGCAAATCCCGGGGGGACGAGGGGGACATGTCCCCCCAATGTTTGACCTGGGGGGACTGTCCCCCCAATAATCTGGCTTAAAATGTGCTTTTTGGGATAAGTGTGATGATTTGTGTCCGACTGCCACAAAGGAATGTAAGATGAAATTGATTTATCTTGGCTTTTCCATTTTTTAAAAAGAATCGTATTCTGTAGTATTTCAAACTGAACTTCGTGCTGTAGTGCGTTTAGTAGTCTCATCAATATGTGTTAATTCCACCTCCGCAACTTGAGCACAAATTGCAATAAATGCCAGAGGAGGATATGGCCCTCTCCTCATGCTGGAAAGTTGTCTCAGCTGTAGGTACGGGCACAAATTCCGGGGAAATGGGGAGACATGTCACCCCCAACATTGAAACTGGAGGCTCTCCCAATAATTCGATTTGAAAAGTACTTTTTTGCAGATAAATGTGATGATTTGTGTCCGACTGCCACAAAGGAAAGTGAGATGATAATTTGTTTCTCTTGGCTTTTCCATTTTTAATGAAAATAAAGGCGTGCACCAGTGCGTGACGTAACCTGATATAAAATCTTATCTCATCCTCTCCCCTAGGCCCTAGTACACGAAGAGTATATAGACTATCTAATGTCAGTAGAACTCATCTTTTCAGTAAATGCGCATTTAATCTATTTGTAGTATCAGATTAGGCATCTACTCATGCTTCGTGAGCTAACTAACTCTATAGTCTATGGAACCCGCAGGTTCAATGCCGCGTTCACAAAAGCTCTCCACTGAATTCTATCCTTAGCAAAGGGGATCCAGTTTCTACTTTGTATTCCTATCTCTGCGAGATCCATCTTAATATTGTCTTCCCATCTGCGCCTAGGTCTTCCTAATGGTCGGTTTCCGATTGGTCTTACCGCTAACACTTTGAAAGCGTTCCTACTTTCTTCCATCCTCGCTACATGTCCTGCCCACCTAAGCCTCCTAGACTTGATAACCTTAACAATGTTTGGTAAGCCGTATAATTTACGTAGTTCCTCGTTATGAAGTTTCCGCCATTCCCCATTCCCGTTCCTCTTGGGTCCAAATATTTCTCTCGGGATCTTGTTCTCAAATACTTTCAGTCTATGCTCTTCACTCAGTAAGCGACCATGTTTCGAAACCATAAAGAACAACAGGCATGATTATCGTCTTATATATTTTAAGCTTCAAATTCCTCGACAGAATTCGCGACGACAAGTGAGTTTGAACTGAATAATAACACGAATTCCCTGTTTTGTCGACATTTAATTTCTTCGTGAATATGATTTTCGTCTGTTAATATTGATCCTAGATATTTGAAAGTATCCATTTTATAAAAAGTATTATTTAATATTTTAACGCATCCATAATTTACCGTATTACGGTCCCGACGCACTTCCATGTATTTAGTTTTCTCTACATTTACTTCCAAACCCATGTCCATGCAAGCGTTTAATAAGAACTCTGCATTTCTTTCTATTTTTCTCCTATCAACCCCCATTAAATTTACATCATCAGCGTACGCATAACCTGGTGAACACCGTTCAGCTCTAGGCCCTGGTTGCTATCTTTGATTTTCCTTATAGCGTATTCCAGGGCAAAGTTGAATAATAACGGCGACCACCCATCTCCTTGTTTTAGGCCATTCTTGACGTGAAAACTCGTGGACAAAAATTCTCCTACCCGGACTTTACTTTGGATTCATTTAAATATTCCTTAATCCATCTAATGAGCTTTTTCGGTATTCCAAATTCTGTAAGAACGTTGTACAATGTTTCTTTCCTAACCGAGTTGTAAGCCTTTCTAAAATCAATAAATAGTTGATGTACCGGGCTACTGTATTCCCACTTGTTTTCGAGTATTTGGCGAATGGTGAATATTTGGTCGATAGTTGATCGATTTCTTCTAAATCCGCACTGATAATCTCCAATAATTTCATCTATGTATGGGGTCAATCTTGCTAATAGAATGTTTGAAAGGATTTTATAGGATGTTGACAAAAGAGAGATGCCTTGACAATTATTATAGTCAGTTTTGTCGCCTTTCTTGTGAATTGGAACAATGATTGATTCTTTCCACTCTTGTGGCAATTCTTCCTTATTGTAGATAAGGAGAATGAGTTTGTGTATCTTCCACAATTTTTTGCCTCCAGCTAAAATTAACTCAACCGGAATTTCGTTTACACCCGGAGATTTGTGTTTCTTTAATTTCTTTATAGCAATTTCTACTTCTATTCGGTTGGGTTCTGGAATATACGGTTCTGCGGTGTGTATCTCCCTTTCTCCAGGCACATTAGTTTTTGGCTGCGTGTTAAGCAAATCGTCAAAGAAATCTTTCCATCTATTTAAAATGCTATCTGTATCAGTGAGAACTGTTCCATCAGCTTTCTTTAATATAAGCACGAGGTTGATAGCCTTTCTTAAATTTGTTGATCCCTTTATACATGTCCCGATGTTTTTATTTTTACTATTATCTTCAAGTTCCTAAATTTTAGCTTTCAAAATATCGCGTTTCTTTGTTCTATGAGTTTTGGAAGTTTCCCATCTGATGTCTACGAAATTTTGTGTAATTATTTCATTCGGAGTTTGTAGCCAACGTAATTTTGCCTGTTTTCTCTTCTCTGCTTGTTCGAACCATGATTTGTTCCTACGATTTCCGCGTGTCCCAATTTTTCTTTTGAGAGAGGATGTTTCGTAAGCAAAGAAAAGAATTCAATTGCTGGCATGTTTTCCTCCATAATCTTAAGGTTACATCTGTTAAGTGAAGAGTATGACATGCGTCAGATTTCTCACCGATTCCTGTAATGTTATTGAGATTATAATCGTTTTGCTCAAAGAGTATTGTTACGTCATACATAATTGATATTCTTTCTTCATAGTTTTCGGGAAGTCATTATTTATATTATTATATTATTATAAAACAATTTTAGAGTGGATCTTTGTAGATGCCTAATTAGAAACATACCAATTATAAATATGCATGTATTCAGATTTCAGAATGTGTTCATGGCAGTGATTTGTAATACTGATATGTACTACTACTTAATCTACATCGCCTAATATATAATTTACCCTATAACAGTTGATCAGATTCATCTACCGTAATATGAGTTTCATCTCCCTTCTCTAGAATAAGCCTCAAATCTGCCCACCTCCCAATGTTGAAGACAACCAATGGCGTATTTAGGATTTTGTTTCGAGGGGCTATGCCCAACACAAGGAAGGAAGTGGGCAATTGCCCACCTGAGTTCGCGAATTAAATATATTTTAATCTATGCATAAATTGAAGTTATCAAGAATTACAGACCGATAAATCCTATATATGATACAAAAATTAAGGAGTGAATTTAACCCTTTATTCTATTCATACAAGAAAAAGGAAGCATCCTCTTGGCCTTCCTAATTTCCCGGGCTTATTACTCCCCCGTTTTGATTTTCTTTAATTCAAACATTTCGTTCTTTTAAAAATGACTAAACGATATAATTTTTCCTTTGTTATAATAACTAAAGTCCTGTCATGTGATATCCGCGCAAGTTATTGTGGAACACCAATTTCGCTTATCAATTCCTCTTAGTTTTGGTGTTACTGATGATGGCCAACTTGAATCACAACTGACAACGGTCGATAAAGTATGATAGGCGAAATGAAAGTAGTAACGTCAAGAAAAAGAAACAGAAAAGTAGAAAGGGTGAAAGAAAGAACAATTAAGGACGCAGTTCTTCTTACATAGAATTAAATTTGACAAATACAGTATTATTTCTGAACAAAGAGCATAAGAAAATGGAAAGTCAATGACATTCTTAGAAAAGGTAGGAAGGATTATTGTTGTACGTGGAATGCGAAAAACTAACAAATTTATTTTGGGGGGAGCTTGAGCCCGATAGCCTCTTAAATACGCCACTGAAGACAATTCTGCTCCCCTGATCCTTCACAGCATTGTTTTTTAACTTCATAAATATTTTGAACATCGCTTATATATATATATATTTATATATGGGAACGTCTTACCCGTCCCCCCCAATGTTGAAGACAGATTTGCGCCGATGTTCTGTATTGAGTAATTTTATAAATTATTTGTTATGTAATTAAGCTGTATACTGGATCAGGCAGTTGTCGAACACAACACTATTAAATATCCACAGTTGAATTGTTACAAAAAAAAAGTATCCATTATACAACCGTTGTAAGCTAATTGTTTCATCAATATAATATTGTCATTCATGAAAATAAGAGATTGTAAACACCACTCTTTTAATTTGATTCTTTTATTTGATTTATGAATTCATTGTTCACTTTTAGTAGTTGCTAGTTACTAATTTTGCTCTTTATTTAGTTAATAATTCCTTTTTTTTATTATTATTATTGTTCTTATGCTACACTATGAAGCAATTTATTACTTTATTTTTTTCAACTTTTCAGTATCCAACTTCTTGTTCCCTACTTTTCTTCTAGTTAACTTGTTTGCAGTTGGACATCTACAGGCAGTGGCGTATTTACGATTTTGTTTCGGGGGGGCTTTGCTAACTTCCGGCGGGGCTTTGCCTGGAAATGTCTAAATTCTGCAAGATATTTCATTTACTTTACTATAGTAAGTAAGATTTCGGCGGCTTAAGCCCGGAAGCTCCCCCGCCCCCTAAATACGCCACTGTCTACAGATTATGATCAGAAAGAATGTCGTCTCTAAGAAAAATTTTCGCGTTCGTTAAAGTATTTCAATATCTTTTTACTTCTTACAGCATAACTTATTTGATATCTGCTGTCAACTATTCAGGATTCCCATGTCTTCTTGTGTGAGTTTACTTACTAAAAAACAAAGTAGGTTCCAAATGTACAAATGTGGAACTGTACCGAGGGAACCAAGGGTTACCAGTTGAATCACTTAATACGAAAAGGGTTTGAATCAAACAAACTTAGTTTTGAGAAAAATAACAAAAACTTTGCAGTTTTGAAACTATAAAATCAAAATGAATCTTTTTTTTTTTTTTTTTTTTTTTTGTTCATGTAGATACAAATTCTGAATACGAATGTAAAATATAGGCGAACCCTTGTATGCATGTAATTTTATTTAGTCATTATTTTTAGCTCTTGTTTATGAAGGTAACCAAGAAAATGCTGTCGCTTTTGTACCCACCATCTTGGAACATCGATACATCACCTAAGACGTACCTGGAAGATCAAAAAAAAAAAAAAACCATCGGCATCGACGAAGTTCTGCCAACGTTATGGAAGGCCATAAATTCCACCGTGGTGAAACTTGGTGGGCTGTGAAGCGAAGAAATTATAAAGTGCATTTTGCACCATTATTAGAGATATGAATTGACGTCCTCTAATGTGATTATCCAAGGAATGAAACAGTTGATAATCGGACGGTGTAATGTCCAGGAAGTTTTTGCCGATGCAATAGTGTTTCTCATCCAATGCGTAGAATGGTGTTCGGGGTCATCCTATCTACGTGGGGCTTAGCGTTGTCCTGTAACAAGAGAACCACTTTGCGACTCAGAAGTGCTGGCTCCAGAGTTTTGAGTTTTTCTTGAACACGGCTCAACTGATGACAGTACCGTACACAGTTGCATTGATTGTCTGACCAGCTGGTAACAGTTCCCGAAGCACGATGCCACGAGCACTCCACCAAACACCAGAAGAACCTTCTTCTGGTGCAGTGCTGGTTTTGGCTGTTTTGGAAACCGGTTTATGGGATGCTAACGCCGTGGAGCTTCGTACAGGAACCACTTCTCATCACATGTCAACACCCTCTCCACAAATGGCTCCTTCCTCAGACAAGACAGCAATGAAACACAGATGCCTGCTCGCGTTGTCTTCCGGCCCGGAGTCAAATCATATGAGACCCATCGACTCAACTTGTAGTCTTCTCAAGTTGATAGAGGCACTGCCGAATGGTTTCTCCACTCTCACTGAATTGTAGTCCCAGTTCCTCACATGTCTAGCCAGCGTTCGCCTCAATTGCTGCCTGAAGATCTTCATTTTGTATATGTGTTGGTCTTCCTGCATGTGGTTCATCTTCGTGTGTTTCGTCACCGTCCTTAAACTTGTTAAACTACCGCTGCACTGTCCGTGTAGTCACGACACCGTCACCAAAGGTCTGGCATATCTTCCGCCCCGCTGCAGCGGCGTTGGACCCTAGTTTGAATTCGCACAGCATACACGCCCTTATGATGCTCTGTGGAGTTCTCATGTTCACTCTGTCCTTACGCAAGTTCACGGTGTAACTGAACTGACACAATTAGGTAGTATGTTCGATATACCAACAACAACTGATCTTCGCCTTATCTCCATTCGCATTCAACTCACGGTGTGAGGGCAAATTGAACACAGACCTCCACAAAGAGCGACAGAACTTTCTTGGTTACCTTTATAATACAAAAAGTGTTAAGATGTTTTTAGCCAGGTTCCAGACGTTGCAGTTACACCAACCGAATGGAACGAAATCAATAACTATTGCAACTAACACATAAAACAAATATAACTTTCCATGCAGAAAGGAATTTAGTCACTGACTCAAGCACGTACTCCCTAGAATAATCGAGGTTGACATCTGTTTATAAAATGTTAAACCAATGAAACTGAAGCTCTTTATGCACAGAATCATAAGGGTAGCCAATAGGAACAAAGATCCGATGTTAACTCAATTTAGCCATTTTGGTGATTAAAGTCATATTTGCAAGAACGAATTCGGGTATTTAGTGAGTTTTGTTTACAGAACTTGACCAACACATCTCCCCTTTTATTTCTTCTGCCTAAACTAGTGATGCCCAAAATGAGCCCCAAACGAAAAGCATGTATAACACGAAGAGTGTGGCTGACTATTTTTAACTGTAAAAATATTTTCTTCAACCATTTAGTTACCAACCTCATTCTTCAAAATATCATTGTCGATACCGTGGCGATTTTTTTTTTTTTTTTTTAAGAAAAAAATGAAGATTTCACAGAAGTATTGTCAATATTCGTACCTGAGGTTCCAATTGGTGTAGACACACGAAACAAGGAGCAGAATTAACAGAATACAACAAACATTCAACGAATAAAATATGGATGCAATATCCTCTTAAGAAGTAATGTATGCTTATTTTCATTACGTCCGTTACTCTACATAATAAAACTTAAATGGAGCAAAATTTTGAATTCCTTTTTCGCAACAGATAACTAGAAAAATTATCTTGATGGAGTTTGTCAATGAAGTCAATCCGTTACCATCTTAACGAATAACAGCAACTTACGTTCATCCGTTAGTTCACATGATAACTCTTGAATGAAAGTGAATTTTTGAATTTTTTTCGTAATAGATATTTGAAGTGAATGTCTCGGTGGAATTCGTTAGTTTAGTCAATCCGTCAACACGTTCACGACAAATTGACCATCACTGACCTAAGACATTACCTTCCTGCCCCTCCCCCCCACAACTGCATTGAAATCTCCCATCACAATTACGCACCCTTTTTCTCCCAGTCCATGTTTCCCTCAATTTTCTCATAATTTTCCTCTACTTCTTCAGTTGAGTGTACAGTATAGAGGTCTGCACGGGCTCGGGTTGAGCCGGCTGGCCGGACTCGAGCCTACAATGCATATATCACTTCGCGCCCGAACCGAGCTCGGGCCGTAAATTTTTAAATATACAACAAAAGTTTCGGGCCTTTATCGGCCTAACTTTGTAAATATACTGTACAACGATACATCATCGTTCTTTCTGGACCGTTCTTTCTAGAGAACTTTTAAAGCACAACTGCAAAATTAAACCTCTAAGTGCTGTAAATTGAAATACAATTTTGCGTTAATTATTAAGTTTCTGTAATTCGGGCTTATTTAGGGCTCATTTGATTTTTACACGAGCTCGGATAGGCTCGGGCCTAAATGCTAAAACATATTTCGGACTCGGTCGGGCTTCACATTATAAATTCACGGGCCGGACCGGGGCCGGGCTAAAAATTCCGGTCCGTGCCGACCTTTAGTACAGTAGTTGGTATACATGTCCCTACAACTACTAGATCTTTTTCGTTTCCTTTAAATCTTAACATTATAATCCTATCATGAAGAAATTTTGTTTACACTACCAACTCTTTCAGAAGCCTACCGAGAATTATAGTAGAGTTCCTAAAACTCTGCACTCGGTAAGCCGGCAGTCCGGATAACTCGACCGCAACCTGGCAGGGCGAAAAAAACCCTGCGCGCAAACATTGTTCCGGACCACACCTCTGCAATTGCTATGGTTGAAACTATTGAATTAAATTACGAAATGCAATCTTGTCCACCATATTCTCTATCTTCAGAGCCCCTTCGACGTTTTCCTCTTCAGAGACCTAAAGATCTTGCTCAGTGCAAAGATATTTTCATCTGATGAGATCATCCTTGACACAAGCGTCTATACTGTAGCAATTTTTTTTTTTTTTTTTTTTTTTTTTTTTTGAAGCATAAAAATGTTGGACAAAGTGTATGCGATTTAATATGTCAGCTAAAAAGAGACTATGTAGAAAAATAAACTTAATTTCAACTTTTAAAAAATCCAATTCTTGCGTTTCAAACTCAGATTTATCAAACACTTCTTGTAAATTTCGCTGTAGCACGTAATCTCCTCTACCCGACACATAAATGCCTTCTTAAAAATTATGTCTATCAGGGAGGTTCTAAGATTCACAAAAGTAACTTTTGTCACTATAATAAGGCTCTCCCGCAAGTTCTCAATTTTAGTGAAAAAGTTACAAGGACTGCAGAACATCAAAAACTTAGAAAATGCAGCAGATAGTACATGCAAAATACCATCACATTAATTAATAATTGATCTCAAAAATTCTAGGATGATGTTAAAATTAGAGTTCCCAATAATTATATCATACATTGCACACCCAAATTTCTCATCTCTAAGAAAAGGTTTGAAAGTAGTTATTAGTAAATTAATAGCATTTTATAGATACTACCTGGGTCATTTTCTACATTTTTCATATTGTTCATTATATTTAAGTTATTCGCTAAAATTCAATCAAGTGGAGCTGAAGTTATCGAAAAATAACTAAATTCTAAATTAAATACCATTGTAACTAAATTCTGAATGTTCTTTTAAAGGAGATTTTTTTTTTTTCAATTCGGAAATAAACCTAAGTTGAATGTTTGGAATGAAATATGGTAATTTTTTATTCAGATTTGGCGCCAAAAATTTTGACTACAATATTTCTTTTACTCTTAGAATGGGATTGAACAGCAATCCTTAAGCAAGGCTATTCTCAGTCCATTTTCAAGCTATTTCGAGAACACAAAGACAACACTTTTGGAAAAGAGTTTAATTTTCGTGTTTCGTGTCTTCGTGCATCACCGAGATTATGCAACATCTACGATGAAGATGAGGTCAAACCCACTGCTGAGACTTGAATCCAGTACAGTTAGAAGGTTCACAAAGTATTATGTAATATCAACCCTCAACGATATGCTGTTTCCCAGCACAATATCTCACCTTTAAGAGAGCTGGAAAGCAGAACCACGCCATTAGCTGCTTAATTTTTGAAAAAGAGTTTGAAATGAAAGTGCTTATATCTGATTCAGAAATTTTCCGTTCTATTAAAAATGGAAAAAAGAAAGAGATTTCTAGTCTGAAGAAGTCGCTTCCGTTCTATTGAGGGATACCAAAACTTCAGGATTTAGGATTTAGATTTTTGGGCTTTCGGCAACTAAGACCATTTAGTCCGTCACGTTTGAGGGATGACGTCCCTCGGCGAGCATACTATCTGGGAAAAAGAAAGGAAGAAAGGATTGGGAAAGGAAGGAAGTGGCCTGGGACCTATAAGTGAGGTACCACCCCGGTATTTACCTGGTGTGAACGAGGAAAACCCAGGAAAATTTCACTCAGGATTGCTGGCCTGAAAAAAGCTTTTTACACTTTTTCGACCCAGTGCCTCCACCGGGAATCGAACCCGGGACCGCTCCCACCAAATGGGTACCAAAACTTTAGCATCAATACATGAACAAAATTCACGTTTCTCAACTTTAGAATGGCTAAAGATGGTTTGCTAAGTATAAGCTGATTTTACAGTTTCAATGTCGTTTTCAGGGAAAAGCAGCCATTCTAGAAAAAAGTTTCAAACAGAAATTTATTTTATTGCATATATTCCGAACCTGGGTTAAATATGACCAATTTCCAATTTTAAAAAAGAAATTGTGTCGAAGTACATTTCCCTTTCGTTCAAACTATTGCCATCAAATTTCATACATGTGACTTAATATGTCAGTATTTGTTTTACTCGTACATCGTTTATATTAAATACGAACTAAATACTAGTTAAAGAAACCTAGTACGAAAATTACATGAGTGTGCAACACTGTTCACCTAAGATACTTCTGATAATATCATGTTTACTCTTTCGTGATCAAATAAAGACGATTCTCCCGTTAGACGTTACCTGTTCCTGATATAACTACGACGATACAACTTATCTCGGATTCTTGAGGAGTGAAAAGAGGCAAACCATTTTCTTTTCTTATTTTTTTACGCGAATATGCACGAGAACTTATGAACTGACTGTTACAATTCACCAGCATACATACACATTTCCTATGTGAGTGTGACTTCTCAATACAGATATTCATTTGCTTTTATAAAAGGAAAGACTCAAAATTGCGCTTTTAAAATACAAATAAATAAATAAATAAAAGGAACAGCCACCACACTAAACTTTTTCGTTTTAATTTCTTAAACTATATTATGTTATGCTGTAATTGTTACTGAAACTTTTCATGTGAAATACATACAAAATTAAAAAGTGTATCCGGAAAACTCCAGTACAGCAATTTTTTATTGATTTTAGAAATGCTTACTACGACTCAGTTAGAAGAGAAACATTGTATATACAACATTCTTACAGAATTTGAAATACCGAAAAAGCTAGTTATATTAATTAAGATATGTTTAAATGAATCCCAAAGTAAAGTCCGGGTAGAAAAACTCCTGTTCACAAGCTTTCAGATCGAGAATGGCCTGAACCAAGGAGATGCATTGTCGCCATTATTATTCAACTTTGTCCCGGAATTCGCTATAAGGAAAATCAAAGATTGCAATCAGGGCATAGAGCTGAAAGTATTCACCAGGTTATGTTGTATGCTGATGTTGTGAATTTAATAGGAGATGATAGGAAAACAATAGAAAGAAACGCAAAGATCTTATTAAACGCTTGCAGGGATTTGAGTTTAGAAGTAAATGCAGACAAAACTAAATACATGGAAGTTCGTAGGGATCGTAATACTGGAAATTATGAATGCATTAAAATATCACACAATACTTTCGATAAAGTCGATACTTTCAAATACCTAGGATCAATATTAACAGACCAAAATCATATTCACAAAGAAATTAAATGTCGACTAAAAGCAAGGAATTCGTGTTATTACTCAGTTCAAAACCATTTGTCATCGCAAATTCTGTCGAGGAATTTGAAACTTCAAATATATAAAACGATAATCATTTCTGTTGTTGCTGTATGGTTGCGAAACAGGGTAGCTTACTCTGAGGGAAGAATGTAGACTGAAAGTATTTGAGAATAAGATCCGGAGACGAATATTCGGACCCAAGGGGAATGGAAATGGTGAATGGCAGAAACTTTATAACGAGGAACTACATAATTTATATAGTTTACCCAACATTGTTAGGGTCATCAAGTCTAGGAGGCTCAGGTGGGCAGGTTATGTAGCCAGAATGGAAGAAAGTAGAAATGCTTTCTTAGTTTTAACTGGAAATACGATCGAAAAATGACCATTAGGAAGACCTAAGCGCAGATGGGAGGACAATATTAAGATGGATCTCGCAGAAACAGGTATACAAAGTAGAAACTGGATCCATGTCAGTGGAGAGCTTTAGTGAACGTGACATTGAACCTCCCAGTTCCATAGGCCATAGTATTAGTTAGTTTTAATCCGGGAAACTTCGCCCGAAGAAAATTCATTCTGAGAAGTAAACTACCTTTTTTTTCATAGTATTCGTCGTTGGAATAACCACATTTTCGTTTCGACGTTAACATCGTTACTTCATCTTATTTTACGAGATCTTTCTATCACTATATGATCTATAAGAATCATGATCGACGGAAGCTTCATTTTGAGATATCGATTTGATGAGAAGGCGCAAATCTTGTACGTATATTGGTTATTCCAATGACGAAATGACAATACATTTGAGATATTTAAAAAAAATATATATTTGTTTAACAAATGTTAAGAAAATTGCATGTGTCGTGTTTAAAAAATGTTTATTTTAAAAAAGGATACCTCTAAGAGTAAATTACTCTTTGTGGATATTTTCATGAGAAGTGACACAAGGTTTATTAATGAAATATGGACAAAATCTTCTGAATTGCTTTTCAGGATCGTCCAAAAACAAATTACTCCCAAAAGTAAACTATCCCTCCTGGATATTTATAGGATAAAAGATTTATGCCATTGTAAAGTGTGCTTACGTATTTCTGTATATTTAAGATTTTGGAATTGTCCTTTTTTTATTTTTTTATTTATTTTTTTTATTTTTATTTTTTTTAAGAGTAATATAATTTACATAATCCTGGCAATGCTGCATCGTTCCGAAGGAAGGAGCCAAGCATTTTACGCGAAGATTGAAAACTGGAAAATGTTATACTATGAAGTTGCAAAGATTAATGTCCGAAGTGCTAATATTAGGAATATACTTGATATAGTGCCCCCTTCAAAAAGAAAATAAGTTGATTCTTTATATAATGAACCTTCTGGAAATTTTGGGAAACAACGGAGTTATTGGCAATAAAGAAATTTATTGGATCTGGTCCCATATATTCCCTGGAAACTACGTAAAAATGAAGGGGATATTTAAATTTTTGTGACAGCTTCAAAAGAAAGAAAAATTACTAAGAACCATGAACTATGATATTTGTGTATTACACGCAAAACATGGTTCATGTGCTAGTTCTAGCGAATTGATGTTAAATTCAATAATGGAAGTTTAAAAGAGGTATAGGAATTGGCGAATAAGACTCCCCACTTCTTGGAGCATAAACAGCCTCATGTAACTAAGTTCGTTTTTATTCCAGATGCCGAGGGAAGATGACTTAATCATTTAAAACTGAGTTAACCTAAGGAGGTGAAGACTAGTAGATGGATATATATCAGGGCCTAAAATTCAACGAAATCACAGCTCCACACTGGTAAAAATTTTATATAGTATAGAAAAACTAGTTTAGTCAGCATTTGTTTAGACATATAATCAGTGTTCTGTCCAGTACATCATGTTTACCTGCGACCAAAAAAATATTATTATTATTATTATTATTATTATTATTATTATTATTATTATTATTATTATTATTATTATTATTATTATTATTTAGGAAATTTTTGGCATCCAGAGCAAACAAAATTAGAGGCACATTAGGATACATATTTAATTGTGTTGTATTAAACCATAAAATACAGGAAAAAAACCGGTAAGAAAAATAGTCACACTGGAAGAAAAAAAGTCACTTTTTCTTACATAAGAATTTCACTGTCATTTTTCCGTGATCATCACGCTGTCTCAGTCTGTTTTCTGCCAAGGCAAATACACCGTCATACCAGGGCTGTTCCTTTGACTTCCTACCAACTTCAAAACGCCTTTTCTTTCTGGCCAGTCATTTCATAACAGCAGGGGTTGAGCTAAAATCTTCCAACGCACCCATATTTATATTAACGTGAAGGTAATTTTTCACAGTAGTGGGATCTAAAGACAGTCTGTTATCTGTTTTCAATATGTTGTAGTCACTTATAAGTCTTTCAACATCGAAAGAAGATGGTTTCGAAGCAACAACTCGAGCTAGACTTATTGACAGAGCATGAAATGACTGATTTCCACAGATTTTCATGAGAAGGCTTTTAGCGTCCAGGCCTTTCAACATACTGCACGATGATGCCTCTCTATATTGCATTGCGAACTGCAGAAGATCTGTATCAAGAGAAATAACTTTGTGGCATTCGCTTAGGGCATCATCAGTTGCATACTCTTGCAAAACACGCAAAGGCTCCAAAGCAACAATACTGTCTTCATACAGCAAACGCTGACTAACAAAGTTAATTATGGAATCCAGGACTTCGTAGCGTACTACAGTAAAATCTCTTTTCTCACTGACATATTTGTTATGGGATTTATTGCGACGTGTGTTACGATGAAGTTGAATGCCATGTAATGAGTACTGTATTTCTCAGTTGACGTTCTCTTGCACACGTTCGTTTAAAAACGTTTTTTCCCCACCCGCCTAACAGAGGTTTCTATTTCATACTCTCCAATTGTGTCCAATTATGTCCAAAAGAAACATTTCATCACTCTCAAACTTCTGCTGGCAGTTCTTGAAAACATATAGAGCATCTGTCACAAGACACAGAAGATGAAGGCGATCTACTTCTATCCATTTACGCAGATGACCATTAGCTTCATTACGTACATGGCTTTCCGTTTACAAGTAAAGGCAGCTTAGATACCAACTTTTTAGGAGAGTAGTGAGCATACTGAATGAAAATTTTGTCCACCTGACGTCAAAATATTCTGGGTAGTGCAAAACTTCTAAATTATTTTCTGAAGCTACCATCGTTAAACCTTTCGTTCGCTGCCCTGAAGAATGATGGAAAGCACACAGTTCAGATGCTGCTTGTATGAGAGATGAAACTTCTTGGACATTCTTGGTGACATCTTTCCATGCTAAATTAATGAGATGGGCAGCACATCAAAGTTTCATCAGAGGCACGTTTCACCTGAAGCACTCTTTCATCAGTTAACGATTTCCACATTCCTTTGTGTTCTCCTGTATTCATGTTTTCACTATCAGTAACTATCGAAGTCACTCTGGGAAACATTACTCATTCTACTGATTTTCGTAACGCTGTGCTTCGGCTAAAGTTTTGGCGGTTATTGATGTATGTTATCTCTGGTAGTACATATTTCTACAACGGGTTGTAAGGATCGTGTAATTTTTATCTACAAAACAACACATTTCATTATATCGAGAAAGTGTAATGACCTATTGAAACAGCAGATAAACGTGCAGTTAGTTGCATATTTTAAAACTATATGAATGCAACCGAAAACGTTTGAAAACTAAATATAGTTTAAAAGTTCCTTCACCTCAAAATTGGCAATGGTTTTCCCTGCCATCTAGAAGACACCTATACGTATTAACTCTGGCTCAATGTCATATATTGGCAGTTATATGGAATTGAGTAACCCCCCATTGCATAATGAATGTATTGAATCAGTATTGACTTAATTTGACACACTAAACGCGTTTAAATGCATAATCCGAGAAAAGTAAGGTACTCACATTAATACCACTCCACACTTTAAGAATTATAGTTCCACACTCCTTTTCTACAGTTCCACAAAGTGTGGAGTACTCCACTCAATTTTAGGCCCTGATATATATATATATATATATATATATATATATATATATATATATATATATATATATACAAGGTGAGTCAAAAAGGACTTTATAACTTTAAAAGCTTATAAAAATGTATTGAAATAACTCACGGAAATCGATATAGGTGTCAATTTGTAGCAAAACACTTCAAGTTTGACTCACGTAGTGCCGTAATACCACATTCCGTTACTGCGAACGCCGCCAAAATGCATTTTTACAATGGCGACTTTACGGAACAAGGTAGGAACTAACAAGCAGGCCTACAATTTACAGTGGGCACAAGAACATTGTTTGGCTAAAAATACACAAGAAGCACTTTCGCTGAATATGTCATCAGATAGTAAAGGGACGAAGGAGCAGTATACAAAAGAGAAAATTTAAAGAACAGAGCCCATGTGATTCACCATATTACAAACTAAATCACCATGAATTTCAACATGGCACCCATTTGGACGCTTCACAACTATTTCTAGTCTTTAATTTTGACTTTTCTCTGTACTTCTTTCCCTTCCATATTTGATTTTTATTTAATTAAAGTGGAATGTTTTCGTATTCAATACAGAACAACGTACTATAGACAAATATTATTAAACGAGTTTGAAAAGTTGTTGCATCGAGCCACAGCAAAGTAGTTGTGATTATTAAATAAATTGCTCTTTAGGCGTTTGTGTATAGATAATAGAAAATGCATGTTTCAACAAGGGAAAGAAATATTTGAGGGGATTTAAAAAGCAAAGAGTTCCAGGTCTCCCTAAACATTAGAAAATTTTTCCACATAATATTCTAGAATATTTTTTTCTTTTTACAAAATACAGAAAGTAATTTACAAAGACAAATAAAGGAATTCTCCCCCCCCCCCCCAAATTGATAACCTTGTGTTACAATTTCGTCAATAATACATTAACTGTAACAGAAAGATATTAATGTCTTGTTTTCATCTTGATCATATTTTGACTTTTTACTACAGTTATTTACAAAGCCTGAATGAGCTATATACAGATAAAATATATGAGCTGACTTTAGCGAGAAGAACATTTCATCTTCTCCAACGTTACATAGAACGAAGATAAAAAGGGAAAAAATTTATAATTAAAGAACATCAAGTAGATTTATTTACATTTTTAACACTCATCTCCAAGTTCCCTCAGGACAAGTATTCGTCATTTAAATATTCATGGATTAATAATGTAAGTAATCATCTAAGTTAGTGGTAGTCAAATTGCGAATCGCGGGCTAGATTCTGCCTGCGAATATATTTTATCCGGTCTACAAATAAAAATTAAAAAGTAAGTGATTTGTTGGATGCAACAGGAAAAGTATACTCGAACGTCATAGTATGTCTGAATTCAATTTCACTTTTAACTTTGAAAAAAAAATTAACCCTTTGATTACCAAGCCCATTATGCATGGTTAATACCACACTGGTTCTAAAAAAATAAAGAAAGAAAGCAGATTTCGCATAGTTCTTTCAAATATTCATAGCCCTCAAGCTCTACTTACTTAAGCACTTGTAACAAGATGAAGGATGCCCAGAATAGAACAAAGATATATGACTTGCGCACACTTAATGAACTTCGCCTCAGGGGATAAGAAACAGAAAAATGGATCCCGAGTATGATATTCATTTTATTCTGACACGCAGTGTGATATAAAATGCCTTTCACAATTATTTATAAATATTTGTCCTCAGAGAGCAGGAAGAACGGTGTAAAAATATAAGCATTTTGTAGTTTCTCAACTTTTCCTGAAAATGAAATTCTTTCTTTCTTTCGCCATATGTATATTTTGATTTAATTTTATTCTATTTAGTTTTATCCTTTCTCATTCTTGGTTTTTAAAGAGTAATGCATTGGTCATTTATTTAACATTGTTTCAGTGAAGCCAGTTCCGTTTCAACGCACTTAAATAGTTTCCGTTTCAACGCATTTCCTTTAATGGGCAGAGCATTACCTACCCTGTACACAATTTCGTCGATTTCGATTTACATGTGCCCGTTTCTTTCTTATACAGTACATTATTCCCATTCCACATTATACAGTACTCTGCATTAGTGATGATCTATTCATAACATACTGCGGGCCAAAACGAAATAAGAACCACATTTTAGGGGCCATTTTCCATATTTCTTTTCCCCCTTTCCTCTGAGGTGATGATTTGTATGGTGTGTGTTTGTGTGTATGTGTGTGTAAATCAAACATTTTCTAAATCCTTGTTCTACTCTGTGTATCCTTATTTTATTTCATTGATGTTTGCCAACTAGAGCCTGATAAACGGTTGAAAGTAACTGTCAAATCTGCATTTTTTTCCAAAAGTCGCCCAGGTATGAGCGGTCTTAGCTTGTAGAATGAACTTGGCAACCAAAAGGTTTCAAAAAAGAAAAAATCACGGTTAAAGGCTAAGTCATTTAGATACATTATAATACCCAACTAAAGTCATATCACGTATAAAGCTAACAAAAAGAACAGATCATACTTTAAAAACAAATTCTCGGTTTGGATGAAACATATTCGCAGACATCCATTTATTTATCACTGCACTATATGGCCGTTGTATCGCGGATTTTCGCTCTACAAACAGCACAGACAAGATGCGTGAATAGAATTCATGTTTTCTCCTTACACTTGCAATTAAGTTATGAACATAAAAGGTATAATACTGTTAGTCTGAATGTGTCAAATTGTGTAAGACACGTATTTACTTGAAAATTCACTTGAACGTTACAGTAACGTTTTCTTTATGTAAAACAGTGTACTTTTAATCACAACTAGAAAAAAAAAGATTATCAGGGGATATGCACAATTATTTAGCTTCAGTAGGTCAGCACCATACTCGCAAAGTGATAATGTTGATCAGGTACTGAGAAACAATTGTAGTATTTAGTGTTTCTGGGATTCCCAAATAAAAATTACAAAATTACAGAAGATAAAATATTATTTTATTTTATTAAAAAATATACTTTACATTTTATATTCAAAAGAAACAAAAATATGCACAAAATGTGTTACATAGAGGTTCTAATAATCAATTCAATTTTCATCCAAACAGAAAGAAAGCTTTTTTTGCTTTAATATGGATCCTCCACTAAAATATAGATATTCATTTCCTTTGAAAATAGTCCCCGTTGAAACGAGCGCCCTTCTTTTCAAGCATAATTATTACTCTTAAATGAAAAAACGAATATAATTAATATAAGAAGAAAGAAAACATCATTGTTCAAAAAAATAGTTTTGAGGAGCATAAATCCATATTAAACTATTAAACGGTTTCTTATTTCTCAGCACTAACAAAATAATAATAATTGCTTTTCCTAGATCAGAACACACTTCAGTACCAATACCAAACTCTCAAATGTTACAATATATATATATATATATATATATATATATATGTAGGATATTCTGTTAATTAAGTTACTGCTTTGAAATCATGACAACGAAAAGGATATACCAACATTCATTCGAACTAGTTCACTTCTTTTAACAATCAGATATGGTAGAATTTTCAGTAATAAATCTTATGTACAAGACGAAAAATAATCTTTTAATGTTCATCTCATTAAGTTCCCAACAGTGACAACAACAATTACGAAAACGTCCAGACCAAACACAATAGTTTTATCAAGAATTCGGTGCTGCTGAGAAATTCTTGTAACATGACGGCATGTGTTGCCGCAAATTCCACTTCTGTGCAAAACGTTTGCCACATAAATCGCACACAAGTTCACGTATTCCTGCGTGAAGTTTCAAGTGTGTAGAAAGGTTGTTGAAACGTGCAAATTTTCGACCGCAGATCTCACATACGAACGGTTGCTCACCTGTGTGGGTTCCCATGTGAAGTTTAAGCGTAACTGTGTCTGAGAGTGTTACACCGCAAACTTCACACTGAGTTGATTCCATGTGGTTTCTCATATGCTTTGAAAATCGATGTTTCTTGATCACTTTTCCACATATTTTGCACGGACATACAGTTTCGTTATGAATTTTTTCATGATCTTTCAAGTGAAAAGACGATTTGAATTTTTTGTTACATATAGGACAAGCGTATCTTTTACCAATTTCATGTGTTGTAAGATGTTTTTTGAAATAACTCTTTGCAAACTTCCTGTTGCATATTTCACAACTCACAGTATTTTCTTCTTTCTTATGAACAGATTCAATATGTCTATTTAAAATTATTTTGGTAAAAAATCGTTTGTCACAAATTTCGCATATGAAGTCTTTACTACGCGAAATTAAATGTGTTAATAAGTATTTCTGCACGCTATCATGTCTCCTGAAGCTTTTAGGGCATTTTTCACATTTATATGGGCCAATTCTATGTTCCTTCCACATATGTTTCCAGCGATTACACCTACCACTCACAAACTTCTCTCCACATACACCACAAAAATTGGAGGCATCCACTATCTCGGTTTGCTTTATAAATCTGAAAGAGAAAATAAATATGAAAGAAAGAAACAATATTCACTAAAACAATATTTACAATATTTACAATATTTACTAAAGGCTATAACCAATAAATCAAAGTGAGCTTTGATATATAACGAAGTAAACAACGTTGAGTAAGGATGAACTGCTTTGAAGCAACACTTTGAATTTGAGATATGTCCTCAAAGTAAAATATATATCATATATTAGATACATACAATAATTACATCAAAGTGCAAGGAATACAGAAAAAATGTTTTGAGATGGTTTCTTTGCTTCATCCCTTGAAGTTTAATGATAATTTCCAGCAAAGGGAACTGATAAATCTACTGGATGTTCAAAAACAATTTCGAAAAGACGCCGTTTATTCTTGCGTAAAGATTGTTCTTTTAAAGAGATCCTCATTCAACTGCAACAATGATTTCACAAAAAGCCCTGTGATTTTGTTTGCTCCAAGATCATAAATGATTCCTTGAAAAGCGCATCAGATTCGTCTATTGAAAGTTCTACAAGTATTTAACAAGAAGCACCTTTATTCATCTGCTGTATGCTCAACAACAACACTCTACGAAAATAAATCATGATTCATTTGCCAGGTTTAATAAGCAGAGACGCGTTGTCTAGCGTTACCGCCACTGCCATATACTTAAGAGTTACGTGGTCTTGATGAAGATGACCAAGTGGTAAAAATATACTCATGTCTTGAGTGTGAAGATCAGTTGATTCGGTTTTAGGCTGTATGTGCATATCATGGAAATTTTGTTTATGGGATTACTGACATTACAGCTCACTTCCTAATCATAACCTCAATTCTCTTATCATTCATTTCAAATTATCATAAGCCTCCCTTTAATTGACTCTTTAATAACCAACTCTGCAGATATGGCATCCAATCTTCCGCCGACACATTCCAAAATTTTACGATAGCCTGAAAATTTCCCTTTCCCCGACGCATAAAAAAATATTTTTAAAGGTAGAATTTACCGGAGAAAAATTGGACAGTATTGTTCTGAAAGAAGAAAACAAATAAAAAGGTAATGTAAGATTTTAAAGGACATCAGTTGCAAAGGGAAAAATCTGGATACACTACAGAGATTTCAACAATACAACTAGCAAGTAGATGATCTGGGTTTAATTCCGAGATAGCTATGATATTAAATTATTCTGTACATTTCTATAGTTATATTCACGTTTAGTTTGAATAATATACTATTGTCCTCCGTATAGTGACACTTTTCACACGCAATAGTTGTTCCAAGTTGTTCAAACTAACTTTACAATATTAAATAATACAAGAAATATATATATATATATATCTTGCCATTATAACTGAATGGTAGATTTAAATGCATTAAGAATTACTCCAATATGCATCAAATAAAGTGCCAAATTAAATTTTACATATTTCAACAACCAATTAGTTTAAATAGAATACTACAATAAAGAACGTTATGATATAATAATACCTAAGGGAACAACTAATAATTATCAAAATTCAAGTACCTTAAACCACTGGCATACACAGAAGTTTATCGTGGGAGG
Source organism: Thermobia domestica (assembly GCF_964235325.1). Lineage (NCBI taxonomy): Eukaryota > Metazoa > Arthropoda > Insecta > Zygentoma > Lepismatidae > Thermobia > Thermobia domestica. Next base: position 50,260,014 of record NC_137455.1, on the reverse strand, counting down.
CAGTGTGCGAATTAGATAACCTATATTGGGGGGGATAAAATTAAGCCAAAGGACATAGTCTGAAGGTTCAAATTTCAAAATGAGACAATAAATGCCTTACCTCCCATATATCTATATCTATATCTATCTATCTATCTATCTATCTATCTATCTATATATATATATATATATATATATATATATATATATATATATATATATATATATATATATATATGTGTGTGTGTGTGTGTGTGTGTGTGTGTGTGCGCGTGTGTGTGTGTGTGTGTGTGTGTGGCATGTGTAATAAATAAGAGATTTATTAATTTAATAAATCTACCGACAATAACTATGCACATATATATTGTGTGACATACACACACCCCACTAAACCTTTCTGAACGTGTTTTAATGTTGTACTCACTCTTGTCCCCGTAGCTCTCTAAGGTTTATTTAGTTAATAATTCGGCTCGAGCGATAGCCATGATCACAAGCATATGTTAATTTTTCCACTCATATTGAAAGCTTCCACTTTGCGTTAATACATACAGGTTGCGAAAAGAAACCTACTTCAGTCTTGTGAAAACCACTAAAATTATCAGTTAAACTGGACATTTTTTTTAAAAAGAAAATCTAGATATTAGCGTATCAAATAAGAAATGGATTGTTGCTGGTCCCGATTTCTCACATCAAGGTCAAATCGAAGGCCAAATATTTAAAATCTCTCAATTCAAATTTCGAGCTTGTGCTTCTACTTCCCGCTAAAGCTGTGCTCATCACGACTTTTTTTCTCCAAATATCGATTCCGTGATGGGCACGGAAAGTCAACACTTAAAAATTATTTTACTGTTAGGTTGGAGATGAGTTGATTCATTATGGGCTACGTTATTCAAATAAAGTAAAACATTACACTGAAGTTTTTCAGACAACAATAATTGCGTGGACAGCAAACTGTACAGCGAAAAGATGGAAAAATGAAGGGTTAACTTTTAAAAAACCCGCTCCAGTTGAAATGCTTATACAGACACGGACAATGACACGGAGAACCTGTCGTATTAACAAATGCTGAAAAAAATCTTGAATTATTCGCTTATTCACCTAAAAATCAACTTCATTAACGTGTCTGCTCACTAGGAGCGTATCCCCCAGCGTGTACGTTAACATATACTTACGAGAGAATACCTATATCTCAGATTTTGAGTACAGTTTCAAAAGTTCATTTCCGTAAACTGTAAAAGCAGTGATTACTATGCTAATTATCACAAATTAAATGCAACTTTTGAGTTGCATACACACAACCTACTAGGGAATGAAGACCATGTGCTAACAAAGAGTACACTGGAAAATGAAATAACATGTTATAACAAAAATTAAAATAAGATGATAATCGATACAAATATAGAGGATGAATATGACATATCCCAACTTCGCCAAGTATGGTAGAAGAAGCTATTTGTTTACTTCTTCTTGGCCAACCGCTAAGAACATTTATAAATCTATATGTGGCTTTTTTATACGCAATTAGTACATTCAAATTCACAAACGATGACGAACTGAAGGGTACGAAGGTACAGTTGCAAGTAACAACCATAGTCATAATAATATAGTTCTACTAAACAACGTTGAAAATAGTGGGTAATTAGGTGGTAAGTAGAAATGACCAAAACTGAACAGTTTACATCGATCATTTCGAAATACAGCTAGAAGATTAAATTTACAAGAAATAACAAAAATCAGTGAAATTTGGAGTTATACTAAGCATAGTTTGAGGGGGAAAGCGAGCATCCCCGGTGGGGATACTTCAGCTGACTTCTTTGGGGGGGAACAAAATGTGATTGAGGGGGAAAATCCCCCTCATCCCCCCCGGTAATTCGCACCCTGGTGGGAGGATTCAAAAACTCAATTTCATATCTTTTTAGGAGAAATGGGAATTTTAATACAATAAATCTTAATATAGTAATGTTAATATAGTAAATGCTTATATTTCTGTAATAACTTGCTGAAAGGGATATTTAAAAACCGAAACCTCCCTTTTTGTGTATTCGGTATTTGGGAAGAACCTTATTCTTGTAGAAGCTGTGCAACCATTAAAAACGTCATCACTGTTTATCTATTATTGATATCAGAATCTAAGCTTACCACTCTTAATTATGCTTCAATTTACACATTCCGATTAACATATATTTTTAATATTTTAGACATGATGTGAACATCCGCAAAAACACGACATGACAGAGTAAGAACAGTAATACCACAAGTTGAAAAATAAATAAAGTGAAATTTTAAAAGTATATATGTTCTTTGAAATATATACACGGAAAAAAGTTCATAAATTTCTATTACAGATTCCGTGTTGAATAAGAGGCCCACGCTTCATATGATTTGTCTAAAGAGACAAATATTAACAAATGTATAAGCTCTAAAATGTTTTCAAGAATCATTATAATCTCTGTAGAGAAATCTTGACTGTGATGATGCTTCTTAAAAGACTTTAAGTATACAACTTCTGTTCATAATTTGGGAACCGAAAATTTTTACATATCTTTCGTTGAAGTGGAATGCTAATTCCTATACTCCTATAATCTTTCGCAGCTCTTCATTTTGCAGATAGAAAAGATACTATCTGTTAAGGGAAAACAGATCTAGATCATATATACAGTCATGTTCCGAAGCTAAGGGATATATATATATATTCTTCAAAATACCATGGCACCATGAGACAAAATGTGATCTCGTGTATGCCAAAAGTATTACGTCAAGTCCAAAGCTGTAAATGCTCACTTTTGAATCAAGCTTAGCTCAACTAAAACTTAGTGTAAAAAGCAAGTTAACACAGCTGAAACGCAATACTTTTAAAAAGAGTGCGTTCAACTCACCCTTAATATTGAGTTTAGATACACTCAACTTGAAGCTCAACATCAGGAAAATTGCAAGTAAAACTGTCTAATGATTTAATAACTAAAATGGTGCAGATTGAGACCGGTCAGGTATACAAATTTAAATTTTTGAGTAAATACATTATTTTACAGAGAAAGAGTAATGTCCAAGAAACTCATTAAATAAAACTCCCAAATCTGTAATTATGGTAATAAGGTAGAAATATCAAATGATATAAGATGATATGCCTCCATAAGAGAGAAGTGTCACATATCCCAGACACTTAACATGTGACTTTGAACAGAGTCCACACATGCGCATTCGGTGCTCTTATAGTATGTCATTCGCTTATCTTCACTCTCTCAGTCCCTGCATCTCTCAATGTTATGAAACAAATATCATTGTTCCTAGCGAAATAACGTGTTAAGACAATAATGTTAAGAGAATAAGTGTATTTAAAGCATCAAGACGTTTGCTTGGCAACTATTTTGCAGGCACATTATGTATCCTGGGCTATTTGGAAGAAATGTGTTACTCTATTAAGAAATGTTGAGAAAAAGACTCGTAAAATGCTTCGTGTGGAGTGTTGTACTGTATGGGGCGGAAACGTGAACATTACGTAAAGGTGATGAAAATCGACTGGAAGCCTTCGAAATGTGGGTGTGGAGAAGAATGGAAAGAATTAGTTGGGTCGAGCGGAAAACGAATGAGAGAGTGTTAGAAGAGGTGGGTGAGAAAGAACACTTTTAGATATTATTAGGAAGAGGAAGAGAAACTGGTTGGGACATTGCCTAAGAAGAGATTGTATCATAAGGGACGTCCTAGAGGGTATGGTGGCGGGAAAGAGAGGGAGGGGCCAAGGAGACTACAATTAATGGATGATATAAAAACAGAAAGATCATACGCGAAGACGAAGAAATTAGCGGAGGACCGTGGAGCATGGAAGCTTCTCAGCTGCGGCAAGTGACCTGCCAATAAAGGCAGAATACCTATGATGATGATGACTTAGAAATAGTGTTACTGCACTATAGTTGCACATGTGGATATGACTAAGAATTTGATTTTGTGAAGGTTATACAATTGTTCTTCCCTTACTTTATGTAATATAAATAGCAATGGAATATATCGACCCCTTATACTTCCGATACTCTTATATATATACTAGCTGAAATGTCCGATCTTCCCATGGTGAGAATAAGTTTACGCAAAATATTTAAATCCTCTTTTCGTTTAAAATACGTATTTCAATAAAAGGGCAATGATAAAAATCCATAAGATACTCTACTTTTAGCGTGAATTTTGTAACAGCCTACCCTTCTAGAATACGCATTTTATTCAAATTGATATGATTTAAAAAACTCAGCTTACGGTGGACACTAACTAACTAACTAACTCTATGGCCTATGGAACCCGGAGGTTCAATGCCGCGTTCACAAAAGCTCTCCACTGACTTCTATCCTTAGCTAACTGCATCCACTTTCTACTTTGTATTCCTATCTCTGCGAGATCCATCTTAATATTGTCCTCCCATCTGCGCCTAGGTCTTCCTAATGGTCGCTTTCCGATGGGTCTTTCAGTCAAGACTTTGAAAGCGTTTCTACTTTCTTCCATTCTAGCTACATGACCCACCCACCTAAGCCTCTTAGACTTGACGACCCTAACAATGTTTGGTAAACCGTATAAATTATGTAGTTCCTCGTTATGAAGTTCCCGCCATTCCCCATTCCCGTTCCTCTTGGATCCGAATATTCGTCTCAGGATCTTGTTCTCAAATACTTTCAGTTTATGTTCTTCCCTCAGAGTAAGTGACCATGTTTCGCAGCCATACAAAACAACAGGCATGATTATCGTTTTGTATATTTTAAGCTTGAAATTCCTCGACAGAATTCGAGACAAGAGATTTTCAACCGAATAGTAACACGAATTCCCTGCTTTACGGTGGATACTATGTTCCAAAAATTATTTCAAACGAGTCAAGCATTTTACTGATCACAAAGACAAAAGTGACTTTGAAGAAACAGACCAAAGTTTCGTTCGCTTAGCCGGCTATAAGAGTCCTCCTAATTCAGTTCATTTGTTAGGAAATATATCTTGAGTATGTAGTTTACGCGCTTACCCTCAATGCTGAAGTGTTCTGAGGTACCATAACGTTAATACAATATTCTTCTAGTTGTAGTACACAACTTTGGAACTGGAGCATTGTAATCAAATATATCTTTCTCCACATATAATTATTAATCACATTTTACATGTTCAAATATTCTGAAATACAAATTTTTAAGTTTCTGTCCTTTTCTAATTTTCTTCCTTATTATTTATTTTAATTAGCAAAATGCATGAGCCACTGCTACTTTTGCTCATTTCTAGAAGCTTAGTTTAATGATACCAAGTTAGTGTTCCTTTAAGTTTGAGACAGACAAAAATCACACTAGCCAAAAATGAAATGCAGTTGCAATTAAAGTTATATAAATACAATCATAAGAAATCTCAAGGTCCCTGTCAACGGACATATTAGGGATTCAAAGCGGAAAGTCCGGTGTCAGATCTATCGAAACATTTAAAAGAAACTCGACACAAGGTTATTGGGGATCGAAAATAAAGTACAAAGACTCATATTTGAAAAAAATATTTATTTATTTATTTATTTGAGAAGACTTAATTAGATTCAGACAAGGAATGGTTAGTGATTAATAGGGAAAAGTAACTACAAAATCCGCACAGGATTAGTGTAACAACAAAAGTGCCAACAGAAGCTGACAACCAGTGCCGGAGTGGCCACGTTGGCTACTTGGCAATTGCTAAGGGTCCGAGGCCCACGGGGGCCCCGCAGGGATCACGAGGCGCAGGACCTCTATGCATTGGTCCAATTTTTGCGATTGCAAATGCTTTCTTGAGTCTTCCTACCAAAAAGGTTGCGAAGCCTAAGTTAATATTTCCGAAAGAAGTTTTCTCGGGCCCTCCTTGCTCATATCAGGATGGACCTGTGAGCCAGTAAAACTTTTCTCTGTGGCCTATGGAACCTGAAGGTTCAATGCCGCGTTCACAAAAGCTCTCCACTGACTTCTATCCTTAGCCAACTGGATCTAGTTTTTACTCTGGATTCCTATTTCTGCGAGATCCATCTTAATATTGACCCCTCATCTGCGCCTAGGTCTTCCTAATAGTTGTTTTCAGATTGGTCTCCCAGTTAAGACTTTGGAAGCATTCCTACTTTCTTCCATCCTGGCCACATGACCTGCCCACCTGAGCCTCCTAGACTTGATGACTCTAACAATGTTTGGTAAATCGTATAAATTATGTAGTTCCTCGTTATGAAGTTTCTACAATTCTAATTCCCGTTCCTCTTGGGTTCGAATATTCGTCTCAGGATATTGTTCCCAAATACTTTCAGTCCACGTTCGTCCCTCACAGTAAGCGACCATGTTTCGAAACCATATAGAACAACTTCCATGTATTTAGTTTTCTCTGCATTTACTTCTAAACCCATGTCCCTGCAAGCGTTTAATAAGACCTCTGCATTTCTTTCTATTGTTTCCCTATCATCCCCTATTAAATTTACATCATCAACATACGCCATAAACTGGCGAATACCATTCAACTCTAGGCCATAGTTGCTATATTTGATTTTCCTTATAGTGTATTCCAGGACAAAGTTGAATAATAATGACGACAACACACATCATTGTTTCAGTCCATTCTCGACTTGAAAGGTCCTGGACAAAAATTTTCCTACCCGTACTTTACTTTGGGATTCATTTAAACATATCTTAATTAATCTAGTTAACTTCTTCGAAATTCAAAATTCTGTAAGAATGTTGTACAATGCTTCTCTCCTAATCGAGTCGTAAGCCTTTCTAAAATCAATAAATAGTTAATGTACAGGGGTATTGTATTCCTATTTCTTTTCGAGTATTTGTTGAGTAGTAAATATTTGGTCGATAGTTGATCAATTTCGTCGAAATCCGCACTGATAATCTCAAATAATTTCACTTGCGTAGTGGGTCAATTTTGCTAATAGAATGTTTGAAAGGATTTTATAGAATGTTGACAAAAGAGAAATGTCTCGATAATTATTACAGTCAGTTTTGTCGCCTTTTTTGTGATTGGAACAATTCTTTCCACTCTTGTGGCAATTCTTCCTTGTTGTAAATAAGGAGAATGAGTTCGTGTATCTTGTTCCACAAGTTTTTGCCTAAAATTAAAATTAATTCAACCGGAATTTCATCTAAAGGAGATTTTTGTTTCTTTAATTTCTTTATAGCGATTTCTACTTCTATTCGGTTAGGTTCTAAAGTATATGGTTATGCGGGTGTATTTCCCTTTCTCCACGCATATTAGATTTTGGCTGCGTGTTAAACAAATCGTCAAAGAAAACCAGTAAAACTTCATACTTAGCAAAGGACCCCTCTAGTCAGTAACGGGCCCTTGCGCTTATTCACTTTCGCCTGTTGTCTGATGCGTACACTGATATGTCAAAATCATTTGTCTCCTTTACGTTTTATGTTTACGTAAAAAGATTTATGCCAGAATGTAGACAAAAAAAAAAGTAATTGATTTGATTGCCTCGTCAAGTTTAGAAGTACGTTGAAACTGTCAAAGTAACTGAAATAACTTCAGGATTGCGTTTGATTATTTCAGTATTATTGTAACCTTTTTTGCGATCTGTTTTGAAGTACATATTTATTTAATACAGAAAATATGATTTTGTCACTTATCATGTTTTGCAACTGACGTGTTAAGTTTATATATACTCAACTTGGCCAGCCCGGCACTGCTGGCAACCTTCCACTAAGAAACAAAAGAGCACACAAATCGACTCTGCAATATTGCAACTTACATAGCCATCATTTGACTTTAATCATTGAATTTGACAGTTTGTTCCAGCACCGATGATCAAGACTCCCGAGAAGAATCGAAAGCTCGGAGGTACAAGTAATATTCAGCAGTTAGGGAATTCTGTAAATAGAATGATAGTCGGAATTCCTGAGCGTAGGTTTATTTTTATTATTTATTTATTTATTTATTTTAACTTTTCAAAGAACTGCAAGCATATCCTGATATCAATGGTCTATGGTTTACAAACTGCAACTTATTTCATACCTAAAGCAAATCAAAGGAAAGTACATCAAAACTTATTATGAATTGGACCGCCTTAACATTTGTTCAAATAGTGAATTCGAAACACGACCACAACTGCTATTTGGTTTTTGCTGTGGAATTTTCACGAGTAACTGTAAGTGCTTATAACCGTGAGTAAATTACGGTATTGTTTTAATTAAACTCATGGTTCATTAGTTGAAGTAGGACAACAATCTAGTGTTTGGCTTTAAGAACTGACGGTCACTTACCTTCTTTGCATTGTTACATTTTAGAGTGTCTTTCAGCCATCAATAGTTCCAATTGGTTAATCATCTTCTTCTTTCTAAATGTTTACTAAAATTTATTGTAGTCAATTTTCTTTGTTTCAGCATCACCAGAAAGTTGTTTTGCAAGATGTTACACTATAATCTAGCGCAAATGTTAAGTAATTAAGTGCTAGCAGTGTTCTCGATCTGAGTGTGAAATTAAAATCAAATACGATAGTATACAAGATGGCTGAATATGTAACAAATAGTCAAAAAATATTTAACTTATAGAATCCTGTTTAAGAAGATCAAAAACAAAGATCAAACCCAGTGATTAAATAGCAAAGTGAAATCCTTCAGTTTAAAATGTTATGATTATGCCCTTCAGACTAAAGGAGATGGATGAGTAAGGAACATAATGATAAAACAATTTGTGGAATGAGAACGTGGGAGGAAACGGGAATAGCTCGAGAAAATCCACAGGCACAATATTGTCCACCACAAACTTACTTGACCAGGGAGAAATTAAATAGGAATGATGAAGTAAAGAAAGAAAGAAAAGAAAAAAAAAGGTAAAAGAATTTGAACAAATACGTTAGTGAGAATGGAATTGATGATTTAGTGCTGGATTGAAGACAGTTCAATGAGGCCTAATTCATTATAATGGTTATCGAGGACATTATTTCATTGTGTTGTTTCTCTGTACTATCAACTTAATTGATATTTTGATAGTAGATTCTGTATCCCTCTTAAATTTATTAAATGGAAATTAATTCGTAGCGAAAATAAAGTAAGATACAAATAAACTCCGATAAGACATAGGTTTTCCTATATAATATTTTGAATGAAATTTTTGACAAACATTCAAATTTCAAATATACTCCTTGTTTCTGTATTTTGATTATTTATTGGTTAATTGATTGATATCTGGGGCAAACCAAATGAAATCGACCAATGATGGTTGCTGACAAAAGTTAGTTTTTTATTAATGTTTTTACCTAAGTTTGTACCGCATTTAGGAAGTTGAAAACGGGTATTCATTTATTTTTTAACCGCGCAGGTTTTGCCGTAGTGGCCATTTTGTATAGGCGTCTGAGTACATTTTGAACTTTTTAGTGTATTCCGTTAAACGCTGCAACTATTTACGTTTTAAAGATAATGAGTTCAAACTAAAACCATATGAAAGATAATGGAATTGACAATATTCTATGTTCTGTGCGCATTGAGATGTCCTTCAGACCGTCAAGAAAAGAAGCTCTGAACATTGAGGTTGGAAACCTAGAAATTGTAATTTTGGAATGTACATTTTGAAATGAAATAAATTAGTCTCACCTTCAATTCTTTGTCTATACAGTATAGAGACTAGATAATAGACAACGTCCTAAACAAGTTTCAGAACTGAGAAATACTTGAATTTTTGGAAATTTTTAAGCTCTGAGAATTTTCGAAAATCGTGTATTTTCACCATCAAATATCTCAGGAAGGACAGAAGTAAAAAAAATCCCGAATTTACACAAAACAGACAATAGTTATGCAGTAACAGTTGGGTAAAATTTCATCACTGAGACTCGAGCAGTTTCTGAGTTATAAGGGTTTTCTTCACTGGGACTTAATATCATGAAGCGCCAGGGAATATAAACTTTGTAACAAAAGTGAAAATAACACGAAAGTAATGTTAAATGGGTAAAGTGTGCACAATTTATGAATCATATCTTGTACAAACAACGAAAGTTGTCTGTTGTTTCTTTTCTGCCGATAGCGCTGCTGTTAAGACATCAGTGAGGTAAATAGTTGACTAATTTGTGTATAGAGTTTGGCACTGATATTGAAAGTAAGACCTGTAGGAGTTGTGAACTCTGTAGATGTGAGTTTCCGGTGAACCTTAGTGATTGGCACCCACACTTTGTCATTCGTATATAGTTTAAAAGAGATTCTTGGGCCATGGGGATGGAAAAAGTGATCAAAAGATCGTTATTTTCCTGACTGATGTCTTCAATTCCCCAATCCACCATTTCTGTCATAAATACAGGCTACAGTATCATTAGGTGCAAATGACAACATGCTATGTTCTGGAAGAACTGAAGTAGTGCAATCAATAAATTCATCTGATTGTGGGTATTCATAACATCTGATTTGTGTTTTCGTCTGGGGTACAAATCTGTGATATGATCTGAAATTAATAATTCTTTTACAAGTAGCAAATCTCGAATTTCTTGCTGTTTGACTGCACTTCTTCTGATGAAACATAGATAAATTGTATGCCTGAGATACTATATCAACACAAAACTTGCACATCTGTTCAGTTTTTCAAATCGTAAATTTCACATCACTGCAACAACTTATAACTCAGAAACTACTCAAGTTTCAGTGATGCAATTTTACCCAACTGTTACTGCACAACTCTTGTCTATTTTGTGTAAATTTGGGATTTTTTTTTTACTTCTGTCCTCCCTGAGATATTGGATGGTGAAAATACACGATTTTCGAAAATTCGCAGAGTTTCAAAATTTCCAAAAAATCAAGTATAAGATTCTCAGATCTGAAACTTGTTTGTGACGTTGTTTACTATCCAGTCTCCATGCAGACAAAGAATTGAAGGTGAGTCTTACTTATTTCGTTTCAAAATGTACATTCTAAAATGGCCATTTCTAGGTTTCCAACCTCAATGTTCAGAGCTTCTTTTCTTGACGTTCTAAAGTACGTCTCAATGTGCACAGAACACAGAATGTTGTCCATTCCATTATCTTTCATACGGTTTTGGTTTGAACACGTCATCTTTAAAACTTAAAAAGTTACAGCGTTTAACGGGATCCTCTGAAAAGTGCAAAATACGTTCAGGCGCCTATACAAAATGGCCACCACAAACAAACCTGTGCGGCTAAAAATAAATGAATACCCGGTTTCAACTCCTTAAATGTGGTACAATCTTAGGTTTAAAAAAATCTAAAATAAATAAATTTTGTCAGCAACTTTTGACCTGGAAATTGTTCGATTTCATTTGGATTGACCCATCTACGTACGCCTTTTGTCAACAAAGAGGCTATATAGAAGGAAAAAAATCCTACAGTTTTCAGTAAGATCTAAACAACTGTACTGTGTTTGACGCTGTGGCGTTATTGAACCCGTGACATTCTGAATTAAAGACACACGCGCTAGCCGTTAGACAAGCGAGGAGAGAATATTTTAAATATTATTTATTATAACGTATAAAAAATATTTTCTTACGTACGATAATTCAGAAGTCCTTAACACAATTATTAACATACATTCAACTAAAAACCACAGCACCAAATAAAATATACTACTATTTCTCTCCTCAATCAAAAGACAATGAGTAATATACAAAGATCAAATTTATTGTGCACTATCTTCGTTGAACTCAACAACTATTTCTAATTTTTAATTTTTTCTTTTTTTTTTCTGTACTTCTTTCCCTCCATATTTGATTTTTATTTAATTAAAGTGGAATGTTTTCGTATTCAATACAGAACAACGTACTATAGACAAATATTATTAAACAAGTTTGAAAAGTTGTTGCATCGATCCACAGCAAAGTAGTTGTGATTATTAAATAAATTGCTCTTTAGGCATTTGTAAATAGATAATATAAAATGCGTGTGTTAAGAGGGTAAAGAAATACAGTGAAACCTCTCAATAACGGACATCAATGGGACATGAATTTTTGTCCGTTACTGAGAGGTGTCCGTTACAGAGAGGTTACAGTAATTTAATTTCTCGCAATGGTAACTGTATGCAGTAATATACAGTAAATACATTATGTATGAGCATAACTACGTAAAATTCAATATGAAAATACTCTATTTAGTATGTATTTGAATTACTGGGAGGGATGAAGAAGAAATTGATTTCTGTTAAATAGTATTATTGCTGGGGATGTGTTAATATATTCGTATATTGCAAAAGATAATGCGTGTATGGTAATAATTTTATTCCTACATAGGAGGGGAAAGTGGGAGGGAAAGCATTTTTAATTCTATATTTCAAATTCTCAGGACCTTCTCAAATGATGCGTTAGGAATCAACTAACCGGTTAAACTCATTAGCAAGTGTCATATGAAAATTCTCAGTACAGTTGCGGAAAAAATATGTGTGTATGTATGTATGTTTGTGTACTGGCGGAATGGATGAAAAAGCAAGTTATTGTGATTATATTTGTTTATTGACTCAGCCCCAATCACAAAGAATATCTTCTTAAAACAAGTGAAAAAGGATGGCTGGAAAACTCGAACCCAGACTTGTTCCAGTATCATAAGTAAAAGAAAAATGTTACTTTTCCAAAAACGTAAGAAGAAATATTGTTCGTTGAAAATGTTATTGTAAAGCAAACAGCGTTTGTTTTGTTATCTATGAAATTGTCGGGAAAAAATCAAGGTCCAGAGGAAAAAGGACTAAATTTGTTAGGGAAGGGAAGCTCTTTCGTATAGAATTCTTAGCCACACGACTGACCCTACATGAGTGTTATTACTTAATGAAGGTTTTCTAGTTTTTCCACCAGAAAGTAGTTTATTGAAGGCTGAAAAAAATAATTTCAAATTCAGCTTGAAGCTGTTCTATTTGATGGTTCACCGGTCTAGACTCATGATAGATACACCTGTTGGGAAAAGACTTTTCTGTCTGCTGTAATATATCGCGGAACTGAGAATAATTCCTGTCCGTTATGAAGAGGTTATTGAAACGTTTGGGGGAAAAAAGGACTGTCCGCGTCCGTATCTGAGAGTGTCCGTAAAAGGGAGGGTTTTGTTCCGTAAGAGAACATATTTTTTGCCGGGACAAAAAAATCTGTTCGTATTATAGAGGTGTCCGTTATTGAGAGGTGTCCGTTAAGGGAGGTTTCACTGTATTTGAGGAGGATTTAGGAAGCAAAAGGTTTTAGGTCTCGCTAAACATTAGAAAATTTTTCCACATATTATCCTAGAAGAAAACAACTTTACAAAATACAGAAAGTAACTTACAAAGAAGACCAAAAAGGGAATTAAACCAAGAGCCGATCTTAGTCAATTTGCCTCCCCGTGCAATGGCATAATTTGCTGCCATGTTTCTCCAGAAAGAACAAAACTTAAAAGCTACGATTTTAAGTATGCTACCCTATCATGAATAAGGAAGGGAAGGAAAAATGCACTCGCACTCAGAAAGATCTAAACACTACAAATACAATCTCATGTCTGGTTTCTTTTTTTTTTCTTTAAATAATAATCTATTATATTAGTGAAAGATAAAGCAAACACACTTGCAGAGGAAAGATGATAATCATTTTTATAGAATTTAGTATCGAGCTTCAATCTCTATATATCACTTTGCAATTCCAGTGCAACTAGCTCTTTTATCTTCATTTCTTGGTTTTCCTTCTACATCTGTAAAAAATTTTTAAGATAAACTTGTTTTTAACTTCAATGATGAGGAACTTGTTTGTGACAAAGGCAAGACTAGTTTTCATATCAAAATTGTGATAACTAACTAAATGGAACAGGTGTTCGCTACTGTTCGAGAATTGAGTTCTTGTATTTGACAACAATCAAGTTATTCAAGCTGAAATTTGTTTGACCATTTGCTTGAGAACTGTCCATGTGGCCTTAAACTAATGCGACTAAAGATGATTTATGAAAACAGTGCTCAAATACAAGGTCAGCTTAGTAAATTTAACTACCATCATCATGAAGTCTGTTTCCAACAAGAAATAGTTATGACAGATTTTGCCGCTCCGTGCAAATGCACATATAGTAGAGCCGCCCTGATTAAACCACAGCTGAATTTTGACAAAAATCATTTAAACGAGAAAGGAAAAGAAAGTAAGTTTATCAGCAAAAAGAATGAGTCAAAATCTGCTTCACTAAAAAATCAAAATTTGCCTTAAAGAAAGAAAAAGAAAAAAACCTTACACTGATTAACCTGTGTTACAATTTCATCAATGATGCATTGCCTAAACTGTAACACAAAGCTATTACTGTTTTATTATTATTATTATTATTATTATTATTATTATTATTATTATTATTATTATTATTATTATTATTATTACCTTGGACAGACTTTGATCTTTTACTTGTTATTTACAAAGCCTGAATGAGCTATATGACCTATATACAGACAAAATATGCGAGCTGGTTCTAGCGAGAAGAATGACAGACATCATATTACACCTCTTTCAACGTCACATGATAAAGAAAATAGTAAATCAACCATTTTATAATTAAAGAACATCAAGTAGACTTATTATATTTTTTAACACTCATCTCCAAGTTCCCTGAAAACAAGTATTCATCATCTAAATAATCATGTAAATAATCATCTAGTTTAGTGGTACTCAAATTACGACTCGCTGAATGCATTCGGCCTGCGAATATATTTTATCTGGCTCGCGAATAAAAATTAAAAAGTAAATGATTTGTTGGATGCAACACGAAGAGTGTACTCGACCATCCCCATAGTATATCTGAATTTTAACTTTAAAAACATGTTTTTAACCCTTTTATAACCAAGCCTATTATGCATGGTTGTTACCGTGCCGATTTTGAAAAAGAAAGCGGATTTCGTATAGTTCTTTCAAAGGTTCATAGCTCACAGGCTCTACATATTTAAGCACTTGAAACAAGACTTTAAGCACTTTAAGATATATGACTTGCGCGCACATAGTGAACTGTCCTCTCAGGAGTAAGAAAACTGAAAAATGGTCCAAGTATGATTCTCATTTTATTCTGGCCAGCAATGTGTTATAAATTGCCCATCACTGGTCTAAATGATTATTTATAAATATTTACCCTCAGAGAACATGCAGGACGGTGTCAAAAACATAAGCATTTTGTATTTTGTCAATTCTTCCTGAAAATGAAATTCTTCCTTTCTTTCGCCATATGGATATTTTCATTTCATTTTATTTTATTTCGTTTTATCCTTTCTCTCTCTTCTTTTCCAAAGAGTAATCCACTGGTCCTTTATTTACCATTATTTCAGTGATTCCAGCTCTTGAATACGCATTTCCTTTAATTGACAGAGCATGACCAACACTATACACAATTTAGTTGATTTCGATTTACATGTACCCGTTTCTTCTTTTATCTACTTGCTTGAAGTGTACAGCAAGAAGGAATAAATTGTCAACCGACTTCAGTCAATCAAACCGCTAATTTATTTTATCGAACTTATCGAAGTTAAAGTAACTTAATACGGTACGCATTCACTTCTTCTACAAAATATTCATACACATGCCAAACAGAAAAAAAAAAAAATAAAAGTAACATTGCCAACCAGTGTCGAAGCCACAAATGATACATTTAAATCATTTTAGATGTAAAACGGAATTGTTTAGAACGTCACTCTACGTACTACTTTATAAATACTATTAGTAAGTCACAGAATATCAATTTAGTTGTAATGCTTGCGTAAAATATCCTCCAATAAGAACTTGAGAAACTAAACTAACGTATAATTACACATATTCACGTGGATTAATCTTGGTATGAGTCTGTTATTTATAGTAACTGCTGAAATTTTCAATGAAAATTCTCATTTTTGTCAGCGGTGTTCTCTTAAGGCAAACTCATCACATCACATGGTATCCATTGTTGTCGTATAGAAGTGTCACAACAAAAACATTTCTTCTAATAGAAAACAAGCAAGAGGAAAAAATCAAATATCTCGATATTATCAGTAACAAATTATATTATTCTTAATACTTGTATATATTTTTATTAGAAGAAGAAATGTTCTTGTTTTGATACTTTTATACCACAATGATGGGTCTCTTGTGATGCAGATACTTAGGAAAAAGCTGTTGAGGAAGAGAGGAGTATTTCTATTGAAAATTTCTGCGTTTACTAAATAATAGACGTATACTAAGATTAATGCAAGTGAATATTCCCAGAAGTTTGCATGCATACAAGAAAACTCAATGAATCGGCAACTAAGAACCGGATGATTAAGAATTCTCATGAGTCGTGATAATAAGTTATTCCGTGAATCTTTTGAAATGAAATAAAATATTTCACTTTTACGTTCCACAGTATACCGTGAACGTTAAAGGAGACGATGATGATGAGAATTAATTTAATAGAGGAATGAATAAAGTGGAGGGAAACGAGAGAATTTCGAGGAAACCTACGTACATGGTGTTCGTCCATCACAAAGCCAACTTAACGCGAGCTGGAATCTAACCAGGAACCCTACGCACCAGAGATGAGCGCACTGTACCGCGTCCCCTTCGTCCACTTCTATAACTAAAGTTCACACTATTTATTATGAATAATATGGTCTTTACATTCAAATGTTTACTAGTTAACAGGATTACCAATTATCAAAATCACAAATTACAATTGTAACTTTTCATTCTCAACTTACCAGACAGTAAACAGTAGTATTACCAACAATGAAGAAGTTTCTCGGATGAACTTAATTCTTGCGAAGTTGTACATCCATAAATGTATTTTAAGTTTATTTTATTTTTATTGACAATGTCGAACTCTGAATCTATATCCTTATAATTATTTTAAATTTATATAAGAATATAAAATTCATATGTCATTTTCATAACCATATTTCTAATATTTATACATCATGTGAACATCGTGAGAAAATGACTACACAGAGTAATAATTACATTACTTGAAAACAATTCTGCTACTTTCAAATATGTATACGCAGAAAAATCTCAATGATCCCTCCTGTATATATGCAAGCTTCGGATTCCATCTTAAACTACACGCACACATCTCAAATAAAGTGTTTGCGAGATCAATTAAAATTTCGAATGTTTATGCAACTTATTATAATTTCAAATCAAGGAAATGTCAATTTCTATACAGTACTCTGTATTAGTGATGATTTATTCCTAACACACTGCGGGCCAAGACAAAATGAGAACCAGTCTTCACGGGGGCATTTTCCATATTTCTCCACCCCTTTCCCCTGAGATGATGATTTGTATGGTGTGCATAAATCAAACATTTTCTATAAACCTTTCTCCTATTCTGCATACTCTGATTTTTATTTCACTTATGTATACCAACTACAGCTTCATGAACGTTTGAAAGCAACTACATAAAATCTATGTTTTTTTTTACTAAAAATCAGCCAGATATGAACGGCCTTAGCTTATAGAATGGGCTTGATAACCAAAAGGTTAAAATTATATTTTTACAGATAAAGGTTAAGCCTATTATTTAGGTATATTATGATGCCCAACTGAGATCTTATCACGTACTAAGTTAAGAAAAAGAACAGATCGTACCATTTTTTTCAATATTATTATCGGATCGAACGAAACATATTCGCGGACCGCCATTTATTCATCACTGCACTACAGGGTAGTTTTTCGCGGCTTTCCGCTCTACAAACTTTAAAGGTATGATGCTGTTGGTCTGAATATGTCGACTCTATTTAAGACATGTATTTACATGAAAAAGAATTCACTTAAACATTATAGTAAAGAAGTGTTCTATTAGTGAAAACTTAAAATAATAATAATAATAATAATAATAATAATAATAATAATAATAATTGTCAAGGGAAATGTACGATGTGTTAGCTTCATTAGATAAGCATCGTACTATCAAAGTGGTGATGTTGACCAGGTGCTCAGAAATAATTGTGGTATTTAGTGTTTGTGCGATTCCCGATTAAAAATTATAAAATTACAGGAGATAAAATATTGCTTAATTTATGAGAAAATTTCTTTTACATTTTATAT
Source organism: Thermobia domestica (assembly GCF_964235325.1). NCBI lineage: Eukaryota > Metazoa > Arthropoda > Insecta > Zygentoma > Lepismatidae > Thermobia > Thermobia domestica. The sequence continues at coordinate 50,242,113 of NC_137455.1, read as the reverse complement.
TCAAAATAAACAAAAGCATATATTTATGAAAAAATGTGCTAAATAGAGGTACTTTGAATCAATTCAGCTTTCATCCTAAAGAGGAAGAAAGCTTTTTTCTTTAATATGAGTCCTCCACTAAGATATCCATTTCCTTAGAAAATAGCTACCGTTGAGACCAGCGTCCTTTCTTTCAAGCATAATTATGACTCTTAAAAGAAAAAGAAAAGAAAACGAAAATAACATACATAAAAAAGAAACAAAGTACCACTGTTCAAGAAATAGTTTCGACGAGTATAAATCCATATTATTTTTTAATTTCTCATCATTTAATAAATTAATAATAATAATTGCTTTTCGTAAATCAAATAGTACACTGACAATCTATTTGAATACCAATTTTATATACAAAAATATAAAACTTATATATAAGATGAAAAATAATCTTATTATGTTCATATCATTAGGTTATCAACAGTGATAGTAACAATTACGAAAACATCCAAATCAAACACAGTAGTTTTATCAAGAACTCGGTGCTGTTGGGAAGTTCTTGTAACATGATGGCATATGTTTCCGCAGATTCCACTTCTGTGCAAAACGTTTGCCACATAAATCGCACACAAGCTTACGTATTCCTGCGTGAAGTTTCAAGTGTGTAAAAAGATTGTTGAAACGTGCAAATTTTCGACCACAGATCTCACATATGAACGGTTGCTCACCTGTGTGGGTTCCCATGTGAAGTTTAAGTAGTATAGGGCTTGAGAGTGTTACACCGCAAACTTCACACTGAGTTGATTCGTTGTGGTTCCTCATATGCTTTGAAAACCAAAGTTTTTTGATCATTTTTCCACATATTTTGCACGGACATACAGTTTCATTATGAATTTTTTTATGTTTTCTCACGTGTAAAGATGATTTGAATTTTTTGTTACATATAGGACAATCGTATCTTCTTTCAATTTCATGTGTTGTAAGATGTTTTTTCAAATATCCCTTTGCAAACTTCCTGTTGCATATTTTACAACTAACAGTATTTTCTTCTTTCTTATGAATAAATTCAATATGTCTATTTAAATTTATTTTGGTAAAAAATCGCTTGTCACAAATTTCGCATACGAAGTCTTTACTACGCGAAATTAAATGTGTTAATAAGTGGTTCTGGACGCTGTCGATTTTGGAAAAACTTTTAGAGCATTTTCCACATTTATATGGACCCATTCTATGTTCCTTCCACATATGTTTCCAGCGATTACACCTACCACTCACAAACTTCTCTCCACATACACCACAAAAATTGGAGTCATCCACTATCTCAGTTTGATTTAAAAATCTGAAAGAAAACACAAATATGAAAGCAGAAGCATCTTCAGAATATTTACTAAGAGCTAAAGCCAATAATTCAAACTGGGCTTTGATATATAACGAAGTAAACAACGTTATGTGAGGATGAATTGCGTTGAAGCAACACTCTAATTTTGAAATATTTCTTCAAAATAAAATACATATATATTATATTTTAGAGAAACACAATAATTCCATAAAAGTGCAAGAGTGCAGAAAGAATATTTTGACATGGTTTCTTTGCTTTATCCCTTGAAGTTTAATGATAATTTCTGATAAAAGGGAATGATAAATCTGCTGGATGTTCAAAAACAATTCCGAAAAGACGCTGCTTATTTTTTGTTTAAAGATATTTCTCTCAAAGGTGCTTCTCATTTAACTACAACAGTGATTCCACAAAAGTCACTGTGATTTTCTTTGCTCGAAACTCATAAACGATTCCTTGAAAAGCGCATCAGATTCGCCTATTGAAAGTTCTACAAGTATATAACAAAAACCATCCTTAGTCATCTGCTGTATGCTCAACAACAACACCTTACGAGAATAAATCATGATTCGCTTGCCAGATTTAATAAGCAGAGATACGCTATCTACTGTTGCCGCCACTTCTATGTATTTAAAAGTTACATTGTCTTGATGGAGATCTTAACAAAATGATAAAGCATGTACTCGTGCCTTCAGCATCAAGATTTGCTGGTTCGGTCTCAGGTTGCATGTGCATATGATGGAAATTGTGTTTATGGGCTTACTAACATTACATCTCACTTTCTAATCATTACCTCCATTCTCTTATCATTCATTTCGGATTATCATAAGCCTCTTTTAATTGTCTGGCTACTTTATATCGACCAACTCTGCAGATATTTCATCCAATCTCCCGCCGATACATCGCAAAATTTTATGATTGCATGTAAATTTCCTTACCCGACGCATAAAGGTATCTTTTTAAAGGTAGAATTTATCGCAGTTTAATTGGATAGTGTTGTTCTGGAGAAAGAAAACAAGAAAAATGTAATGTACGATTTTACAGGACATCAGTTGCAAAGGGAAAATCTGGATGCATTATAAAGATCTTAACAATACAACTAGCAAGAGATGATCTGACTACAATTCCGAGATAGCTACGATATTAAATTATCTTATATAGTGCTATAGTTATATTCACGTTTAGTGTGAATAATATACTATTGTCCCCCATATGGTGACATTTTCATACTGAATAGTTGTTCCACTATCGAGTAGTTCAAATGAATAAACTAACCATTACACTATTACGTAATGCCTGTAAGTGGTCTCTGGTTAGAGGTGTTAGATAGAAACGTATACTGTGCAAGAGATTCAAAGAACTACTATCAGTGATTCGGTTTGATTATAAAAATACAAGAGCAGACCGACGTAAAAATAACAATTTTGCTCCTCTGAGAGAAATTTTTGAAGAAATGAATACCTCATTTTCAAAATACTTCACTCCAAGTGAACTTTTGACAGTCGACAAAATGCTCGTTTATTTCGCGGAAAATGCCCGTTTAAAGCTTTTTTAAAGCTTTTATAAACCAGGGAAGTACGGTATCTTTGTGCATATACTTGTAGATTGTCAAAGTCATTATGTGTTAGAAATGGAGGTTTACGCAGGGAAAGATGACATGTCTCAGGAAGATAGAGATCCAAAGGCAGTAGTGAAGAGACTTACAGAGCCATTCAAACGGACAAGCAGAAACATAACGATGGATAGGTACTATACTTCTATTGAGTTCGCCGAAATATTGTACACTGAAATGAAACTAACAGTCGTTGGAACTCTCCAATTGAATAGGAAAGACATTCCAAATGAACTGAAGGAAACCAAAGATTGTGAAGAACATTCATCAAAGTTTGGTTTCACTGATCCTATTTCCAATAAAGTACCAGTTACGTTAGTGTCATACTTTGCTTCCAAGAAACCACTAAGGAACATAGTCACGTTACCCACTCAGCATAGAGACGATTCAGTGAATCCAAATGAACGTAAGAAACCTGATATAATTATTTATTATAATCAAACAAGGGGTGGGGTGGAGATCATTGACCAAATAGTTCGACAATATTCATCGAAACAAAGTACAAGAAAGTGGCCCCCTCTTTCTTTATACACACTCGTTGAAATGGATGCCCTAAATGGCTACACACTCTTTCTACTAAATTTCTCTGAATGGAACAGCAAGAAGATGGAAAGAAGGCGATCATTTTTGCTACAGTTCGAAGAACCTCTTACAAAACTTCACACCGAAGAAAGGGCTCTGGAAATAGAGGAACTAAAGAGGAGAGTGCTACCAGCAATAGAAAATGTTCTGGAAAAGAATGTCCGTCCAGAAGAATCTAGGAAAATAGATGCACCAACTGTGATTGCTACAAGAAAACGTTGTGATTTGTGTGTTCGGGAAGCACAATCGAAGAAAGTAAAGGACAGTCTGAACAAAGTAAAAACGAGATATGCACAGTGTGAACATTTTGTTTGCGAAAACCATTCTACTTATAAAACCATGTGTTTGAAATGTGATAACATGTCATAAAACGCCTATAAAACGTCAATAAACGTTGTTATATTGTAGCGAAAAAAATAAAATTTTCATCATTTGTGCTAGAACCCTGTCTGCATGCGATGCATAAATATACATAAATATTTCCAAATTTTACTTTTAGGCTTTTTGTTCTAATATACAGAGCGTTCAAAAAGTCTCTATACACCTGAATTGTCACATATTCAAAGCAACGAGAAAATTATTTTACTCAAAATTTATTATATTTTATGGCATAAAAGCACTATGTACAGGGCGTAGCATATATACACACATTTTAACACACATTTTCACAGCAAATGTTGGAAATGTCCCCCATGAGCCTCCAAACATGCTTGCACACGTTTCTTCTTGTTCTCAAATAGTCTCACAAGTTGTTCTTGTGGAATGCTATGAGCAAAATCTCGAATAGCTGTTTCGAGTTCTTGTTGCGTGTGGGGGTTCCCTTTATAAACAGAATTCTTTGCATAACCCCAGAAGTAAAAATCCGGAGGAGACAAGTCAGGAGACCAAGGTGGCCACAATCCCTTTGAAATTATTCGATCTCCAAAATCCTCTTGCCGTAATCTCATGGATTGGCGAGCTGTATGTGCTGTAGCGCCATCTTGTTGTATCCAAGCATTACGAATTTCGTCTTCCGTTAGTTCTCCCATGAACTGGTGAATAATTTCACAATAACGAGTTGAATCTATTGTTTGTCTGAAAAATATGGGGATACTACTCTTCTTCTGGATATTGCAATCCACACCCCTACTTCTGGTCATGCAGAGGAACTTCATGTATGACATGTGGGTTTTCTGCACACCACAAACGTGAGTTCTGGGCATTGACGTAACCTGATAAATGGAACCAGGCCTCATCAGTAAAAAAAAAAAAAAAAAAAAATATCCAAAACATCGTCAGACTTGCCCATAACAAACCGTGTAAACCATTCACAATACTGCACTCGTTTTACACTGTCGGGAGGAAGTAACTGCTGCACCGCTCTCACCTTATACGGGATAAGACGCAGTTTCTTACGAACCGCGTTTTGTACCGTACCAACATTTATTGCTTCTTCCTGGGCAAGTTTTCGAAGTGGTTTATGGGGGCTACGTTGCATTGCATCCGATATGTGTAGCATTTTTTCTTCATCGAGCACTGACGGTCTACCACTTCGATCATAGTCCATTACCGTTCCAATGTCTCTAAATTTATCGATCAGTATCCTTACAGTGTGACAATTCGGAACAGGTGTATCCGGAAACCTAGCTGCAAACTTATCTTTGACTGTTTGTTTGTACTCACCTTCACGAAACACATGTTCAACCAGGAATATTCGTTGTTTCAAAGTTAACACCATTGTTTCAGAGGCCGCTAACTAGATGCAACAATCACTTCAACGTCACCTTGCCGACTGGAATCTAAGAAAGGAACTTCACGCAAGGCGATAATATAGCAATGTTGCAAACCTTCGCATAAAATTTTATTTCATGTGACTGAATGCGACTTTTGACTTGCCAAGATTCAGGTGTATAGAGACTTTTTGAACGCTCTGTATATATATATATATATATATATATATATATATATATATATATATATATATATATATATATATATATATATATATATATATATATATATATATATCAAAAAGCCTTAAACATATAGTAAAGACATATATATAGTAGGCAGCATAGAATAAATGTCTGATTGTAAAATTTGGATAAAATGAGAGGAAAACACTAGGCTACTTAAGTCTAAAATACGCAATAGAAAGAATTGATATTGTGTCTAATTCATCAAGAATGTAAAATATATGTACATAAACCTAACCTAACGTATGTTATAGTGTAAAACATGAACCTTCGGAGTGCAATTCTAAGTGTACAAGGAACGGTGGAAAAAGAACAGTTTCACAGGAATAGTTTTCAATTCTAATCTAAACTGCTATAACCTCACTTTAATATATTATTTATATAAGAAATTTGGTATAATATATAAGCAATTTTGCGTACTGTATTTAACCATTTTTTTACAAATAAAAAGTACAATTCCTTGTAAAGTTTTTTTTTTTTTAATTTAGTCCAACACGTTCACTCAAATTGAACAAATATACTCTCAAAGCTACTTAAAACCAGCGCAGGCATTATTTTACCCTTCTCCCCTTGGTCCTTTATATAGCAGATGCGAGCACGGACCTTTTAGGATATATATATGTATACAGTGGCGTATTTAAGAGGACTTCCGGGCTTAAGCCCCTCCCCCCTGAAATTTTATTACAATTTTAAAGTAAATAAAGTATCTTGCAGAGTTTTCACATCTCCAGGAATAAAGTTAGCAAACCTCCGAAACAATCGTAAATACGCCACTGAATATATATATATATATATATATATATATATATATATATATATATATATATATATATATATATATATATAGATATAGATATAGATATAGATATATATAGATATATATAGATATATAGATAGATAGATAGATAGATAGATAGATAGATAGATAGATAGATAGATAGATAGATATAGATATACAGTATATTCAAAATACTAAACTATCAAATATTATGAAAGCACTATGGTTATTTTATACTGCGTGTTAATTAAGTTACTGCTTTGTAATTATTAAAAAGAATAATATACATTTACTTATTCGAATGAATTCAGTTCTTCACTAATACCACGTAGAATTTCAATAATCAATCTTCATAACAAAATCAAAAATTATCTGTTTTATCTTCCACTCATTGTTTTAAACAATAGCAATGATTATTACAAAAGTCTTGCGATCAAATACAACAAAGTTATAAGAAACTCACTGCTGCTGACGAATTCTTATAACATAACGGCATGTGTTTCCGCAAGTTCCATTTTTGTGCAAATGATTTGCCACATAAATCACACACAAGCTTACGTATTCCTGCGTGAAGTTTTAAGTGTGTATTAAGGTTATAGACACGTGCAAATTTTCGACCACATATCTCACATACAAACGGTTGCTCGCCTGTGTGGGTTCTCATGTGAAGTTTAAGCGTATTAGTGTTTGAAAGTCTTACACCACAAACTTCACACTGAGTTGATACCATATGGTTTCTCACATGTCTTGAAAGTTTCTTAATCATTTTACCGCATATTTTGCATTGATACTGAGTTCCTTCATGAACTTTCCAATGCTTTCTCATGCGTAACGATGTTTTGAATTTTTTCTTGCATATATCACAAACATACATTCCTCCAATTTCATGTGTTTTAACATGTTTCTTTAAATATTGCCATGAGACTATTTTGCCACATATTTTACAACTCATAGTATTTTCTTCTTTATTATGAACAGATTCAATATGGTTGCTTACGCCATATTTGTCGAAAAATCGTTTGTCACAGATTTCACACACAAAGTTTCTGGTACGTGAAATTGAATGTGTTAATACATGTTTCTTCATATATTTAAGTGTGACGTAAGTTTTAGAGCATATTTTACATTTCAATGGGCCGATTTTATGCTCCTTCGTCATGTGTTTCCAACGAACCCTTGTATTTCCAACAAATTTTTCTCCACATAAACTACAAAAACTGGAGGCATTCACTATTCTACATTGGCATACATATCTGAAAGAGAATACAAATATAAAAGAACCATCATCAGAATATTTACCAGATTTTTTTTTAATCAGTGCGAGGTATATTACGGTATAAACTGAAAGAACAGTGTTAAGAGAGAAAGTTTTCTATTAAAACAGCCTCACCGGTTTTAGAGTGTTCTTAAGAAGAAATCATTACATAATAGATAAATAAAATAATCACACAATCACATGCCAATTGTTGAAAAGCAATTCTGAATAGTTTCTCGTGTTTATTGCTTGCAAGTTCAAGAATAACTGTTTAAAAAGGAATTGTTACACCTGCTAGATGTTCAAAAACAGGTGCTCCTGATTCACTCCACCTGTCGGATGTTTCTTAACGATTTCTGAAAAGACATCGTTCATTTTGGATCTTGTAAAGGTGGCCCTTATTTATTTGAAAAAGCAATTGTGGTAAAGTACTATTGGTTTACTTTTCTTGAAGATGAGAACCAATTCCCGAAAATGCATCCCAAATTCGTTTAGTAGAATTATCTTAACCATTCGAGAGAAGGTTTCTTATTTATGTGTTGTGTATTCAGCAAGTCTTTGACAATGAACAGTACCTTTATCAGAAATGGTACCCCTGGCTTGTCATGTTCCTCCCAAGCTGTGATGCCACTGTTATAAGATAAAGTAGTCAAATATCAAGCAAAAGAAAGGTACACACGAGCATATATTGGGTTGATAGATGGAAATGTCCAACTGACTTGTGTTAGTTTTAAATTCCCCCCCCCCCCCAAAAAAAAAGAAAACCATAATGCTGGTTTATCAAGCAGTCCGACACAGCCACATATTTTTGTCTATGCTTAGCCAATGATTAGATTCCATGACGAAAGACGTCTGAACTCGGCGATACGAAAACATCCTGAACTGCCCGTTGCAACTAGTCATCAGGGAAGTTCTTCCTTGTCAAATCACCTACACATAGGCGTGCGCAACGTGGGTGCCATGGGTACCTTGGCACCCCCATTAGACAAACTTTTTTTTATGTAGAATTATTACAAACTGAGAAGAGATTACGTGTAAATTATTTCCCGTCTGCATGTGTGCCGTGCGTCGCCGACGCAGCGTCGGGTGCAATGACGCTATCTTTTCTTAGGGGAAATAGGGAAGGAGGACGACATTCCATATGGTGGTACTTTAGATCTGGCACCCAGATTCCCAATGTCCTGCGCACGCTAGTGCACCTACACCATACTGGCAACAATCGGCAACAATAATTTCTAAGAGAGGAAGGGTGGTTTTGGGAACCTTCTTGGTTTTTGGTCACTCACTGTCCTGGTAGTTTCTATTGTAGTGGCAGATTCATTTTTCATCAGAAGTTACAATCTGACGCAGGGAAACTTCCTGATTATTCCATCACACACATCCATACGGCGAAGTTGTTGGCCAGTGTCAACACATAAGGCCATACTTTCTCACCTTACTTATTGCACGATGTTGCAATAGTATTGCGTATATGCCTAATTCGTCTGAAATTGCACAAACATATTTCAAAAGATTTGCTTCAACGGTGATTCTGAGGAGTTTAGCAGAACATGCTCCTGTCGGTGCTTCGGAGTCATTTCTCAATGCGAAAAATCACCAGCATGAAATTTTACGAACCAAAGGCGTATGGTTCGTTCATTCATCAGTTCAATCCATAATGTCTCTCGAGGCTATGTGTACCTAATGATGTAGTACGTACAGACCTGCACGGGCCGGGCCTGGCCCGAAGCCCGGCCCGGCCCGCGGGCCGGGCTTGGGCGGGCCGACTCTGCTATTTCTTTGGGCCGGGCCGGGCTTGGGCGGGCCGATACTGTTATTTCTTTGGGCCGGGCCGGGCTTGGGCTGGCCGACACTGATTTCTCTTCAGGTCGGGCCGGGCTGGGGCCGATCAATTGCAATTCTTTAATAATTATTGACTTTCGTTAAACGATAATTGGAATAAAGCCAAACGTTGAAGAAGTGTGTCCGTGAAAAATGTTACAAAGGATGCAATAGCTATTTACAGTTTGTGTTGCTTAGCGGCTCCACTTTCACTATAGAGCATTGCAGGCATTATGCGGTAAATTGAGCTCTGACCTTGACCTTCACTGAACTCAATATATAACAAGAAGGGGTGGGAATGTTTTGCCTGTCGCTAAACAATATTGCCATCTTCACTTTATAGTAAAAATCAATTAAGTTAGATTTTTGTTACAGGGAATGGAGTTTTCGTTCTCTCGATGACAGGCAAAGTTCTAGGAGGCAATGGTACCATTCGGGAGGCAAGCGTCAGGTTGTGAACCAGAGTTTAGAAGATGTTTCTGAGGGTTAGGTCAAATTTAGTACTAAATTTTGAGAAAGATTGGGGCTCGAGCTAATTTTTTTTTAAAAATTATCGGGCCGGGCTCGGGCCGAAAATCTCCAAAACTTTTCGGGCCCGGGCTGGGCCGGGCCTAGGTACGTTCGGGCCGGATTGGGCTCGGGCCGAAAAATTCGGCCCGTGCAGGTCTCTAGTAGTACGTGACCTCTGTCTATCCATTGGTTGCGTTACAAAGGGTTATTTTTGACCTAGCATAAAATTAAACATTTCAATCTCACTAATCCCATAATACACAAGAGTATAGCCATGTAATCAATACGTAAATGGAGATAACAGTTTTACTGAATGATGCAATATACATCTTTGGTACGCAGAATAACTGGTTCGATCCTATGTCACATGAACTGGTAGTGCGCATCGTGTCTACAAGAATAAGCCACCTTCTGAGATTTCAGTTATTACTTTAAGTCTTTTAACATACACTTCCATTTATCTTTAAAGCATGAAGGGTATGCTTTTAAAGAAAATATTATAATTTTCTCTTTTTTTTTAAAAAAAAAAATAGTTTGCAGAAATATATTCTTCCCAAAATATATACAAATTGCGAAAAGAAGAGTATAGTGTACAACTGAAAAACACTACAATAAACAACTTGACAGGCCGGTAGCCAGCCCAAAAATTTAGGGGGGCCGGCTGAAGTTAGGGGGGGCCGATCCAACCATATTATAGTTCATCACCATATTATAGTTCATATCTAAGCCTATCGTAAAATTTTTAGAGGGGGCCAGCAAAAATTTGGGGGGGGGCGGCCCTCCCTAGACCCCCCTGGATACGGGCCTGCAACTTGATTCATTGTTTCAAAATCTTTAACGTGTGAAACCATAACATTTTCTCAAGTTTATTTTAAGATATAGCTTATCGTATCTGTTTCGTTTTCTTTAATTAAATAATTTGCATTTTCTAACACTTTATTGTACCGTACATAATAATAAAAAAAAAAAAAACATAAAATATACTTCTCCAATTCCTAATTAAATTTATTCATTTAATACCCTACGCAAAGCAAATTACCAATTTCAACTAAACTTCGTGAAAAATTGATGTGCATTTGGGCATTAATAGGTACCTTTATTTCTTTTGGCCCTTCATCATTTGTAAACCTAGTTGAAGTAACCAATTTAAAAATTAAAACCTTAAATTACGAGAAATTATGAAATACAACGAATGCAGCGCCGTAATTTAGATTTTTCTGGGGGAAGGGGGAGGCAAGCATTAATACGCACATTTGGGTCCCCTAGAAAAAGTTATTTTTCTAATTCTTGAGCCTCCACTTTCCATTTTTGTCTTACTCTTTATGGGCCCCCGGAACTTGTGGGCCCTCAAGTACGGCAAGGTCTGCGGGGCCAGTAGTTACGTCCCTGGGCCCGTTTCCATACATGACAAATTAATTAAGGGGACAATATTGACAAATATCAAAGCCATACGAATAAAGATTATTTCTAGGGCCCATAGTAGTAGACATTTTTTACTGAAATGGGCCCACGATTCATTTTTGCTGTTGTTTTGTATGCTGTTTTGTTTATGTAATGTAGCGAACCTGTTTGATGTATTATTTATGATTTCATGTTCGTATCGTACATGAAGTGAGAAAATTTTGTCTTGAAATGGGCCCCCGTCAAACGGCGGGGAGCTTTCCTGGAGGCAGTTACCCCCCACAATTACGGCCCTGAACGAATGGTACTTTTAATTATAGAAAGATTTTAATTATTTAGCAGACTTAACATCACAGGGCATTTAGGAAACAAACTAGAAATTTATGGATAATAAATTGTTATATATATATATATATATTTGGCTATTATTTGTTGCTTGTTTAACCTTATAGAAAATTATATTAATAAATGTACATAGTTTCCAAGTGCCGTTATCATTCCATACACGCCAACAATTTCTCTCAGCCAAATAACTTCTGTAATTCCATTAGCAAAATCTTGCAGTATTGTTATCGTGTGTATGCTTGCCTAGCAAGAATGCGTACGTTTCAATTGGAAACAACTATTTGATAAGAGTGGACTAACGGTAGAATCAATGTAACACAGTTGAACTAAAGGTAATATACAATCTATCAGAAATAAAATAAAGTTAATAGATTGATTAATCAGAAGTGACAGCAAACTGATCAACATAGATATAATTTGTATTAACCGAAAACTGGTTGAAAGAAGATGAAATACAGTTCATAATTCTACCAAATTACAAAACTGTAATATTTTCCATAAGTAGAAGCTTTGCTTTGTATATAATAAACGCATACAAACTATTTGCTGAGCAAACTAATATATTCACATTTAAAAACTACATACGTATGACAGCAGTTTCGCCAACTAATAGTGTCTGATGAAGCCAAAGTGTTAGTTGGCGAAATGCTCACACGTATGTAATTTTTAATATGGATATATTGTAATGTCCCATGTGGTGTTGTGTATAAACAATTCTACACGCCAGTGTTTACAAACACCACCACATTGTTTAGCAAGAGGGTTCCACACACAAGATGGGTATACTATCACCTGCAGACGACGGACTTCTGGCTTCTCCCATGGAGCAGACAATGACAACGTAGCAGAAGCGCGACCGCCGCCTGAGGACCCCTATAAATTGGCTGAACGACGGCAATTCTGTTCCAGTTCACTAGTGCCCCTCCTATTGTTTGCTTCGGAATATTAGGAGTAACCTAACTCCAGGCCTGTAGTCTGCTTCGGGACTACGCCTTTCCTTTCTCCTGACCCAGCCTGCTTCGGCGCTTTGTCGGGAATCCCAACTTCAGCCGCTTAGCCTGCTTCGGGACTCTGTGGTCACCTAACCAATCTGCTGCTTGCTTCGGAGCTTTGGGCCTCTAACTTCACTCTGCCTAGTCTGCTTCGGGACTTTGCAGAGATCCTGCCTGCGACCTTACGGTCAAAAACTACCTGTACCTAACGCTGCAAACTTTGAGGAAATTATTTGTATAGTATTTGTTTACAATACTGTTTATAGTGAATTTTTAATAAAAGCCGGTAGTAGGATTCGATTTATTAACGCTCTAGCTATAACCTATATGGGACAAAGCTTTAGAATATTTTTGTGTTCAGCAAATAGTTTGTTTGTGTTCAAATTACACAGTGTAAGGGCAATCTGCTGGAATATTAATTAGTATGTATGGTTTTGCTCTAATGTTTGTAAATGACAAAATATTTTACCGATTCAAGGACCATAACATCTACCCAAATGAGGAACAGAGATTTGAGCAGGCGATAATAGAAATCGAAAAGGGAGGGCATAGTTTTATTATAGTAGCATTGTATAGATCATCTGCCAGTTCTTTTCCCCGGTTCATTGAAAAATTAGAAACATTGTTAACATTAGTTATCTGTCTTTCTCAAAATTTTGGAGAAAAATATGTAGAACAGATTAGTACCCTTTCTGGAAAGGAACAATATTTTCATAAAAAGCCAGTTTGGTTTTAGAAAGTACAGATCAATTAATAATGCTATAACGGCTTTCCTAAGTCACATATGTAAAGCAAGAGAGTAGAAATAAAATTAATTGATTTTTTCTGGATCTTACAAGGGCCTTTGACCTAGTTAATTACACAATTCTACTAAATAAACTACATAATTATGGTATTAGAAGTCATACTAACTTATGATTTCAATTGTATTTAACTAACAGCATGCTGTCTGGAAATAGGAACAACTAACGCAGACATAAAGCACATTAATCATGGAGTTTCACAAGGAACAATAGGATAATCAGTTCCTAAATTAATTCTTATATTAAATTATCTTCCTGCCTATAGAGTTTCCGGCAAAAGCATCCCTTTTGCTGGTGACACAAGCATTTTTGTTGAAATGTCAAGCAAATCTTGCTCTGAAGAATATATACTTAATAACACGACAATGAAACTTACAAAATGAATAAAAGTGAATCAACTCAACATAAATATAGCTAAAACAACAATAATAAAGTTCAATGGGAGAAAACCAAATTCTCCAATTATACATCAATTGAATCTAGTTAAGAGATTTTTACGGGTATCTGAGACAAATTCTTAAGATTAAGAATGGATTCTAAGTTAACCTGTGTTGAACATTTGAATGATTTGTTGAGGGAACTCAGCACTAGAGTTTACCTTATACGCAAACAAAATAAGGTTCTAATATTGAAAAAACATTTACTATATCATTAATTTATATCGTACAAAATAATTTTCTGAGTTAATATTTACCATGCAACAAAAGTATTTTACAATGTAGAAGAAGATTCTCAGAATGATGCCATCAGTTTCCTTTTATACACCTCGTAAACCACTGTATCAAAAGCTAAGAGTATTGCCATTACCGGATGTATATATATGCTCAAAACATTGTCATTCATATATATGAACAAGCGAAATTTTCAACTAAACTCGCATCTACATCAATACAACACTATTAGAATGATTACTTTCGCAACAATTTTTATAGAGGTACCGGTAGTTAGTGAGTACTTCAAATTACATGCCTGTAGCAAACTCCCTCTATAAAAAAAATGTTTCCTGAGTACCGTACGATTCTTAAACATTTATTTTCGGATAGTGCATACATTAGTTCTTAAGTGAAGTCTTGACCCGACTACGGTAGATTCCATAGTTTTGAAGCTATGGACCTTTAAATTTGATTTTTCATGTTTTCGGCAGCCTATAACTCCGAAAGTAGGCACTTGTGCACCCAGGTTGGTCTGTACTTTTTGTCTTATCTTGGCCCCTCCCATACGTTGTTGGTGTTGTTTTGAAACATCCTACACACACACACACACATATATATATATATATATATATATATATATATATATATATATATATATATATATATATATATATATATATATATATATATATATATTCGTCGGGTGTGATTCACCTTTGCTCCTTTCGGAATAGCAATAAATAAAGCTTAGAAACAATTTCAACGGATAGTGAACTTTGTCGTCAAATGAATACCTTTAATGCACCTTCATCTTTCCCGATGCGATTGATAGTGCGGATATATAATACTTTCTGGCTATGTATTGGGTGAAAGAAGGAACAAACATTGGCATAGCATCATATCATATTTATTTGAAGACAGATACGAAGAACAAAATCTATGAAAACTTAAACTTTACTGTACTTGACAAGAGCAGCGTAGTAAGTTTTCCACCTCCAGAATGTATAGGTTGGAACTAACTATTGAACAACAGTAGTTACTGTACAGGTATCGTATATATTCGATATTTAGTGTATTACGATATCTGCGCTAATTTATATTTTCTTTTCTTATTATAATTCACTGAAATAGAAACTGTTGAAATAAGTTTTAGCTCACTAAACACCCACTACGGATGCATTCTTCATAACTTAAAATCAAATAGCTCTTTTTTTGAGGGGGGGGGATGATAAACAAATACAACATATGTCATTTTAAAACGACTGAAATGGTCTACAATATTATTGTACGAATACTTTGAACTTACTTCCTAATACTTCATAGTTAGGGAGATATTTTTCGTTTAAACTTTAAAATATGTATTCAAAAAAATTTCAGACTATGTGAAAATATTTCAAAGAAAACGTTTAGTTTAAGTGTTGTACTGTATTCAAAACATTTTCAATCCATTTGTTTCATTTTGTCATAAACAATGAGCTTTCTAGATTCAGTATGTGAACAGTTATATGAATTTAAAGATTTCACTATAGATTTTGGCGGTAGACATGTTGATTACATCATAGCTCGTAAACCCGTAACGGGATTCTTAGGGGATGTTTAGAGAGAACTATAACATAAGTAGTAGTGCATATTTCGGCAGATTTCAGATTCTTATTTTAAATATCTGAATTGTTGTCTAATTTGACTGGAGTCATGAGGAAAATTTCGAACTATTCTCCTTGGTTCTCAGCTAATGTATGTACTTTGCCTTAAAACTATTTGCTGTAAACAATTTTCGAAATCTATGATTAAAATTTTCCATTTCCGTGTTTTGAAAGATAAACAGACGTTCATAGACGCATAGCATTAGAGGTAAATGGCCTAGTTCTGTGAAGGTGGTCTCTCTCCAGGGCCGGCCTTAAGCCGATTGGATCAATTGCTCCCAATCGGGCCCCATGCCTAAGGAAGTCCGCACTAGAATTGTCTACTCTACTCTCCAGTCTAATCTACTCTCCAGTGCTGTTTTAACAGCATATTACGCCCAGAGCAAATAAGTGTATTGTGGTCTCTTTTAAATTTTGCTCCTAATACATGAAATTAATATATGCAATTTTGCTCGCGGGGCCCTCGACCATATGGCTATGGTACTGTTAAGATGGCTCTGCTATTCTCGGTTGTCAAGTACACACAACAACATATTGCAATACAGGTACCCCCATGCTTAAAAAAAAAAAGCGTTTACTCTAACTCACGAATTTTCACATTTATTCCATTTTCCTTACATTTATGGACAAAATTCTCTTAATAGTAAGTGAAGATAATAGAAAGCAATCCATCTAAGGAGATATTTTCGAAATAATATAATAAAATAATAAAAATATAAGCAAAAAAACAATATTATGCTCGGTTTTGCGTATACTGGCAATCATGCTTTCGAGGGATTTTTGCAGTAGCACAGCACGATTGCGCAGGGAATTTCAAATTGGCAATTGCGGAGTTGAATGAAGGAACTGGGAAGCGGAGTAAAATATTGCATTTATTGGTTTAAATCTAGTGTCTAGATTGTCTGTCAAATATAAATTAGCTTCTGTAACCAAGATGTCATACGGAAATATAGAAACAAACAGGTAATCTCTTGTCTTGAGGTTGGAAGTGACATGCGCCATAGCTATTAGCGTTTATTTGTAAAGAAAAAGGGACAAAGAGAAAGCAGTTCCCGTGGTTAGGTGGGCTAGTAGTTCTTATACTATTTTGACACCATATCGAATCCTATTCCATCCCATCCCATTTTTCTTTTACAAAACATAATAGGAAGTGTATAATTTTCATGTTAATAAGAACCGAAGTAATATAATAAGGAAATAACCTATTGATATTTTCCTTTAATGACGTACTTATCCAGGATTAGAGTACTATTGTTAATAGCTATTGTTTTCAGTTTATGCTGTTGTATAGCTTCTTCTCTCATCCTCTTTTGTTGGAAAAAGAACAATTTTGCCTCCAATAAAGTGTGAAGGAAATATGCAGGCAGAAAGAGACATCTTACTATCAAACGTGATTTATCGTGATGAAATGGCAAGTTTGCCATTATTTAAAAAAAATCAGGAAATTATTGAAGTTGGTTTCTCTTTAACTTTCAACTAAAATATATTTTTTCTTTATAAGACTATACTTCATAAGGCAAGATGAGCGACCATACCCATCAATTTAGCTAGGGAGTGAAAGATAATTTTTTATACAAATATTTTACAGGTTTAGGCGCGTGAATCATCAATACACCATGGTCTCGCTTATCCGACCTTCGTTTATTCCACATACCGTATTGTCTGACATATCATTGCAGATAAAAAATAGCATCTATCGGTAAGAAGAACTACAAGTTGTGGTATTAATCTATTTTCTGATACTTTGGAATCTATCGCCTAGTGCGTGCGTCTACCTCATGCCTTGTATGTCTATCATTCAGTGCAGACACGTATCCAGGTTTTCTTTTCGGAGGGGTCCCAATACGAATTCTCGTAAGCACGTAATTCTAATTTTTAAAAATATCAATAAAATATCAATCTGCATTTCTGTTCTGCATTTCTCTTAAATTTTTCATACCTTTCATTTATAAACCGGTTTACTTTCAACAAACTGATTTGTAGCACAAACAGAAAAAAAACGTATTTTCGAGAGACATACTATAACTAATGAAAACTGTCTGCTACGTATATCACATAACAAAAATAGCAAGAAGGTAATGAATGTATCGTTCTAATACATTTAAAGCTATAAATAAAACGGAAACAAAATGTTAATCCTATTTAAAAGTGTTCTTTAATTCCACCTGGAATCAATGGCATTACGGTATGTTCTTAAAATTATAACAACAACACATTGCCCAAAGTTTGGACACTGACTCAAAGTAAATTGATATAAAAGAACCTCAAAATGGTAAAAGCAAGTTTATTAAAAAGTGTTTGAGTTTGGGAGGGGGGCAGCCCCCTGGACCTCACGCTGGATACGTTCCTGATTCAGTGCAGTGCATTTATATTTTATAAAACATGATTATTAAATGCGTATTATGTAAAATTAATCTATATCATAGGTTTAATTTTAATAGGTCTTTTCTTAACACATCCATATTATCTGCCGTTCTGCCTGCCTGTTCATGTCGGATAAGCGAAACTCTACTGTATTTCCAAAGATAGCATATACATGAACTAGAATTGTATCATCCTAGAACAGACAATATGTGAAATACTTATATTAAAAGGGTGGAATAAAAAAGCATAAGTACTGTTTTGGTAACGTGAGAACAAATTAAAAACAATTCAATATACTTCCTAGGTTTCAGATTATCATCTTGTGTGTCGATGTGCATTCTATTTTAAACATAGTTTAAAAGTCATACCATTCGCAATATTCCTAAGGAATTCGAACGAAAAACTCCCATGTGCCTCTTGTAGCAAAGCGGCTTAAGTCCAAAATCCAATTCCCATGTTAAAGTATAGATCACAAATCGGCGCATAAAAGGAGTGTTAAATAAACCAAACCAAATCAATCAATCACTCAAATAAAGCACACAATATTAGGAAGATATCAAGGATATATTATTTAAAAGAGGTTGGAGCGACTGAAATGTCCATCTTAAATGAGACTTTCAAAGGTAAAAAATGAAAACAACAATACCAGGTTTAGTCAGCAGTCTCTGGCTAAAGTTTCCCTGCCAAGAAGTTACTGAAATACCAGAAAAGGCAGTAATCGATGATAGAGATTAGGATAATATTGTAAGTAGGGAAGGGTTTTATACTTTAAATCATAGATAGTGGATAGTATATAGTACTTTAAATCATAAATATCATCCTTTGAGGAATTACATTGAAGTGCATGCCGTTGCTGAGCCTTCAAAAAGCCCCACGTGCAGATTTTGCTTAAAGTATGATTTTTACAGATGTAGGTGAAGTTTGGTATTGAGCATATACCTACAACCGTGCTGACCGCACACCATCCCAAAGTCTGAGTCCCACAAGTTCTCTTCTACGCTTTGGCACAATAAGAGCTGTTGCATTAAGATATATATATATATATATATATATATATATATATAACTTAAGTCCATTGCATTTACATGTATTAATAAATGTTAACTTATGTTTATAAATTATGTAAATAATCGTTTCGTTTTCTGTTTATTATTATTATTAATAATAATAATTATTATTATTATTATTATTATTATTATTATTAATTATTATTATACATTTCTTAACACGTTGACTGCCATGTGTACGGAATTCCATATATACGGCTCTCCCGTGCAGCGCTACGTGTGTAATTTTCCATACACAAACAATATCTTCCAAGTTTGTTGTGTTCATTCTATAGGTGTGTATGTATAAATAATTAGATACATATGGCGTAGAAGTCCAGCACGCTACCCACCTAACCACGGAGATTGCGTTTCCTTTGTTTTCTTTTTCTTAACAAATAAATGCTCATAGACATAGTGCGTATCACTTCCAAACTTAAGACAAGTTTTTCTGTTTGTTTCTATATTATCGTACGACATCTTGGTTACAGAAGCTAATTTATATTTGGCAGACAATCTAGACACTAGGTTTAAACCAATACATGGAATATTTTACTCCACTTTCCAGTTTTTTCATTCAACTCCGCGACTGCCAATTTGAAATTCCCTGCGCAATCGTGCTGTGCTACTGTAAAAATCCCTCGAAAGCATGATTGCCAGTATACGCAAAACCAAGCATAATTTTGTTTTTTTGCTTATATTTTATTATATTATTTGGAAATACCTATCTCCTTAGATGGATTGCTTTCTATTATCTTCACTTACTAATAAGAGAATTTTATCCATAAATGTAAGGAAAATGGAATAAATGCGAAAATTCGTGAGTTACAATATACGCGCAATTTTTTTGAGCATGGGAGTACATTCATTGACTCCACAAGGGAGGGTATGGCCTCCCCTAACAAGTAAATGAATAGTTTGTATTAAGTTTCCAGGCATAAGCAAATAATTTCTGAATTTAATGCTGAATAGTTTCTTTATTTTTTTATGTTTACAACTTCTGTTGTAAAACTAGATATTATGTTCAGGAAATATTCTGTACACCCCCAATACCAATGACACTCCAAAATTTCCTTATACACATCCCTGTGGGTAAAAATATTGTTTTCTTAGAGTTTGTGTAGAAATGTATATCATTATTCTGGATGTACACCCTCTTTTATTTTTAATATTCCATTCAGTAAATGTTCCTGGCGTTCTTACTGATTCATGTGATACAACCGTGGATAAAGAGATGGTATCAAATAAATCAGTCCCAGTGCTACTTTTTTTTGTATATTTTTTCCTTTATTATCGCTACATTAAAAATACAAAACCTGACGACAAACTTTTCCCTCTCCTGGTAAAAAATTCCGTGGATGTATATATTTTTTAATCAAGTCCGGAAAACCGAATGTATACTAGTGCGTATTAAACAGGTGGCTGCTTTTGCAAGTTTGTCTTCTAACTCGAATAATCCAATGGAAAATATATCATCCATCTTCCTTCAGTTCCTTGATATTTGTGATCGTCTCATCGCCATTTAATTTTGTCTGCAGTTGATAACGATTTCAAGCTATTTATACCTTTCACAATAGCTACCTACGATGTTCTCACTAGTGTACATTAGGTTTTTCTGACTTGAATTCTTTTCAAAAATATACAGTTGTTAAGAAATCTTCGAACCAATGAATTTATATCAATGTGCATTTCATTATATCATACAAATATAAACTTATGAAAACATAGACTTCACCATTGTATTTCTCGTAAAATTCTAGTCCAATTTGATACATTACATGACCCCTTTCCCATTTAAAAAAAGTAGAGCGTATAACGACTCACCAAGGGTAGTCGTCAACCTGGTTCGATCGATGATATATGAATCTTGAGTGGTAGTAATAGTTTGCATGTAAAAATATCTTTAATAATTATACATATTATTATTCTCACCTTTTCTATCGGAATTATAAAGTCGATGAACGGTACTAAATGTTTTATTAGTTGATACACTTTTTAATATATTTTCATTCAAACTGACATGCACACAGACATGATGATTAGGTATCCATAAACAACTACATAGCAACTAATTACATAACACTATCCCATAATATATTTTTTTACATATATTAAAAACATTCTTCTTTTGTTAATATTAAATTAACATTCTATTAAGTATAGTGCACATGTATGAGCACTTTCTGCCCAAGGTACAGGTAATTAATAATCTATCCAAAGTATTTCGTTCTATAAAATGTCGCCCGACAATTGGACTGAATATAAAAGTCATAAGCGAGCTTGGCTTTTATCTTCAAGAACCACTGGTCCGTTTACAATAATGGTCTTACATTACATATGTTCATCACTTTTTGATCGCTCCTCGTATGTATCTTCATTACATATCATAGATATAGATACATTTATAACAAATCTTTCATTTCATTAATACTTATTTTTGACAATAAAGTTTCAACACAAATTAATATAATGAAAACAATTTTTGTGTTTAATCGATCATGAATTAAATTATAATCCTTCACGTTAATAAGAAAGAATTAAAATCATTGGAAACTTATCGTTGGTTAATGAAAATCAAAGAAAATAAAATTGACTAAAAACCAAAAATTAAACATAACCTACGTTCGAATGACCAAAAGGAAGAAAATAAATCTATTTTTACATAAACAGAAGACACACTTTTGTTATTATTATTTTTTTTCAGTCTTCTTCATTCCTATTTATTTGAGCAAGAATGTCAGGCGCAACTAACTCTTTCACTAGATGCATCCATTTTTCCTTTGTATACTGAGTAGGTTTCCAAACCTTTAACTCATCTATATTACGAAGTCCAATTGACGTACCCGTTTTAGCGTTCAACAATTCAAAAACTTTAGGGTTTATTTCCTTAAAACATAAATAAGGACCTGAGAAAATGTCACAAAATTTATAAATCTTCTTTAACAACATATTACTTTGTGGATGTTGTTTAACAAAAACTAAATCATTGACCTTGATCCGATATTTTCCTTCTTGCAAAGACTCTACTTGAGAATTACGTTTCAAAAATTTGTTATGTCTTCGGATTTTTACCATATTCACTAAACTGGAAGAATCTATAATTGTTGAATCTTCTAACTTGACATCAAAATGTTGTTCCACAGGGAAAACCAAATCAGAACCATTATGCACATTAGCAGGAGACACGCCTAAAGTATCTGATATAGAATGATTCAAAAGGTACGTGATTTGATTGACATGCTTGATCCATTCGGCATGTTTGTCTTTACAAAAGTGTCGAAACAACATACCAAAATTGCGATGTACATTTTCTACAACAGAGCTACTAGGATGGTACGGAGTTACAAAATGAATTTTAATGTTAGCCTTGTTCATGGCTTTGATGAACACATCACTTTTGAACTGTGAACCATTATCACATAATATGTGTTCGATAGGGCCACAATGTGGAATATATACATTCAAGATTTTATTTATGATAGCAGCAGAAGTTGCTCTACGCAGAGGATAGGCTACTACATAACGTGAAAAGATATCCATGGTTGTTAGTAAATAAGTTTCTCCAGTAGCTGCTCTTGGTAAAGGTCCATATAGATCGATTGACAGAAACGAATGTGGTCTTTCAGGCGTTATTGAGAGCATTGGTTTTTGTACAGCCTGGTAATTATGTTTAATTCGCATGCACTCAATACAGTCCTTGATATAATTTTTGATTTGAGCTCTCATTCCCTTCCAATAAAAGGATTTATTAATCAAGGCACATACTTTTAGATAACCAAAATGACCGAAATCGTCATGATAGGCCTTTAATATGCGTGTTGTTATCATAGGCGGAATGCAAATTTTGTTTCTAGATTTGAATTTAAAATCTTTAATAAGTAGAATTCCGTTGGTTAATTTAAATCTGGAATTCCAATGTTTGGGACAATTACATCCCTCACGGCATGAAGACAAATGTTCCATGATTTGTTTATATTCATGATAATTCATTTGATGTTCTCGTAGATCTTCTATTGAAATGGTAGCTATTTCATCCTGTAAGATCTTAAATTCGTTGATGGACAAGATATGTTGTTCTTCTCCAGGAAACAGACGTGATAAGGTATCTACGGGTCCATTATCTACCCCTTTAATGTGTCGTACTTCGAAATCATAAGCTTGAAGATCTAACGACCAGCGAAGTAGTCTGTTATTATATCCCTGTACGCTGTTAAGGTATCACAATGAATTATGATCGGTAAGTACTATGAAATGACATCCGCTAAGATATGGAGCGAATTTTTGTATCGCAAAACGTACAGCCAAAAGTTCGATTTCTGTCGTGGTGTATCCTTTTTCAGCCTTCTTTAAAGTACGGCTAGCGCAATGGATAACAGCCGGTTCCTGAATAGTTGGATTAGGTTGCCAGAGTACTGCAGAGATTCCAAGTTGGGAACCGTCACACTGAACATAGAAAGGAACGTCATATCGGGGGTGATTCAAATGGATGTTTCGTTTTACGCATTCCTTCAACTTATTAAAACTGTGTTCTTGAATCGGACCCCATTGCCATGGTACTCCTTTCTTTATAATCATAAATAAAGGCTGGGCTATCTCAGCAAATCGTGGGATGGCTTTGCGAAACCAATTGAAGAGCCCTAATATTTGCCGTGTCTGTTTCACATTTAATGGAGCAGGCAGATCTTCTATGGCTTGTACTTTAGATTGGCTGAATTGTAAACCAGAGGCATCAATTTGGTATCCAAGAAATTCTATGGAATTCTGCAGAAATTTTGATTTCTGTAGATTGATAGTAAGGCCCGAACTTTCCAATCTTTCTAAAACTATATCTAAGTACTTCAAATATTCATGTGGATTTTTCCCCATGATTAAGATGTCATCAGCGTAAGTTATCACGTTGCTACGTAAGTCTTGACCCAAGACTTTATTCAAGCAGGATGCTAACGCCGCACTACCATTGATAAGCCCAAAAACTACACGGTTGTATTCGTATAAGTGACCTTCGAAACTAAATGCTGTGTACGGTTTCGAATCTTCATGTAGTTCAACCTGGTTATATGCCATTACTAGATCTAAATTTCCGAAGACAGCATTCCCTTGTAAAGAAGCTAGTATTTCTTCCACTGGAGGATACCTCACTTGTTCCAGATCAATGTGACAATTCGTGCGTCTCAAATCTAATACCACACGTAGAGAACCATTTTTCTTTGGAACAACATGTAATGGATTAAGATGCACGCTTCGTGAAGGCCTAATGATCCCATCTCTTAACATATCTGTAATTTGCTGACGTACATTTTCCCTGTATCTATATGGAATTATATAAGGCTTGGTTACTATGGGTTTGTCTGTTTTAACTTTAAAAGAATAAACAAAATCCTTGCAACGCCCAGGACGTTCTGAAAATACATTTTTATGTTTATATAAGATATTCTTAAAGTCAGCTTTTACTGTATTATCTGTAAAATCAAGATTGCTTTCGAGTGATTGAACACGTTCAGAAAATACATCGTCTTTTAAATTCACCAAATTTTGTGTGTCTTCCATTCGTTGATCATTTAATTTACCACTTTCTGCATTAACAGAAACATTATTCACTACATGAGAAATATTATTATATTGACAAGCAATATTATCTAATTTTGGAAGCAGTTTCTGAACGATTTCCTGAGGTATACCAGGTATAGTCAACGTTTGGTTCTTAAAATCAAGCATGACACGTAATTGAGATAATAAATCTAAACCCATAATTAATTTCTCGTTAAGTTCCTTTATTACCAAAATAGGGATTGATATTTCAAAATCTTGAATAGTTATTGTCACACGAGTAATATCAGCTACTCTCTTTTTATGTTTACCGGTAAAATCAGCTATAATAAGGTTCTCAGCCTTTTGTAGCTTAGGATTCGAATAATTACTAGTAATTGCTTTCCACAACGAATACGATAATAGAGAGGCATTTGCTCCTGTATCAAGTAAAGCTTCGGTACTTAACCCATTGACTTTGATAGGTATTTTAGCTGTACTATATGATTTTAAAAATACAAAATTTTTTTCAATATCAAAACCATCATTGACAGTATCATCTTCGAACCAACAACGATTTACTACAGGTATAAATTGGTACTGACATCTATTAATTGCTATTTCCGAATAATTATTCACAGAGACGTCATGTGAAAGATCATTTTCATCATTAACATGAACATGTAAATTGGAAGATAAATGTTCATAAGAATTATCGCTTAAACTTGTAGATAAATGTTCATGAGAATCTACAGCTGATATGGGTTTAACCCCTACCACATCAGCCGCAATTAGTTTAAATTCATACTCGTGTATGGTTCCAATAAAGTACACTGTACAGCACAATCATGATTATGTCCCGTATTACCGTTCTGTACAGGAATTACTTCGATACCTGGATCTTGATGCGAAGTGCCATCTCTTGACCTCCAATTACGTCTATCCACGTAGTTTGCTGTATTCCTGGAATTTCGCCATACATTCCGTCTATTTTTAAACCTATTTTGATTATATGGTCTAACATAAGGATTGCTACGACTAATTAGGTTAGGCGTATTCCCTACGTAACTTTGCCTATTTTGCTCGTTTTGATTGCTAGAATTTACTCGGCTTAGGTTGTGTTCCGTATCATTCACACTTCGGATATTTAGATTCCGAACAGGTACAAAATGATCTGAATTATTTTTACTTTTACCTACTCCTGCTTGTTGATTCAAAGCATGGTATTGAGTTTCATAGCATTGGACAAGCATTAATAAATGGTTGAAACTCATACACTGTGTAGAAAACAAGATCTGTTGTAACTTAAATGGGAGCAAATTTCGAATCGATGCTATTATTCTAGATTCCGATTGTAATGGATTAACGACTTTTAATTCGTTGTATGTATTTACAACAAACTCTACAACAGATTTGTGCAAACGAGGGTTGAAATGTTGATTTCTAATGGTGGCATCTCGATTTGCAAGCAAAAAGTCATTTTCATAATTCGCAATCAGTGCTGCTTTGAATTCCTCATAAGTATTGATGTGATCACGTACGGCTTTAAACCATAAAGAACATGGTGGGAGTAATACATGAGGGATTAATTTCATATATTGTGATCTATCTATACACATTATATTGCATTCGTCCTGAAAATTTTCCAGGAAAGAAGTAGCGTTTTCATTACATTTACCACTGAATTTACTCATAGCCCGTATTTCACTCATCTTAACACTTAATTTTACCTTCCTTTTATCATTCCGTGTACTTATTGGGTGACAATTCCTATCCATGACGTGATGTGTCGTTGCACCATCCCTTTCACGCCCATCTGTCCTCTTCGGATGTATTTCTTCCAAAATAATATCCTCATCAGACACAGGTGAAGGCGAAGTCATCTCTGGTGAGTGGGGAAACTCCAAGCGCTCACTACCCAAATTATTGTGGTATGTGTTGTCCTTAACCTGTAGCGTCCTAATTTCTTCCTGTAGAGTAGCTATCAATTGCGTATTTGCACGTATGTTGTTAGAATTATTGATGACCTGAATCTTTTGCTGTTGAACAGAAGATTCGATTACTTCTAAATCCTTTTTTACACCACTGATTTCTTGGATTTGGTGGTTGTGCTTATCCTGACAATCCTCGGATATTCTTTTTAACTTTTCCTCGAACTGCGAGGTGATGTCATTCATCGCCTGGACAATTGACTGTTTCGTTTCATCTGACTTCTGTTCCATTCGTCTACTTAATTCCTCATATTGCTTGTTAGATTCTTCGGACTTATGCTCTATCGTTTGCCTTAACTCCTCGTATTGCTTGTTAGATTCTTCGGACTTATGCTCTATCGTCTGCTTTAATTCCTCGTATTGCTTGTTAGATTCTTCGGACTTCTGTTCTATCTTCTGTTCTATCGTCTGCTTTAAATCGGTAGACATCTGAATCAATTGTCGCTGTAAGGCTAGCAAGATTCGGTCTTCTGATGTCATTCCTGGTGCTACACTATGTTCACCGTTGTCACTATTATTTGATTCTTTCTCAATTGCCTCACCGTTCATTTTTCTTATGATAATTCTACCACTTCTTAGTATTGTGAAATTTGTATTCATTAACCTTATTACAAAAGTAAATTCACCCTTACTTTGCTTCGGGATATGAATTTATGAAAAGTCCCGGGTGAGGTAAACCAAAATTTTTATAACGACTCACCAAGGGTAGTCGTCAACCTGGTTCGATCGATGATATATGAATCTTGAGTGGTAGTAATAGTTTGCATGTAAAAATATCTTTAATAATTATACATATTATTATTCTCACCTTTTCTATCGGAATTATAAAGTCGATGAACGGTACTAAATGTTTTATTAGTTGATACACTTTTTAATATATTTTCATTCAAACTGACATGCACACAGACATGATGATTAGGTATCCATAAACAACTACATAGCAACTAATTACATAACACTATCCCATAATATATTTTTTTACATATATTAAAAACATTCTTCTTTTGTTAATATTAAATTAACATTCTATTAAGTATAGTGCACATGTATGAGCACTTTCTGCCCAAGGTACAGGTAATTAATAATCTATCCAAAGTATTTCGTTCTAAGCGAGATACAAGATGGCCGACTTCAAGATGGCGGTCATGATAAGTATACCCCCAAATAGATATCTACTTCATCCCGGTGTCGGTTAATGTGTTTTTGTTTTTCATCCCTTTTACCCGTTTTATAAATAAAATGAAATTTTCGAACTTGAAATATATTGTTATGGCTTATTCTGATCAATCAGGATTTTCGTCATTGCGGCCATCTTTATAAACGGAAGCATTTTAAATTTTGTTTACGCTCGTTTCTTGATATTCCCCAGTTCTCTGCCAAGTTTGGTCAAGAAACTAGATTTCGACATCGATAGGTTTACTTGTAAGAGAAGAAAACTAAGGCACAAGGGTGAAATATGTATTTTAAAATTCATTCGCTGCATGCATTTTCATTTGAGTTATTTCCCTGAAAAAGCAATAAGCAGGTTGAGCGTTTTCACCAGAACATTTTACAGATGGAAAAACGTTTTCAAGGGAAATGGGACCCGTCCATGATGAGATATTGCTGTTAGTTCCTCCTGAAAGAGGATTCCACAATATAGAAACGGGAAAATGTTTCGAAACTATGTTTGCATAATCATTTTTCTTAATCAAGCTTATAAGTAAAAATGCAGGGTATTCCGGGAATAAACCAACAAACTTATCATATATGTTCAGGATCTCAATAAAAGAAAAGTGTTTTTTGCGACTTTGGTCGGAAACACTTAATTACGGAGAGAGAGCTAATTAAAAGTAATTACTGGAATTGGTAATTTCTTTCACCCTTTTATTATTCCTATCTCCATATAAATTTGTAAATGGTGTGTTTGCAATGTTTAGTATCACATACATGTATTTCTCTCATTAAAACTTAGAATTTATCCTCATAAACACCTTTCATTTTATATATCAAATTACATTTACTCCTGTCAGCAGTTAATCATCATCATTACCATAGCAGAAAGTCTGAAGGTGATACGAAAAACTGACTGCATTTTCGTTTTCAGGACGTTCTTAGGAGATAGTTGATTAATGAAAGGGAGTGATTATGAAATTAAATTTTGTGTGCTCTCCCACCAGAGTCGGGCTTAAGACTGTGTACATCATAGGTTCACGCGCTAACGAATAGACCAACAGGGAGAACGCATTTTATATATTTCCTGTGTCTCTCGGTGGGAATTCTGAAATTGATGTGAAAATGGAAAGTAAAACGCAAGTTTTTAATGTAAAAGCATTTCACTCCCAAATAAAAAGTGTGCATTTCATGTATATATTTTGAATAAACTTTGCCATGTATTACCTTCAGAGATTATTTCCTGCTTTAACCAACATTTACATTGACATTATTATAAGGAATATTTAAAAAAAAAATACTTACCCCGTATTGACTGCCTTACGTCCTAGAAAGACAATGTCATGCGTAGATGTATTTTCATTTGATCCAATCTTAGTTACTTCAGTTTGTGTATTCGAAATGTTTCTTCTCTGGTTCATCTGAACATTATCATTTTTGGTCGTTCTCCAGATTGCAAAGGATCCACTTTTATAACTAATTACTGCTTCTCTGGTTTGTAAAATATCACGTAATGTTGTCGGACTTGTATGTGACGTAACGGAGCCCTGTGCCATTTCAGGAAATATATTATGATCACTAATTCTTATAGAATTCTGGATAACCTTACTTGCAGTTGGTTTGTTGTCAGGAGTGCTAGGATTTACTTCGTCTTGATTATTTGCTATGGCGTCACTAGTCTGTGCTTTGTTATTTACCGGAGTTACATCAGATTTAACGATCGTTGATAGTAAGTCTACTATCTCTTCGACCTTCATCTTAATTTCAACATTTTCATCTTTTGCAACTGGTGGACTAAAATCATCTAACAATGCTCTCTTTGGGTCACATAGTTTGTTCACTGTATAGTCTCCAACTTCCGATATACTATTATATTTGGAAGTTGATGCAACATCGTGTTTCAGCTCGAATGCACTACTAGAATTATCTGAATATTCACCACTTCCTGTAGAATGCGTTTGACTATTCTCTCCTGCACTGATGGCTTTTTCAATTTCTGATACTAGGGATAGAATATCACTTTCACTATTCGATTTACAAACTTCTTTTTTTGAAGCCTCCTGTTTTAACTGATAATTGTTGGAATCATGCAGTAAATCCAATAAATCATTAACCACATCAGTATTATCTTTCTTAATAGACGAATGATTCAATATATCGCTTTTTTCATTGGAATCCATTTTGCTCATTTCAACTTTTATCTTAGAAGTTCCTAAATTTCCTTCAGAAGAAGAAAAGGAACTGGTGGTCAATTCTGAAACATTAGGCTTCCGTTCAGTTTTTAATACTTTCAACGCTGAGCAACAATGTTGATCAACAGAACCTCTAGATCTTAGAAGATATCCAGATACAACAGGTGGAACGAATGAAGTTTGGTCCTTCAACTGCTTCTGTTCAACTAGGCTGGTGGTAATTTTCTCCAATGACACTTTGTCTTCTAGACTATCATCGACGGGTTTTATATATGTAGCCTGTAAATATATGAGAATAAACTGTATTAATTTTATCTCATCTCGTATAGTTAGTTTTCAGTTTAAGGCTAGCTGTATGTTCATCAGAAAATGTCCACCCAAACTGAGGCAGAGGGAGATACGAGTGGATGCGGAGAGTATTGCCTGTGTGTCTCAGTTACAAGTTGGGAGAGGCATCAGTGTATTGGCTGTGTGTGTCAGTCACAATTTGGGAGATGTCTGAGTGTATTGACTGTGTGTGTGTGTGTGTGTGTGTGTCACTATTTGGGAGAGGCTTGAGTGTATTGACTGTGTGTGTAATACACAATTTGGGAAAGGCTTGAGTGTATTGACTGTGTATGTGTCAATTACAATTTGGCAGAGGCCTCAGTGTACTGACTGTGTGTGTATCAGTCACAATTTGGGAGTGGCTTGAGTGTACTGACTGTGTCTGTGTGTCAGTTACAGTTTGGAAGAGACCTGTGTGTATTGACTGTGTGTGTGTCAGTCACAATTTGAGGGAGGTCTGAGTATATTGACTGTGTCTGTGTCAGTTACAATTTGGGAAGATCTGAGTGTATTGACTGTGTGTGTGTCAGCCGCAATTTGGGATAGACTTGAGTGTATTGACTGTGTGTGTGTCAGTCACAATTTGGGAAAGGTTTGACTGTATTGACTGTGTGTGTGTGTTAATCACAATTTGGGAGAGGCTTGAGTATATTGACTGTGTGTGTGTGTCACAATTTGGGAGAGACTTGATTGTATTGATTGTGTGTGTCAGTCACAATTTTTTGAGAGAGGCCTGAGTGTATTGACTGTGTGTGTGTCAGTCACAATTTGGCAGAGACTTGGGTGTGTTGAATGTGTGTCAGTCACAATTTGGGAGAGGCCTGAGTGTGTTAACTGTGTGTGTCAGTCACAATTTGGGAGAGGCCTGAGTGTGTTCACTGTGTATGGGTCATTCTCAATTTTAGAGAGGGTTGAGTGTATTGACTGTGTATGTGTCAGTCACAATTTAGGAGAGAACTTTGTGCATTGGCTGTGTGTGCGCGCCAGTGACAATTTGAGAGAGGTCTATGTGTATTGACTGTGTGTGTGTTAGCTGCAATTTGGGAGAAGCTTGAGTGTGTTGATCGTATTGCTCAATCACAAGGTTGGAGATGTCTTTGTTTAGCATGTGTTTGGATGAATTTGCGGCAGTACAAGGCTTAATCCACTTTTGACTGTTTGCTGCCTGTACTGCGCCTGGTCTTGGCTATCCTGTACTCTGATCAATATGTGTTTATTTGTGCTTTCAACAGAGTAAATAACTCCAATTAAAGAGGACTTACAACTAATTTATCATAAACGAGGGATGATCAGAAAGTAACGTTACAAAGCCTGCAGTGAGACATGTATATATATTATTTCATACAACCAAAACAGACAACAGATAATATAGAAATTAGGTTATTTTTCGACCTAGCCCCCATATCGGTTGTGGTACTTGTCGCATTGTGGGCAAGTTTGAAGATTCCCTTCTGGTAAAAATCCTGTCATTGCATGTTCAGCCATGTTGTCACGAAGTGTTTCACATCCTCGTGTAAAGCAAAGCGACGGCCTCCTACGTACTCCTTCAAATGTGAGAACAGGTGAAAGTCGCTTGGAGCGAGGTCCAGGCTGTAGAGAGTGTAGTCGATAAAGTTCCAGCGAAACTGCTTCAACAGCGTTGTGGTCTTCGGGGTTGTATGCGGGTGCGCGTTGTCGTGCTGCGCTGACATTACAGTCTTTCTGAAAAATTTCTACCAGCTGCCGGTGAATTTTAGCCGTGGTTACATGTTTCGCCCACAGAAATCGAATAACTGAGTGCGCGTGGACTTCTTCACGAGACCAGTTTTCCAAACGAGTCGCCATTTGTGTCTACATACAACTAGCGCGGAAGGTGATGGGTGGCTGAAACTCTGCATAGTTGCCAACTCCATGTATTAAAATAACCCTATACTCCTCATTCCTCTATAACAGATGAAACTCCAGAAATATTGGCTTGTAACCTTCGTTTCTGATCTTCCCTCGTATAATGCATCACTAAGCAATACAATAAAATAATGTTAGGTTTGCCATTTGACTCGGAAAACCCGGGACCGTCAAGGAATCGAGATCTGCGTTCCGGCGTCCCGACAATATTTCTCGGGACGCTTAAATGTCCCGGATTTCTGCGAAGAAGAAAGGAGAGAAACATTATAGTTTGCTGCAAATACAACACGAACAGACAAAACGTGTGAAAGAAAACATCATAACTTGAATGAGCTAAAAAAAAAAAAAAAAAACAGACTCTGAAAGCCATGAATCATAACAAATCCGGAGAAATTAAAGAAAATAATTTTGCTTACCAGGAGGAAGGGGATAACGTAATTTTGCTTACGTTTGCTTAAGTAGGGAGGAGAAGATCTACGAAAATGACTAAAAATGTGATTACGTAATACTTGAACAACTCTATCTAATTGAAGAAAGTAAATTAGTATATAGCAGTTTTCATTTTAAGCAGTTCAAAGATTCTCGTAATTTAGTGGCGTCCCGGATTTTCATTTGAAATATGCCAACCCTAAATAATGAACATATTAAATAACATACACAGAATATTTACATGCATAGTAAAAAGCAAATGATTAAAATGTAAAGATAAAACCAAGAAATGAAAAGAAACAATCTAAATAAATCGCTACATACATAGAAAAATCTACCATTCAGTAATCTAATGATCTAATATTCAAGGTCGGGGAACTCATATTCTTGTTATTAGCAATATATTAAAGAAAGACGGGTGTCTAATACAATGCTGCCAGTTTAAAAGATAGTTAATTCTAAGTGTGTCTTTTACAATGTTAACACAACGATCACTATGTGTATAATAAAGCTATTTAATTTTAGCATTTATTGTATGTTTTAGTAGCTACTGGCTCTATGGAACTTCCGACCATCTTCAAATACAACAGAAAACAAACAGGAAATATATATATGTCACCAAGATACCACCGTACTGTCTCAGGCATCATAAATTTTGAAATAAATAAAAAGAACAAACATGGGTGAACAAACTCGGAACAAGATTTAAAAATAGTTGTCCGGAACATTTACTAGAGAAAGAAAACAACGAATTCTCTAATAAATAAATAAATTTCATTCTCAAATGTGTTTAAAAGCGTGGTCCTTCTATGTACTATTGATCTGTTTTTCTTCACATAAGTTTCAAAGCGATCTAGCAAAATTTTGTAGCTTAACCATATCGGTCCAGGCATCCCCTGCAGGGGACATAAAATATGACGACATTATTATTGCTTTACAACTTTAAAATGCGACTGGCAACGTTGAAAACTGTTTACAAGGGATGATCCATCTATGATTATCCCTGTAAACAGTTTTCAACGTTCCCAGTCTGATTTTAAAGTTGTAAAGCAATAATAATGTCGTCATATATTATGTCCGCTGTGGGGGATGCCGAGACCAACATGGTTAATCGGTATAAATTTACAACAAAACAGAAACTATGAAAAATACGTAAAAAATGACAAATGAACACCTAGGAACCACAGTTCCATTAATATATAATCTGTAAGTTGTATACTGTACATGATCATGTGCAATGGACTGAAGATACGAAATATGTCCAGACACTATGTCAGAGTGTATCTCCTCCACCTGCCATGCATGGAAACGATTGTAAGGGTGCCGAATGTCATCCTGGAGCAGGAGTTAATTCATTGATTGTCATGTTCTTCGGCAACGAAGCAATATAGAAAGAAACCTACGGTTTAAAAAGGAATTCGGATCACTGTATTGTGTTTCAGCTCTCCCACCGAGAATCGAAGCCGGGACCTAGTGCACTAAAGTACGTGTGCCAGCAACTAGAACATCTTTCAGTGGATTTCCAGCTACTAGAACAGGGAGGAGGCCTGGAGATTAGCGTTTCACGATGCAGTTGGTCAATGCTTGTTTCCGGACTTTCAGACCAAAGAAGTGTGTCCAATCGAGTCTCACTCATGCTTAACAGAAAATACCTTTGGTGGTCGTACTGGTCACAGCAGAAATGTACTCGTTAAATGTCTGCTAAATAATACGAGCACTACGGGCATGCATTGTTCCACTGGAAGTCATGTATCTCCATGATGGTGCAAGGTAATGCCAAAAGAATAGGTTGGATATTCTGATCTTGCGCTACATTGGTCAGTGTTCCCTATAAACATCAGGGGGCGAAGTCACTCTAAGCTATGGATCTCCCTTTCACTATCACACCTGAGACCGGTCCTTTGTCTTGCTGATGTGTACACTATAGCAGATGATATTCACGATACGATAAAAACACCCGAAAACAACCAAAATTAATGCCGAAGTAGAACGACACTCATTATAAAGGCACAATGATTCCAACTGCTACAATGTGGAGGAGCGTGGAGAAGGCTCGGTTCAGACGAGCAGAAAAGTCTGCATCGGGCCCGCAGCAGACTCGTGCGGGCGCCACAGATCAACCAGTTCAGACGACCAGAAAAGTCTGCTGCGGGCTTGCAACGAACTCGGGCGGGCGTTTCAGTCCAACATAGAAAACAGTTTATTCTATTTTCAGCTACAGTTGTCTTTCATGTTTATTGATTTATGCAATGACGAAGAAAAGTTCTTTAAATTATTTTCGCATGATCAGCACTTCGTTTGATGAACTCTTAACGATAATAAGTGATAAAACTAAAGCAGAAGGTACTATCATAAGACTTCCGATACCACCAATTCAAATGTTAGCTGTTACATTAAATGTAAGCTAACTATGTTTACTAACTATCGTTTCTATGAATGCAGAAAGTAAGAATTTTTTCAGGGACCTGTTTATAGACATTTTCAGTTGTTATTAGCGTCCAGTAGTGTGGTTTAATTACCGCGTGACTAATTACAATTTTTGGCATATGTTGGCAACTTTAAATTAATTTGAGCGTTTCCAAATATTCCTCTCCTAAGAGGGTAAGAGAGGCATTTCAGTAACAGTAAAATTTCCCTTTATTTATTCACAAAGAGCCGAATGTGATAATTCATTTCGGTTAGAGATTTAAAATTCGGAATATAAACCCCTAAATAAATATAATGGAGCACAGGTTCCAGCGTTTTTGATTTTTTTTTCTCTTGAAGAGGAGAAGGGGAATTTCTATAGTAGTGGGATCGCGGTGGCTCAGTGGTAGCGCGTTCACCTCTGGTGCGTGGCGTCCCTGGTTCAATCCGAGCTGGCGTTAAGTGGGCTTTGTGGTGGACAAGCACCGTGTGCTTGGGTTTTCGCGGGTTCTTCCGTTTCCTCCCACTCTCTTCAATCTACAATTTCATTCATTCTCATCATCGCCGTTTCCTTTAGCCTACCCGGCATAAGCGTGCTACGTAAAACTCAAAGATTTCATTTCATTTCTTTAGTAGTGAAATTTCCCTTTATATATTGAGAAAGTGTTCAATGTGAGGATTCGCTTAAATTGGAGATGTGAAATTCCGAATGTAAACTCTTAAATAAAAAATATTGGATTTAGTGTTCACTTCTAAGGTGAGAAAAGGGGAATATTTTTATAACTGTAACATTTCCCTTTATTTATTCACACAGTGCCGTGTGTGAGAGTCTCTTAAGTTAAAGATCTGAATTCCAAATATGAACTCTTACATGAAACAAAGGAACATGTTTCAAGGCTTTCGTATATTCCACTGCTAAAAGAGGAAGTGCGGTCATTTATATAACATCAAAATTTCCATTTATTTATTTACAGTCTAAGTGGGTAGGGGAGTTCAAAATTTATGCAAAAAATATAGTATCTAATGGGGTTTTGTAATTACATTTTTATTGACATGCAATCATCTGAGGGAAGGTGGCTCAAATATTTTACGAATAACTATAAAAGGATTTGAGAAAATCCTCAATATGTCTAGCACACCACAAGGAGGCAATGCAGCAAACGAAAACAGTAAAAGATGGGCTTATTATTTTGTAAGGTACATAGGTAGAGTTTCATGGTAAGGTTTAAAGTTGTTCTTTGTATCAAGAAACATTCAGTTGCTATCTCTAAAATAGTAACGATGTGCACAATATTATCAATTATACGAGGACCAATAATATTTTTCTTACGCATCCAGCACGCTTTTTTTTTTTTTTTAACCTCATGAATACCCTGATGTTCAACTAATTTTCGTGTTAAATCTAATATTTTTAAAATTTAATACATTAATAATGGACGACAAATTGTCAGCCATGTTTTTTTCTTTCTTTTCTGTTCTGCTATTATGTTGATGGTTGTTTTGGAATTCAGCGTCCCTTTTCAGCACAGAGGCTATATAATACATGACCTCGACCTCTGTTAGTATAATGCTCTGTTACAAGTGGCCATTCATTCCGGAGTGAGTGATATAAGAAATCTCAAGGAACTACAATAACAATAGAGGCTCGTTCTCCACACCTATTTGTTGTCAGTGTTGTCAACAACCTTTCAAGAAAAAAAGGCTAGATGGCCTTCAGAAATAAGAATTTTTACGCAAAAAAAAAATAGCTAGATTTTGGACGGCTAAACTATAACCAAGATTGTAGATTTTGAACCCCCTCTTTTTTGTGTGTGGGACTATAAGTGAGTTATAGTAAAATTTGAAATGATGAATTTTATATACTGACGATTTACAAGTAACATATATGGCTTTAAATTACAATAAAATTCATCAACAACACACCTGATATGTGTCGTATTGAAATAAGTCGTCATCGATATCGTCGCAGCTAGAGGGATAGATCGTACCTTTTAGCCTTTATCTAGCACTTGCAAAACCTACTGTACACAGGGCTAAAAGTGGATCTTAAAAGGTAGGAAGATGATAAGTAGCGGCATGACGTCACGCCGACCCCCTGCCTATTTTTACCCATTGTAATTTTTTTAGGAACTGGAGGAACGTCGTACATATTTTTGAAGGAGGGGGACGGCATCTCCCCGCATCCCCCCTCACTTTTACCCCTGACTGTACATCGGACTTTTTTTAACAAAAGAGACACTGACCAAAGCTTAAAACTTTATTTTAAATTATAATTTGTAACTGTTTCGGATATCTAGCATATCCTTCTTCAGACACGATCGAAATTAATGAAAATACAGACATATATATAAATGTTGTTATAACAGAGTTTAAATTCTTTAACCGTCATATATATATTCATTGTTATAAAAAATTTTAAATTCTTTTAACAGTCATATATAGAGTCATTGTTGTACTTTTTTATTTTTATTTATTTATTTATTTTTCTTATTTACCGAGGCCTTCAGCCCATCCTGTAAGTCTTCGTGTTCACTTTCCAATTAATCACTTTCTTTATTTTTGGTTCTTATAAGGGCCCTTTATTTTTATTTATTTATTTATTTATTTATTTATTTATTTTTCTTCTCTATGTTATTCAAACTTCCTTGCCATGATTCATTAATTGGTAAGCCCCCTGTCCAGTTCATCAGTTTATCTCTTCCTACCTTCTTTATCCAATCCGCTTCTTTCCACTTCCTTATTATCATTCTTTTCTCCATCTCCAATACTTCCGTCTTATCCCAATTAATTGCGTGATTCGTCTCCTTAACATGTTTGTATATGGCATTGGTATCTTTTTTCTTCCTAACATCATCTTCATGTTGTTTTATCCTTTCTTTCATTCTCTTTCCTGTCTCTCCTACATATGACATATCGCAGTCCTCACACCATACCCTGTAAATGACCCCTTCTTCCTCTTCATTAATCTTTTTAGTTCCTTTTCTATTCTTCTTCTTTATTGATCTTAATAAAGTTTCTCCACTCTTTCTATAAGTTCTGACCCCTCCTTTCTTCAATAAATTCTTCAGTTTCTCCGTTTCTTCTCCCATACTTTCTAT
Source organism: Thermobia domestica (assembly GCF_964235325.1). Taxonomy (NCBI): domain Eukaryota; kingdom Metazoa; phylum Arthropoda; class Insecta; order Zygentoma; family Lepismatidae; genus Thermobia; species Thermobia domestica. The sequence continues at coordinate 50,204,039 of NC_137455.1, read as the reverse complement.
GCCATGCCATTTTCCACTCTCATCCTCTTCATTCTTCTTTCTCCCTCTCTTCCTCTTCCTGCGTTCTTCTTCCTTCTCTAACTCTTTCTTGCTGTAACCGTTCTTCTCTAACTGTCTGTAGAATTTCTGTATGCTCTCCTTCCTTCCTTCCTCTTCGTCCTCCAACATTTCTATTCTTCTTATCATATTTGTTATGAAATTTCTCTTTGTACTCCTATCCACGTCGCTCCTCTCATGGCAGTACACTCCCGCTGAGCACTCTTTCTGGTACCACCTCGTAACCAGGCCTTCTCCTTGTTTTATTATGGTCATGTCTAAAAAGTTTATTCTTCCATTTTCTTCCAACTCCATTTCCAAGCTTATGCCTTTTTCTTTACCTTCCACACTATCTTTGAAGTTCTCTAATTGTCTCCTAGTCCCTTTCCACAAGCCTAGACAGTCATCCACATACCTACAAAATATGATCAAGTTCTTACACCCTTCTTCTTTCACCTTTTTCTCCCATTTGTTCATAATTATTTCTGCCAGTACTGGGCTCAGCCTCGAACCTATACTGATTCCTTTTCTTATTTTTACCACTTTCTCACCGATTATACAATAACTGTTTTCCCATATTAACTTCAGAGCCTTAACTACTTTCTCTTTTGTCCATCCTTTTATACTTTTACTACCCATTTCTTCCTCTATGACACTTATTATTGCTTCTCTACTAAGGCTCGGGAACATAGCCTTAACATCAAGACTAAACATAAGTTTTCTGCCTCCAATAAGATCCACTCTTCTTAACAATTCCTTGGCTTCTTCTGTGTTCTTCACTCTGCACGATTCTTGTCCTTCTCTTATGCTTTCACAAATCTCCTTCAACTCCTTCTCTAGTGGCTCCCAGTAGTTGCCTCTACAGTCTAGTACTGGTCTAAGCTTCACCTCTTTCTTGTGTAATTTTGGGAAACCTTTCATTCTTGGTATCCTTCCTTGTATATTTATCCATTTCTTGAAACCTCTTCCTTCTTTCATTACTTTCTTCAATAGATCCTCTTCCTTCATGTCCTTATCCCCTATAACCTCATATGTATTGTCACATAAATCTTCCAGTTTCTTCTTGTACCATTCTTTCTCCATAACTACCACTGCTCCACCTTTGTCCGCCTGTTCTATTACTATGTCCTTCCTACTTCTCAACATCATAAGACCCCTTTTTTCTTTCTTCTTCAAATTCTCTTTACTCCTTTTCTTCATGCTGTTCTTCACTAACGCTACTGCTCTTCTCCTTATCTTCTCTCTCTGTTCTTCTTCTTTAACGTCCGTTAAGGCCTCTTCCACTGAGTAAATCAGCTCTCTAAAGTCTATTTCCCCTTCTTTCACCTTGAATCTGTGACCTAAACTAAGAAGTTCTTCCTCCTCTTCCGTTATTCTCACGTCTCCCAAGACCACTACTCTAATTTTTTCTCTTTCTTTGCTTTTTTCTCTACGCCATCCTGAAGCTTTTCCTTTCTTCATCAATCTCTCTTTCACTTTGTTTCTAATAAATTAAAACAATATACGTAGCTTGAAGAACCGAAGTTATTGAATTTGTATTAGAAAATTCTCATTCTTGCAATGAAATTCGAAATTAAAATAATTAAAAAGTAGCAAACAGCCGTTACCGAAGCGTATGCTAGATATCCGAAACAGTTACAAATTATAATTTAAAATAAAGTTTTAAGCTTTGGTCAGTGTCTCTTTTGTTAAAACAATTAATCCAAAGCCATGAATAGTCTTACTATCGGACTTTTGTTGGATCTGAAGGAATTTTCAGGATCTAATCCTGAATTCATTTTCCACGAGCCATTGTTTTCGAAACCTCTGTTGATACTGAGGAAGTATTTTTTTTATTTACCATAAAAAATTCACAATATCCAAAATGTGTTAACTAGAAATAAATCTTTAGTCCTATAAGTTATTCATTACTGTGTTCAAAATTTACAGAAAATAAAATTCACATTTAATTTTCATTTCCAAGTGGTAAAACAACATAGTGGGATAGTGTGAATTCTTTGAAGTCATGAAATAAAATTTATAATTAAATCTCCAATTATAATTAGATTTGTTTCTAATAAATTAAAACAATATACGTAGCTTGAAGAACCGAAGTTATTGAATTTGTATTAGAAAATTCTCATTCTTGCAATGAAATTCGAAATTAAAATAATTAAAAAATAGCAAACAGCCGTTACCGGAGCGTTTTTTTTTTTTTTAAGTTGACAAGTATTGACGAGTAGCTGTAAATCTGTGGAGTGGAGAAGAAAATAATTTAAAAAACGGGGTTTGTTGCGTAATAAAACATCCTTAAGAAATCAATTAATACAAATGTATATAATGACAGATAGACTCATTTTTTAAATTTACACTTATTTTAAAAAAGAAAGAGGTATTATGAGGATTTATTTAACGGCTAGTAAAAAGTAGGGATGGCCACAAAGTTCCGGTTCCGGACCTGGATCCAAAAACCCGGTTCCACAACCGGATTTTAAGAACCGGTTCCAGATCTGGATCTGAAGACCCGGTTCCACAACCGGATCTTAGGAACCGGTTCCAGATCTGGATCTGAAAACCCGGTTCCAGAACCGGATCTTAGGAATCGGTTCCAGACCTGGATCCGAAAGCCCCCAAAGACCCGTAAAGGGGGCATAAAGTTCACCTTCAAAAATAATGCAAAGAGGACCATGCGCTTGTGCCTTCCCCGCCCAGACCCGCTTGTGCCCGGCTAGTGTTGTAAATAGAAAAAAAAACCGTTCGTACTTTTTCAGAAATGTACGTTTTTTTTAAAAAAAAACATTGCCTCTCGTTTTTTTCTAAATTTCGTTTTTTTTTTTAAATAGTCATTTGTAATGCATCTTACGTCTATTTAAGTATGAAATATTTTTATGTAGGTGTAATCAGCGTAAAATGCAACATAAATTTAACGCTAGACACTGATACGCTACAAATATTTTACAATTTACATAAATGCCATACGTATTAACAATTCGGGTTTCAGCAGTTTTCATCAATATCAACTAAGAAATAAAAGTAGAAATGAAATTTTGTTTTTCCGTGAAAGCAGGCCGTGACATTATATGTACGAAAATAATGTCACGAACAGTATAAAATTTAAAGAACTTGTTTAAAGGTAAAAGCTAATACTAATTTGCCTAATAATATTTTTCTAAATATCATATATAAATAATTTGTCGACTAGATATATATGATATGTAAAGTCGGCTCTACCATATCTGTAACACTTGCATTTGCATGGAGCGGCAAGTTTGGAGGGTCTGGCAAAATCTGTTGTAAGTAGAGACCGGATGTTTAGGGATTAAAAACTTGGAAAATAGGCACTTAAAATTTAAAAAATAAGCAGTAAAATAGGCACTAGAAGGAACTCGAAATGAAGATAAATACTCAATACAATTTAAAAAATAGATTCGTCATAAATAGTGTTTAAAGAATATAGCAACATACCTCTTTGTTAATGTCTTCTTTCATTCTATATGTAAAAAACGAAGCTTGATATGTATTTCATATATATATATATATATATATATATATATATATATATATATATATATATATATATATATATATATATATATATATATAGAGAGAGAGAGAGAGAGAGAGAGAGAGAGAGAGAAATTGTAATGTACCATGTGCTTGTGTTATTTACAGTATATAAATTATATATATTTCCCAATTAAGTCGTATTTCAAAGAAAATGTATAGAATACGCAACATTAGGCACTAAAGCAGTTATTTGGGCAGTGAGGGCAAAAAATAGGCAAAATAAGCAAAATAAAGTTGGCTTAAATCGAAACTATAATCCCCGATATAAACTTTAAAACGTTATTTTTGATCATATCTTTAGCATTAAAGAACATTAAAGAACATTTTGCCTAACATCCGGTCTCTAGTTATAAGTATATTATTTAAATTAAATATTTCTTGTTGGAAACAGACTTCATGATGATGGTAGTTACATTTACTAAGCTGACCTATTTGAATACTACATTGATAAATTATGTTTAGGTTGCATTAGTTTAAGGTCACATGGACAATGTTAAAGCAAATGGTCGAATCAATCCGAGCACAAATTGCTTGATTGTTTTGAAATGCAAGAATCCAATTCTCGAATAGTAGCAAATATCTGTTCCACTTAGTAAGTTATCACAGTTTTGATATGACAACTAGTCTTGTTTTTGTCAGTAACAAGTTCTTTATCATTAAAGATAGAAACAGGCTTTTTTAAAAAATGTTAACAGGTGTAGAAGAAAAGTCAAGAAATAAAGAGCTAGTTGCACTGGAATTGCAAACTGATACATTGAGATTGAAGCCCGATATTGAATTCTATAAAAAGGATTACCACCTTTCCTCTGCAGGTGTGTTTGCTTTATCTTTCAGTAACATAATAGATTAATATTTAAAAGAAGAAAAACACAAACCGGAATTGCATTTTTAGTAAGTATTTAAGCCTTTCTGAGTGCAACTGCACTTATCCCCCCTTCATTGTTCATGCTGGAGTAGCATACTCAAAATGATGACTTTTAAGATATGTTCTTTCTGGAGAAAGGGGGAAGCGGCAAATTATGCCATTGGATGACTCAATTTGAAGTAATGCAGGGTGTTTGAAATTTAATTTTAGAGTTTAGAAACTTTGTAGTATCTATTACAATTAACTTACAATTATAAATATTATCCAATAAAAGAGCAACTCAAAGAGTTTTGTACACAAGCATGCACATGCATTGTTTCTTCTGTCTGCCGTTAGAAAGGGACAGTAGCAAAGATGGAGACTAGAGAGCAGAAAGCTTTTTGTGTTTTAATAAAAACTGAATCTGTACAGTGCAACCGTCTGTGTGAAGAATATTAAGGGGACGTTTGCAGCTACGTCCTGATCGTTTGCAGTTGCTACAGGTCTAAAGTCTACAGACTACGGTTTACGTGCCAATTTTGCAAGTGAAATATTGCTGCATAACAATGAAGATTCTCTGGATCGTGTCGTTTTCAGTGATAAATTGACATTTCACCTAAGAGCTAATGTCAACACTCATAATGTTTGCATTTGGCCGTCAGCAAATCCTCAGGAGATGGTACAGTTGAAACGAGACTCCCCTAAATTGAATGTGTTTTGTGCCATATGGCGGAAAGTGTATGGGCCTTTCTCACCTATCGACTAGATGTGTACCGTGTGACGAATGAATCTTACATCGAACACTTGTAGCAAAGACTGTTTGAGGTGCTCTTTTACTTGATGCATTGCTTATAATTGTACGTAAAATGTAATAAGTGCTACGAAGACTTAAAACTCCGATATTCCTTTTCAAACATCCTGCATTTCTCACCAACAGTGTGAGAACAAAGATCTAAAAAGGAGAGAAAATTTTCCTTATAAAGTTATTGTTTACAGCAACGATATTATTATTAATCGAGACTATAACTACAACAACAACACGGGTTAGTATTAAAAAAATGTAATCAAATGTACACCAGGTGGCCAAAGTGGCACACACGGCTGTCACTTTTTGAATCCGCTCCTGTGTGGACACTAATTAAGATATCGGGATAGTTTATCAGATTAATTTCTTTTTCTTTTGGTGTCGAATTTCCTTCTCAAATTTCACCCCAGTCAAAAATTCGAGAATTTTCTAATTTCGAATTTCCTTTACTTCTTTTTTCCCTGTAGCTTCCTTCGTTGTAGAAAGACCTCTTTAAGACTTGCCAGATAGATACCTCGGGTGGATACCTATCTGCTGACGTCGATTGAACGGGCCTGTGTGTAGTGTTGCCAATTAGGGAAATTAAAACTTCCCTAAATTTGGGCAAAAAATTCGAGATTTTTGTTTATAAATCCGTACCTGTACGTCCGAGTGTGAGCCAAACGAACATTTGTCCTTACTTAACAAACGCAAGTACAGATCGTTACAATGAGGTAGTTAGGGGGCGCACGAAGAATTCGTATTAGGTTCTAACCCTTGATTTTTCTAGTTTTTTTTCCTTTTATGTTTACCGTAATATATTTTTGGTAATTAGAAGCCTTGTTCCTTAAATATCGCCATAATACTTGTAGAATATATTAGTGGTGTACCAATGTTTAATTTACGATAGCTTGCGTCTGTCTGGTAGCAGTATTGCCAGATACATAAAATTTTAATTCCAGATTTTAGAGCGAAATTTTGGGAAAATTATCTGCTTTGTCTCTATTATTTCCCTCTTGTTGGCTACATCGAAACAAACGTACCAGTGTCTAGAAGTCCCGTCTTTGCCCTACACAACGCACTATAGAAATTTTAGTAGGATAATTAGGGGAAGTACAGTTGAGGTTTACACTAAACCTTGTTCTCTAATTGGAAAGATAACTGATTTTTTTTAAAGGTAGAATGAGATATTTTTTTATTGACATGCTTACTTTATTATATATCGTCACAATACTTGTAGCATGTATTAAAGGGATACCAAAGCTTATTTTAAGGTAGTTTGTGTGTGTGTGTCTGATAGCAGTTGCCAGCTACAGAACATTTTAATTCCAGACTTTGGGGGCAAATTTTGGAAAAAATCCCTTTTTTGTTTCTAATATTTCCCTCTTGTTGGCTACACTCGAACAAACGTACCAGTGTGTAAAAGCTTCGTCCTTAGCCTACACAGCGCAACATAAAGTTTCACTAGAATAATTAGGAGAAGTACAGATGAGGTTTATACTAAACCATTTTCCGGAAATGGTAAAAAAAATGGTGAATTTCTGAGGTAGAATGAAATATTCTTTTAAAATTTCATTCTTACTTTGTTAGATATCGCCATGATACTTGTAGGATATATTCTTGGTGTACTAAGGTTTATTTTCAGATAGTTTTCGTCTGTCTGATAGCAGTGTTTCAGCCAAAAAAAATTAATTCCCTATTTTAGGTGAGAAATTAGGAAAAATTCCCCTTTCCCCTTTATTATTACCCTCTTGCTGGCTAAATGTAACACTACCTGAAAGCTTCCTCTTTGACCTACATAACACACCATAAAAAGTTTCAATAGGATAATTAGAGAAGCTGTAGTCCTGGCATATCTGTTGATTTTTGCTTCTGAGGGGTAAAAAGTGTCAAAATTTCATGTGTATGATAACAGAGAATGTTTTCTTTTCCTCTTTGAATTAAAGCCAGAGACTTCAGGATTTCACTGGACCTTGTCAACACACCAAAGATTTTTTTAGGTGACTTGAACCCATATAGCAGCAGTGGTGCTAGATACAAAAAATTTGAAATTCGGTTAGGGACTTTTTTATAAATTTTCACCTCTACATTTCCCTCAATAATTTCCCACCCGTTGGCAACACTGCAATGCAACTTACACCAAAAATAGCCACATCCATTTTCTAAACAACAAGGACTTAACCATTTCAATCAAATGAATGGTTTTTGAGCAATAAGTCACTAACTGAAAATGTAGGAAAACGCCAAAAATGACCTGGGTCCGAAAGGAATAATCACACAATTTTGCTCGTATAGGTACAAACAAACAAACGATTTGTAAGTTACGAGGGCTCCGTCTCAAGTTCTGTTGATTCTTTGAATAATCTGCAACATAAATCAATAAATAATAGTTGCAAAAAAAACAGATATTTGAAAACAAAACATGAAAAAGAACGTTTTTTTATTGAAAAAAAACTTCACAGAAAAAAAACATTTTTTTTACAACACTATGTGCCCCCAGAAAAAATTTGGTCCACCAGTGAGTGTTTAGGCAAATGAGTTGGCCAGTTTGCCTGTTTAACCAATGAGTTTGCCAGTTACCCAGTTTATTTAGCCAAATGAAACAGTTTATTTAGCCACCTGGGCGCCTGCCTGTCGCTTCCACCATTTCATCTAGCATACTGTTCACAGCTTGCCAGCAGCTCGGGTTTAGCGTTGGGATGGTCACAAAGTTTCGGTTCTAGCGGAACCGGTTCCGCGAGGAAGCGGTTCTGTTTTCAGAACCGGTTCCAAACATGGATTCGAAGAAACGGTTCCAGACCTGGATTCGAAGAACCGGTTCCAGACTTGGATCCGAAGAACCGGTTCCGGAACCGGATCTTCTAGAACCGGATCTGTTCAGACACGAAAACCGGTTCCACCAGGAACCGGTTCTGGCCATCCCTAGTAAAAAGGCCAAATATGGCAAAAGAGGTTAATGAAATAAGCTATATTTAAGGCTATAAGCATTTCGTAGATTTGTATGGCTAAATACCTCTTCAAATATGCTAGATCTAGCCAAAAATAGGCCAAATTGGCATCACTGTTGTTAATATCTCAATAAAATGTTCGTAGCCTCGCTGCAGAAACGGGATGCTAAACGAAAATCAAATGTAAATACTACATGAATTTATTATTATTATTATTATTATTATTATTATTATTATTATTATTATTATTATTATTACATTCGTTCAACCGAGTACCTCTCAGCCGATGCCTTGAGCATACAGAACCGGCGAGGTATCATCATTGGGAATGTTTATTTTTTTATATTTTTGTATCCTTTATTTCATAAGTAAATGAAAAGAGAAGAAAAAAAGGAAAGAGAAGGAAAGGTCAGGGACAACCACAGACAAGAGATTGATAAACAAAAACAAAACAAAGCAAAAAGAAAACCAAACAAACGAAAAACAAAACAATTAAGACTTAACGATATCTTGACTCTAGTTTTAAGGTGTTACTATGTCACTAGTAACACAACAAGAATATTAGATTCTCACATTAAAAAGTAATAATAATACCTATCAATGCTGTTTTTTCTTCTTGTCACACATCTTGTTCCATACCTCTCGGTTTTTATTCCTGTCTCGATATTTTTCACACTTTAAATTCCATATCTCTGGGATATTTTTGTATTTCGTTAATGAATAGTTCTACGTCCAGTTCTTCGCTTTCCAGTTCTGCGGGCGCGGGAAAATCTGCTCGTGTGGCTTGACTCATTGCCAGCAATGGTTTGCCAACCAGCTACACCTGTGCGGACTCGCTGCGAGCCAGCAGTCCCCGCAACTCTATTTTATAACTACGATACTGTGCACTTCCGACTACAAGTCCATATGAACTTTTTTTCTTATTTTAATATTAGGAATCTATTCCCAAAATATTAAGAGAAATGTTTGTAACACCCTGTATATAATGTACGTGTTAAGTGTTTGGAGAAGATTCTAGAGGCATAAATTTGCAATGTAAAAGAAGAAATCAATAAAAATTTTACTATTTAAACTAGTTTTATCTACCTACTAGCAGCGTTCACCCCGCTTCGCTGCGGTCACCCCGGAACGCAATAAACTTTGTTACTTAGATAATTTTTACTTTTTCGCTTTCAAGTGATATGATAAAAACCATAGTAGATTTCAGTAAATGTTAACATTATATCGCCTGTCATTTATGTTAACCCGCCCCGCTTCGCTGCGGTCACCCCGGAACGCAATAAACTTTGTTACTTAGATAATTTTTACTTTTTCGCTTTCAAATTGCAGTAAATGTTAACATTATAGCGCCTGTCATTTATGTTAACCCGCCGAGTGACACGGTCATGCGGGTTGCATATAAATACGTTTATTTTTACCTATGATGAACTAATAACAAAGGATTTGTACGTATGGACACTTGAATGGTCAATTATCTCAAGACACTGGTAATTAAAAATTAAAGTGATATGATAAAAACCATCTAGGGTCCAAATCCTAATAACCCCCCAAAAATGAAAGAAATTGGTTCAGCCGTATTAGCGTGATGAGTTCACAAAGGATTTGTGCGTTCTCTTTTATATATATAGATTATCTATATTTATTTATTTGTAATTATCTGCAAATATTTCAAACTTACCATGTTTGCTTCAGCAAGTGGAAGTTCCTCTAGAGTTTTCCCCTCCAAATTGTTAAGTTGTTGTGACACTTCTCACTACATTTATGGATCTTTTCTAGTGATTCGAGGCAGTCTAAACTAACATTTGAGAGCGGATCATCTTTCGGTACCTGTCAAATATAAAAGTTTTTATTCCATTACGTATTCATTTCTGATTAAATTTTTAAAAAAACTAATTATTTCCTATAAGTGCAGAGCAACAAGTTGTACCTTCCTTAATCTACTCAAACAATCGAAGTCGCACCCAAGAATGATTTAGTTTTAAAAAAATCTGATAATACACATGGGTTATATATAGAAATGAAATTTTACCTTATTAATCTCTAGAAAATTGTTTTCATACGACTGATATTTGTATTTTCTGTACACTTTTTCGAAGTGCTAGGAAAGGGACTTGAAAGTACGAAAGTTAGCTTAATATTAGACGAACGAGCCTAGCATGAAAATGTTTATCGCTTGCTGAACAAAGTCGAGAATTTTGAAAATGTTGATTTTAGTGAACAACAAATTTTGGAGCACACATAGTTGAATTGTTAGTGTGTATGGTCCTAGTTCGAAACCCAAGAACTAACACAATTATTGGTGGCCAATTGAGTAGCCACTTGAATTAAAAACTAGAGAAATCCTGTTTAGAAAGCAATAACTACTGGTCGATAAGCTGATCTTTCAGTTAAACATGCGTTATCTAGTCGGCCATGTCCTTTCGTGGAATGTAAGAACTTAGTAAGTTTCACTGAAGTGTTTAGTGAGTTACATTTGCATAAACGCAGTTTCTTCACTTATCAATCAAAAAAGCTAATCACAAACATAGTGAAATTAAATAAAAGTAAAATAATTCATGAAAATGAAAAAAATAATTCATTCCAGAATTACAAAAGAGAGGCAAGGAGAAGGTTAGAAGAAAGGACTAAAGAACATGAAGACGAAGTTAGATGAAAGAGGGAAAATAACATGGTTTAAACATATGAGAGAAACGGAACATGAAATATATATTGGGAAGGATAGAAATAGAAAGGGAGAGAGAAGAAGAAAGTGGAAGGAAGCAGTGGATAAAAAGAAAAGGAAGAGAATGTAATGAAGGATTAAGAATATACGGGTATGATTTATGGAACAAAGTATTAGAGAGGGTAGAGGAGATATTGGCCAAAAGAAGATAGCACGCAATGTAGTGTGGAATATGAGAACAGGATAGCGTAGACGTGTGCTTGGTTAAAATTTGCGTATTTTAGAAAAGTGAAAGTTTGAACGTAATTGAAAATTAAGGTCTGTACCTAATTAAAAATTTAGAACTGTAAAAATAAAAGGAATAATATTTAATCTTATTGATTAATACAAGTGAACTCCTTTCATTTCTTGAATTATATAAGTTGTAATCTTAGATTGTGCTTTCACAAACTGTCTGACGAAGGCAGTGGTATATTGAGTTGAGTTGATTTTGAGTTTAACGTCCCTTTTCAGCATCGAGGCTATATGAGACGTGGACCTACTGGTTAACGTGGAATCCGAACCACATGAGCTCCCGCCGGGAATCGAACCCGGGTCTCTCGCGCCAAAGGCGCGTACGCTAACCGCTTAGCCACGGAGGAGCTTCTCAGTGGTATATTGATGATACTCTAACAAGAGATATTTAATAATATGGATTTTCCTTCATCCCATCTATTTTTATTTAAGTTATACATAGTTTCAAAGCCAACATGACCAGTATTCGTACTGAACTTATTTATAAACCATCTCCTATACAAAATAATAATAACGTTAATCTGGAAGCCTTACAGTGTGAAATCATTATAATCTATATTTTTACGAAGGAAAATCAGAAACTAAGATTGCAGGGCCGATGTTTCTGGAGTTTTGCCTGTTATAGACGAATAAGGAGTGTGCGATAATTCTAATACATGAAGTTGGCAACTGTGCAGAGGTTCCGCCACCTACGACGCTAGTTGTAGGTAAACACAATTGGCGACTCGTTTGGAAAACTGGTCTCGCGAAGAAGTCTGCTCAATTATTAGATTTCTGTGAGCGAAACATGCAACCGCGGGTGAAATTCACCGACAGCTGGTAGTGGTTTACGGAGAGACTGTAATGTCTCGTCAGCATGTAGCAGAATGGTGTCAAAAGTTTGCGGCTGGTAGAGAAAACAACGCACGGTCGCATACTTTCCACAAGACCACCACGTTGTTGAAGCAGTTTCGTTGGGCATGATCAATTACCCTCCCTACAGCCCAAATCTAGCTCCAAGCGACTTTCACCTGTTCCCGCACTTGAAGGAGCACCTAGAAGGCCATCGCTTTGATTCAGACGAGAAACGCTTCGTGACAAGTGGTTGAACACGCAAGGACATGATTTTCGCCAGGAGGGAATCTTCAAATTTATTCCACGATGCGACCGACAAGTGCCTCAACCGATATGTCAAAAAATAACCTAATATATATACTATCTGTTGGCTGTATTGGTTATAAGAAATACGTATTCACGTTTCACTGTATATATGTATATATTCACGTTTCACTGTAGGCTTTGTAACTTTACTTTCTGATCATACCTCGTATATAAAAGAGACTAACTCATCAAGGTCCAGGCCATACGTGAGTGAGCTACAGCACTATAGCTAGAAACGTAGAATTTGGAAAGGAAAAGTCCTTTTGTCCTGGAAGCAAAGAATAAGATTTTTTTAATACAATTCTAAGGTAAAGGTAGTAATAGGGGGGTTAAATTTTCTGTCAAATAATAGAGTAGCTGATGAATCTCTAAAGTTAGGAAGATGAAACTCTGCATCTAAATTCTTCATTAAAAATAAATGAACAAATATAAAATTAGCCAATCATATTGCATGGCAGAACAAATGATCAAGTTGAGGAGGAATAGTTTTGATTTAGAAGAGAAACAACACTAGAGATATTATTGACTAATTTCAAGTATCGGTGAAAGAATTTCAGAGAAGGAGAGTTAAGCATTTGTAGATTTAGAGGAAACTTTGACCAATGAGCTGCGAATCTAATACAAAGGAAGGGAAGGAGAGCTAATGACCCACATTAAAATCCTCAACTTAGAAACAAAATACAAGGTGTTTCGAAAAGAATTACTGAATTTAAAATGTAAATAGTATTCATAGTATAGAACATAGATTATTATATTACAAAGTTAACATTAAAAAAAAAAATACCAAATCATAGATTCACAATGTGGCCCCCTTGGGCATGCCGACCCTGTGCAATGGCATCATTTGAAGCCCCCTTTCTCCAGAAAAGACAAATCTTAAAAGCCACTATTTTAAGATTATGCTACCCCATCATGAACAACGATGGGGGGAAGCACTCGCACTCAGAATGGCCTAAACACTACAAATACAATCTCGTTGTGTATGTTTTTACTTTAAATAGTAATCTATATTGTTAGAGTAATCAAATCTAGGAGGCTCAGGTATGCATGTTATGTAGCCAGAATGGAAAAAAGTAGGAACGCTTTCAAAGTTTTGACTGAAAATCCAATCGGAAAACGACTATTAGGAAGATCTAGGTGCAGATAGGAAATACTATTAAGAGTCTTCATCCCGGCGAAATTAAAATACCGCTAATTTTACAGTAATTATGTGATATCTTCAAATAGATAAAAGATAAATGAAATATGGAACAAGAGTACCCTAGACAATATTATTTTGCGTGAGGTACCGTTATCACAAGTCATCTAGTGGCTTTCCGTTTTCAGCTGTTTAGAAACGCGAAAATAAATGCCGATTTTCAAAATGGGTCGAAATCGAAAGCAGATAAGTGAGTCGTGATAACGGTTTCTCATGTAAAATAATATTGTCTAGGGCGCTGTTGTTCCACATTTCGATTATCTTTTGTCTATTTGAAGATATCACATAATTACTGTAAAATTGGCGGTATTTTAATTTCGCCGGGATGAAGACTCTTAAGATGGATCTAACAAAAATAGGAATACGAAATAGAAACTGGATTCAGTTGGCTAAGAATAGAAGTCAATGCAGAGCTTATGTGAATGCGGCATTGTATCTCCGGATTTCATAGGTCATAGAGTGAGTTAGTTATGTTGGTGGAAGTTAAAGCAAACCCACCTGCAGAGGAAAGATGGTAATCCTTTTCATAGAATTCAATATCAAGCTTGAATCTCAATATATCAGTATGCAATTCCAGTGTAACTAGCTCTTTTATCTTTATATCTTGATTTTCCTTCTATGTCTGTTAAAATAAAAATAAAAAAGTTTCCATCCTCAATGATAAGGAAGTTGTTTGCGACAAAGACAATATTAGTTTTCATGTCAAAACTGTGATATGTAACTAAATGAAACAGGTGTTCGCTACCATTCGAAAATTGAGTTCTTGTATTTGACAACAATCAAGCAATTCATGCTGGGATTTAATTTACTATTTGCTTTAATAATGGCTATGTGATTTTAAACTAGTGCAACCTAAACAGAGGTGTCATTTCAGACTTCGCTTGAGGGGGCCAAGAGCTCCACTGACATAAGACTTTCACTTTTTGTACTAGTATATTAGTAGATAATCGATTAAGGTATATGTATTCCTCAAACTTTTTTGGGGGGGAAATTGCTGCCACCTGTCCCCCTAAATGACGCCCATACCTAAACATGATTTATGAATGTAGTATTAAAATAGTTCAGTTTAGTAAATATAACGACCATCATCATGAAGTCTGTTCCCAACAAGAAATATTTATTTTAAACAATAAAGTTATAACAGATTTTGCCGCCCCGTGCAGGCTTGCCACAGTCGAGACTCGCGATGATGCCAAACACGGGTCTGAATTACGCTAGAGTTTTGTAAATTATGCCAGATTTTCAAATTATCTTTCCTAACTAATTTTAAAGACCCGCCCCTACTTATCTTCATTATTTTAATAAAGTTTATTAACTATATTCATGTACGCAGTCAGGAGTGATGGTAAATGGCACGTTAGAGGGGAGGATGGTCGAATTTATATTTTATGAATGGAAAACATTTTAAGAAATATATACACAACATACCGCTTCCGACACAGCCTGAAGCATTTGTTTTAGTGCTGTCCCCTGACGCTCAAATCCCTCCCCTCTCAAGTTGTAAATTGAAAGGGACACAAACATCCCAGATAACCACACATTCACGTGTCAGTTGACAGTAATAAAACTATGGGTAAGTAAATATGTTTTGCAGTCACGTTTGCTATTTTTGAACATTTGCGTTTGCTCTGAATTCAACAAAAAATTACAACCGCAGAAATACTGACTGGTTTCATTGTTCCAACCATTGCTTCAACTAAAAAGAATAATTTCCGACGGTCCTTGAACCATCTAAATTTTCGTTCTTTTTCTGTTTAACAGACGGAAGAATGAAATTATGCTAGATTTGGCCAGGATGCTAAAGTCAAGATGCTAGATGCTAAATGCATGTGGATTATGCTAGACCTACAGTAACACCAAGATGCTAGATATGGCTTCACTGGCCCCGTGCAAATACAAGTGTTGGACATATGGTAGAGCCAGCCTTGCGCTTGGGATGTACGGCATATGTTCGAAACTCTGCCGGATGCACTCCACATCTTCTCTTGACATTCGGAAGACGACCACTGTATTTCCCTTAATACAAACAATCCGTGTCTTGGTATTGTTTATTCCATCCTTAATTTTCTGAACGGTATCAACAAAATTCACGCTGAACCGTTATGACGAACTCTCACTTCGCCAAGCGAAAACACAAAATGATTTCCGCTTTGCAGTCACCATCGTGTTAAACACTAAAGTCAATGGTGATGGAAATGCACTACTACAACCAGTGTTGGGCAAAATTCTATTGAATTAACAATTAACAATTAATCTGTAAATTTAATTGTTAATTGCAATTAACAATTGAAAAAAGTAATGGTCAATTGTTAATAGCAGTTGGCCATTAATAAATGAGAATCACTTGCAATTAATCAATTGATTGAAAGTAATTGCAGTGGAAAGTGATTGCAATTGAATTCAGTCATTCAATTGGAATTGAAATTAATTGGCAATTAATTCAATTGCAATTGATTTCCACAGCAATTACTTTCAATTGATTGATCAATTGCAATTGATTTTTACTGATTAATTTTCAACACTGTAGTTCAGAGAGAGCGTGGATAAATTAAAACTTTAGCCATGACCAACTGACCCACCACCCATCGTGGTCCACGACCCACCGTGACTCACTCTGGTCCACGACCCATCGTGACCCACTCTGACCCACAACTCACCATGAACCACTCTTGCCCCTGTGACCCACAGACCACCAAAACTCATTGTCATCAACTCTGACCCATGATTCACGCCCTCTTCTCTACTGACTAAAGAGTTTAAATACAAGACTATGAAATTATCACTCATCTGAGTTTGAATTTCGCTCAATCGCTCAAGCACCGGTCTATTACAGTAACGGTGAATCTGACCTTTACGAAATAAAATGGTAAAGTGTTTGTCATGGACCAAATGACCATGAATTCAATTACATAGATAATTATTATAATTATCATTGATAATTTTTTCCTCGTTGAATTATAGATACTTTTCAGTGGAAAAAAGAATAAAATTTAAAAGTTCCAATTCAAGGTAAAGTAGACCAACGTAAAGGAAAAAAGTATAAAATTTCCAATATAATTAAGCGTATCGTAAAAACAAAATTTCTATGTAATTAAGCTTACAGTACAAATGTTATGTCTATTTTTCTCAGAACTATTAGCTTGATTTCCTTGTGCTCTGAACGCTAAACACAAACTTCAGCAATTATTATAATAGAAAGCAGTGGATATATAATGCGAAGCACTGTATTTGTTGTTTCTCAATTAATATCGATCGTTTTCGATAATTTTTACAAATCAACCCACTACCAATTTCTCATACGTAGAAAGCCCCCCTCCCTCCCATAAAAGAGATTTTTGAAAAATGCTAGGACACCTTCTGTTTATTTTTAGTTCCCTAAATTGAAGTCGAGTTTCGTGTCGAGTCGAGTTTGATAAATAGCTCCCTCGTTCAGCTCGTTTTAACTCGTTTTGAAATCATAATCTGATTGTACTGGAAAGTGAAAGCCATGAGAAATGTAAGCAGTAGTGTGGAATACTTTTAGTGGTGCTCACGAAAGGGGTGCATCTTGTCTCGTACTTTTAGTGTATCTCGAGGGGTACTTTTAGTGCATCTCGTCTCATCTCGATAGCGAGACGACGATAGATTTTTATAACGAGACAGCGTCAAATACCGTGAGCACCGGCGTTATTAACTTGTTAAGCCGCCAACGAATTTCGAGATGGTTTCTTTTGCATCGTTTTGTGCGTGTTTTGTGCCGTTTTGTGCGAATACTCCCTCGTTTTATGCATAATCGGAAGTGGGTCAAAATGTGCCTACAAATATGGTGGAACAAATTAATACTGCTCCGCCACCAATGAATTTCTCAGTTGTTTCCTTCAGATCGCCTAGTACCTGTCTGTGCAGTTTTGTGCTCCTATTTCTACGTTTTGTGTGTCACAGGAAGTGGGTCAAAATGGTCCTCTAAGGTGTGACGCAAATGACCCACTGTTCCACCACTATCGAATTTCGAGGTCATTTCTTTCGCATCGCCTAGTGCCTGTTTTGTGCACCTATTTCCACGTTTCGTGCACCACTGGAAGTGGGTCAAAATGGGCCTCCAAGGTTGGACGAAAAAACCACTGTTCTGCCACTATCGAATTGCTAGGTCGTTTCCTTCGCACCGTTTAATGCCTGTTTTGCACTGTTTTGTGCACTTAAAATAATTATTTCTTGTTGAAAACACACTTCATGATGATACGAAAAAGATAGAAGTATGCGGCAAACTTGTAACTAAAGTAACAAGATAGAAGTAGCATAAACAATACAACGGTCACCAGAATAGTTAGCCTAATATAAACCACCGCTAACACACACCTCGAAAACCTTATACGCACTTCCCCAAGGTATTTTGAGTTTAATTTGAAATAGTGATCACCCTTGTGCTTTCGGCAATCAAATCCTCTATACTAATTGCTTGCCTGTGCTCTCAGGTGTTCTTCGCACTACGTTACAAAACAACTAATCCACTTCTCATATAACCTCGATGCTGAACAGGACGCTACACTTCAAATCTACAAATCAGTCAACAAGTCATCCATTTATAATTTAATTTATTTTTAATCGACATTTTTTCCTGTGTGGAGCTGCAACTCACCTTGATTATGGTCTAGCTAACTACAGAATAGATTATTAACATCTGAAAACAAGAAATGAGAAAGAAACGTATACAAAATATGAGCTAACGTGCAAAACATGATCCTAAGAACAAAAATTCTTGAAAAGTCTAACTATGCTTTATGTCTAGCGATAAGCACAGGTATTTTCTTGCAAAATAAAAAATTACTAACAGATTAGTTGTCGGCCTGTATAAGGCCTTAAGTGACAAGTTTTCCCCAAAATAATTGTATTTATAGCCATAAAATGTAGGTAGGTCTATATAGTCTCAATCCGTAACGTCTCCTAAGAGAAACCATATTAATACAATAAAAAATAAATAATATATATATTTTTTTTACTGATATGAATTCCCTCAAGAGCTGCCACTGGTCTGCAGAAAAAAATCCACACCAAAAGCATAGAGTAAGCATATTTCTATATAAAAGGATATATTTATTATATGCGTAAGGTAACAAAAAAGGATATTCGAGCAGTATTTCCAAATAATCACACCTCTCCATATCTTTTTTTTTTATTACTCGTATTATTATTTCCGCCTTTTCTCATGTTTATCTGGAAAATACTACTCTTCCACTCAGGTGTTCTTCTCACTACGTTCTCTATCCTGGGCGTTCTCTATTCTCCATTCCGTCTTTCTCAGATCATTTTATATCTTATTCTTTCCTTGCATCTTGGGTCTTCCCCTCTTCCTCCTACCTGGTACTTCTAGCTAACTCTCCTTCCCACATAGTCTTTGTTTCATCGCTCTACAAATCCAACCATTTTAGTGTCTATTCTTAAAAGCTTTCACTCTAGGGTAGTGGTTCTCAACCTATTTCCTATCACGACCCCATTTTATCACATCTTCTTGCGATCCTCCCCCCCTTCCTTATAATTTCTAGTTTGTATATTAAACCTGTGTGGGATTTTTAATATACCTATTGCGGAGATTTCACGATATCCATCTATTTTCTATAATAGTAAAATCCATTTCTTGTATATAATGGATACAGTATCTTTCCTAAAAGCGAATGGATTGAGACCGAATTTGGTCAGTTCATTAATATCACAAATATCGAATCTGATCTGTCATACTGTTTCAAAATGGAGACCGTTTGAAAATTTTAAAACTTCATATAACTCCCTTAATTTTGAATCATATGATAAAAAAAAAAAGTTACTTCTAATTTTGGTTAAAAAATTTGAACAGTTATTTAAAAAGTTATTGAGTATTATAATTTCCGAGAGATCGCGACTTTGAGTTACGTAATATTGTTGTAAATTTGATACATTGTTGTGTATGTGCTCAGTATCACCAAAAACTGATAAATGCAACTTGTTTACATTTAAAACTTGGGAAGCAAATAAAATCCCACACCAAAAATCTACCTTCATTGTGGCCAACTTGCTGGAATAAAGACAATTCGCTCACACACAAACGTATCTCATCAGATTTCAATTTTAATTGTATTTCAGTATGCAGATTTTCTTGCATTTCTATTTGTCTGGTTTTTCAATATGCTGTTCTCGTTAGTTCCATATCGTATCTCTTTCATTTAAATTGATTTTAAACAACCCTGCACCTGTTGAAAATCCTTAATAGACCTATTTTCTGTTGTTCTTAACAGTATACAAAGGAATAAAAATATGCGTGCCAAAACAAAATTCAAAATAATATCTAAAAACTGGATAATATCATAACTAATGTTAATTGCGCACTTAATAATGTAAAAGTGATTTTAGAAAATGTTAAATGTAATCTCAAACTAGTTGCATATCACTTAATATTGTTATACTGTATTATGAATACCTAAACGAAGAATAATTAGTGGTACTCGAATTCTGTAAGGACAAGATTATAATGTACTAATTTGCAAGATTATACTTTAAAATATTTTTCGGTATTAGATTCTAATTATATTTATTTCTTCCCTTTATCCTCGCGACCCCCCGGTTAAGAAACCCTGCTCTAGGGTCCCACCTTAACAATAGGGTCTACCTCTTATATAATCAGTCCTTATTCTGTCCTCTCTCATCACTCCATACATCCATCTTAACCTTCTTGTCTCCGGTCCGCCATTTCTCATAATCCCCCCTGTAGTCGAAAAATTGTGTCCGGATGTTTTCTCAGAGTTCTTCCGTGTCCTCCCACATTTTCATTCTACCAATTCAATCATAAATATTCACTTGTATTACTTTTACGTCCCCTTTATCAAAAATGTAGAAGTACTTTAAAAAAAGTACGAACCACCACACTAAATTTTCTCGCTCCAGTTTCTTAAGCAAAATCACGTTATGTTGTACAGCTCACAGATGACGAGAAGAACCCTAGCAGAAATAGTGTGACGTAATTATGGACTCGCCCACTTTTCGCACGGGGGTTTCAAATGACACCATGGAATAGCACACAGATAACTACCCGGGGTAGCAGACGACATGTAAGTATAGACCACACCTCAAGAACCGAAAATGGACTTGACCGTGTCGTTGACCTTTCCCCGCTGCCCCTGTTTTAGGGTTCTTCTCGTCATCGGTGAGCTGTAATTATTAATGCAATATTTATTTGTGAAATACGAACAAAATTAAAAACCGTTTCTAGGAAACTTCATTCGAAGAAACCTCATTCCAAGGATTAAACTACTCAAGAAAACTCAAGACTCCCTCATAACTAAGCGGTTAGCGCACGCATCTTTGGCGTCGGAAAGCTTGGTTCGATTCCCGGCGGGAGCTCATGTGGTTCGGTTCCCACGTTAAGTTGTAGGTCCACGTCTGATATAGCCTTGCTGCTGAACGGGACGCTAAACTAAAACTCAAATCATGGAAACGCATTTTCTAGGACAAATAAAATATACTATATTACCAGGTCGTTAAGAAAACATTTATTTATGAAATGTGAGCAAAACTAACAGACTTCTTTTTATAGAAAATTGCCCCCAAAAAACTCACCCCAAGAGTAAACCTTTTGGATTTTCTTCAGGACAAATGAGTCATTCCATATTGTCAGGTTATTAATGGAACATTTATTTATGAAATCTGAGGTAAATTGCCTGTCATTTTTCAGAAAATGGTCAAAAAAAAAAAAAAACCTCGCCCTTAAGAGTAGCTATACTATCCCTTGTAAAAATTCTCGTAACAAATGAGTTATGCCATGTTGTTAGGTCAACATTGTGAAATAGGAACATAATTGCCTAAGTCGCTTTTGAGAAAATCGTCCAGAAAAAGTTCACCTCCCAAGAGCAAACTACGCCTTGTTAATTATTTTCCATATAAACTACTTACGCGATGCCACACTACAGGGTTGCCAATGAAATATTGGTGTGTAAAACATAAACAACATCGTTGGATCTGTTTTAGGGTTGCCAACTGGCCGGTTTTTCACCGGTCTGGCCGGAAATATTGCTATTATTTTGATTACAGCCGGTGACCGGTAAGAACTTCATACCAGCCCCTTTATGGCCGGTTTTTTTTTTTTTTTTTCAAATTTGTACCTAGTTCAAAACAGTTTCGTCTAGTTCGAAGTATAGATTTAAAAAATAAATTTCATTCTGTAAATCCAAAACTGTCACCTTTCACTATCAATCAACGATTAATATATTTTGTCCATCTGTTTAGATAAATTTAAAGAGATGATCAGGAAAAATTTGAAATTTACTTGTACGGAAATTTTATACATTTACTGAGAGTGAAAAAGGATTTGTTAAAGCAATTTGCTGTAGTCGAAATATAAGTTTAGAGAGTAAATTTCGGTTTGTAAATCCAAAATTGTCACGTAAAGATTTACTTTCGTTCATCTGTTTCGATAATTTTAAAGAAGTGGCAGTCACTGGTAAATACAATAAAATGACCAATCCTGATTTCAGTTTATCATTTACAGCACAATGTATCTAATCTATTAAGGTTAATAGTGAATGTACTAAGGATATGCAGAATATAAGTGCTAATGCACTTTTGTTCACGATAGTACATTTTTTTCCCATGGATGGCTTCAAACAGAAATAGATATATATATATCATTCTAGACACTACAATTATATCATAGGGAATTTTGAGGGGTACCGGTTTTTTATTGTGCAGAGTTGGCAACCCTAATCTGTTTTTCGAGAATTTTTTTTTCTTTTTTTTCTTTTTTCTTACTCTTCAGTAAACTACTTTTAATTTTGGGGGTTCGAATAAAATTCGAAAAGGGCTCCTAAGGAATCTCATAAAAACCTTAAATTGATACGAATATATGAAATGGTATGGCCTCTAGATGAATGAAAATATTTAGATCGGGACAAACAGACTGACAAACAGACGGATAGATATTCTAAAACCATGACGAATAGAAATTCAGTGGCGGCTTTTGAAAGAAAGGCCCAGTAGCGTCAATCACTCGCTTCGCTGGATTAAAATAAGAAAAATTAGTAATATTTTCCGTTAGTCAGTTACCTTCTACTATTACTGAACCGCTGTCTAATACAATAGATAACTAGCGTCAATTACCCACTTCGCTGGGTTAAAATAAGAAAAATTAGTAATGTGTTCCGTTAGTCAGTCACTTTTTACTATTACTGAAGCACTCTCTAATATCGGTCATTTTCGTTCATTTTTATATAGCTCCCTCCTCCCCTTCCCCAAGTTGCGGGGCTGAATTTGGATTTAAACAGCATCGCAAGTGTCACTATTCATTTCAGCGACGCCGAAAACTATGGATTCGACACTAATATCGATCATTGTTTGATGATAATAATTTAAATGATAATAACCGTCCCAGGCTTAATGCTCATCTATGTTGAAAATTTCATCGAGATCAATCGGGTGGCTTAAGAGTTATTAAGTCACAAACATAGTCATTTTCATTTTTATTTATATAGATTTTAAGCTTTCTTCCCTTAGCTTCTTCCCTCACGAACCGCCACTGGTTGATATCCAGCGCCCTCTCATGCCGGACGAGCGCACTTTCTGTATGCATGGCGCAGGGTTTGATTCACCGCTACGGATGTTTGAGTCGCATACAAACTCGAATTATTGTTCGGATGTCACTTTAATTTGCGTCTCATACAGCCTAGGTGCTGAAAAGGGGCATTATAATGCGATCAACTATTAAATTCTTTACAACACTAGTGTACCGTTACTATGCAAATAGAAAGTAGCGACAATCTGCTAATGTACCAGAAAAAAACACTCTTTTCATAGGTATAAACACATACCAAAGACTAATTATTTTAGGCACACTTCAACATCTTTGAGCACTATGACGTATTCAATAAACCATGGAATTATGAGCTAGGCGAAGAAATTAGAAAGACACACTTATTATCACTATCTCACCCACATATAAACACAACTGACGTTCTCCTCCAGCTCAAAAATAATCCCAAGTTTACGGTTTGCTTGATGTGAGCCTGATGAATCAGCGTCAGATAGGAAATCTACTCAGGGACGAAAACATCCCAGTTCCCACATATCAAAACTCATTAGTCAGTAGAAATGATAACCTTACAGTGAGAGCGTAAAGTGCACCATAATCACATACTCCGAGACAGAAATATGAATCCTCTCTTTTTAAGTATATTATCAACCTATTATCTCTTTTCTCATGATCAAAAGTAGCACTCAAGTCTTCCATTTTAGACTTTCAAACTATGCTATGCAGGAGTGTCGTAAGTCTTAGAGAATTGTTTTGTCCGTCAGTCCGTCTGTCGACAGGTATCAGAGCAAAAACAGTAGGAAATATCAAGATTTTTTTTCTTTTCTTCTAATCGATTCAGCATCCCAAGAATAGGTTCCATCTCCTCCGTTAACTCTCTATTATCCAAACCGGAAGTAGTTCAGATTAGTCATTTCCGGCTTTAAAGTTTATCTTCACAGATCGAAAACTGTAACAGATACCTAAAAGTTTTTTTTTTTTTAAATGGATTCAGCACCGAATTAAACATGTCATGACGAACCACAATACTGTACCGAAAGCGGAAGTAGTAAAAATTTACTATTACTTTTGGCTTCAATGCCGGCTTTATCGCCATAGAACAAAAATGGTAACAGATAGCGAGAAGCGTTTTTTTTTTTTTTTTTTTTAACCATTCAGAGTCTCAAGGTAAGATCATGACTATACACAACATTCTACCAAAACTGTTACTTCCGGATCAAAGTTACTGTTACTTCCGGATTCAATACTAAGTTCCGTAGAGCAATCATTGTAAATACTATCAAGATACGATCTTTTGCAACCGATTCAGAGTCCCAAGAATAGGTTCGATCTCGTTCGTTCTCTAAACAAACCAGAAGTGGTTAAAGTTAACATTTATTGGCATACAACGAAAATGGTAACAGATAACATGAAGTGGTTTCTTGCAAACGATTGAGCGTTTCAAGATAATATATCATGACTATCCACAACACTTTACCAAAACCGGAATTGGTTTGAATTTAATATTACTTCCGGTTTCGATAATGATTTCCGTAGAGCAAAAACGGTAAATGCTATCATGAGCGATTTTTTTGAAATCGATTTAGGGTCCCAAGAATAGGTTCCATCTTGTCCATTAACCCTCTATTCAACCCGGAAGTGGTTAAAATAAGCCATTTCTGGTTTCAACGTTTATCGCCAAACGGTAAGAGATAGCAAGAAGTAGTTTTTTTTTTATTTTTTGCGAAATGATTCAGTGTCTCAGGACAACATAACAAGACTATCCACAGCACTCTATCAAAACCGGAAGTGGTTCAAAGTTACTATTACCTCTGGTTTCAATAGCGAATTCAACGTTTATCGCCATAGAACGAAAACACTAACAGATAGCGAGAAGTTGATTTTTGTCATGACTATCCAGATCATTCTACCGAAACCAAAATTGATTCAAATTTACTATTACTTTCAGTTTTAATACTGATTTCTGTAGAGCAAAAATGGTAAATGCTATCATTGTTTTCCATCGATTCAGCGCCTTAAGAATGAGTTTCAACTCCGCCGTTGAAGCTCTATTCAGAACAGAAGTAGTTAAAATTAGCCATTTCCGGTTTCAACTTTAATCGACACGTAATAAACACGGTAACAGTGAGAAACGTTGCTCTTTTCCTTTTCAAACGATTCACCTTCTGAAGACAACATTTCATGACTATTTACAACATTCTATCAAAACCAGAAATGGTTCGAATTTATTATTATTTCCGGTTTCAATACTTATATACCTAGAGCAAAAACGGTAAACGATATCAAGGAGCTGGTTTTTGTAGTCAATTCAGCGTTCCGAGAATAGGTTCTATGTTTTCTCTTAGCTCTCTGTTCAAAACGGACGTGGTTGAAATGAACGATTTTTTGTTTCAATTTTTATCGCCATAAAACAGAAAGAGTAAATGGATTTCGTGTAATGGCTATTTACATGGATTCAACGTCCGTGGAACAGGTTCAATCTTTGATCTTATTACTCTATTTCAACCAGTACTCATAGATGCAATACTTCAAGTTTGAATATTGAATTCACATAATTTGGAAGTCTTAGTTCCACTCTGTGAAACGATACTAATTTATTTTTTATTGTATTGTATTTTACTTTTTAGTTTAACGTCCCAGGTTATGCACCAAAGCTAAGGGAGACAGTGATAAATGATAATGGTGGAATGACGGAAGTAGAAGGAAATGGGAGAACCCGGAGAAAATCCGCGCACAGAGTTTCTTCACCACAAAGAACCACTTGACAGGAGCTGGACAGAGATGATGTAGGTGGATGAAAATTTGACCTATGACCCAATGACTCACCGATCGTGACCCATGACCACTAGACCCACAACACACCATGACCCACTCTAACCCAGAGTGGCCCTTTCCGACCCACCACCCACCAAAACTCACCGTAATCAACTCTGATGCAGGATCCACTCCCTCCTATCCACTGACTAAAAAGTTTATACTTTTAGTAAAACAAGGTTGTAAAACTATTACTAATGGAAGTTTTAATTTCTACGGTCAATCGCTCAAGCACCGCTCTGTTACAATACCGGTGGATCTGACTTGTACGATATAAAATGGTAAAGTGTTTGTCATGGGCCAAATTACGATGAATTTCAATTTAATTATTGTATATAGTTATTTCCTTATTGAATTACAGACACTTTTCAGTAGAAAACAAAATGAAATTTGAAATTCTCAAATTAAGGTAAAGTAAGTGAGCGTAATAATATTAAGCAACGCCATATAATTAAGCTTACCATACGAACTTAAAATTTCCATGTAATTAAGCTCACAGTACAAATTTTATGTTAATTCTTCTGACAACTTCATGGCTTGAGAAGCACTGTATTTTTGTTATTCAATTAATTCTATTTCAAATATGGCTGACCCGAACCACTTAAGCTAAATGTATATTTAATAGGTAGATTATATTTCAGATTAGAAACACGAAACTGAAGTTTTCATCAATAAATTCTGACTAATCTTTTAAAAGTGACACAAATATGTTCCAGCATTCAATTCAAGAAGCTAGTTGCAAAACACTAAGGATAACTCAAAATAATTAGAAAAAAACTTACCATTCGATAAAAATATTAACTTCTTAGCATCTAATACTAGATAACCTTGAAAAATACTTCTACAAATCAATAAAATTAATATACAGTGGATTCACGGGTTACGTACTTAATCCGCTCTGTAGCGCTGTAGAGGTGTTGTCGTTATCTATTACCGTTTTAACCCTATAGCGGTCAATGTTAAAACCAAAAATGGTTAATTTCTGCTACTTCCCGTTTTACTAAAGGGTTAACAGTTACAATGTTACTTATTCTTAGAACGCTGAATCTACAGCTCCTCGCTGTCTGTAATAGTTTTTATTCTATGTAGACTAAAGTGAAACTGCAGGTTGTAGTGAATTTCTACCACTTCCGATTTTAGTAGTATTAAGGATAGAGTTGAAATGTAATTTTGAGACATTAGATTGCAGACTAATCGATTGCAGAAAACCGCTTCTCACTATCTGTTACAATTTTGGCTCTATAGTGATAAACGTTAAAACTGGAAATGGTTGATTGTTACTACTTCTGGAGGGTGGACCACTTCCATTAAGGAATTTCTCCTAGATAATTACTCCAGCTATCGATTCAAACAACAGAATTTAAAAAATTCGCTTTCGTTCAAGAGTTATCGTGCTTAGTAACGAACGGACGGACTAACATTAAAATATTAGTGTAAGTTCCACTACAGGATCCTAATAAAGATGTACTGAGTAATTTGCTTAGTACTGTATGATTTAATCTACATAGGTATATACGGGCCATTTATTAATAAAACTTTGCTGTCAAGTAATACTAGAAGTTCTGATCTAAAACACGTTGATCAACTTATTTTCTGTAAGTTAGCCGCTGAAAGTGTATTGGTCCCTTTATAGCCAGCCCCAGAAGTTGGGTACTGTAATTGTTGCATTTGCGTGAAACTTGCTTACACCAAGCATTAACGTTCTCCTATTAATAGTATACCCCTATTAAATGAACGCACCTGTTTCATTGGGAGAAACCAGGCACATAGCCAGAATTTCGTAATAGGGAGGGGTCCGTGACATGAAATACTGTGGTTATCACACCAGGGGCTCGATGATTCTAAACTATTTTACTGAAAACATATATTGGTTCGTTTAGCCAGGATTTCGTAATGAGGGTAGGGCATGACATGAAATACTGTGGTTATCACATCAGAGGCTTGATCGATCTAAATTATTTTACTGGAAATATATATTGATTTATTAGGACAATAGAATGAGGATATGTTAATAAATATTTTAACAACAAACTATGGAGAAATCTCGAGTAAAAGAATATAAAAAAGTATTGAAAAATATTTTACAATATCTACGTTCCTTCCCCTATTCATTCAATTTTCCTTTCATTATGACCTCGACTATTATAAAAAGAACATATCCAATAATGTCTTGTAAAGTATTTTACAATATCTGCGTTCCTTTCTCTGTTGAAACAGATGTTAACAGAACTTTCCTTCCACATAACTTTTTACCTGTTTTCATTATTCTGTCAACTACTGTCTGTTCCAAATGACAAGTTAAAGGAGCGGTAGGAAACTGTTTCTGAAATAACATGTTTGATATTGCAGAGATGACGAAAAATTATTTTTATTTTTAGCTGTTTATTTCTAACGCTGATTCTTCTTTTTCTCATTTCCTTTTTCATCTTTTCGTAATTTTTTTCATTTTTGGTTTCGAAGTGGGAGTCAGGACACCCCCCTTGGCTACGTGCCTGGTAAAACCACCAATTGATAAAGTCGCACCCCATGCTGATAGGGAATAAACTTTAACAAATTCGAGATTGTGACTATTTATGTCAGCGACTCCAAAAACTACGAATTGGACAATAACATCGGACAATTTGGACATTTTATTTTTCACACCCTCTCCCTCCACGGAGGGGAAGCTAAACTTGAATTTGAATGGCTTCGATATTGTCACTATTCGTCTCAGCGACCCCGAAAACTATGAATTCGACATTAATCTCGATCAATTTGAATATTTTACTTTTCATCTACCCCCTTCCCCTTTCCATGCAGTTGAAGGAACTTGAACGCCTTCAAGATTGTCATTATTCATCTCAGCGAGTCCAAAAGCTATGGATTCGATACTGATCTCGGTCAATTTAGACACTAAATTCTTCTCTCCTCCCTTCGCCTCATGCCGATGGGGATAAACTTGAATTGAACGACTTCGGGATTGTTATCATGCATCTCAGCGAACCTCCTGAAAACTAAGGATCGGGCACTAATATTGATCGTTTTTGATTATTTTTACATATCAATCCACTACAAATTTTCCATACATTTTTCTATAGAAAGTGCCGCTCCCCTCATAAAAGAGAATTTAAAAAATTCTAGGGCATGTTCTGTATATTTTAAATAAAGAGTTACTATACTGAATATCAGCTCCGTAAGTTGAAAGGCTCGTGAGCTACTTGATTTTTCGCAAAAAATCAGACCCTCCCCCTTGGGGGTATGTACTCCCATGCGCAAAAAATATTGCGCGTATACTGTAACTCACAATTTTTCGCAATTATTTCATTTTCCATATGTTTATTGGTAAAATTTAGTTATTAGTAAGTGGAGATAATAGAAAGCAATCCATCTAAGGAGATATTTCCAAAAAATATAATAAAATAATAAAAATATAAGCAAAAAACAAAATTATGTTCGGTTTTGTGTATACTGGCAATAATGTTTTCGAGGGAATTTTTGGAGTAGCACAGCACGATTGCAGAGGGAATAACAAGATTAGTAGGAGAAGACCTGAACCAAGGAATGGAAATTGGAGTAAAATATTGCATTTATTGGCTTAAATCTAGGGTGTAAATTGTCTGCCAAATATAAATTAGCTTCTGTAAGCAAGATGTTATGCGAAAATATATAAACAAAGAGAAAAACTGTTGTCTTAAGTTTGGAAGTGACATGCTCTATAGCCATGAACATTTATTTCTTAAGAAAAAGATAGGCAACAAAAGAAAATCTGTGTGGTCAAGTGGGTAGTGTGACGGACTAGTAATTCTTATACTGTTTTGACACCAGATCGAATCCCATCCGGTCCTGTTCAATTTTTTTTCTTTACAAAACATTGTAGAAAGTGTATAATTTTTATGTTGATAAAACTGAAACAATACAATTAGGAAATATCTTTTTGTTTCCTCTGATGACGTATTTATTTAGAATTAGTGTACTATTAGTAATACCGATTGCTTTCAGTTTATGGTGTTGTATAGCTTCCTTTATCATCCTCTTTTCTTGAAAAAAAAAATTATCTCCAATAAAGGTTTCCCGTTATTAAAAAAGAAAACTATAGAAAATCATTGAATTTGGTCTTGAGGTTTTTATTGTGCTATATATATTATTTATAAGACTATACTTTATAAGGGAAGATGAGCGATCATACCCTCAAATTTAGCTAGTGAGTGAAAGATGTTTTCGGCATAAATATTTTACAGGTTTAGGTGCATGAAACACCAATACGCCATGGTCTTGACCTTCGTTTATTTCACATTATTATCCGACATATCATAGCAGGTAAAAAGCAGCATCAATCGGCAAGAAGAACTGCAAGTTGTGGTCTTAGTCTGTTTTTGATGCTCCGGACTCGATCGCCTAGCACGCTCGTCTATACCTTGACTCATACGTCTATCATTCAGTGCAGGCACATATCCAACTTTTCTTTTCGGAGGGGACCCGACACGAATCCTCGTAAGCACGTAATTCTAATGTTTCAAAAATATCAATAATAATAATAATAATAATAATAATAATAATAATAATAATAATAATAATAATAATAATAATAATAATAATAATAATGCAACAGTTCTGTATTTCTCTTAAACGTTTCTTACTTGTCATTTATGAACCGGTCAAACTTAATTCTAACTCACACGAAATCGAAAAATATTTTCTAGAGACATGTAAGGAAAACTGTCTGCTACGTATATCACATAACAAAAATAGCAAATGGCAATGAGTGTATCGTTCTAATAAAGTAATGTTATAAACAGACCGGAAACGAAATTGTAATCCCATTTAAAAGTGTTCTTTAATTCCACCTGGTATCAATGGCATTACGGTATATTCTTACAAGTAACACTTCCCAAGTGTAACACTCCGATTTTGATAAAATTTGACAGTCAGATACTACACATAAAATAAACGAATACATGTTTTTTTATTTTCTGCGGAAAAACTGTTTTACGGGGGCAAAAGCACTCACCCAAAATTTTGAAAGTTGACGCCCGAAAGACAAAAACAAGTGGACCAAAGTGTACGAAATTGTGCACAGATATGGCAGACGTAAAATAAAGGAATACGTGTTTTGTATTTTCCTGGAAAAAACGGTTAGGTGGGACGCAGACCCCTCCAAACCTTTGATCATGAAATATCAAAAGTGCTAGTAACAATATGTCTGATGTGTGTAAAGGACGAAGAATTCCGATGACACTTTGTGTATGGACAATACGCAAAAACTAAACGAATGCCTGTTTTAGGGGACAAAATCCCCTATCCAAAATGATGAAAGTAGACGCCCGAAAGGCAAGAAGAAGTGAACCGAAATGAATGAAATTGTGCACAGATATTGTAGACGAAAAATGAGGGAATATGGGTTCCGTATTTTCCTGAAAAAAAAAAAAAAAAAAAAAAAAACGTTTCGGTGGGACACAGACCCCTCCAAAACAGTATGTCAGAAGTGCTTAAAGGACATGAAGAATTGGAACGACACATTGTGTAGGGACAATACGCAAAAAAAAAAGGTTTATTTTCTGCGAAAAATTGGTTTTAGGGGGCAGAATTCCCCCCCCCCCAATTTTGAAATCGTGCACAGATATTCTAGACGTAAATCGAGGTAATTGTGTTTCGTATTTTCCTGGAAAAAAGCGATTGAGTGGGGCTCGGACCTTCTAAGCTGTTGATTAGGAAATATCAAAAGTGCAAATAAGTATGTATACGTCAGAAGTTCCTAAAGAGTATGGAGAATTGCAACAAAACTTCGTATAGGGACAATTTGCAAAACAATAAATGAAATGCATTTTAATTTGTATGAAAAAACAGTGTTGGGGCCTAGAGCCCCTCCCAAAAAAAGTTAATATTACCGTAAAAGTGCAGGAAGGAGTGGACCGAAGAAAATGAAATTGTGTGTAGATATTGTATAGACTGTATGTAAAATAAGGACTTTCGTGTTTTAAAGATGTCCCTATCAATTTTGGCACATCAACAGCAAACAGGAAATTAATCGGCACGAGTTTTTGTTTATGCGGAAAAACATTGTAAGGGTTAAAGTTGCCTCGTGAAATACTACAAAATACGCTATACTGTTTGTGCTTGTTGTTGATCTGCCAAATTTGAGAAATCTGATGGAGACACTTGTGAAACACGAGGGCTTTATTTTTCATATCCAATATCTACAGACAATTTCATTCGCTTCGGTCCAATCCTTCCGACATTCAACGCCTCGGTCCACTCAAAAGGTTTTTTTCTCTTTTCAGGAAAATACGAAGCACGTATTTCCTCATCTTACCTCTACAACATTTGTGAACAATTTCATTCAGTTCGGTACATTTTTTCTTGCCTTTCTTGCGTCAAATTTCAAAATTCATGGGGGGGACCTTTTGTCCTCTAAAACCGTTTTTTTCGCAGGAAATAAAAAAGCCGAATTTGTTTATTTTTTGCTTATTGTCCTAACACAAAGTTTTGTTCCAATTCTTCATGTAAATTTAGGCACTTCTGACATACTGTTATTAGCACTTTTGATATTTCATGATCAAAGGTTTGGAGGGATCTGTGCCCCACCTAACCGTTTTTTCCAGGAAAATACAAAACACGTATTCTCTAATTTTATGTCCGCAATATCTGTTCACAATTTCGTTCACTTTGATCCACTTGTTTTTGCCTTTCGAGCGTCAACTTTCAAATTTTAGGTGAGGGCTTTTGCCCCCTAAAACCGTTTTTCAGCAAAAAAAATAATAATAAATAAATAAATAAAAAATAAAAAAGCACTTATTTGTTTATTTTATGTATAGTATCTACCTGCCAAATTTTATCAAAATCGGAGTGTTACACTTGGGAAGTGTTACTTGTTAGAATTATAACAACAACGCATTGTCCACAGTTTGGACACTGACTCAAAGTAATCTGACATAAAAAAAAAAAAAAAACTCAAAAGGGAAAAAGTAGGTTTATTAAAAAAGTGCTTGAGGTTTGGTAAGGGACAGCTTCCAGGACCTCACGCTGGATATCACTGAGTCAATGCATTATATTTGTTTCTTGCAAAGATGATAATTAGATGCGTAATGTGTAAAATTATATCATAGTTTGACTTTTTATAGGTCTTTCCTTAACACATCCATATTATCCGGCGTTCTGCCTGCCTGTTTTATGTCGGATAAGCGAAACCTGTATTTTCAGATAGCATATACACAGGAGCTAGAGGTCTGCACGGGCCGGAATTTTTAGAACGGACTCGGCCCGTCCCCTTTAATTTATAATCTATAGGCATTAGCGGATTAAGGGCAGAGCCAATGGAGCCCAGGGCCCCCAGCTCAGGGGGCTCTTTAAAATCCCTCTGTTTAATACTTACGCTCGCGGTATCGCTAGATTTAAGTCTTTGCATCAGCAGCATTTATCTGTTAATAATGAATGCAATTATTTAATTGTTAATAATGAATTTAACTAAACTAATTATTGTAAACTTGGAGCACATTCAAATATTACAGCATAGTTCTCGGTAGTTCCATAAGTAATTTCAGAGACCACGGTGTTTCAGTGGTAGAGCGTTCACCTTTGGTGCATGGAGTCCTTGGTTCGATCTATGCTCGCGCCAAGTGAACCTTGTGCTGGACAAACACTGTGTGCGTGGGTTATCTCGAGGTTCTCCCGTTTTATCCCACTTTTTTCATTCCACCATTTCATTCATTTCTTATCATCACTGTCTCTTTTAGCCTATCCGGCATAATCGTGGGACGTAAAACTTAAAAATTTCATTTCAAATCATTTCAATCAAAAAACGGTTGCAGGAAGTACCGGTATGTAATTTCGAATAAAACAAACTACTATATACAATTCTGAGTATATTATTCTTTTATGAAATTCTCGCGAACCTTATTTCTAAATTGAAGGGTAAGAAGACTAAATTCATTCTCTTATTATTATAGATCCATTTCAATTGAAGCAGTTGGAATAGTTGAAAAAAAAAAAAAAAACATACCCTATATTCCAGTGTGCCACAATCGGTATAACGCGCCACACTGGTGTGTCCAGCAAAGTGAACAGTGTGACGCAAACTTTTTCCTATTATTTGCAAGAATATTTGTCGAGTTCCTGTTATTTATTATTATTATTATTATTATTATTATTATTATTATTATTATTATTATTATTAACGATTTTTTCATGGATCAGCTGTCTGTATACGGTTAAGCAACCACAAGTATCACATTGAAGGAATGAGTGTAATTATTTACTTTAATAGTAATACAAAAGTCTATTTGCTTGTATATTCTACCGGTAATAACTGCATCCGTCTAGAAAGCTAGGACTAACAACAAAGGGATACCAAGTTGTGACCACACACCGCCCCAAATCGTGGGTGCCACAAGTTCTCTTCTACGCCTTAGAACAATAAGGGCTGTAGCGTTCAGGGAGAGAGAGAAACAACTTAATTCCATTGCAGTTATATGCTTATTAAATGTTAACTTATATTTATAAATTGTGTAAGTGATCGTATCGTTTTCTGTTTATTATTATTATTATTATTATTATTATTATTATTATTATTATTATTATTATTAATAATAATAATAATAATAATAATAATAATAATAATAATAATAATAATAATAATAATAATAATTCTTATTATTATACATTTCTTAATACGTTGATTGCCATGTGTATGGAATTCCATACACACGGCTGTCCTGTACAGTAGAGCGTGATTATTTTCCATACGCAAACAATGTAGATATTCGAAGTTTGTTGTGTTCGTTCTATAGGTGTGTATGTAATTAGATACATATGGCGTAGAAATCAAAATTTAATGTCCATGCCACGTATACAAAACCATACACAAAGACATTTATGAACAAAGACATTGAGTTTGAGTTTAACGTCTCGTTCAGCAACGAAGCTATATGAGACGTCGGCCTACTGATTAACGTGGACTCCGAACCACGTGAGCTCTCGCCAGGAATCGAAGCCGGGTCTTCCACGCCAAAGGCGCGTACGCTAGCCACTAAAGAGCTTATGACTGAGACATTTATGAGCTAAAACAAAGACGAAAACAAAGATGTGTGATGTGATTTTGAGTTTATCGTCCCTTTCAGCAGCGAGGCTATATGAGACGTGGACCTACTGATTAACGTGAAATCCGAACCACATGAGCTCCCGCCGGACGAAAACAAAGACCTTTGGAATTGACAATTGTTTGGACATTCCAGTCGAACCTACCTAATATTAACAACGTTTCTACGATAATTTCGTAACTTGTATTATTTCTTTTGTTGATTAGCTTGGTTAGGCTTATTTAAACACTTGCTTCTTTGCACCGACGTGTCACATCTCTTGGATGAAGATACACTAGCTCTCACTGGAAATCTAATCCAGAACCAATGCACTTGAACCATTTGACCACAACAAGGCACATTTAAAAAGAAGTTTCGATTTTGTTCGGAAAATTGCGATTAGGTGCAACATTTAAAAATATATTTAAGAAAGGGTACGGAGTAAACGCACTGTACTTTCTCGCTCGAATTTTTTACACTGACTTATGTTAGGCTGCAACTGTTATTGAAACATTTATTTGGGAAATTGCGAATAAAATAATGTTTTGGAAAACTTTGCTAGAAGAAACTTCAGGCCCAAAAGTAAAGTACCCATTGGTCATATTTCCGTTAGAAATAACTTGATCCATATATTAGAATTATAAAGGATATAATTGTATGTGAACTATAAGCAAAAGCGTCTGAGTAATTTCTGAGAAAATTATGCAAAAAGTCATTCCCCAAGAATAAATTATCCCTTGTGGATCTTTTCAGTACAAACGAGCTATGCTATACTGTTAGTGTTTTCATAAAACATTTATTTATGAAATACAAACACAATCGCCTGAGTCGTTCTTGAGAAAATCGCAGGGTAAAACTTACTGTCAAAAGTAATATACCATTTCTAGATTTTCCGGATGAGGGAATTATACCATATAGCTAGGTTATTTATGTAACACGTATTTATAAAATATGAACAACAAACATCTCCTGAGTTGTTTTTAGGAAGGTCATCGGGAAAAGCTTACCCCCAAAGGTAAACTCTTCTATCTGTACTTTTGACAGTATATCGAGTAATTTTTAAGCAAATCGTCGGGAAAAATTTCACTGTCAAAGTAAACTATCTCTTTTGGATTTTTCTTTTCGGAACAAGCGAGTTATACCATATTGTAAGATTATTACAGAAAATATTTTTACTGAAATTAGAACAAATTTGTCTCAGTTATTACTGAGACAATTGTCCAAAAAAAATCAACCCTTGAGAAAACCACTTCTTCTGTATGTTATCGGAATAAACTATTTATGCTCTATGTTAGTTTATTAATGAAATATTTCTTTACGAAATATGAACAAAATTGCCTGAGGCGTTAATGGGAAAACCATCGGGGGAAAGCTCACCCTAAGATTAAGCTACTCCTTCGAACGAGTTGTCATATTGTTAGGTAATTAATGATACGTTTATTTATGAAATGTGGTTGAGAAAATTGTGCAAAAAGAACGCATACCATACAGTAAATTACACCATATATATTTTTTCAGAAAAATTATTCATATGTGGTGGAGATTTGTTAATAAAATATATATTTATCAAAAGTAAATAAAATCGTCACAGCTTTTTTTTATTTGAGAAAATTGAATTATCTTAAATTTTAATCCTTCAGTAAATTACCCTTGCTTTTAGGTGTCGAAGGACATAAAATTCGAAAGATATTATGTTATTAAAACGTTATGTCTAGAATTCGGTGCAGATACGTTGAACAGTATGGCCTCTATTTGAGTGCGTGTAAAAGCGTGACGAACCGAGAGACAAATAGATGGACAGACATCGAAAAATCATTTTTTTCCATATGTAGGAGCCATGTAACTTGAATTTATTGAAATCTAGTATTCGGTTTTTATAACTATCACCACACTTTCTTCTTTCGTCGCTCGAATGTGAAAACGAATAGGCCTACACCGACACGTACTGTGATAATTTGTAATCTCAAAAATTTAATTTGTTATGTTTAATGTGTGGTTACTCTAGAAAAAAAAGCTTATGCATGTTACATCATTTTATTATCAGTTTTTCATGCTACTGTATAATTCGGTACGATTATAGTTAATATTCATGGCATCTTTTGGAAGCATTCGCGTTCCTCACAAAGAGAGCTGTAAAATTTAATTTGTTTAAAGAAAGCACTCTTGATTTTTTTTTCACACAGACTTGCATTTGTTGCACTTGTGGATATGAAACAAAAGGAGAGAGAGAGAGAGTCAATACTTTAAAAAGAAACACACACACAGAAACACTAGAACAATTTTTTTTTCTTCATGACAACGAGCTATCGCTGTGACTGGGTTCCTCACGCTGTGTGTAAGCTGCAGGTTGCTCTTGTTTTGTTTTTTTCTGTTCCTGACTCACAGACACTCGCAGTGAGTTGAAGCTGTGTGTAAAAACGGAGAGGGAACGGTTAAGCATACCATACCATAAACTAAAAACAATCGCTATTAGTAATAAATAGTAAGCTAATTCTGAAAAAATACGTCATCAGAAAAACAAAAAGTTATTTCATTATTATATTATTTCGTTTCTTATTAACATAAAAATTATACACTTTCTACAATGTTTTGTAAAGAAAAAAAATTGAACAGGACCGGATGGGATTCGATCTGGTGTCAAAACAGTACAAGAATTACTGGTCTATCAATCTACCCACTTGACCACACAGATTTTCTTTTGTTGCCGATCTTTTTCTTAAGAAGTAAATGCTCATGGCTATAGAGCATGTCACTTCCAAACTTAAGACAACAGTTTTTCTCTTTGTTTATATATTTTCGCATAACATCTTGCTTACAGAAGCTAATTTATATTTGGCAGACAATTTACACCCTAGATTTAAGCCAATAAATGCAATATTTTACTCCAATTTCCATTCCTTGGTTCAGGTCTTCTCCTACTAATCTTGTTATTCCCTCTGCAATCGTGCTGTGCTACTCCAAAAATTCCCTCGAAAACATTATTGCCAGTATACACAAAACCGAACATAATCTTGTTTTTTGCTTATATTTTTATTATTTTATTATATTTTTTGGAAATATCTCCTTAGATGGATTGCTTTCTATTATCTCCACGTACTAATAACTGAATTTTACCAATAAGCATATGGAAAATGGAATAATTGCGAAAAATTGTGAGTTACAGTATACGCGCAATATTTTTTGCGCATGGGAGTACGTTGTATTACATTTTTTTTTTCAATGAAAGCGATATGATAACATCTCAGTTGGGATTGGGGCCTAACTATACCAAAAGCCATTTCATTTGGCTTTGCCATTTGGCCGTGATGACCATGTA
The DNA here is from genome assembly GCF_964235325.1 of Thermobia domestica. Classification (NCBI taxonomy): domain Eukaryota; kingdom Metazoa; phylum Arthropoda; class Insecta; order Zygentoma; family Lepismatidae; genus Thermobia; species Thermobia domestica. Next base: position 50,165,881 of record NC_137455.1, on the reverse strand, counting down.
CACATAGTTATATTTAATTTTTTAAATATAATAATTCATATATTACAGGTGATTCAAATTTTTTTTCAGTAGTCAGCTCCTCTAAAAACGCACAGGTTGTCTCCCGAAAGCCAAATTGTAATTTCTATTGCTATTGCTACAATTACAAATATCAATATCCAAAAGTACCTCAAGTTCTTTTTTCACTTAGATATACTCATCTCAGGTAAGTAAATAGAAACAAATGAAAATGAAAAAAAAAATGGAGGTCTTGAGAGTAAAATGTAGACACATTCACAACTGTTGAGAAGATGTTGTCTACAATGCCCCGAGCAGAGTGGGTCGGTGGGTCGTAGTGGGTCAGAGTGGGTTATGGTGGGTCGGTTGGTCATGGTGGGTCAGTAGGTCAGAGTGGGTCACGGTAGGTGTTGGGTAGCAGTGGGTCACGTCCAGTGTTCGAAGTGGAAAAAAAAAAGCAGAGGCGGTATGTTTGATTGCGATTTTGACTCGACATACCGGCTATCTAAATATTGAAATGCAGTGAGGGTATGTTGCCTAAAATATTACATTTCTATTTACATAATGATTGAAAACCATTGGTGTGCTTCTCTATAGTAACGGGGAGGAGGGAGGTACATGGAGAGACTTTGATCTCCAACCAACAACTTTGTGGAAAAGTAAAAAGAATATTCTCTTATGTTGTATTATAGAGAATTATACACAAAAATGCTCAAAAACCGAATTTTTGTCTTAACAATTTCTTGCGGGAAAACTCCCGGACCCTTAGTCGACTGAGGGATATTCTAAACCCCCGGAAAGTCCGCTCCCACAGCAGACAACCCTTAAATCCGCCAATGCTCAAAACACGACATCTATATGTATTAAGGCAAGCAGACAACAAACACATACATAAGAAAGAAAAAATTCAGTATATCAAAATATAAACAAGACAAACTTCTTTGAGGACACTTCATTTTAAAAACAAAAAGTAGGAAAAAGATGTTGATGTTGTCAGCTTAGAAATCATTTCTATAATAGAAATTAACCTTTCTACGTGCAAAGCTATTCGTCAATTGCTATGCATAAAAATGGATTTATTAAAGGTATTTAGCATCTACTTTCCAGTAATGGTATATTTTAATCATTGGAAAACCAGAGACGGTATGCCTTCATAACCGAAGAACCAGAGGGCGTATAACATACCACCGTATACCGTCTCATTTCGACCACTGGTCACGTCCTGTTGACCCACGATCCACTGACCCACTCACAAATCTTGATCCACTTAACCCACCATCCCCTCCATCTCTGAAGCTGGGATCTAGCCAGGAACCCCACGCGCTAGAAGTGAGCACTATATCACTGAACTACCGTGGCCCCCAGTTCTTACATATATAACAACCATTCCCAGTATGATTCGAACCCATTGATTGCTCTCTCAGTTTGTCTAGTGGCTAGTGCGCGCGCGCATTTAGTACACGCGTAGAAAGCTCGATTCCCAGTAGGAGAAAGCTCGATTCCCAGTCACGTTCATATTACCTAGATTCTGAAAAGAAGTTCACGTTCATATTACCTAGATTTTGAAAAGAAGTTCACGTTCATATTACCTAGATTCTGAAAAGAAGTTCACGTTCATATTACCTCGATTCTGAAAAGAAGTTCACGTTCATATTACCTCGATTCTGAAAAGAAGTTCACGTTCATATTACCTCAGTTCACGTTCATATTACCTCGATTGTGAAAAGTAGTTCACGTTCATATTACCTAGATTCTGAAAAGAACTTCAAAACACAAACAAACCGAACCAGCAATCGCAATATTTGTCTGTCGCGGGACTGAATCCTTATAAACGTAAATCATACCAGGCGGTACACTTAGCTGATATTGCATAAAGTATTGAAAGAAAAACATAACATACGATACCAAATCGATGTTTAAAATTTAATATTGGTATTTTGAAAACCCACAACCGACCAGAAACGGTTTATCTATACTGAAAGTTTTTTTTTTAAATAGAACCTTTATTTTCTAAAATGGCCCTAAAAGTGATACTGAAACTGTAGTGAAAAATTAGATTTCATAGAATGGATACAACTCGCCCAGACGCCCACATTTTATGAGGTTATCATCATATTATTATCATGATGATTATTATCATTATTATCGTCATTATTATCATAAGTATTGTGATATTTCAAGTAGTTGAAGGGATTATCATCATCATTATCATAAGTATTGTGATATTTCAAGTAGCTGAAGGGATTATCATCATCATTATCATAAGTATTGTGATATTTCAAGTAGATGAAGGGATTATCATCCATAAGTATTGTGATATTTCAAGTAGCTCAAGGGATTATCATCATCATTATCATAAGTATTGTGATATTTCAAGTAGCTCAAGGGATTATCATTATCATAAGTATTGTGATATTTCAAGTAGCTGAAGGGACTTCTCCATATCACAGTCTATAGCTAGCCTCTTCGTCTCGGTTAATGTTTTCCACGAGACGAGACGAGGAGTAAGTAATACGAGACGAGACAAGAAATTTCTCGAGTCTTGTGTAACACTATTTCACGTAAGTTTTAGATCTCAAACATGGTTTTAGTGTAACATGATTCATAGAGTGATAAAGTAATTGTACGAACACAGTGAAGAGCATTTAACAATGCTTAAAGATACGCAGGTCATTACAAAATATACTCTAATAATAAATAAAGTTTGAATAAGTGCCGAAGTTTAGCCAATTGGAGCGATTGTTCTCAATTTGGGACCCGCGTGCGCCTAAGGGGCGCCGTTCTAAAGTGTAATCGGCTTGTCAAGTACAAACAACACATTACAGATTGAATGGAAAAATAGGTCCGACCTTAATCATACCCAAATAAGCCTCACAACTCCTAACGCCGGACCTGATTTGAATATTGTTATATCACAATCTTCGTGAACCTCTTGTGACAAGGATATTTTCTGATTAGTAAAATTAATAATAAAAAGATCTGGGTTAAATTTTGTGCATAAATTTACGAAACGAGACGAAAAAAGATTCGAGAAGAAGCGAGAATTTTTTTTTTTTTTTTTTTTTTTTTTTTTTTAGAATCAAGAACAGACGAGAATGAATTCTTCCAGGATCGAGGCGAGACAAGAAATTAGGTTGTCTCATCTTGCCCTGTGGCCAACACATTTTGACTCATGAATTCAGATTTTCACAGGGGACGAGTTACGATACACTGGGTGTGAATAGTAATATTATAAAAAAGGCTGGGAACCTATATTGAACACGATAGGATATATGGTCTCGGAAGGAATTCCCCTTCCCCGGGGCACCTCATGAATTCATCACTGAATCAGCAATTTTCTGTTTTAACGCCTATTGACGCAACGCTGCGTTATAACAACATTACCTCCATGATCCTTAAGATATTATTGAGCCAATATGAATGAATCAAATAATTCACTATACATGTACATGTTCGGCGTCAAGTAATAACTTCTTCGGTGTGCGATTCTGCACCCAAGAACCGTTTTTCCGCAGAAAATTATATATATATATATATATATATATATATATATATATATATATATATATATATATATATATTACACACACAAGAATTCATTAAATCTTTATTATATATTAATAGCAATGAAATGGGCTTGGATCATTAAGTTGTTCTTCCTTGTAAGGCAGCGCAAGTAACAGGACCCTCGCTTGGCCTAGTGGCTAGCACGATTGCCTTTGGTGTGCGTGGTCCCGGGTTCGGTTCCCGGTGTGGTTACAGTTGAACGAAAAAAGTTGTTCGTATTCCACTATAATCAGCAGGTCCACATGTCCCTTAGCCGCCCAGGCATAATTAGATAAAAAGAAGAAAAATAAATAAATCAATCAATCAATATCCAAAATACCTTACCAGCCTCATTCAACCTGAAGCACGTTCATCTCCAGTAATTCTCAGACTCCTTTTAATTGCAAACACAAACACACACATAACACTATACACACAGCAAGTGACGACTAAGCTAGACGTCTCTCCCTCTACAAGGGTAAAGATGACGTAATCTTATCTTACCTATTGTCCCTGTGATTCCAAAGGTCATTCTGACTGGGTACATGAAAGTGTTTGTTGGTGGTTATTGCTGTCAGTGATGATTCCAGAATATTTGCACCGGAAGAAGAACTTTCCATACGTAGGAGGTGAAATATTGCAAAAATACTGGCAACCACTTTCAGTACGATCTGAGATACGTTCCGGGAGAAACGTTTATCTTATAATTTCATGAAGTCGCCACTGACTACTATATAGTAAACTTACGCTAGGTAGAGTAGTAAAAAAGGTAAAAATCAATGCCATGATTCGTAGACGAACATTTTGTAGCTACTATTACGCCGAGATATTCCATTCCTATGCAGTATCTCGTTGAACTCCCTTCCTTGTTGAGACACTGCGTATACTACTGTCCTAATCAGTTTTTTATCCCCTGTTTAGTTACAGTAAATCTTTTCTCCACTGTTCTCACACTTCTTCATTCATTATCAGTTCGACCCTTTTATTTTTCTCCATTTTTCTCCATATACACATTTCGAAAACTTCTAATCTTTTGTTGTTGCGTTTGTGTAGTTTCTAGAACATTATATATATCCTTCTTAATCCCTTATTTACATTAACTAACTAACTCTATGACCTATGCAATCCTGAGGTTCAATGCCGTGTTCACAAAAACTCTCCGTAAGTTCTGTCCTTAGCCAACTGAATCCAGTTTCTACTCTGTATTCCTATTCCTGTGAGATTCGTCTTAAAACTTTCCTTCCCCCCCCCCCCCATCCTGGCTACATGACCGGCTCACGTAAGCCACTTAGACTTGACGATCCTAACAAAATTTGGTAAACGATATAAACTATGCAGTTCCTCGTTATGTTATGAGTTTTCCACTACTCCCCATTCCCGTCCCTCTTGACTCTGAATATTCGTGACAGGATTTTACTCGTAAATATTTTCACTATGCGTTCTTCCCTCAGAATAAGCGAGTATGTTTCGTAGCCTTACAGCACAACAGGCATGATTCCTCGACAGATTTTGCAACGACAAAATATTTTGAACTGAATAATAACTAGTGTTGTTACGAGACGAGACACGAGACGAGACAGAACCTTTTAGACGAGACACGAGACGAGACAGACTACTTGTCCCGTCTCGAAAACGAGACGAGACACGAGACGGGACGTCTCTTGAAATGTCTCGTCTCGTCTCGTGTCTCGAAAATGAAAACGCTGGCGGAAATGGCCAAGATTGAAATTGCCAGTAGTCATATAGATTGCAAAAGGAGAAGACATGTTTGTGTGAAAACATGTTGAAAGCCTTCATAGAAAAGTGTCCTCTGTCTATTGAATGAAACAATCGTGATACATGAGCTTCCAGGAATATCATCCTTAATGTCATTCCAAAAACAAAATCAAAGACAGGGAATATAAGAAACTTTAATCCAAAATGGCCACCAAAAATCAACTACTTTTTTAGACCACTAGCTAATCTGGGTGTACTGTCATGAGTTTGTTACACAAACTAGGCAACCACCATATAGTGGCACACACCCCGCGGTTATGGGAACAGATTTGTACCATGGAGGTGAAGACTGGCCCCAAGCATTCTTTGGTCCGATGTGTCTTTCAGCTCCCATTACTATGGCACTTTAAGTAGAGCTTACTGTGCAGTAACATATAACATTTCAATCAAATACTTTCCATTACTCAATAAAATCATTTGGTTCCGAGCTTTTTTTTTTAAAAAAAAAAAAAAAAAGAATAATTGCAACAAATCTAAATATGCTAAAATGGAAAGTAGTTTTTGGATTGGTATGGAAACCTAAAGGCTGGAATATATGAAATCAAAGTGTACACACATATCTATCTCTCTATTTATCTATATATCTTTCCATCTCTCTCTCTCTCTCTCTCTCTCTCTCTGTCTATATATATATATATATATATATATATATATATATATATATATATATATATAGGCTATATATGATTTGCACCCGCTGAAGACGAGTATGACAGTTACTTTCCCGTAATGTCAAAATTTGTAATGCTATAAGCATATTAGATTTTACTCAAACAGTAATATATTATACAATTGTGTCTTATAGGAACATTGAATTACAAACATAACACATTTTGGACATCAACTTTCTGGGTAACAAAAATCTACATAACAATACATAAATACTAAAATATATGAATATTACATTTCTTATAAAAATTATATACAAAAGTACTTGAGATTGGAGGAAAGTGTTCATCAAGTACTGGAATTCCGTAGTCAAAAGTGAAAGTTAGTGGTTCTTTTTCTTTTGTGGGAAACGTTTACTTCGTCATGGACTAACCCCCAAATATAATCACCCATCATTGCACAGTCCCACCTTTGTTGGTATCTGCTTTCCATTACCTCAATGCCCTTATGGAAACGTTCCCCTGCTCTTCGCTAACATCTCCTTAATTCTCCCTAAAGAAATCCAAGTATGAATGTAGCATATGTAATTTTAAATACATTCTACATCCCAATGCTCGATATTGATCAATGAGTGTCTTAACTTGGTGTTCAAACGCTTCACTTCGGTTATGCACAAGAAATCCCGTCACCAATTTATGAAAGGCCCCCCAAGCGTTTCTTTCCAACTCCGTCATTTCTTGTTTAAGTGGAGCACTATTAAGCATGACATGAATCTGAAGCCCTGTGAAAATGCCAGCCAGAACTTTTGACTCTGATAAAGCTGGAAACATTTGTTTGATACATTGTAGGGCAGGTGAATTGCGACCCAGAGCTTTCACAAATTGTTTTGCCAATCCCAGCTTAATATGTAATGTTGGCATGAGAATCTTCTCCCTGGGCACTAATGCTTCATTTATCACATTATGTGTTCCTGGAATAAGCTCCGTTCTTTCAGGCCACGTGGTTTGATCATAATGCTGGTTAGTTGTCCGACTGTCCCACAGACATAGAAAGCAGGAATATTTAGTATAACCACTTTGCAACCCAAGAAGAAAACCAGTAATTTTGAAATCCCCACACACGTCCCATTGATGTTCCTTATATTTTGTTTTCTCCAAAATCAGCTTCACACTTGAATAACTCTATTTAATCAATTTACAATTCTGCTATGTATCTTTAGAATCTATATTCTCTGTTTCGTACTCTGAACAATTATTTTTAATAACAAATGCGATTCCACCTAGCGAGTATCGAAGTAAAAGGACACACATTACTCTGCATAAATCAGTATAGGAGAAAAATAAAACATGCTTAAATCATTGAAAATATTGACACTACATAAAAATAAGTGCCAGATTCGTGTTCAGAGGGTCAAAATACATAAAAATTCATCAAGAAATAATAATAAGCAAAATTTTGTATACCAATGTAGTATACGATAGTGTCGGGGATGGTGACACCTTTACATCGAACTTTGCTTGTCGTGTAAACATTATTTGACATTAGTGTCTTCATCTTGGACGTACCTATGAGCAATTTACTGTATATTCGTGTATTGAAACTGGTGAAACAAATTACATTTCAGAATGTTAAAAAAAAAAAAGCCAGGGTCGAGAAGCCTCAGACAACTAACAGCAGAGATATATTATCTTGTAAACTATTTTTCCTTGCCTCGTGAGCTTATTTGAATTTATTTTTAAGACCTTTAGGCAACTTTGCCCCACCCCGAATGGATGTTGATGGGAAAATTAGTGGAATGAAAAAAGTGGTAGGATACTAGACTACTTCGAGAAAACACACATACGAAAAATGAAATGAAATGAAACCTTTGAGTTTTACGTCCCACGGTTATGCCGGTCAGGCTAAAGGAGACGGTGATGATGAGTAATGAATGAGATGGTGGAATGAAGAAAGTGGGAGGAAACGGGAGAACCCCGAGAAAACCCACGCACACGGTGCTTGTCCACCACAAAGTTCACTTGGCGGGGGCTGGGATCGGACCCGAGACCCCAAGCACCAGAGGTGAACGCTCTACCACTGACCTACCGCGGCCCCCACACACATTCGACGTTTGTCCACCACAAAGCTCACATGGCACTAACCGAGATCGAACCGACTACCACATACACCAGAGGTGAAGGCTTCACGGTGTAGCTACCGTGACATTTCTTGTCTTGTGTGTTCTGGGTAATACTTGTAACTTAGTTGTATCTTGATTAGCATGGTGCAGTCTGCTACATTTTACTTTCGTTCCCATGGTATGCTGCTATATTTTTTACGAGACAAAACGAGACAAACGAGACGAGACGGGACAGAACCTCTCGAGACGAGACACGAGACGGGACGAGCACATTTTTTCGAGACGAGACACGAGACGAGACATGCTTTGCACGAGACGAGACGAGACAGCCTAAAGTCTCGTCTCGTCTCGTCTCGTGGCAACACTAATAATAACACAAATTCACAAACTAGATGTCTGGATAAATGCTTAAATATTATTATTATATTTAAATTATTATTAAATATCATGACATTCAATTATTAGTTTTAATTAACTGAAATGAGATGAAAATTAAAGCTTGTTTTTTGAAAGAATAACTATTAAGTTTGCACATTCTGTATTTTCTTTTGAAAAAAGTAATAAATGCTAGTATTAGTTTCAAGACAGATAGCTGTTTCTAAGTGAATATTTTCTTCGAAATATATTTTTTGAAAATATGGAAATATTTTCGAGACATTCGAGACGAGTCGGTATTTTTACAAGCAGTTTCGTCTTGACTCGAGTCAGACATTTGGATCCACTCGTCCCGAATTCTATAAAGCATCCCTCGTCTCGAATTTCGTCTCAAATCTCCTGTCATTTTAAGTTGAAACGAAATTCGAGACATCCTCACTACAAATGCTTGTACGTACTTCTGTTCAGGCTCATACTTTCTGCTTTCACATGTCTCGATGTTTCCAAGTGCCTCAGTCCCTTTCTTTTTTTTTCTTTCTTTCCTTTTTTCTTTTTTTGTAGGAATGACTACTCCACACTAGGGATGGCCAAAAATTTTCAGATCCGGATATCCCGGATCCAGTGAGATCCGGATCCGGATCTCGGATCCAAATCTCAGATCCGGATCTCGGATCCGAACCTCAGATCCGGATCTCGGACCTGGATCCGGATCTCGGATCTGGATCCGAAATTCGAATCTCAGATCTTGATTCGTATCCAAACCTACATCTGAAATTGTGATGATAAAATTGAATATCTAAAATTCGTTAAAACTTTTTTTAGGATTCACTGATATAGTAGGTTGCTGTGCTTTTAAATGTTTCCATAACACGTTTGTGTTACCTTTGTTCTTTATTTTATTTTAACCTTGCAATATTTACATATTGCACTTTCTGTCGAAGTCTCTTTAGTAAAATGTTTCCCAGTTCGATTTCTTTCCATTTCAGAGTATAGTGAACTGTCTGAAAACTGATATAAATGGTAACAAATTCTTGTGTTTAGCTCCTCTTCGAAACTTAATGTTAGCTTCACATTGAAAATATTTATTTTATTCTTAGAAAATAAACTTTCTTCTTTTCTCATATACAGATGAAATATCTGTTAGATAAGGCCTTTCTAATCGCAGGGATAGTAGACAAAACAAACGCTTTATTAATAGTAGTTTCTGACTCACGAGTCCAACCACCAACAAATGTAATAATGAATATCTTTCACTTCGAAGCTATATAGTACAACAAAAAATATAGACTGGTTGGCGTGGAACAACAGTAGATTTTTAAACATACACACGAGAATTTCAGGAGAGCGATATGGTTGTGTTCGTTGTATGACTTTATTACTTAACTTATGGCTTGCCCTTCTGAGGTCGGGAGTTTGTTGAAGGAGTAAATATAAAAGAGATTTCTGTTATTTTTTCTTCACCTTCTTGGCTTCTTTAATCATACATCGCAGGACGTAACCAAAACATATCCATGCATCGTATCATTGAAGCATTTTGTGTTTTGTATATTAAAGTGTTCAAAAATATTTAACATATTCGCATTTGTTCATGTGATCTCAGGTTCAATTCTCGGTGGGAACATACAAGAGAAAATTGAAAGCTGAAACAATATGAAAATAGTATATAAAAGTCAGGAAATTGATATTAAAACTTTGGCTATCTATTGGGACTGTAAGGCTGTAGTTAAATTAATTCGTGAAGATATATTACGTCGTTATTGTTTATTTACTATAAGCTACCAGATACATCCTCAGAGGCCATTTTACACTGTAGTAATCAACAGATGAAAACATTGGAAAAGGAATGAAAGGAAGGTCTCCAGAGCCTTAGATCAAGGTACTAACCTAGCATTTGCCCAGTATAACTGAGGAACAACCCTGGAAAATCTTGTCAGGATGGCTGGTCTCCGAATTCGAACCCGGTATTATCCAGTTGCGAAGCAAGAATCCTAACAAGTAGCCTGAGCTCGCTCCGTATTATTATTATTATTATTATTATTATTATTATTATTATTATTATTATTATTATTATTATTATTATTATTATTATTATTATTATTATTATTATTATTTAATTAACGTAATGTTTTAAAATTAGTGCAAATTAAACCGTACTTTCTTTATTGCTGATGTTATAGTTAATAAGCCTACATGAGACATCAGTCCCCCATTAAGAAAGAATAACTACTAGAACTGGAATTCAGGAAGCGAGGGTGAAGAAATTAATAAGGATGAGGAAACTATGTATGATGCAAAAACTGAGTAATTATGACTTCGTTACAGATATATTCACTTACATACGTCATTTAATATTTCTCTGATACAGTGCACTCTTACTTTCTATAGTGGCAGGAAAATGGTCCGCTTTTGTAAACGAACACACTAAGCACGTGCGTATAGGCGCAATGTCCGTGCAAAGAAACCTAGGTAAAACTAGAAAAAAGAATAGGGTAAGCGAGGGGAAAATGATAAACCGCCCTTCAACTTGAAAAAAAAAGAAGCTAAAAATAACTAAACTTAGAGCTACGAAAGACGCGAGGCGAATTTTATTGAAAAGATTGTTTTTCCTTAGTGATTAGTTGTGCTAACTATGAACATGAATTAAAAAGAAAACAAGTAGCTAGCTCTGAGTTTCCCAAACTAGTTGAAAAGAAAATATTGGATAAAATTTAATAATAAGGAAGGCATTTATGATAATTAAAACAAACTAAATTCTTGGCACGACAGTCCTTTGGTTCCTACCAGCGGGCTTACGTTCAAAGTGGGGATGAGTAGTCAACGCATCGACACCCGAAGTTCCTAATGCCGGCTTTCTAGACTGCAGTCCGCTACCTCTTACTTAAGATAGCTCCCCAATTGTCCTCACGATGCTGGGTCAACATCGAAATTGTTGAGTGCCTCTCCGGGAATTGAACCCATGACTACGGGCACCTAAGCCACGCTCTCTGTCTTCTATAGACGAAAAACTATAGTTACCCACATTGTCTAATACAGAAATAAGTTCTGATTCTCTAATAGCTGCTGATGCTGATAGTCAAGGTTCACCGAAGAATGATCCCAAACCCAAACTGAGATATTGATGTCCTTGGAATGCCTGAAAAGTCATTGTGGGTAAGTAAATTGCCCACTTGTCAGGATGAAAGGCGATGGTGATGCGAAATGCGGGGCTGTCAAAGGTACTACTTATGATAATTGGATTTATATTATTGTATATTGCCATAAACCCTCTTCAGAAGGATTATTTTTTAGTAAGGCAAGCATTTGATCTTTAGTGTAGAATCAAGGAGACAAATAGACTTGTCAATACCTGTCTTAATTTTCTGTTTTCTTCTTCACTGTCAGTACTTCGTGAAATTACTATCGGTGAATTTTTGATATTCAAGTTTATCACAATTTGGGTGGGATGTGGGTTTGGATAAGAATCAAGATCTGAGATCCGGATTTCGGATGCAGATCCGAATTTCGAACCCAGATCCGATATTTGAGATCCGGATCCAGATCCGAAATCCAAGATCCCGATCCGAAATCCGAGATCCGGACCCAGATCCGAGATTCGAGATCCGGATCCAGATCCAAAATCCAAGATCCGGATCCGGATCCGAAATCCGAGATCCGGATTCAGATCGGAGATTCGAGATCCGGATCCAAAGGATCCGGACCCAATCAGATCCGGATCTTCGGATCCGGCCAGATCCGGATCCGGCCATCCCTACTCCACACTACTTTGTTTCTTTTTAGTGCATTATGTATCTGCTTCTGACTACCTCCTGTCCTCTTCATCCGTCAGTGAGGTGTCAGTTGTCATAATTTATCACTGGGCTTTTGTCACCAATAACCCTTTTCCGCAGAATATTCACAATATGTTTCTTGTTTTACGCATATTGTCTCTCAACGCACTTTCATTACAATCCTATATGTACTTTAGGTACTTCTGAACTACCTTCATTATTAATTTTGACCTATTGTCATTTGATGGCAATAGGTTTGAAGAGGCAATAGGCCCCATTCAAACTTTTTTTTTTCAAAGAAACTACAAAACACATGTTTCCTTATTTTACGTCTAGCATCTTTGTGTGCAATTTCGTTCGCTTCGGATTATTTGTTTATGCACACTTGGCGCCGATTTTCAAGGTTACTGGAGTCTATAGGCACTAGGCAGGGCCTTTTACCAAAAAACACTCTTCCGCAGAAAAAAAACACGTATTCTCTTATTTTATACATAGTATCCACCGCCCGCTGCAGTCACTCGCTCTCGTTTCGTTATAGAGGAACAAACGGGCGGTGAAAGTATTTCTCAACACAGTTTCATTACAATCCTGCAAAGGACTGCTGTTACCTTCGTTACTAATTTTGACATTTGGTCTTAATAAGTTTGGAGGGGTTTCTGCTCTACCCAAGTGTTTTTTGAAGGAAATTATGAAACACGTATTCCCGCATTTTGCATGTAGTATATCTGTGCGCATTTTCATTTTCTTCGGCCGTTTTTTTTTTTTTCCTGTGCTTTTGGCGTCGAGTAATACATTTTTCGGTGCGGGCTTTTACACCCAAGAACCGTTTTCCCGCAGATTTTTTTTTTAATACGTATGCGTTTATTTGATATATAGCCTCTACCTAACAATTTTTATCGAAATGGGCTTGGGTTATTAAGAGTCTTCATCCCGGCGAAATTAAAATACCGCTAATTTTACAGTAATTATGTGATATCTTCAAATAGATAAAAGATAATTGAAATGTGGAACAAGAGCGCCCTAGACAATATTATTTTACATGAGAAACCGTTATCACGACTCATCTGCTTTCGATTTCGAGCCATTTTGAAAATCGGCATTTATTTTCGCGTTTCTAAACAGCTGAAAACGGAAAGCCACTAGGTGACTTGTGATAACGGTACCTCACGCAAAATAATATTGTCTAGGGCGCTCTTGTTCCACATTTCGATTATCTGTTATCTATTTGAAGATATCACATAATTACTGTAAGATTAGCGGTATTTTAATTTCACCGGGATGAAGACTCTTAAGTTGATCTTCTTTGTAAGACAAAGCAAGAAACAAAATATAGCCAACCACTGGCGTGGGTCAATTAAAACTCGACCCATGACAAACTGACCCACCAACCACCGTGACTCACGACCCACTGAACCCAAAAGCCACCGTGACTCACTCTGACCCACGATCCACAATGTCCCACCAATCACCGTGACTCACTCTGACCCACGATCCACAATGTCCCACCAACCACCGTGACTCACTCTGACCCACGATCCACAATGTCCCACCAACCACCGTGACTCACTCTGACCCACCACCCACCAAAACCCATAGTCATCAACAATGACCCACGATCCACACCCTTCTCTCCACTCACTAAAGAGTTTACTCTTATAATAAAACAAGGCTGTAAAATATACGGAAATTCAGCTCCTTAAATTGAATGGTTCGCGTGAGAAAGTCAATTTTTTGGATTTCAACTCTCCCCTTACAGTTAGGATATGTATTATAATGAAAGCAAACATCCCAGTTGATATTAGGGCCTAACTATATACCAGAAGTAATTTCATTTGCCTTTTTCGTTTGATCGTGATGATTACGCACACCGATTCCGCAAGTTCTTTTTTCACTTACGTTAGATATACTCATCTCAGGTAAGCAAATAGAAACGAATGAAAAAGAAAGAAAAATGGAAGCCTTGAAAGTAAAACGTAGACAAATTCGCCATCGTTCAGGTCTACAATGCACTGTGGAGAGTTGGTCGGTGGGTCAGAGTAGATCATGGTGGGCGGTGGGTCAGAGTGGATCAAAGTGGATTAGTGCATCATGGTGGGTCGCAGTGGGTCACGTCCTGTTGACCCACGACTCACTGGCTCATTCAAAAATCTTGACCCACGACCCACTGAATCTCTACCACCTAGTAACAAATTTAGATTTACAATGAAGACTAAGTAAATCTATATTCAAAATATCTTACCAGTCACTTTCAACCTGAAATACGTTCATCCCCAGTAAGCCTTATACTTCTTTTAATTCCAAATACAAACACACACATATAACACTCTGGACACAATAGCTGAATAAGCAAGACGTCTCTCCCTCTGAACGGGTAAAGATGACGTAATCTTGTGTTATCTGTTGTGATTCCAGAGGTCATTCTGACTGGGTACGTGAATGTGTTTGTTGGTGTTCATTGCCGTCAGTGATGATTTCAGAATATTTTTTTCCGGAAGGGGTGAAAGTGGTATCGTAAAAAATACTGACAACCACCTTCAGCACAGAGATAGCTACGTTCCGCCCATGAAATCATCACTGACTACTATATATTAAACTTACCCTATGTAAATTACTGGCACAGTTCCCGGGAGAATGAGGGGAACGTGTACCCCATCTTGGAACTGGGGGGGGGACTGTCCTCCCGAATAATCCGATTTGAAATGTATTTTTTGGAGGGAAATGTGATAATTTGTGTCCGACTGCCACAAAAGAAAGTAAAATGAAATTGATGTCCCTTGCAGTATAATATACAACAGGTTCGCCTCAGAAATCAGATTCATCTGCCGTAATATGAGTTTCATCTCCCCTTTCCCCAGGATAAGCCTCAAATCTGCCCGCTTCCCATTGTTGAAGACAACTCTGCCGCCCTGAACCTCTACGGCATTGTTTTTCAGCTTCATAAATATTTTGAATATCGCTTTTAAAAAAATGGGAACTGTCTTACCCCTCCCTCCCTCCCAAGGTTGCTCCAATGACGCAGAGTGAAAAAAAACAGGCTAAAACAATGCAATAATTACCAGTCGACCATTTTGTAGCCAACATACTGGCGTGATATTCCATTCCTATGTAACAGCGACACGTCTAGTGTTATCGTTCATCAGTAACACAGAAAAGACAACGGTGACGTATACAGGGTGTTACAAAAATTTGTCACAATACAGTGTGCTTGAAAAAGGACTCCCTAGTTTTAATGTGTCCTAGAATCTGTACAAAGTGACATACACTATTCTAGTTTGTGGCGTTTGATTCATCAACTCTCCAAGTTTGGCTCCCCTGCAGTTGGCAGGTCTGCTTGACCTTGAGACGGCACTAGTGCTGTTTTTTCACTGTTTCCTCAGTTCAGTCCAGGCAGGCGTGCAGAGCAGAGCAACTCAGCAACAAGGTGTGCTCCGCAATAGAAAGCGCAGTGTGTTATTTGGCTTATAACAGTGCAACGTAATTTTAGACGTCAGTATGATGGTGAAACACCTACGGCAAAAACTATCCGTCATTGGCTAAAGTCTTTCAAGGAAACCGGTAGTGTTTTAAAAGCAAAATCACTAGGTAGACCGAGAAGTTCTGAAGATATTGTTGAACAGATCCGTGTTGAAGTCTACCAACATTAAACAAAACTTGAAGGAGTTCTCTTTCATGATATGTACTCATTGGTGTAACTTTTCATTCATTTCCCAATTAAATTTATACTTGAAACTATGGAGTTCTTTTTCAAACACCCTGTATTTTGGGAGTAGATTCCTCACAACAAAATAAAAAAAAAAGTTCCTATGGACCTGTGGTCGGAAATGCATAATTTCGTAGTTAAAAGGTGCCGAAAACGTGAGAAAATGAACTTTAAAGGTCTATAGTTCCACTACTATAGGACCGATAAGTCAGATCAAGACATCACTGAGGAACTAATATGTGAACTATCCAAAATATCCATCTTTCAGAACCTCCGGTACTTGCACAATCATTTTTAGAGAGGCTGTTTGGGAGTACTTCATCACTCTCCACCTACCTACCTCTGTAAAAATTGGTGTGCAAGTACTGGAGCATTCTTAAACATGAATATTTCGATAGTTCACATACCAGTTCCTCAGTAATGTTTTGACCCGACTACGATAGGTCCCATAGTAGTGAAGCTATGATCTTTTGAAGTTCATTTGTTTCACATTTTCGACACCCTATAACTCCGAAACTATCCACTTTTGAGCACAGGTCCATATGAACTTTTTTTCTTATTTTGATGTGAGGAATCTGTTCCTAAAATGTCGTGACACATTTTTGTAACACCCTGTATATGAATGACACATGAATTGAAAATTCATGCAATCCTTTTTACAGAAATCCCTGTGAAATCCTCTGACGCATCTCCCATGTATTTTTGTGTGTTTCTGTTATTGAAACGAGCATTGGGCCGGCGAAAGCCGCGCACACTAAACAGTCTTCGGAAGTTTGTCTAGAACAATGATCACCACTGCACAGTGGTCCAAAAGGCATGATTGTGTGAGCGAAATTCAAATCATGGTGTATGTTGTTCCTATGTGGAAAACATGATACTATAACATAAACCCAACAAAAAAAATCGTAAATTATGTCCGAGAACCAGATCCGTAGCCATGGGGGAGGTACGGGGCACGTGGCCCCATATAGGCGAAATGAATAGAAATAAACAGAAATAGATATATATGTATTTAAGAAGTTTGGACCTACTTACTTTACCTTAATCACTCTCACTACTGTGAGAACTGTTTGCAGAGAGGTGTGTATCTATTACGTCCACAGAACTGGAACTACATGCATATGTACTTTTCTGCTGTGTAGGTGAAATTAGTAGCTGAAGGACATCAGAAGAAAGTGTAGCAAGCTTCTTATGGGGTAGCTTCCGAAGAATGGAAATAACAGGATCTGATGTTAAAAGCAACCGATGAAAGAGGTCCATATTTCCTTCCGTTCTTGATGTCTTTCTGATATGGTCTTCTCTGAAGCTTTTGACATCTTTGAGTCGCGCTGTCAGAAGCGTACAGATGATGGCCTGTGATTTTGCCAAATGATTGTTTTCTCCTTTGCGTTTGATGACGTAGCGTATAACAGCAACGGAACAAGAGATGTAACAAATATATCACTGTCAATTATAGTCCCTTCAACACCTTTCTGCTTGTACGCAGACTGTCCACTACTACCATCGAAGCCCCATTTACAAAAAATGAAATGAAATCTTTAAGTTTTACGTCCCACGGTTATGCCGGTTAGGCTAAAGGAGACGGTGATGATGAGAGATGAGTGAAATGGTGGAATGAAGAAAGTGGGAGGAAACGGGAGAACCCCGAGAAAACCCACGAGCGCGGTGTTTGTCCACCACAAAGTTCACTTGGCGGGGGCTGGGATCGAACCCGGGGACCCCAAGCACCAGAGGTGAACGCTCTACCACTGAGCCACCGCGCCCCCCGCCCCATTTACAGAAAAGGGTGAGATTTCTTACTTCACTCTCTTCCATCTGAGTGATAACAGCCATCTGAACTTGCAAAAGTCGATTAGCTGTGTGATCTAAAAGATCTTGTAGACTGACTTCAATTGCAGTGTCAGTTGCAGAGACAGACGGAGGATTTTTTTTTTCTTTCTTCGAGAACTTGGTGGTAGGATGGATACAGGTCAGCAGCTTTCGCCTTAGCTTGGGCCCGAAGTAAGTTGTATTGGTGTTTGGTGAGCTTTGCTTCTACTATTAGTGACAAGGCTTCATCTGTGGTATACGATACCATTCGCTGATCAGCCGTAACAGTCTTCCAAGCTTCTTTTATTTTCTTTCGGTCTTGTTGTCGATGATGGTGTTATTTCTTTCACCAGGTTTGATGGTGTGACCTTTCCTTCTTAACGGAGTTTCATTTGTGTTGCATAAGACAGAACGTCAGAACCATACGACTCACGAAGTTCAACGGTTTTCCTCCTCTTAACAGATTCACTACTTTCTTGAAAACATTTAACAGGTCTCCCGCTGCCAGACGTAGTTGCACTTTCTTCAGCTTCAGTTGCTAGCTCCAGAAATGGTAACTTTGCAGGTGCATTAAGCCAATCAGAATATCGTTCAAGAAACCAATCAACCATTCTGGAACAATTATCTAGTCGCTGGAAAATCTTGGTGCAGAACAATTTGCACTTTTCTTGCACTGGTCTTGCACTCCTTGCACTTTTCTTCATTATCCTGAAAAAAGTAGATAATAAACATCACTTTCTGAATTTAACAAGCACATTGGGTATAATCACAAAGGCTAGTGTGTACAATATCACAGCAATTAGGCCTGAAAAGAAAATCTGCGTTAGATTGCGATTTCCACTGTTGCACGTCCTATACATACTGTTCTCAGACCATTCTCCCTCGAAAGTACAGCGAACGACGTGCGGTTTAGTAATTCACCTATCTTCCTTCTGATAAAGACCAAATGAAAAGCGAAACGTGTCAAGACAGTACATAATGCGGATCTAGTATGGGTCCAATTATGCATTGTTTTATGTACTGACCCATGTTAACAGGTGACTAGTCTGAAAATGTGCAAACATGTGCAACAATTTTTGTTATGTACGTTACCTACACATATTATCCTTTACACCCATGCAGGAATCTTACTGGTACCTCTTGGTACTTTTTTTGTAACTCAATGATTTATCACCACTACAGTGCATTTCTCCTACTACTTATATGCTAAGATTTTATACGACATTATTCCTCCAGGTTTGTTTCTGGAGAGCAGTTATATACTTCCTCTCATTGCTACTTCCCTGTAGTTTCTGTTTCATGGGGTTTCCCGTTTCGTTCACTTGTGTTCTCAAACGGAGACGCTGATTGGTGCTGTAGTATTGCTTCCAGTTCCTGTACAGCAAACTTCTAATTACACATTACACAAACTTTACTTCTCTACATGTTCGTTCTATTCGTATTTAAAAAATACTTAATGCTGTTTTTGAATGCACTATTGTATGGACTAAACGTGTATGCTACTCCCACTCCATACTCCAATACTTGACATTTTGGATTTTTGAGCAGGTTTTGCGGCGTTTCGGACCACTGTGCACTGGCGTATTTACGATTTTGTTTCGGGGGGGGGGGGGGGGGCTTCGCTAAATTTATTCCTCGAAATGTGAAAACTATGCAAGATATTTTATTTACTTTAATATAGTAAATAAAATTTCGGGGGCTTAAACCAGAAAGTCACCCCTTAAATACACCACTCGTGATCACCAAACCGTGGAGCTACTAGTAGCTCGCGGAGACATTTTCGGTAGATCACGTTAATACTTCGGTTGACTAACCTTGGCTCCTTTAAGATGAATTAATTGATTAATGTAAGATTTTTTTTTTTCAAGTTGGTAGTTCTTTTGGTTGGTAGATCAAAGTAGGATTTTAAAACGCTACGGTAGCTCCAAAGCTTCGTAAGTTTGACGAACACTGGTCTAGAAGAATGAAACAGACTAGATCAAATTGTGCTTCAAAACAGTCTCTTTCACTCGATACTGTGATATAGGGCACTAGCCAACAGTCAAGGGTTGCACATCGAGCACAGCCGCTGGTGGCGCCCCAGTGTGTCTTAAGCTTATAAAAGTGCCAATTTCGTTATCATAAATCCGAAATAACCTTCTGTATATAGTAAATACGTCACTAAAGAATATACATAGACTAAGAACATTTCAAAATACTGTATTCCGTGTTTGAACTACTAAAGTAGGGGGCAGTTCGAAAGAGAACGAGAGCGGAAATATTCCTTGAAATTTTATCGTAAAACAAATTACATTTTTTTTCTATATCTTTGAAGTTGCAAGAGATGAATCCTCAAGGAAAAGAGAGGTAAATTTACCAGGAAAGGGAAGATCATCATAAAATTCTTGGCCATACAATAGACTGGCTATCAGCGATTGTTTTTAATTATTGAACGTTTTCTAGGAGTTCCATTAGAAAGCAATTTGTAGTGTATAGAGAGAGAGAAAATAATTTCAAGTTCAATTTTACAAATGATTTCCCTCCTGGCTCTGTAGATAATGTTCGCGTCTTTGGCGCGGGATACCCGGGTTCGATTCCCGGTGAGAGTTCATGTGGACCCACTAATCTGTAAATCCATGTCTCGTATAGCCTCGCTGATAAAAGGGACAATAAACTCAAATCTAGAACTTTGAAAATGTTTTGAGTGAAGGTTCACTACGTTACTGGCTTATGACTAAGACATTTTGTAGGGATATTATTGTTTACAATGGTGTATTGCACATTTATTTTGAAATTCGAGGAAGTATTTACTGTACTAAATACATATGAATAAAAAATTTTTCTACTTTCTTAATGGGTCACTAAAGCATTGAGCGAGGGGAGAGAGAAGATTTCCGAGTCCGTTTCTTCTCGAGTGTCGTATTTCATAATAATTAGAGACCGGATGTTTAGGCACTAAAAACCTGTAAAATAGGCAGGCAAATAGGCACTAAAAATTTTAAAAATAGGCAGTAAAATAGGCACTGAAATGCAACTCGAAATAATGAAGATAAATACTCAATACCATTAAAAATAGGTTCAGGTCATAGATAATGTTCAAAGAATATAGAAACATACCTGTTTGTTAATATCTTATTTTATTGTACATATAAAAACGAAGCTTGTTATGCATTCATACATACTGGGTGAACCTAAAAGATCTGCACATACTTCAGGAGGTGATTCCTGATATCAAAAGAAAACCTGTTACATGATGCATATCAAAAGAAGGCAAAAAGTCCTGTTGCATGTTGTGGAATTCCGCGTCGTGTACGAGTGACAGGGGTGCCATCTTAAAATTGAAAATCGTATTCTGACAATTGGAACGAGACATAAAAGTGTGCACATACTTCGGGAGGTGTTTCCTTACATTCAAGAGGACTTTTTGTCTTCTTTACATGTCACGAATCATCTGTCGAAGTATGTGTACGATTTTCGATTCCAAGTTGGCACCTCTGTCACTCGTACACGACGGGGAATTCGACAACATACAACAGGACTTTTTGTCTTCTTTTCATGTCACGAATCACCTCTCAACGTATGTGCACACCTATCTGTTCCGTTCCAATTGTCAAGATTTGATTTTCGATTCCAAGTTGGCATTACTGTCACTCGTACACGACACAGAATTCGACAAAATACAAGAGGACTTTTTGTCTTCTTTTGATGTAATTAATCACCTCCCAAAGTATATGCACATCTTTGAAGTTCACCCTGTATGTACATTGTAACGTAGCACGTGTTTGTATTTACAAACACTTATTATACGCATGTATGCGTCTTTATTTATGTTGTATAAATTATATATTTTCCCAATAAAGGCTTATTTTAAAGAAAATCCATAAAATAGGCAACATTAGGCACTAAAGCAATTATTTAGGCAGTAAAGGTCGAAATAGGCAAAATAGGGAAAATAAAATTGGCTTAAATCGAAACTATAACCCCCCACATAAACTTTGAAACGTTGTTTTTGATCATATCTTTAATATTAAAGAATAGGCATTTTGCCTAACATCCGGTCTCTAATAATAATCATAAATTTTCTGCGGAGACATTTTTTGTGTAAGGTCGTCTAAAAAATATTGAGCCTTTCGCACACGAGATGGCGTTATTATCTCAAATCTCTAGGTATGAGTCGCAGCGGGTTCGGCATAACACCATTTGACAGCGAAACCAATAGACGTGAAAAAAATTAGTATTCTCAGTATCAGCTATAAGATATTCCGCAGTGAAGTTGAGTAAATTTCTGAAACACTCCGCTATATTTTATAATTTTATTTCTTATAAAGGCACAAACGCTGTGCGGGTTTGTAAAGAAATTTGCGTTGTTTGTGGGCGAGATACCGTACCGATGTCCAAGATGCTTCTTGCAGCGGGCGAACAACCACAGCAAAAGTGAAAGAGATTCAGGTAAAAGTCGAGGAAGACCGGTATGTATGCATTCACGACATCGATAATGACGTAAACATTCATAATCAAACATTATTAAACTATTTGGAGATAGCTGACTACATAAAGAAGTTCGATGTTTGGGTGACACACGATCTACCGAAAACCATTAAATCGATCGAATTTCCATCTGCGAATCTCTACACTGAGAAAAATTCGTTATCCGGACAGCAGTATATTGTACAAATATACGGAATCCTTATGTTTACTACATAAATCAGTATGGAGTATACGATCCATATGTTACATACGCACTGCATTTTATCCCGCTTAGATGTTACATCATGCCATTGCAGGATGTTTCACAGCTAATAGTCTTCCGTATATTACATAAGTATACATATGTTACATACGTCAGCTATATGTTACGTCCATCTGAGATCCTGATCGCCTATACACAGTTCTTTTATTCGTAAGAAAAGTAGGTTTATTTGGAACACTTACGCGGAAAGTACGTATAAAATATACTTTTTTAGTTATACGTTTGCTGTACGTTAAGTCCAAAAACTTCAGGATTTACACATGTAGCCTAAGTTTTTACGTACGCCACCAGGGCCGTACTGCGCTCACCGGAAAAGTACTTTCCAGAGGGCCCACTCACATGTAAGTACTTCCCCCTCTACCGACAATAAAAGGAGTCCGGGAGTGTGACTCGGATCAAGTATGCTGAAAAGTCTTAAAATGCAGATTTAAAACCTTTTTTAGGCAGTAATTTCTCCCCTGACACTGACTGATCTGACGTAATGCCCAATCCTCCATTCTTCTGTTGCAAGTGTACAATCATCTGCACAAGCTCGATTACTTCATATCTCCCCCTAAAATAACAATGCCTTAAATTGAGGTAACATGACGGTAGGTTTCAAAGCACCCACCGTACAGTCCGGAGGTAGCTAATATAATGATAAAACATTTCAAATATCAGTCTTTTTAATTAAATAATATACAAACAAACAAACAAATTAATTAATTATATTGAAATTCCAGTTAGTATAAGTTATGTTGATCCTGCAAATAATCAATTAAAAGTTGTTTATATTTTGCTACATTAATCTTCTCTATAGCATTTATATTAGAACTTCTTTGGGTGTTATTTAAATAGTCAATGACTACCATTCCTCTAGTGATATTTCCTTGAGTTTCAACCATTGCGATGTATGGATTAGAAACCTGCACAATTTCTGGCTGAATTAAGACAGCAGCTGACATAGGATCTGCAAATAACCAATATTCTTCGTTTTGCATCTTCTCCAATCGTTCGACTCTATTCAGCAACTCTATCTGAGAACTATTCACCTTTCCCAGCACAGTAATTCTCCATTTCTGACAAAGTAATTTACAATAAAAGTAAGTAATAAAATACAAATATATTAAAATAATCTTAATGATATAAATGTCAAAGTATCAAACACAGTAAAGCTAAGAATTTAAGAATGGACAGAACCAAACCAGGTGTACCGAAATTCCAACTTTACTTTTGTGCTGGTTTGGAGAGTTTTGACAATAGTACAATACTGTACATGTATACGAATATACCTGGTAGCTACAGTCTAGGAAGAGTTACACAAACATTACGGGCAACATTACAACTCAATATATTATATAAGAATCAAAATGCAATATTTTTCTTGTTCAGCATTTACCAGCAACTGTGAGTAGAACAAAAAGCTTCAGTTCAGATACTGGAGTGTTCTTTCGGTTGAAGAACTTGATTTTTTTTAACCTTGCATGTTTCTGATAAATTATTGTACATCTATTATACTATTTTAAATAAATGCTATGGAATAACCTAAACGTACCGTACATGCTAGAAAAACTATGTCTTTATACTGTACATCAAGAAATATTCATTGAGGAAAACACAGCAACAATACGATTAATAGTAGAGATGAGTTTGTCTGGTTTCTAAATCTTTAGTTAAATTAGATCACTAGTTTCCAAACTGGGAGTGTGAAGAGTAGTCAAGGGGGCCCGAGCTGCTGACAGAAATAAACAACGAAATTATATTTTTTAAAAAAACTATTTGTTCTGACCATTTATAATTTAGGTTTAGCAAACCTTAATAGGCACGACGGGCTTGAGTACTAAATACTAAAACTGACCACTGGTCTCTTTTTACATTATCTGTAACTCCTAGTTTTTAAACTTATAGTATTGAGGAAGTATTAAAAAATGTGAGTTATATATTATCAATGCATAACGGATTTACAAAGATCCAGGGATGAATAATTAATTACGCTGTTTCTTATGGGTATTTAACAAATACTCTATTACGAGTGTTGTAGCAAAGAGGCCATAAATTACTATAAATGCCATACAAACATAAAATAACTATTGAGTTACAACTGTAGTTCTATAAGAACCACACTCATAAAAATAATACTACAGTGGTATATAGAAGTCTTACTGGAAACATTTAAATTGGTGAGATAAACTTAAGCACCTGGAATAAATAGTTCGATGTCTATATATGTCGATGACGATTTTGTATACGTCAACACCATCCGTGGGTATGTAAATGATTCGAGTTGCAATGATCTGTGACCGTTAGAACGCCCAGCAGAGTGCATTAGTGCTCTTCCTACGTGATTATATTATTTCAGCATTCCCTCTGACTTGAATGCATCACAAATTCGAATGGAAAGGGTGTTATATAACGCTGTTGTATACTCTCCTCTCCTGATACAAGTTGACCCTTAACCATTATAACTGGTCCTCAATATCCTGGGTATTGGCATTGGTGTGGATTTCATTTTCAACCTGATCCCTTGTGTGTACTATTGGGGACAGATTGAAGGATCTTGTTGGTCAATGAAGTACTTCAATATAATGCACGTAGCTCATAGAGACACGTGATGTGTATGGACAAACGTAGTCCTGTTGAAAGATTATACGAATATACTGTTTTATTTTAGGTAATACAAGGACGCAGGATGTCCGTGACGTACCATTGCGCCGTCAGAGTTCCCTAAATCATTACCAGAGGTGACCTGAGTGACACGAGTGACATCAGTACACTAGTGACACCAGTGTGCCTTTGCCCTTGGAGTAGTCATAATCGCAAACAATGGTCATCGAAGTGGTGCTGAACCGACATTTAGAGCTGAAAGTGCTACATTGCTGGTCAGCAATCATGCTTCCCAGGTATTGAACCGCTCCCAATGTAGCCACGTGTGTTATAGCGTTAATAGCAACCTACGAATGGGACGGTAATTCAGTAACCCGGTTGCTCCAAGTCATTCACCAGTAGTGCAGGATGCCTCAGAGTGTTGTATTGAGTCCACTACTTGTATCTAGAGATGCAAGTGCTCGGAAAAAAACCCGGCTTTTTTGGAAAAAAACTTGGTTTTTTCTGCTTTGCTTTTTTGCTTGGGAAATTTTGGGCTTTTTTCAAAATACTGCTTTAAATTAATAAAACAGACTGTGTATCGCTTCTCTATAACACAAAAAATCATTTAATTAGTGGTTGATGCTGATAATAATATAAAACATCGAAAATAAACTATGTATTTCGAAAAAATATTTCAAACAATTTTTCTTCAACATATTTACATTATGAATTCCACAGGATTAACCAATGTATATAATAAGAATTTTTTAACCTCCTATATACAAAAGTAAGCAGAGTTTGTAACAGTATGGATTGGCTTGAATTTTTGAACCAACCCTCGTATTATTTCAACGTCAATTCTTGGAAATAAAATGCGACTAATCAACAGTTGAAGGAGAACAAAGCTCAGGAATTTCTCTCCCAAAAGGTAGCTCATTTTTCCAGACAGTCTTGCTTCCCCCCGCCAACCCATATATGGTTGAGGTATTTAGCTACTCTCGTGGTATCCGCCCACGCAGAAGCCCTCATGACGATGACAGATTCTTACGTGACAATGTGAAGTCTATCAATAATCGTCGATTGTACTACTTATTCGAACAATTAGTTTTTTCAATGTGATTTCTATTAACCTATGGACCATTCACTATATATTATTAGCAATAGAATAAAGTCAAAACTTAATGTTTTCTACGAACTATATTTTAGTTTAGTCAGTGTATTCTTGCGCTGTGAACTGGCAACTATGTGAGGCGTGAGGAGAAGCGTGTGTGTTTTTCTAGCCACCATGTGAAGTACAAGGTACCAAGTTTCTGTCTTCACTTAAAGTATAGACATACGTAAAGTTTCAGTGTTTAACTTCCAAATTAATGTAAAATAATTTGTGGAACACAACGTTCGAATTTAAACAAACAAATTAGTGTCTTTTCACATACTAGTGAATAATGAAAACCACATTAAAATCAACGAAGAAACTTCTCTTTGATTCGTCGTGCATTGCAGAAATGAAACCATCGAGCTGTTATCTTCAAGTAGCAATGCAAACGAAATCTTCCTTATGAACGTGTGTGGATGTTCGTTGTTACGTCCGTCAATATCGTCGTGCGCGTTTATAGATCGTCGCGAAATCGCGCATTAGGGCCAATTTATCGTTGAACAAAATATTATTTACAATTTGCAAATGTTATTATTCTTGAATCATATGTAATCCGTACAGTGAAAGTGAATGATAATATAATGTTCGATTACAATTCTTGTTATTTTTTTAAAAAGTGAAGATAGTGTTAACCAAATGTGTTTAATAAGTTATTTTTTTCTTTTAGCGGTTCAAATGTGTACAAGTTAAAGTGTATGTGGCATAAAGTGTTTGCCAGAAGGTAAGGTATCAATACGCGGTGAAGGGCAAATATTACTTTCGTCTCCCACTATCCATCTGGCGTAAATCATCGCATGGCCGTCCTACCTTGCACTTTTTACAGGTATTGACCAGTGTATCTTGAAGCTGACGCAGCAGCGACGGTGGGTAAACGGCAAATGTCTCTAGTTAGTGTAACGCCCGAATCTTAGGACCGTGGAGGAGTGAAGATACTTGTTTATTGCCAGTCTCTTACGTCACTTTACTAATTTGTGCATTTGAATGATGTTATAAAGGAGACTTTGAGAGATCCAAGGTTCGAATCCCAATATTATTATTATTAGTCGGTCTTCTCGAACTGGAACAAGCAAGTATCGAACCCCATTCCCCTTATATCTGACGCACCGAACAAAGACAGATGCTTTAGTGGGAAGAAAGCGAATTTTTGAACTTCACTGTTTTATATTCAATGCCACCCCAGTGATTTTTGTGTTGTGTTTTGTAGTATAATATTTTACAATGTCAAGTCCTAACGAAATGGAAATACTGCTTGAAGCAGTACAAAAGCTGTCCGCAGATTTAGCTAACACTAACCAAGTGATAAAAGATAATCATAATGAGTTAGTTAAACAAGGTAATAGTGTAAAAGCAGAAATTACAGAGTTACGTGAAAAACATGAATTTTCAACTCAGGAACTTACGACTGGTATACAGAGAGTAGAAGCTGAGTGCAATGCTTTTAAAGTAGAAATTAAAGTTGAAATTGAAAATTTGAAATGTGAAGTTAGGGATTTTAAGGCAGAAGTAAATGATCGTTTCAATGAAATGAAAATTCAAATGAACAATCAGCTGATTGAGACACGGAATGAGTTGTCATTAGCTATCCAGCAGGTTGAAGCCCAAAGTTGTAGTTCACTAACTCAAATGAAGCATGATTTTCAACAGATTTCTAACACGTATGAGTGTAAAATCGTAGATCTTGAGGAGAAAATACGTAGCAATCGAAATTCGTTGGTAGACATTGAAAGTAAAATTCAAGCTCACCAAGCACAGGTAGTCCAGTGCATGCAAAAGGTAACTCTAAATGAAAGTAGTGTAAACAATTGCGGCATGGAAGTTGATCGAATTAATCAATCGTTACTTTTTCTCAAAAATACAGTAGATCGTTGTAATAACATTGTAGTAGAATTAACAAATGATAGGGAAAAAGAATCAAAACAGTATGTTCAAATCCAGAGTACTGTTTTGGAGGTTAAAAGTGAAATTGGTAACCTCAAACAAGAACTGCAAATGTTACAAGCTCAACTAAGCTTGACGCAAAAACAAATTCTGAACTTGCATGTGGAATCTAGACCTAGTAGCATTGCTAATACTCGTAGTGTAATTAATTCACTATACAGTAGTGTAGCTAACACCTCATCAACTCGAAGTTCCACTAGTCGTAGTAGCAGTAGCGGCACTAACACAAGTTATGAAGCTAATAGTAAACCAAAATCTAAAAGCAAAAACCGTAGTCGCATTCATCATAGAAAACCAGTTCAGATTACGAATGCTAGGCCCATTAAGCGTAGTGATATTGAATCGTTTGAAAAGTTCTTAGGACACGAAAGTGAAATCACAGCTTCAAACTTCTTGGAACTGTTTGAGAAAAATGTCAAATTAATGCAAATTCCTGAAGAGCAATATTTAGATATTTTAGATTTTTTGATGCAAGGATCTTCCAAATCTTGGTTCCTTACTCGTAAACCTGACTTTAGATCATATAGTGATTTTGTTTGTGCTTTCAAGCAACAGTTCGAATCTCCGCAAGTCGTAGCTGGCAAAATGTCAGTATTGCAATCCAAAAGGTACGACCCCAAAGCTGACGGTACAGTTTACCAATTCGTAGCAGATCGCTACCATAAAATTCGAGAATTGAATGAAAATGTTAGTGAAGCTTTTATTTTGAATACAATTAAATTGTTATTGCCTAATTATTTTCAGAAACAATTGGTTTTGTTACCATCTTTGGATTTGCAAACTATGTTAAATGTTGTTCAAAATCTTGAAACATTGTCAAAAAACAGTGACAATTTTAGAACAAATAGTGGATTTCTTAAGAAACAGATTCGTGTAAATCAGGTTAATGTCCAAGAAAATGAAAGTAATGAACATAACCTTAGAGAATCACAACATCAAAGCAAAAACAAAGGTAAAAAGCAACCCCACAGCAAAGGTAAAAATCAACATCTTAAGAATAAGAACAAACCTAGGAACATTCATTCTCAGCGTAACCCTGAAAACGATAATCAGTATGATAGGCAAGAAGGTATACATTACACTGAGACTAGGCGCGCTGATGATGGTGGGCATACGCCTCAACCATTTCCAACTTTTTATTCTGGTAACCAACCACCTTTCATTTCAAATTTTAATCAACCTCGTACCTTCCCTCCTCCTACATCATCAGGTAATCAGAGTAGACAAACACCGTTAAACTAGAAACGCTCTGCCGAGAGAGTGCTTCTGGTAGAGCTTATGAAAACTTTAGTAATAGTCACGATTTTAGTAACGAAGATGCACTCACCCCAATTTTTCCTGTGGAATATGTAACGTTGAGTAAAAACATTAATAATGTTGTTAATTGGGACTTAGATATTTCTGAAGATGAAATAGAAATTGATGAAAATGTAAGTAAGGGTAATAACACTCGCACTGCAGAAATTTTTTGTAAAGTATTAGATACTCAGTTGAAAGCATTGTGCGATACAGGGGCATCAGCATCCCTTATCAGTTTTGATGCATGGAAACGTATTTCTTCCGTAATTTCACATCCGCAATTAAAACCTGCACCACATATTCTCTTGGTAGATTATTCTGGTAAAAGAAAAAAGCAGGTTAAGGGTGAAGTAAATATTTGTGTGGAAATAGAACACTTGATGTTCGACATAAGAGTTCTGGTAGTAGATGAATTAAACACAGGTCGTAATTTCCTCACAGTCGCCCATGCGATGATAGATTTTTCGAAAAACGTAATTAGTTTTTCTGACGGAAAAGACATCATTGTTGTTCCTATGCTAATTGAAAAATCACATAAGAAAATAGTTGTCAACCTAAGAAGATTTTGACTTATGCTGATCGAATAAATAAACCTGTTGATACTGAGTTAGGTATTTCTGTAGAAAATATTAACTTGTCAGATGACAGTTCAGAGTTCGAACCCAATCATGACTATACATCTTCAGCATGTCCTGTAATTAATAGTTTGGTTTCACAAAAAGGTAAATTAGAACAAGAGTGGATCCGTGTTTTACATGAACGAGATCAGGCGTATTCACAGTTGAGAAAAGAGTCGAAAAATTTTCGAATAAAGGATCGTAACATAAATCAAGCAGTGGAAGAGAATTTTTTACTCGAGTATTATGGTTTACAAATGTCAGAGATTGATAATGAGATTCAAAATGCTCATGGTAATATCCAAAGTAAACAGGAAAATTGTGGGGACAAGGTATCAAATGATAATGTTATTTTTGAAAATGTGTGTGCTGTAGCAACAATAAACGAAATTAGGGAAAAGGTACGTGAATGTGATCATTTAAGTAATGAAGAAAAACAGCAATTATTTGATTTGTTGGTAAAACACCGTGATATATTCACAGATTATCCAGGCAGGTGTAATTTATATGAATATTTCATAGACGTTGACACTACTAACCCCATAGTAAAACGGCAATATACGTTACCCTACCATTTTAAAGAAAGCATTGACAAGCAAATCGATGAATGGTTAAAAGTAGGTGTCATTGAACCAGCAGTGTCGATACATAGCCACCCAATTTTCTGTGTACCTAAGAAAAACACAACTAAACCTAGAGTTGTAGTTGATCTGACTGAGCTGAATAAGCATGTTAAATTAAAACAATTGAAAGTAAATCGAATTGATGATTTATTGTTGAAATTTCAGGGTGCTAAGTTTGTAAGTTCAATTGACCTTGTGTCATCGTATTCACAAATTCCCGTGTCTGAGAAATCTCGTGATTTTATTGCCTTCTCTTGGAACGGTCATATGTACAGATTTACTGTTATCCCATTTGGATACATAAATGGTTCTGTTGCTCTCATAGATGCATTACAGAAGGTGTTAGGTTATGCATTGTATAATAAACTTGTTTCATATATCGACGATTTAAGTATTCCAACTTCTTCTTTCGAAGAACAATTACATTTATCAGATCAGTTATTTACTAAGTTGAGTGAAGCTAACATGACTGTTAATCTTTCAAAATCTTCATTTTGTAAGACTAGTTTTAATTTTTTGGGTTTTGTCGTAACACCTGAAGGTATTTGTAAAGATCCTTCTTACGTAGAAGTTATTCGCCAACTACCTCGTCCAACCAATATAAAACAATTGCAACGAGTTTTAGGTCTTTTCGAATGGTGTTCCAAATTTGTACACAAGTTTGCTGAACTAGCTGTTCCTTTATTTGAACTCATCCAGAAAGGGAAAAAATGGATTTGGACTCCAGAATGTGAACATAGTTTTCAGTCCCTTAAAGACAGTTTGGTTCAAGATGTATTACTCACTCACCCAAAACTTGATTCTGATTTTTCATTGATCACCGACAGTTCACAAGTGGCCGTGGCTGGCATACTTTTTCAAGAAATTGATGGTAAACGTAACATTATTGGATTCTGTAGTAAAACTTTAAATAAAGCGCAGCGTGCGTATACTACAACTGAACAAGAGGCGTTAGCAATAGTGATTTCTATTCGTAAATGGGGACATTTACTGTATGGTAAACATGTTAAAGTGTATACTGACCATAACTCTTTAGTGTACTTACATAAGATTAGAAATTGGAATTCTCGTTTAGCTCGTTGGAGTCTCGAATTACAAAGTTTTGATTTAGAAATCATTCATATTCGTGGAATTGATAATAAAGCCAGTGACGCCTTGTCACGTATAGTTTTAGCTCCTAAAACTGAAACTCATACGGTGAATAACCTTGAAGTGTTACCGTCATTTTTCGGAAACATGACCATACAGGAACTAATCGAAAAACAACGTGAACATACAGAATATGATTCAATAATAAAATTTCTTCAAATTCCCAATGACCCATACTCTAAGGTGAAAAACCGAAATCTTGAAAAATTTTATAAACTTGACAATGGTGTACTTTTGAACAGAAATTTCCATTTCCCAAATTCTTGGAGAATTTGCATTCCACCTTCATTAGTTCGTACTGTTGTAGAACACATGCATTGTCAACGAGGTCACTTTGGAATTGAAAAAACATTTGGTTTTGTAAATGAAATTTGTTACTGGAAATCCATGAGAAAAGATATCAGTAATTTTATCAATGATTGTATTGTATGTAAAGAAACGAAAGTAGAAACATCACCTCCGGCTAGACCAATGGAAAGTATTACTGTTAATGGTCCTCGTGTACTCGTTTCAATCGATATTTTAGGACCATACGTTTCTTCTTCCTCAGGTTATAAATATGCATTGTCAATTTTAGATGTTTTCACTAGATATTACACTTTGTATCCTATGCGAAATGCTACCACCAAATGTGTATTACGTTGTTTAGAATCGTTATATTTTTTGCACTTAGGTATTCCTAGTGCTATTCTGGTTGATAATGGTAGTTGTTTCATTTCTCGAAAATTCAAAGAAAAAATGTCAGAATATGGAATCAAAATACACTATGTAACAACATATCACGCTTCTTCTAACCCAGTTGAACGAATCCATCGTGAGACTAATCGACTGTTTAAATTGTTTTGTAGTGAAGATCATACTGCTTGGGAAAAATTCATTCCTCAAATTGTAATTTTGTTAAATTATTCTATTTCAAGTAGCTTAGGTGTAAGCCCTGCCAGCTTGCATTTGAATGTAAAACCCTCTGAAACAGTATTTAAGCATTTTGGTATTGTGGTCACTGAAAAGGACACAGATGAATATGTTTTGTGGGATAACAACTTAGTTATGGCAGATCTGAAAAGAACTGAAATAATTCGTAAAAGAAATGTTAAGCATAACCTGAAACAAAAAAGTAAATATAAGGTAAAAGAAAATGATTTAGTTTTCTTGAAGCAAACGAATTTGAGTTCAGCCATAGACAAAAGAATTTCAAAATTTCTTTCTCTGTACAAAGGTCCCCTGTTGTGTTCTAAAAAGGTCTCAGAAAAGGTTTTTGAGTTAACGGATCCACTCACTGGTAAATGTTTAGGATTACATTCAGTTGACAGATTAAAAGTTTGGAAACCTACTAAAGAAACAAAGAGCATTTGGCTTAATTTAGCTACTAAACACTGTGGAACCAAAAGTGATGAAATCCTAAAAGAACAGAGTAAAAGCTCAGAGTTGAATAGTTGTATTGAAGAAGTAACCTATGATTCTATCAATGCGGTAAAGGTAAATCTTTCAAACCAATGTGATTCCAAAATTAACTCCAATAGAATTGGTAAAATTCTTGATGAAATGTTAGAATTAGATTCATATTTAAAATATCTCACTGAATCATCATGGTGTAACGTACATAACTTAGAGTTTGCATTGACAAATTTTATTAATCCTCTCGTTTTGTTTAATTAGCATTCTGGTAAGATCACAGTGATCAACTTAGAATGACTGACTCCTACTGATGTGGTGGGCTACCGCAGCCTTGTTTTCCAACTAAACACGCCTACGTGGTGAACCACTGAGTCACAAAAAAAAATCACAGAATCAATGTTCAAACGCAAATGTGAGATTAGTAAAATGAATACTTACGTGGTAATTGTTAGCAACTATTGTTGCATTTACTTTGTATTAATCTTTTCGTTGAATACGAAAACATTTCAAGTAGTACTTGAAGACATTGAAGCAAAGGTCCCTCCACTATTATGGGTTATCCATATTATGTAATGCCCGGAGTAGGCAATTTTCTTATTAGTCCCCTCTATATTATTTTTGAATTTTAACCAAACATTCTATCTTTTCACTTTGCTTCGGGGATGGAAACCTATTAATAAATAATTGGGGTAGGGTCTTGTGAATTTAATGCAGGCAGTATATTTTCATATACTTCGAGCGTGACGAGCTCGCATATGCCTAGTTTATTTCATTTCATAGTAAATGAAATATTTTTAGTGTTATATTTACTTATGTGCCTTTACCATGTAATTTTAATAAAATATGAATTTGTTTGCACTATATCATATGTTTTAGTTGTGTTGAATTATTTTGAATATTCTTAGTGAATAGTTTGTGTTGATATGTCAAAGAACATATACTTTTGAATTTTACGAATAATATTGGTGTTTCAAATATAATAAATTTTTATGCATTTAGGCGTAAGGAATATTTTATCTTTATGAAAAGTAAAATCATAATAAATTGAATTACTTAGTGATATATGCTATTTTTGAGTGATATTATGTGTTTATCTGAAAATTAAGAAGTACTATTGCAGTAAATTTACCATTTCAAATTTATTGGTATACATGTAGTTTGTATTGTGTATTTTTAAATATGGCATTGAATACGATACCTTACCAAATGTAATGCTTTATTGAATATATTATTGTATTGAATATATTAATATGTTTGTGTAATTTAGTTTGAATTTTGAAAAGACATTATGAAGTATAGTGTTGAATAGTACTTTGAATTGCTAGTAATTATTGATTTATATTCAAATATTGAAATTATATTTGTGTTTACATTTCAAGGAATGACTGAAATAAATGTAAAATATAAACAAATAATAAAAATGAAAGGACTCAAAAGACATTTACGAAATGGCCCTCGCGTTATCGTAAATGGCCCTCGTGTTCGTTATTCTTCGAATTTCGCGATCATGTGCGTTCGAGTGAAGCTACAAACTGTTATTCTTCAATGTGAACGAACTTAAAATGACATTAACCCTCTATAGACTAATGAAGTGCTGTGATTGCTGTTGTGTTGCAATGTGGTTAGGAAGATTTGGATTCCAGGGTTCTTGCCCACTTCTGTAATACCTTCAGTGGACAGTCCGTCGGCCCCCATATGTAACAGTATGGATTGGCTTGAATTTTTGAACCAACCCTCGTATTATTTCAACGTCAATTCTTGGAAATAAAATGCGACTAATCAACAGTTGAAGGAGAACAAAGCTCAGGAATTTCTCTCCCAAAAGGTAGCTCATTTTTCCAGACAGTCTTGCTTCCCCCCGCCAACCCATATATGGTTGAGGTATTTAGCTACTCTCGTGGTATCCGCCCACGCAGAAGCCCTCATGACGATGACAGATTCTTACGTGACAATGTGAAGTCTATCAATAATCGTCGATTGTACTACTTATTCGAACAATTAGTTTTTTCAATGTGATTTCTATTAACCTATGGACCATTCACTATATATTATTAGCAATAGAATAAAGTCAAAACTTAATGTTTTCTACGAACTATATTTTAATTTAGTCAGTGTATTCTTGCGCTGTGAACTGGCAACTATGTGAGGCGTGAGGAGAAGCGTGTGTGTTTTTCTAGCCACCATGTGAAGTACAAGGTACCAAGTTTCTGTCTTCACTTAAAGTATAGACATACGTAAAGTTTCAGTGTTTAACTTCCAAATTAATGTAAAATAATTTGTGGAACACAACGTTCGAATTTAAACAAACAAATTAGTGTCTTTTCACATACTAGTGAATAATGAAAACCACATTAAAATCAACGAAGAAACTTCTCTTTGATTCGTCGTGCATTGCAGAAATGAAACCATCGAGCTGTTATCTTCAAGTAGCAATGCAAACGAAATCTTCCTTATGAACGTGTGTGGATGTTCGTTGTTACGTCCGTCAATATCGTCGTGCGCGTTTATAGATCGTCGCGAAATCGCGCATTAGGGCCAATTTATCGTTGAACAAAATATTATTTACAATTTGCAAATGTTATTATTCTTGAATCATATGTAATCCGTACAGTGAAAGTGAATGATAATATAATGTTCGATTACAATTCTTGTTATTTTTTTAAAAAGTGAAGATAGTGTTAACCAAATGTGTTTAATAAGTTATTTTTTTCTTTTAGCGGTTCAAATGTGTACAAGTTAAAGTGTATGTGGCATAAAGTGTTTGCCAGAAGGTAAGGTATCAATACGCGGTGAAGGGCAAATATTACTTTCGTCTCCCACTATCCATCTGGCGTAAATCATCGCATGGCCGTCCTACCTTGCACTTTTTACAGGTATTGACCAGTGTATCTTGAAGCTGACGCAGCAGCGACGGTGAGTAAACGGCAAATGTCTCTAGTTAGTGTAACGCCCGAATCTTAGGACCGTGGAGGAGTGAAGATACTTGTTTATTGCCAGTCTCTTACGTCACTTTACTAATTTGTGCATTTGAATGATGTTATAAAGGAGACTTTGAGAGATCCAAGGTTCGAATCCCAATATTATTATTATTAGTCGGTCTTCTCGAACTGGAACAAGCAAGTATCGAACCCCATTCCCCTTATAAGTTGGCAAGAACCGTGGTTGTTTTTGAAAATGCCAAAAACCCGTTTTTTGGGGGATGTTTAAACCAGGCTTTTTTGGTTTAAACCAGGCTTTTTTGACTTAGATTTTTTGCTTTATGTATTTATATTACATATTCACAGAAATAAGTTTGTTTCGCCTTGATGTTATTATGCAACAGCGGGGTTATGCCGAAAGAACTCCCATAAGCTTAAAGAAGTGCGGTCAGTAAATTTCTTAAGTTGAGAATCTCCCGCCCTAGCCATTGGGAAAATCTCGTGATTACTTGAAATGTAAGACAATAACGGGAAAATCCTGTTATTGCTTTGCATGTAAAATTTAAAGGTCAACGTACCATAATCAGTACGCTAAAACTGAGGTATTAAATTACAAATTTAGTACCGGTACGTAGATATCATTGAAAGTCTAATCCAAGCTAATGTTGGAAGCTACGTAGGCAATCGATAAATTTTGCCAATTTCTATCAATATATTTAAGCAATATTGGCTTCTTTATAAAACAACACGCATTTAGGCATGCAGAAATATACAATTTGATTTGTTTCGTATATTTAGGCTTAACATCCTTACGAAATACCGAGGTTATCAAGGAGAAGACTTTCGCTTAAACTGACATCCGAACCGCTACTTGGGTTACGCATGAAAGAAGGTTTGTGGTTCGACCGAGAATTGAACATGGGACATCTTGATTAAAAGGTGAAAGGGAAATAAAACTATTGCAGGTGGTTTGATATCTGGAAACGTTACCATGAAATTCACACGATTCGCATTTTTCATTCTTTTTATTTTTGTGGTTTAAACCAGTTATTAAAAAAAAAAAAATGGTGTAAACCAGCCAACCCTAAAAGTAAACACTTCTTTTTAAAGAATACACAAATAACTAGCAAAATAGTATGTAGTATTTTTACTTCAAAATATTCCATACCCTCTTTTTGAAACAAAATAAAATTAAAATAAAACATAAGAGAAATACTTAGATTTATATGATACACTTAAAGGCTGCACATCTAGAGCTTTTGGTTCTGTATATTCTTGAAATTCTACAGTTAAGTTTTATAGAACCACCATCACAGTTTACCCAATCCTCAAGTTTTCTGAATTTTTAACAAGAGGGATTCGACATATCATTACGGAACTCCCCCCCCCCCAAAAAAAACTACGGAATATATTTAAGTTAAGCTAAATACAACTCCACAACAAACATGACTGAGTGATTAGCTTTTGCGCTTCTATCGGGAAGTCCGGGATTCAACCAGCATTCGACCATTCTGACAAAGCTTTTCTTCATTCCATCTGTGAATGTAGAAATAGTGCGTGTACTGTGAGTTGGGCGACTTCCTTTTTTATTGTTTTTAAATCGTTATTATTACTAATTACCAGCAGTGACGGTTTTGCGAAGGTTAGGGGGGCGGTCTTTCGGACTGAAGCCCGTTCCCCAAAGTTACGGAATGTCTGCAACAAACGAAATATCTATTATTTATGCCTTTACTCATAACTTTAAGCTCCCGTCAAATAAAAATTACGAATGTTTAAAAAACTAAACATTAGTAAGAAACCCTTCCCAAAATACTTTTCTAAATCCGCCACTGATTCTCAGTATAAAATGATTTTTAAAGTTGTATCCGGAAGATTATTGCTAAACATATAAACGAAACGAAATATTATGCCTGTACTCATAAACTTCAAGCACTTCCCAAATAAAATTAGGACTTTTTAGGAAACGAAACAATCAGAAAAAAACCCTCCTAAAGTACTTTTCTAAATCCGCTACTGATTATTTGTATAAATTGGTATTCAAGGTTGTGTCCGGAAAATTATTGATAAATCACTTCACAGCTACAGTATAACAGAAATATGGAAGTACGGCTTGACGGATATATTGAAAAACGTACGCTTTGACGGATAAATAGAAAAACGGGCAAGTTTAACTTTTGCGCTAGAAGCTAGAGTACTAAAAGCTCTTAGAAATGAAACACGGATGACAAACTAGAGAAGAAAAGAGATGTCGATAACTCAAAAGTTAAAATAAAGTTAAATAGCCTCTAAAATTACCCTCAAATACTACATTCTTCATGTTAGCTTTAATTCGTAAAACACGTGCTCCATCCATCTTGATGGTGAATTTCAGAGCGAAATATCACATTCAGGTCATGGAATTCTTATCTAACTATAGAATATACTATAAGAAAGCTATTTAGATAGAAAAATCATGAAGTTGAAAAAAGCCAAAATTTCCAAAATTCTCGTTTTTTTTCCCAAAAAGCCGGCTTTTTATGTGAAAAAAACCATCGATTCAAAAAAACCGGCTTTTTTGCATCTCTACTTGTATCCGAATGGCAGGCGTAGATGTGAAGGAGTTACGGTGTGCTTGGTGGCCAGTACACAGATCCTACCTTGGTATGATCAAACTTAGTCGACCGGAACCCTGACGATGCGTGTGGTTTCCGACACGTTTCCATTCAGTCCAACACTGGACCACTGTCACATCTGAATGACTCGATATTGCACAATTCGACCAGCCAACCACATGCAGACCCACAATGAGACCCCTTTCAAATTCTATCAATTGTTGATAATGTCGTTACACAATTGATAGGCTTTCATAGTACTCAATAACCGGGTGATTAATGAAAGTGAATAAATGTGAAAGAAATTGATAGAATGAAAATGTAGGAGGAAAACGGATAACCTCGAGAAAATTCATGGACATGATATTTCCACCACGAACTTACTTTGCTATGGATGTTACATATA
The DNA here is from genome assembly GCF_964235325.1 of Thermobia domestica. Lineage (NCBI taxonomy): Eukaryota > Metazoa > Arthropoda > Insecta > Zygentoma > Lepismatidae > Thermobia > Thermobia domestica. The sequence goes on along the minus strand of NC_137455.1, from coordinate 50,126,800 downwards.
TATCAAAGCTTAACCGAGAGACTCTGTAAAACTCCTCGTTTAGAATAATGTCTTTGAGAGCTTTGTTAAATCTCTTTGTATAGCCTTCATTCAAAACACTGTATTGTTTCCATTAAGGGAAGATGAATAAATATGAAATAACGTTTGAAATGTTTAGGACATGGTATCTTGATTAAGAAGTGTCACACCAGGAATCAAAGAAATGAATTGTTGGAATTCAAGTAGTACTATTGAATATCATCAATCAACTATAAAGTTCTTCTGTAATGCTGCAGAGATGATATTTTGCCTGTTTATGGGTCGCTGGGACCGTCTGGGTTTGTCTGGGTCGCCGAGCCTGTCCAGGTCAAACCCAGTCTGACAAGCGAGGCATAGACCTAGATGACCCAGACAAAACTCGTGACCGATGACCCGTTCCATCTCTCTGCTAAAGGGTGTTCCATAAAGAATGCAGCTTTTAAAATGCCCGCCATTTCTGTTCTAGTAAATTGGCAGCACTGAACGTTACACGATTTCCCATCTGTTGTCTTTGTGGTTAGTTGTAACGGAGTGCTGATTGTCATCTGTTTTCTGTACGGGTAGTCATGGAGCGGTTGACGACGTAACAGCGTGTTGTCACAATGAAACCTTATCACTAATGTGGTGAATGAAGTGCAGAGACAGTTTACAAACTCCGTAGAATGTGTAGTCAACGTAAAATGCACCGAATAATTTGACTGATGAGACTGATCGCTAAATTTGAGAAAATCGGTTCGGTTGTGGATATTAAACCCTTGGAGCGTTCTCTTGTTAGTTAATTGTTCTGGGAGAAACATGGCATTTATCCCGAAGTTGGTCGTCCGCCTGGTTTTCGACAAAAAGCATAATTAACCCTACACCACTCGCGCGGTGTTAGATATCAACAACCCTCGCGTGGGGTCACAGTGACCCCACTTTATATTAAACGTATTTTTTGTAAGTATTGTATTTGTAAGTACGTACGAAAAAAGTTAATAGCATATTTTTTGTAAGTATTGTACTTTTAACATGATTATATAGTGGGGTGGCCGGGTCAGAATTGCCAACTTTCTAGGAGAGCCAAAAAAATATCCCTCTGGGGTCACATTTACCCCGCGCGAGGGTTGCAGGGTTAAATAACAACTATGAAAATTTAAAAGTCGTCAATTTTTAGGACCGCTTTAAAAGGCTATAATAGAGTATGGTAGGGTGGAGTAGAGGAAAGTAGGAATAAGTAGGGTAGGATAGGATCGAGTTAGCTTAAGATTAGGGAAGTTTGAACCTATTTTGTTAAACTTAATAGTGTAGTTTCTCGTCTCTGTGTAAGGCTAGTAACTGGAGCGTCTCTGTACATCTGGAGCCATGTTCAGAATGCAAATGCTCGTTACGTTCCCACAATCTAAATGCACGTTACGTTCCCACGATGCGGTAACCTTGCGCGAAGTAGTTCCTTCCGCATGCCAAATAGTTCTGTGTTTAAAACTGCTTATAAAGAAAAATAAATACAACTTCCCTTCTCCTTACATGATATCAAGCGCACAAACGAGCAAATGATCTATTTCTTTCCGGTAAATTTTCGAAATTTTGCCAGAAACGGATGACCAACTTCGGAACTTAACGCGGGAACATCGCCATCATGAGTGATAATATTGCTGTAACATTAATTTTAATGTTATGTTTAATGTTTAACATGCTGCTAACTTAGTTATTTTTAGAAATTTAAATTGACAAACCTATTGCAAAATTCTAAATAAGTGTAATAATATAAACCATGTTAAAACAAAACCCACATTATTCAAAACCATGTTATCTAAGATATTTTTGTCCAACATTTTGAGGACTTTTGCTCTGTTTAATTCCACCATATCAATATCAGTATATGCTTGTATGAGATTATGTTAAATTACTCGCACCCTTCGCCACAACTAATTACGAGCTATGAATAAATCGTATATACCTACCATTGAAATTAGATTTGTTCGTGCAGGTGTTTCCCATGGTAACATATGAATGATTTGTGAACTCTCACTTAAGACAATTTTTGCAGCTTCAACATCCTGGTAAAAGTTAAATTCTGCTCCAGGAACAACGTTGCCCATTCCTGAAAGAGTTTTCTTTTTTTATTTTCACACAAAAGCAAACAAATTGGATGATAAGAAAGCAACAACACATCAAATATTTCATCCAGATATGTGTATTAAATAATTTTGTATAATCGTAAACTGTTTAAGGCCAGGTGCATATTGACGTTAGGAAGGTCAGCCAAACAGAGCAGCAAATTATAATATTAGTCACTCTATTTTGTGTCCAAATTTAGGCCGCCCGAATATTGACCAGAGCACAGGACAGTCGAGAGCCAAAGGTCAATATTGGGAACCTGCTCACCCAAAATTTCGACAATTTTGAGGTTTTAATATTTAAATTGTAGTTGCATATATCCAAATTTCGGTTGTCCCATAAATTTGGTGAGATTAGTCTATCATCTACTTAAATTTTAACAAGATTCGCTTTATTGCGTTCTGTTGTTAAATTGTATATTTTGCACCCTAATTATAATAGACTCACCTAAATTTGATACCGGTTATCTATATCATACACTCAATTTTAGGCAATTTTAATCCATTCACTAGATGAAACAGTTGGAGCTCCTTCGTGGCTAAGCGGTTAGCGTACGCGCCTTTGGCGTGGGAGACCCCGGTTCGGTTCCCGGCGGGAGCTCATGTGGTTTGGATTCCACGTTAATCAGTAGGTCCCTTCTCATATAGTCTTGCTGGTGAAAGGGAGTTAAAATCAAATTAAACTCAACATTAATTGTTTCTTAATGCAAATCTTTAAAAAAAAAATCTTGGCAGTTCTTGCACCCAAATTTCGGTTGACCTACCTAAATTTCATTCATTTGAAGTTTAGCGATTTTATTGCCCTTATAAGATTATATTGTATCATTACAACTCCTTTTGGACCATACATTTGGGAAAAAGTAAAAGATAGAATGTTTAAAGATAACTTCTAGTCCTAAAATTTTAGCTGTCCTATTCAAATTCCAAAATTCAAATGTTAGTTGTTCTGTTTATATTTTGGTTGGAGTTCGTGATTGGCCAATCTGAATTTTGATAATTTTGTCTTTCATGATTCGTAAGAACTATACTTAAATTTTGATGATTCTAGGATTTATATGTACAAAATTTAATTTTGGTGAAACTAATGTTATTTTTCAGATGTGTTTTACATTTCTGAGATATGTTAACCCTAAAAATTTAAAAACTTAAAACTCTTTATATTCAGACTATGAAACCTTATATGCATGTTTTTTTTCAATATTTATAATGAAGTGTCAGACTGATATATATATATATATATATATATATATATATATATATATATATATATATATATATATATATATATATATACAAAAATTGCGTTAATTTGACTCTATCCGTCACCGTTTCTGAAATACGTATTCTTAAAGATTTAAAAATTTTGGTTCTGAAATTGGCAGTAAGAAAATTGAGAACTTCGATAAATTTCAAAATTTTTATTTGCTATCTTTAACGCGTTGCCAATAGCATTTAAAATGTTTAAAGGATAAATTATAGGTTGTACAATATCTAAATTCTGCTTTTTAAGAATTTTTTTGCTGTTCCATACTAACTGAATTGTTAAAAGGATAACACCACAAACAATGTGTAAAATGAGTTTCTTACCGAGAATATTTCCTCCCATAATGTGAATTTCCTTCAATTTCGACGTAAATTCAGGATCCAATTTCATTGCCAAAGCAATGTTAGTTAAGGGACCTAAACCCAACAACGTAATTCTTCCTGAAATTAGAAAAATATATATGGTATTTTTCTCACAGTCAACACTATAATCTCAAGTTCTTCGTAACTTGAATTTATATGATCATGCACCAATGAACGCAAAATATAACAAGTAAATTGCATTAGACGCAAATGTTAAAAGAGTTCTTGAGAATACTATCCTGATTGTTAAAGGGAAATATGTTGTTCTGTTACGCTATCCTGGAATGTTATACAACTATGAGTAAGAGATTTGTAATGTTGGTTGTAGAGAGACAAGGGGCATAATAAGAATTCCTTACAATAAACAGCAAACCTCTTAGTGCGTCACAATAGTTTCTAACAGTAAACAGTTACCTTAATAGATGTCGCTACGTGCTATATCACTTACCTGCCTGACGTTAATAGGTGTAGTATTTGTGGGATTGTTGTGTATAATGCATAAGATTACCACCTTTCCTAAACAAAATGTGGAAACACATAATAACCCTAGTGAAAGGAAAAAGAGGGAGAAGAATGTATCATTGGTCCTTTATTCGTAAAGTCTGTTGCGAAGAGCGAATCATATTATCTAATTGAAAAAAGGAAAGCAAGTCAATTTAGAACACACAGGCGTTGTATCATATAATAACTGGTAGTCTAAAAAATATTGAGCCTTTCGCACACGAGATGGTGTCAAGTGTCCCAAATCTCAGGATGTATGAGTCCAGACAGGACAGGTGTAACGTCAATTGAAAGCTGTCAGATAAAACTAGTAGACGTGGGAAAAGTGTTGGGGTTCTCATAATCAAACGCAAAGGTATTGTGCCGTGAAGATAAGTTATTATTATTTTTTTTTTCGCAAAACGACACTACATTTTAAAATTTTATTTCGATAAAGATGCAAATGCTGCACATGCCCGTGAAAAAAATTTTATTTATGGTCAAGATTCGTTACCAAAAGATGGTTCAAATCTCTTTTCGTTCTGGATTTCGATGCCAAATATACTCCTCGCAGTGGACTAACAATCACAGCAAAAGGTGGATAATATTCTAGCAAAAGTTGAAGGAGACCGGCATGTAAGCAGCTAAGACATTGCCTATGATCTAAACATCGATGACCCGTGTTAAACCATTTAGAGAAAACATGCAAAAAAAGAAGAAGAAGAAGAAAAAGAAAACAAAAATTGACGTTTGGGTGACACAGGATTTGAGTAGAGAACATTTACTCCATCGAATTTGCAATTGCAAATTTCTATTGAATCGTGACGAACTCGAGTTATTGATCAGAAGTGATGAACAAGGAAACCTATGGTCACAATGTGCTAAAAAGTCGTGGTCAAACTGAGGAAAATGTTCACAGCCTACACTGACGCCCAGAAAGGTTATGCTGCGTGTTTGGTGGGATTGGATAAGCATCGTGCATCATAAAGTGTTGCTGGCGGACAGAAAACTAGATTCGGACCTGTACCTCGACAAATTGTGCTAGTGCACCTAGCAATTTAAAACATACGGTCGGAAGTGGTCAACAGAATGGATGTAGTTTAACACGCTTACATTATACTACGTATAGTTTTAATAACCCGTCAGAAATTGAGACAATTTGTCTGGGAAGTATTCATGCATCGACCGTATAGAACGGACCTAGCACCGTCAGACTATGATTTGTTCCCATTTCTGCAGAACTTCTGAATGATGTAACGTTAGTTTCAAAACAGGGCTGTAAAATCTACGTCTAACATTTTTTAGAACACAGAAGATCCACAGCAATGGACGGGATTATAGTTTACAGCACTTCGTTATCTCAAATTGTTCCATAGATATGATAAACATTGATAAAATTGGCAACACTGCTGAAAACAGCGTTGTTTTAGTTCTCTTTTATAGCATTACAGTAATAGCTTTCAGCACCTGTAATTACAACGAGTTCTTGCAAATACATGATTTAAGCAGTGTTCCTCTCTCCTTATAGTTGTTTTGTGCAAAGTTTCGCTTTTCTCCCTCGTTTTCTTACTCCGTTATCACGGTTGGGCATTATAAATGATGCACCATATATATATGCCTATATAATGGTATATATGGAGGATAGTTCTTACTTGGTCTCTTGCTACCTTTCTTTTTCTATTCAATTTATCTCTATATACAACGCATTAATCAGATTTCCCTATCCATTTCAATTCCTTCCTATGTAGATTTCCCTTCATTCACAGTTCAACTTTCTATAAATTCTTTCACCTTCTCTCTTCTTCTTTCGTTACCAGTCATTGGTTAAGCGATAGCAAAAGCGGGTGGTTGCAGTCACAGACTACTTTGACTTACCAGGTATTAGTTTTGTATTATCATTCGTCAAATACTCGAAAAGAAGTGGAAATACAATACAGAAGTATCTATTGATTTTAGAAAGGCATACGACTCACTTAGGAGAGAAACATTCTACAACGTCCTTACAGAATTTGGAATACCGAAAAAGCTAATTAGATTAAGTAAGGTATGTTTAAATGAATCCCAAAGTAGTCCGGGTAGGAAAATTTTTGTCCACGAGCTTTTACGTCGAGAATGGCCTGAAACAAGGAGATGCATTGTCGCCATTATTATTTAACTTTCTCCTGGAATACGCTATAAGGAAAATCAAAGTTAGCAACCAGGGCCTAGAGTTGAACGGTGTTCAACAGGTTATGGCATATGCTAATAATGTAAATTTAATAGGGGATGATAAGAGAACAATAGAAAGAAATGCAGAAGTCCTATTAAACGCTTGCAGTGACTTGGGGTTTAGAAGTAAATGCATACAAAACTAAATGCATGGAAGTGCGCAATACGGCAAATTATGAATGAGTTAAAATATTAAACAATACTTTTGATGAAGTGGATAGTTTCAAATATCTAGGATCAATATTAACAGATAAAAATCATATTCTCGAAGAAATTAAATGTCGACTAAAAGCAGGGAATTCATGTTATTATTCAGTTCAAAATCTCTTGTCGTCGCGAATTCTGTCGAGGAATTTGAAGCTTAAAATATACAAAACGATAATTATGCCTGTTGTTCTGTATGGCTGCGAAACATGGTCACTTACTCTGAGGGAAGAACATAGACTGAAAGTATTTGAGAACAAGATCCTGAGACGAATATTCGGACCCAAGAGGAACGGGAATGGGGAATGGCGGAAACTTCATAACGGCGGAACTACATAATTTATATGGTTTACCAAACATTATTAGGGTCGTCAAGTCTAGGAGGCTTAGGTGGGCGGGTCATGTAGCTAGGATGGAAGAAAGTAGAAACGCTTTCAAAGTTTTGACTGGAAGACCAATCGGAAAACGACCATTAGGAAGGCCTAGGCGCAGATGGGAGGACAATATTAAGATAGATCTCACAGAGATTGGAATACAAAGTAGAAACTGGACCCAGTTAGCTAAGGATAGAAGTCAGTGGAGAGCTTTTGTGAACACGGCATCACGGCATTGAACCTCCGGGTTCCATAAGTCATAGAATTAGTTAGTTAGTTCAGGTATTAGTTTTCTTTATTTTTCTTTACTTATTTACTTATTTATTACTTTGAAAATAATACACGTCAGTTGGATATTTCAGTCACACCAACCCAATACTCTACAACACATATAACATGCGGCCTATGTAACTGTTCAGCCTATTTCTTTCAGCACTGATGCGTTTCCTCTCCTAGACAAAATATTTGGAGGAACGCATCCTCTCCATCCCGACCCAGAAATATGTATGCATGGTTTTGCTGCTGTCTGCCTCTTCGAGGGTGATCACTTACTTAGACCATCCATAATCCCGCTCAAAACTTCCATCACAATCAAAGAATGGAAGGGGCCGCCGTGGCTCAGTGCTAGAACGTTCGCTTCTGGTGCTTGGGGTCCTTTTTTATCCCATGTCGCGCGAAGTGAACTTTGTGGTAGACAAACACCGTGTTTGTAGGTTTTCTCGGGATTCTACTGTTTCCTCCCACTTGCTTCATTTCACCATTTCATTCATTACTCATCATCACCGTCTCCTTTAGCCTAGCCGGCATAACCATGGAACGTAAAACAAATATTTTTTCAAAGAATGGAATAACATAATGCTTGGTTTCGTTTGTTAAAAGGCATATTTCAAGAAATTGTTGGAGCTTACAAAAAGTAGTAGAATTGTTAATTAATTACTTGAACTCTCTGATTATTTTCATCGTTCCAATTACGCACACTCAGGCACACCAGAACTTTACAAGATGGAAGCAGGAAAGCAGGCACATACGCCGGAATTTATTTCGGGGGTCCAAAATCAATATGAAAATAATTAAAATTTGTAAAATCAGCCCTAAATTTGGAGTAAATTTACAGAAAAGTTGGAACTTGGGGGGTCTGAACCTCCATCATCCATCCCCTGCGTATGTCTCAGCAGAGCAGTATAACCAGGTATTGAAGTGACCAATCTTACGAAAACAATCTCTTATACTCATAAGAACATTACTTAAATTTTTCTCTAGTAACTTTAAACTAGTTAAATTACGAATGTATTGATACTATAATATGTAATAAAGCATCACAATAACATAAAATATTGTTCCACTCCTATATGTCATAGTTTAGAGAAGTACTCACCAGGGTATTCCTTCACCAGCCTAATAAGGGCGCTCACTGCATGCTCCTTTTCAGTTTGATGATAATCGACAACATTGGGTTCCTCAATATCTCCAAATCCATCTTTACCAAAGTAATGCTGAGGAGGTGGTGTGTGGACAAGGGACTGTGCAGCTCCTCGATAAACGGGAATCTAGTAAAAATAAGTGCATAAACATGCCTATTCGATAGATTCATTTACACATGTATACAATAGTTAGCAACTTTCCTGTTATAGACTTTAACAATTCGATAAAGAATTGTTACTGGTACATTACGCCTCGAAACATCACAGAATCGGTAATATTACGGGTGCAAACATGCCTCCCGAAGTCTAATAAAGCCTGTAACTTCTTATATGCGTACAGTCTATTTCGAATTTTCAATATATTTTGTAGAATTACTGTATTACATATTACGCATTCACTGTCATTTTAACCCTAAAAACCGATCTTTCTGCTTCTTAAATCTCTGATTGTGATTGTGTTTACCTAGGTATCAATCAATCGAGGTGACAATGGCTTCAAAATTAATTGGATGATTCTATTTTGTGAAGTCTTAAAATGCAAGTTCAGAACGCTGGATTCTAGTTCATTACCTTATAGTAGTAATAGAGTGAAAACTTATCTTAACTACCATACATTATTAAGTTTTATTACATCGTGGTAAGGTTATAATGCTGATGTTAGTATGTCCCACAACACTCGCGGCACAATGGGCTTCTATTGTATATCGTTAGTAAAGTTACTATCGTATTCCTATTTATATCGGAGTTTATATTTTGAGAGTATATATATATATATATATATATATATATATATATATATATATATATATATATATATATATATATATATATACCTTGAGAATCTCATATCCACATCATCAAGAAAGACCTGAAATGACACTACTGGACGGGATTTATTCTCTCATTCTATCCCCGTTCAAATAAGTCTCAGGGATTCACTCAGCCTCTGGACACCTGGAAAAATCTAAGAATATAGACAACCAGAGCGTAATGTTGGCAACTCTATCCCTCCATGTTCCGAGGTCATGGAAGTAGTATTACCTCGGTAACCTCCGTGGAACAGAACGACTTGTTCCGAAAGAAGTTTACTTTAACCTTTTATACGTATCTCGTTTGATTGTTTATTGCAAGTGCCAGAGTAATTAAATACTTCCTAGAGAATATTTTAGTTGTTCCTGGTTACCTTAATAGAATTAATATGCTATTATAGATTATTGTAGCAAACCATCAATATTGAAGGTTGCATATGCTTTATCTATATACTAGCAGAATACTACTTTTTCACACGTGGAGAATACGTTTCATTTTGAACATAAAGAGCTGAATTATGATTTAAATTGCTTCGAAAGTGTCATTGTTTGTCTCAGCGATCCCGAAAACTATATATATATATATATATATATATATATATATATATATATATATATATATATATATATATATATATATATATATATATATATATATATATATATATATATATATACCTCTGCATATAGATTAAAATGCTAGCCAATTCCTTTCGACAATGAAATCTCGGAAACCACAAGCTCTACAAAAGTACTGGTTTCGCTGGTCAATTCCAAATTTTGTGTTATTTGCCAGTACTCATTTAAATTTTCCAAAAAGAAAAAAGAAAGTGCCGTTATTTTTGTTTGAGGTATAAGATAACATTTCTTAGGGTGTTCCTAAGGTTGATATGCTTGTGTTAGAGAACCGAAGAAGAGTTACGTTTAGCTGGTTGATGGACATCGCATGGGCAAAACCTATTGTATATTGGCAACTTTAAAGGCCTGTAGAGGCTTGATGAGAAGTACTCGGATATGGATTTAGAAGAAAGAAAAAATTAATTCATTTCACTTCAGCTATCATTCCTCCAAATTTGCCACAAACTCATCCCAACATCTATATATTAAAATTCACAATGTTTATCAACAGCAACTCACTCCCTTCATAAGTTATCCCGTTCTTCACTTCTGTCTGTAAAGGGATATGCACAGATATAGTGAGGAAATGAGAAGGAAATTGATGCTCATATTAGAATGATGTGCTGTGTTGACAGCACAGATTCAGTTAGTATCGTATAGTTTTAAAAGGGGGTGTTTAAAGATCGTCCTTCTTTCACTTATTATAGTCATAAAAAGTAAAAATGTTTATAAGAGCCAGTATATCGTATGTATATGAAATTCATGTATGTATATGTTATATTTCTGAAGAAATATATTAAAAATATTTTATCAAATCACATAAAGAATCCGCAAAAAGACGTGGTTGTTGATACTCTGACAGTTTAGACGCTTTTTCGAACTTGCAACAGTAATTTTAGTATGAGGTGCTTCATGAAGCACACTATAGAAATGATTGTTGATAAGTTTATTAACTCTAGTCTTCAAAACAAGAAATATAATGATTCATGAAGCGCGTTGCAAGTTCGAAATAACATGTAAATTGGCAGCATGTTGCAAGGTCTACATGTGCTTCCAACACCACGTGCTCGCTGTAAACACACTTCAGACGACAACCACGAAGAAGAAATCGTCAGTCATCGTCATCGATCGTCAAGTAACGAAGATCAACGAAGTCAGCCGACATTTCAGTATAAAAGAAGCCCACACACCACAGAAGGCATTAATCTCCATCGATTGATCATCACTTCCACTCTCTGGAACGCCTGGCCTCTGAGAATTCCTTTTGCTAGGATACCTGGTCCCTATAAACACCTCACCACTATCTAGGACGCCTGGTCTCTAAGAAGTACCTATGGCCGTAAGAGCCTTGGTTCCTGTCTCTCTAAGAGGCTTGTTCATTGAGCTCCTACAAATTCACAGTAAACCATTAAGATATCCAAAGGATCTTATATTTTATCTGTAATATTTATTACTTCTGTACATAAGAGGAAACTTGTATAGTAAAATGTAATTGGGAAAATTCCAAATTTCCGTGTACCACTTTTTAGCTCTACCCTGAAAAAGACGGAGTTTTACAATATAAAATATTTCTTTGCATGACTTTCTATAATATGCTTCATGTGCATCTTACGTAGATGTAACATTTAATGCTTGAGTTTCATATCCATACAATATACTTTCTTTTATGAACAGTTCTGCTTTCTACAGTATGACTATCACAGTCAAACTATCACTTTCTACAATAGACGAAAAAAGGTCGATCTTTGCCCACCTCTCTTTATCACCCCTATGAGATTTCAAGAGCTTCAGAAACATTCTACACAGTGACGGCTCTTCAGGGAAGTCATATTGGTAAAAATAAAAATTTTAAGTTTCCTTCCTTTACAAGGAAACGTTCGGTTTGGGCAGGGACTTTTTTATTCACTGATTGTATTTAGCATATCAAAATAAATAATAATGAAGTTTTTCCCAAATTGACCGCCACCGGTTTTGTAGAGCAGTTTCCGGTTTCAACGTTGATCGCCATAGAACAAAAACGGTAATAGATAGCGATAAGCGTTTATTTTGAATTGATTAAGGGTCTCAAGAAGTATATTATCTTCATCTGCTCTCTCTACTAGAACCAGAAGCGGTAGAATTTTACTATTACTTTCGGTTTCACTATGGATTTTCAGAGAGCAAAAGCGGCTAGAAGCAGGGGCGGATCCAAGACGGACTTCTGGGGGGGCGGTGGAGTGTAATACTGCTACTTACAAGGGACATGTTTCGGTTCGAACGCGAGGATCAACATAAAACTTGGTAGACATATACGGGACTAAGTACTGACCACTGTATGGTAAGTCATTCCCGTGTAAAACTCGTTTTCCGCCGATAGCGCCACCTATCCTTCGAAACACTAGCGGTTAGATTCCGCGTTATAGGCGCTGAGTGAAGATCAGTCAGGTGCGTCAGTGTGTGGTAATAAGCTCGAATTAGTGTTAGGTGTGGTAGTCAGTGTGGAAAAAATGGGTGAGCTGCTGTCATTAACCCACTTCATGTAGTTGAGCTGTTAAAAAGACGAACTAAAGCGCAGATTTAAGAATCAAACATCAGTTGGAGCAGAAGATGACTCATTTGCGACATTTTGGTCCAATTTAATTATCAATGAGTACGAAAATGAATTAGAAATGATACACACATCGACACTCGCCAGAGATGATAAAAAAAAATGACACGGCACAGCAAGATATCTATGATAGCAGTTCAGAGCGGGAAGAAGACAGCAGTCCAGAGCGGAACCGGTAATTGGGAAATGAAAATTAAAACGGTGAAATGTGAAATCATCAGATTATTTGATGAAGGTCGCACTTATTCGTGAAATAATACCTGCTTGTTTCTAAAGATTTTCAATGAAAGTCGGCTACGTTTTGAAATCCTATAAGCCAACTTCTTTTGCCGCTTGGAAAGCCCAGCACTGTAAATACAAGTAATGCACTGATGTTCCATGCTCTCGCGCCTCGTCAAATAATCTGATGACTTCACACTTCATTGTTTGGAGTTTCATTTTCCCATTCCCTTTAAATGAAGCGAAGTTCGTAGACAGCGCGTGCCCATAACTCCAAAATAGGTTTGCAGTTACTTGTGTCGTGCCAGAAGCTTCCTGTACGAGTTGTATTCTCCTTCATGATAATCTTTATATATACTCCGGACTTCCTCGTCCGTAAACTAAGATAAAATGTCTATTCTTTTCAGTTTTCATGCTGAAGATACGTCATATTTGCTTTGACTAATACCTTGTTCCTACTCTGGACTGCTGTCTTCTTCCCGCTCTGAAATGCCATCATAGATAATATCTTGCTGTGCCGTGTCATTTTTATCATCTCTGGCGAGTGTCGATGTGTGTATCATTTCTAATTCATTTTCGTACTCATTGATAATTAAATTGGACCAAAATGTCGCAAATGATTCATCTTCTGCTCCAACTGATGTTTGATTCTTAAATCTGCGCTTTAGTTCGTCTTTTTAACAGCTCAACTACATGAAGTGGGTTAATGACAGCAGCTCACCCATTTTTTCCACACTGACTACCACACCTAACACTAATTCGAGTTTACTACCACACACTGACGCACCTGACTGATCTTCACTCAGCGCCTATAACGCGGAATCTAACTGCTAGTGTTTCGAAAGATAGGTGGCGCTATCGGCGGAAAACGAGTTTTACACGGGAATGACTTATCATACAGTGGTCAGTACTTAGTCCTGTATATGTCTACCAAGTTTTATGTTGATCCTCGCGTTCGAACCGAAACATGTCCCTTGTTAGAGCTACTTTTAAGAGCTCCAAACTCTTGGGTGGGTTTTATTTATATATAAAATAAGAAAGTTTCATCTTCTGGGGGCAGATCGCTCCCCTTCTGGATCCGCCCCTGGCTAGAAGCAGCGAGAAGCAGTTTTCTGCAATCGATTAAGCGTCCGAAGAATGTGTTCCATCTCCGATATTATTGTTCTGGTGCAACGGGAAGTGGTAGAAATTTTCTTACAGCTAAACGGTAAGGGTCGGCAAGAAATTACTTTTAGATATGGTTTCAAGTGTCCCACGAACGGGTTTCGTTCTGACCTTATTCCTATATTACAACTTGAAGTTATAGTTCGGCTACGACTGGTTTCAGTATTGAGCAGTGTTGGAATTAATCAATAAAAATTTAATTGCAATTAAACAATCGATTGAAAGTAATTGTTGTGGAACTTAATTGCAATTGAACTAATTGTCAATTATACATTCAATTACAATTGATTAACTGAATTTAACTGCAATTACTTTGAATAGATTGATTAATTGCAATTGATTATCATTGATTAATGGTCAGCAGCAATTAACAATTGACCATTACTTATTTCAATTGTTAATTGCAAATTAACAATTAAATGTACAGATTAATTGTTAATTCAATTAAAATTTGCCTAACATAATTTACATAATTTAGAAGTCTACGGTAGTTTTTATAATGCGGAACGAATCTCATCTGTGTTATTACGGTATTTGAATAATAAACGTACTTCCTAGTGAATTGATTAAGCCAAAGTTACACGAATCCCAAAGTAGCAAGCAAGTAATTTAAAACTATCTTACAGGGTATCCACATAAAACCTCCCTTATTACAAATATTAATTAAATAGAAACTGTCAGTGCCAGACAATAAGGATTTGTGGCATCTTGAAGACCAACTCAGTTTTTTGTTGTTGATTGTTAATTGTTGTTATTTGATGCAGGTGTTCGTGAATATGCCAGAGATAGCAACAAAATGAATGTGTCATGTGCTTCGGGACGCGACAGGATTATCGGACAATTTTTCTTCATGGAGCACACAACAACTGGCCCGTTTATCTGGACATGCTTGAATACTTCGCTTTTCCACAGCTACTACCTTTGAAACCAAACGTGATATTGCAACAGGATGGTGCCCCTATGCACTGGTGTTTGTATGTTCGTAGGGCTTCAGACCGAACGTTTTCACAACGATGGATTGGACGCAATGGATCCACTCCTTGGCCACCGCGATCTCCCGACATGACCCTATGGATTTCTTCCTATGGGGCTATGTCAAAGATAGAGTTTACTCCACACCTGTATGTGATATTCCTGCTCTTCATCACAAAATTGAAGAAACCATTAACTCGATCACACTGGACATGCTACCCAACACATGGAAGGAGATTGAATATCGACTGAACATTCTGAGAGCTATTAAGAGGCTCTCAGAAATATAGAAGCAGAAATATAAAAGTGCATATATTTAGAAGTCTATATTCCAGCAGAAATATAGAAGTGCATATATAGACCAAAAAAAAAAAAAATACTCTTCATGATGCCGCAAACCGTTATTCTCTGGCACTAATAGTTTCCATGCAATTAATATTTGTAATCAAGGAGGTTCTGTGTAGACACCCTATATTCTATTTTGTAACACCATAGAAATAATGTTTTAAATAATTTTATTTAAAAATAATTTTCCTCGATGTTCATATTATGAAACTGGTAAATATGCTCGAATATTGGGACATAAATCTTGTAATCCGCGGTTTTTGTCAATGGCTACAACCGGAATTTGAACAGCATATTCTATTTCATATATTATTATTATTATTATTATACTTACCTGTATAGCTTGTACAGTATCTAATGTCATAAAAGTATTTCTGATAACATAATCAATGTCTGTGTTTCCCATGACGCATGTAATGGCAAGTATATTTGTTAATCCTATGCGATTAGCTGCAACCAACATCATTATAGCCATCGCATCATCAGCTCCTCCATCTGTGTCAATGATCAGCATCTTAGGTTCTTTGGTAGATCCAGCAGGAACATCATTTTCTTTTTCAGTCGAAATGCCATTTCCATTGAACGAACTTTCTTTTATCATAGACTTCAAAATGTCTGTTCCAGTAACTAACCCCTCTAATAAGATAAGAATGAACAATTGTAGCCCTGAAAAACATATTTGTAGATGAAAGTGCAATGTTTCTAGGAATTGTATTCAAGAAACGAATAAAATCAAAAAATATCTTTAAAGACAATACGAAAAGTTTTCGAATATTAACCATTCTGTAAATACCAATAACAACGTGAAAGCTTAATGGTTATTGGTCTCTGAGGATGAAGGAGGTTCTCGAACCTGTTCGCACCTCCCTTGGCTACGCCACTGCTGTACATCAACTGAAATTGTACATTCCCGCATTTTGTGTTAATTTTGCACATAATCAATGTTCTGCGATATCTTTGTTTAGTAATTGTTCTTGTTTTGTAACAGTTGGTTAATAATATGCCTGTTGTTAATAGGTATTTATGTGTTTAGTTTGTTTCGATAGTATTACTGTATATTTGTGTTTAATATGATCAAATAAAGAATAAATTAAAAGAAATTAGTCATCATCTCTGTTTTCATCCACTACTGGAACAATTTCGGTTTTCGTGAACATTTTACAGAGTATTTCAGCTGGTTGAATGATTTACGATAAGTATCTCGCATATGATAAATAATACACAATAGCAGCAACGTGAGAACAGCAGCCAACAGTTAAATCACAACTTAAACCTGGAGTAGTGCTAAATTTCATCCATCTCTGATCTTGGTAGAGTGTCGTGGATAGTCATGAAATATTGTCACGCTGAATCTTTTTTTTTTTTTTTTTTAACGCAACTCGACATTTGTTGCCATTTTCCTGCTATGGCGATAAATGTTGCGACGGGAAGTGGCTAATTCGAACTACTTCCGGTTTGAATAGGGCTTCAGATTAAGAGATGGGATATATTCGTGGGATGCTGGATCGATTGCAGAAAACTGCTTCTTAATATATTTTATTGTTTTTGCTCTACGGAAATAAATATTAAAGCCAGAAGTAATAGTAAATTTGAACCACCTCTAGTTTTGGTAGAGGATTGCGGATAGTCGCGATATGCTGTATTGAGACAGTGAATCTTTACTCGGAAATCATTTCTCACTATCTTTTACCGTTTTTGTTCTATGGCGATAAAATTGAAACCGGAAATGGCTAATTTGGACAATTTCCGATTTGAATCTTCAGATGAAATCTATTCTTCGGACCCTTGATTGATTGCAAAAAGTCGCTTCTTAATTTTTTTTTACCGTTTTTGCTCTGATACCTGTCAATAGACGGACGGACGGTCGCACAAAACCGTTCTATAAAACTTCCAACACTTGAAAATGAAATGAAATCTTTGAGTTTTACGTCCACGGATATATCGGCTAGGCTAAAGGAGATGGTGATGTTGGGAAATGAATGAAATGCTGGAATGAAGAAAGTGGAAAGAAATGGGAGAACCCCGAGGAAACCCATGCACACGGTGTTTGTCCACCACAACGTTCACTTGGCACGAGCTAGGATCGAACCAGGGACCCCGTGCGCCACAGGTGAATGCTCTACCACTGAGCCACCGCGGCCCTTCTTCAACACTTATGCATAGCATAGTTTGCAAGTGTAATAAGTAACAAGTGGGAGGTTACACGTGTACACCACGTGAAGGAGTTTGCTTTATATGGCGTGGTATTTTCTCAATTCATATTGTAACCGGAAACGGAAGTGGATTTCTATCACTTTCTTTTTTCAATAAAGAGATTAGAGTAGAAATAGAAGTCATACTTGGAATGCTGAATTGGTTGCAGACAACCCCTAATTCCTATTTATCATTTTACTTTTTTTTTTTAAACCTATAGCGATCAACGTTAAAACCGGAAGTAGTTGAATTCAGTCACTTTCTGTTTGACTAGAAGTTAAGAGAGAAGGTTGCATCTATTCTATTTTGTTCGACGCTAAATCGATTAAAAAACATTTCTTGCTATCTCTTATCAGTTCTGCTCTATGTAGATCAATATTGAAACCGGAAGTTGTGAAATTCTGTTACTTCCGGTTCTAGTAGAGAGTTAAGGATAGAAATTAAATGTATTCTTTGGACGCTTAATCGGTTCTCGCTATCTATTACCGTTCTGTCTATAGTAATCAACATTCGGCAAAAATTGATATAGAGATTTTTTTTCTGTCTCGAACGGACAGATGCACGAAAAGGCAGGTTAAACATGTATAAACAACTTTTATCACATTAAAATTGTCATAATGACATTCGAATTACGTATGAAATGTCTATAAATTTTATGTTGCAATCGCTACAAAGGCACAGGCACTTGTCATTATCTCCAGGAGGCACAAGAATGTTTATCTGCTCCGTTCTTAAGCATCACTAGTTGAGTTGACTTTAACATCCCTTTCAGCAGCGACGATATATATAAGGGGATCTACTGATTAACGTGGAATCTGAACTACACGAGCTCCCGCTGGGAATCGAACCCGGGTCTCCCACGTCAAAGGCGCGTATACTAACCGCTTAGCCACGAAGGAGCTCACGAGTTGATTTGACTCCCAAGAGTTAGTAAGAAATTGACTTTTAAAATTGGGCCTGAGATGGTTGAATTGCTGTTGGGTTTGGGTTGGGATAAAATTGAACGCAGATCCTGTCAAATAAACAAAAGAGAAACGCTCTTGTACAAACGAAACTATTTAATTGCCATTAAACTTTATAATTTATACATGATTTTGCGAGATAGCCGGGCTATTTTCCAATTAGTTAAAATTACGAAAATATAACCCAGTCCCTATAAATCAACTTAGAAGACCGTACTGTTCTATATTTTATAAGAATAATGTTAAAACTTTACAATGAAAGTTAAAACATACTGTAGTGGATATTACAATAAACCACCGTAAATATTGTAAGTTGTTCCTACAACTAAAATTAATTGATGTAATTTTAAAGAATTTTAAAAAAAGAAGAAGAAGAAGGTATCCTCAAATGACCGAAAAATAAGAAATAGTTTTCTACTATGGGTTGTCAAACTGCACGATTTAAGTTAGTTTAATTACAATCACATTTTAGCAAAATGCAGAGTAACTTTCTAAAATTAAGATTTCTTCAAATTCTCTAGGTTCTGTCTAAAAGACTCAACAGACACAAGGCACTCATAAATTGATATATTTTTTTTCTTTCTGGTTGAAGCTATCAAAGTGCATAATCTATGTGATTTTGATTAAACGTTAGAACATATTTTAAAAACTTGCATGTGTCAAAAAGAGACTATTAGTTTTAAAGCTTTGTGCCTATTTGGATTTCTTTCCATCAAGACCTCGAAAACTACAGCCCCAGGCCCGTATCCAAGGGGGGTCTAGGGGGGACGGGCCCCCCTTAATTTTTGCTGGCCCCCTTAAAGTTTAACAGTAGGCTTGCAAAAGATCTATAATATGGTGATGAACTATCATATGGTTGGATCGGCCCCCCCTAACTTCAGCCGGGCCTTCCCCTACAGTTCTGGGCTGGCTACGGGCCTGTACAGCACATATTATATTAATTTTTACAGAGTTTGGGTTAAAACGGACTTCTAGATTTTTTAAATCAGGCAAATTGTACATTTTGCTATCCCAGCAGAGAAACTATCAGGTTTTTGAATTTCAGACCATTGAGACTTCTTAACCCCTTCAGTGTGGGTGGCGAGTTAACTCGTGTCTTCAAAACGCACCTGCTGTGCGGATGGCGTATATATACGCTTTCATTTTGCTTTGGCTATTATGTATTGCGTATGGAGAATATACTTCCCATAGTATGAGTAATGTTATTCCCGACAATATTCAGCGAGTTTGCGCTTACCTAGGAACCCCAAGAGACCACGTAACCTAACCATATCATGATGATGATGATGATGATGATGATGATAACCATACATACGACAATGACATGTTGTAGTAGCTAATTAGAAACAAAAAAATCATAATGCTGAAAATTTCATTGTGATTGCTTGAGAGGTTCAAAAGTTATTAAAAGGTAAAAAATTCCAAAGTTCTTAAAAAAAAAGAAAAGAAAAAAAAACTACATTTTCTTACAGTGGTTCGCATCTGAAAATTACGCACTGAAGCGGTTAACCACTTTCAAGATTTCTTAACTGCAGCATATCTTAATTTTAAATGAATGTCAATCTTTTCCTAAGAAGATATTTCAGGATCTTTTGTATATTTCTAAAGTAGTGCACATTTAGAGTAAAACAAATCTATTTCACTTTTAAAAAAAAACTTTATAATAGAACCATAAATAAAATAGTAAAACAAATAAAACAACGAAATAAAGCACAAACTAGTAAACATAAAAGCTAATAAAATCAAACCTGCAAGTAACAACAAATTGTCAGGTCTTCTCATAAATAGGTTATTAAAAATTCATGTACTTACCGTAATAACTACGAAACCGCATTACTACAATAACAAAGTTGTCGCGCTTCTTGTTTGACATTTCAATAAATATTACTTCCAGGTTGTGTTTAGTTTAAATATTATTTTTGTGCCCTTGACGTAATAATTATGTTTCCGTACCTTATCGTAACAATGCAGAGTTGTAAGATAATTTGCATAAAACAGTGACTAATAATTACATATGATATATAAATAAGCAGTCGCCTGTATCTAATCTTTCTATTTTATAGCCCAGAACTTACAACCTGCAGTTCCTGTACCTTCTTTACATGTATTTATTCGATAATCTGTTGTCATGAAGGGTTTTCTCTTGGTCTACTTTACTTCCTATCTCAATGGTGTTCCTGACACTGACCTACACACTGCTCTTTCCTTTGCTATCAACTGGAAACTATACAGAAAGATCTAATGAGTCGTACCCCACTTTATAAACGAGAGTAGGCATGTTGTATGAATTAAAAGTTTTGGTTTAGCATGGTCATAAACACTTTTCATTATATAGGCCTATTTCGGGACTGTGGAATTTATTTTATTTATTTATTTATTTATTTATTTATTTTATTTATTTAACAATCATCAGATACAGCTCAGAGGCCATTTTACACTGGATATCCAACAACAACAATAACAATGGAAAGGATTTGGGAAGGTATCGGCCAGGGCCTGTTTAGTAGGTACCATCCCGGCATTTGCCTGGTAGGACTAAGGGAAACCCTGGAAAACCTCAGTCAGGATGGTCGGCAGCGGGATTCGAACCCACGACCTCCCGAATGCGAAGCTCTACCACTTGAGCTACTTCGCTCGCTTATTATTATTATTATTATTATTATTATTATTATTATTATTATTATTATTATTATTATTATTATTATTATTATTATTATTATTATTATTTTGTGCAATATTAAATTCTGAACAATAAAGTGTTATTGCAGCTGTACAGATAGAAGCATCATGCAGCATTTTAAAGTTGAAATGTATTATATTAATAAATTGATTTCTTTATGGAGGTCTCCAAATCTACGTCTTTACTATGCAAAATACTAGCAAAATGCCCGTTCTTCGGACGGATAAAATACGTTTTATTTTGGACAAAAAGGGCACCAAAACTGTCACCAATCAGCTTAGGGACCCCAAAAACTATCAATTCGACACTAATAACGGTCATTTTCACCTGTTTTTACATGTCACCATCCCCCTTAGGAGTATTAATGGGGGCTAAATTTGGATTTAAGCGGCATCGGAAGTGTCACTGCTCGTCTCAATGACCTCGAAGATTATGAATTCTACACTAATATCAGTAATTTTCGATCATTTATATTCCCTCCCCCCAAGTTGTGGGACTGAATTTGGATTTAAACGGCATCGAAAGTGTCACTGTTCATCCCAGCCACTCTAAAAACTATGGACTCGACATTAATGTCAGTTATTTTCGATCATTTTTATATATCTCCCCCTCCCCTTTCCTTAAGTTGCACCATCAAAGTGATATGATAAAATCCATCCCAGGTTTGAACCTCATCTATGTTGAAAATTTGATCGAGATTGGTCTTATGGTTCAAGAATTATTTTAAGCCACAAACATAGTCACTTTCATTTTTATATACTTATATAAGATAAAAATAAAATGTAAAAATGTTTGGTGGTTAACTGCTCCTATAGTACAGTCAAATTAGACCTTAACTCACATATTTAATATAACAAAGTGAAACCTCATGAAATATGTAGTACTAGTACTATTTATGTCGTATTTCCCACAAAAAAAAAAATCCCCAAGAATCCCCTTGCGGGTTATGAATAATGACATTAATATAGCTGCCGCCAAACTTCATAGTTAAATATTTAAATGCATATAGGCCTAACTTTTCACATAATGAAGTCAGAATGTTCTTGTTTATGAAACAATGAAGTAAATGGATTGGAAATCTTGGGGAGTAAACTAGAACATCTAAATGGGCGCTTCCATTGAAATAGTTCAACTTAAGCTGCAAGCATTTCCTTTTTTAAATATATGTTTTAAGGTTTAAACGTAAATATCTCCCTGACTAAAGAAGACTATGAAACGGTTGTGCATAATATTGTAGGCCATTCTAGTTATTTCAAAATGAAATGTTCCATTTATCCATCAATAAAAGTGAGACTGTTAATTGATTTTATGTTGTAAAGAGTGTGGTCAGTAACATGTGCTTAATGAGGTATCGTTTTTGTTTGGTTTTAAGATCAAAATTCTTTAAAACGTAATACAACTGTTTCGAATTACAGTGAATCAAAAATAATAATATCAAACATAATAATATAACTTAGCGCAGATGAGGTAATACACTAAGCTTCGAACATATTATACGATACGTACAATAACTGCCGTTGTTTCATATTTAGTTAGAAAGTTTGCGCTACGCAGATGGAAAACTTATTACAGTGCTCTTGTCAAGCACTGTTAGAGTAAAGTTTCCACTGGTCCTCTTTTTGGTATCTGTCTTCAAATGAACAAGATGATATTGTTATGTCAATGTTTGTTCATTCTTTTATCCAATACAGAACTAGGAAGCGTTTTTTACCCACGGCATCAGTTGCATCGGGGAAGATGAAGGGCAATTGAAGACATCCATTTGATGATGAAATTCACTGTGTCTTGAAAGTAGTTTGTAAGCTTTATTTTTTTCTTTTTCGAAAGGCGCAGAAATTGAATCACATCCGACGAATGCATGAAATAAAAATATTCATACGTTCTAATTGGCACTATATCTGTCGAATGTTTCATTTACGAGCTTCCTCGCTAGTCTTGCCAGATATTAATGCGAATACTTGATCTGCTGGATGAGCAATCAATAGTAAAAATAGATCCATATCTTTCACAACAAGTCACAGTTAACTTGTTACTGTTACTTCAATGGCTTTTGCTGCAATAGAGATACCTGAGTCAGCAACTGTTTGATACACGTAGCATACAGTAGCGTTTTAAGGAAGCATTTTAGAAGATTCATGAAGTTTGCTTTACTCGTGTGGTTTGGAAGAAAATCATCCTCAGACATGTAAATTTCAACATAGTCTTCGACATTACCTTAATAGAAATACGAAACTTTGTGAATGGGTCGTTGAGTTGAGTTGATTTTAGTTTAGCGTCCCTTTCAGCAGCGAGGCTATATGAGACGTGGACCTACTGATTAACGTGGAATCCGAACCACATGAGCTCCCGCCGGGAATCGAACCCGGGTCTCCCACGCCAAAGGCGCGTACGCTAACCGCTTAGTGTGAATGGGTCGTATCTCATATGCTGACAAGGGAACATCTTATATTGATAGTAGGCTTGCTCAATGAAACAATGTGCAATCGATAGAGGAGTGAAGAAAAGTGAGAAATCCAAAGTTTTACGGGCCGTCACCCAGAAACACAGGAGATACAGAGGAAAGAAGTATCTAGAATCATGTGAAGATAGCAATGCGAAAGACACACTAACACAGAAAGAACTTCAAAATGGTTAAAGTAATCAAAATGACATTTACACAACAGTATAGTAAGCAGCGGCGGTCCGTGAGGGTAGGCTGCAGGACTGCAGCCCCCCCCCCCCAAAGTAATTCCATATTTCCGATCCGAGACTTAATATTCAATCTTTATATGTATGCTCTTTTAACGCGCGTTTCATTGTTCAATTTTTCGCCTGCTTTTAGCAAATTTGTTGTTCCACTTCACTCCCTGGGACTGTCAGTACAATCTCCTGGCCTTTCTTACGATGTTGTGATTCCACTTCCTCCCCTTTCTAGCATGTCTTTCCTGATAACGTGTGGACTGCTTTCCCTGCAGTCCTTTCGGAGTTTTGACAGTTTGCGCAAGCGCGTTCTTCTCAATTTGTATCCGTCTGCTTTGTTTGACGATGCGCGCGTATTCAGACTTGCCAACTCTAGGGAAATCTCCCCTGGCTAAGCCTAAATAAAATATTCAGTTTCTGATTTTTAGCTGCGAGTGGCATAATTTCCCTTTCTTTGATTAGCAACTTTGAGTATACTTGTGTTGTTTGTCTACTGGCGGGGTGTTTCTAGTAGGCAAGTGATTTATTCTGTGCAATAGTGGATTATATTAATTCTTTGAAAATGCGGTATTCCGTTCCGTGAGTATTTGCGTTGCGTCGTGAAAGTGATCTAGTGTTACTTGTGAATTTTGTCTTCTGTATCAGTGTTCCCAAAAGGCAAGTGAAACTATACAACTATACAACTATACAACAACTATGAAAGTATACAATTAGAATTCCTGCAGTTCTTTTAGGGTGGTCTGTTTCATCCTTGTCTTCTTGTGAGTGCATTGGTGTTCTGTGACGACGTGCGTGTATTTTTTCGTGCTTTGTTGTGGTTCCACATCTTGTGTTTGTATAGGGAAAATGAATAATTCAGTAGAATATTTAAAATCTATTCGATTTGGTAGTTTAACATTGGCAGAAAAGTGTGAAATTAAAGCACATGGGAGACCGACTCCTGTATTAAACATAACGCAAACTGCCGTAAGTCGTCAAGAACAATACACTAGGTGTTTCAATACTGAAATATAATATATAACAAATATGAGTGGATATGTGAGTATGAAATAAGAAATGCACTTTTCTGTTTCCCTTGTCTTTTGTTCGGGATTGACGATGAGGCAGCGAACATCGCGTGGGTCGAAAAAGGGGTATCGGATTTGAAGAGACTTCATGACAAAAGCCATAAACATGAAATATCAAGGAAGCATGTTAATAATATGTTAAACCTAGCCACACTTGGTTCTGTGAACGTCCAGACTTGTTTAAGTCAAGCCTATAAAGACTCGATTGAACGTCATAATAGTCAGGTGCAAAAAAATAGGGACACTCTTTCAAAAATCGTTAACTGCGTAAACTCTTTCGGTTTTCATGAACTAGCGTTAAGGGGGCATGATGAGCGTGAAGGATCGAAAAATCAAGGCGTGTTCATGGAGTTGATTAAATATACATCTGAACTATATTCCTTATTGAAGTCTCATCTTGACAGTACATCAGCATTTAAAGGGACTTCTAAAAGTATTCAAAATGAGTTACTTCAATGTATGCTAGAAGTCACCAGGGAAAATATAATAGAAGAAATTAAAGCTGCCGAATATGTTTCTCTTATGGCTGACGAAACAACTGACATTGCAGATATGTTTCAGCTTGTTATTGTCTTAAGGTACTGTACTGCAGAAGGTGTTCCTGTGGAAAGATTCTGGGGCTTTTTAAATCCAAATGGCCAAAATGCCGACTCCATTGCTGAATGCATACTTTCTGAAATTAATCAAATCTTAAAACAAGAAAGTAAACTTATTGGCCAAAACTATGATGGCGCAGCTGTAATGAGTGGGGTTATAAATGGAGTTCAGGCCAAAGTGAGAGAGGTATACCCTAATGCTTATTTTGTGCACTGTTTTTGCTCATCAATTGAATCTTGTGATGGAAAGAGCCACCAGACAAAACACTAAAGCCAGAATATTATTTTCTAATCTTTCTGTTATCCCGGCTTTTTTTTCTCGCTCTAATAACAGAACAGCTGTTTTAGATTCCTGTGTTGCCAAGTGGATACCCACTGGTGGACCAACTAGATGGAATTTTAAATCTAGGACTGTTAATGTAGTGTATGAAAAGCAGGAAGAACTGAAAGAATGCTTCCAAATTTTGTCAGAATCCGAGACCTCAAGCACCGCAACAATAAATGAAGCATCTACCTTGTTGGGTTATCTCCAAAATGAAGAATTTTGTTTCTGGCTAAATTTTTTTCACCTAGTTATGCCACATCTTGATATTCTACATAACCAACTACAAAGTCGTCAAATAGATGCAGCAAAAGTTCAATCATATTTATCTGCCTTTACTACTGAAATTAATAAAATCAGGGAATCAGCAGGACTAATTGATACCGAAACGCAAAGTCAAAACAAAAGGAGAATTGATTCAAACGCACAATCAAGAACAGCCGCAGCCAAAGAAGTGTGTGATAGTGTGATGTTATTTTAAACGAAGTGAACCTGCGCTTCCATTTTACAGACCACTTATCCATATCTTCACTTCTGCAGGAATCTAATTTTGATCAGTTTAGTGCTTCCTTTCCCGAAGAAATCTTCAATAAATGTACAGAACTCTTTCCTGTGTTTGATAAAGATAAACTTAATACAGAACTTAGTGTAGTTTATGCAAGAGAAGAGTTAAGGAAACTTGGTGGTGCTGTGATTTTCCTCCAATATATTATAAACAATAGTCTTGCTTCCACTTTTTCTGAAGTGCTAAAACTTTTGAAAATATTCATAACGTTGCCCCTAACTACTAGTGAACCTGAGCGATGCTTTTCTACCCTTAAAAGAGTGAAAACTTTTCTGAGAAATACAATGGGAGAAGAACGGTTAACAGCACTTGCCATGTTATCAATAGAAAAGGAAATGGTTGAAAAGATCCCTAACTTTAATAATACAGTTATCGACAAGTTTGCTACAAGGAAGGACCGTCGTATGGAATTAATTTTTAAATAAGGTAAGTGTTTTATTTTATGCAGCCCTCCTAAGTATAAGTAGCACGATCCGCCACTGATAGTAAGCTAACATTATACCCACAGACATGCTCAATAACATCGTATCTAATCCAGTGTTGCCAACTGAGCACAAAATGAAATTTTGTTAAATGGCACGGAACACAAATTATAAGGTGTAGAAAGTCTAATTATGACTAGAACCATACCTATGAAGTCATGATGTTCAGTGTTGCCAACGTTTGAAGATAGGCCTATATGAATTCCTGAAGAATACATACAGTACCAACTCACTGCGGAGCGCTTTATCAACAGCAACACTGAAAAATTGACTACTAGTAATGTGTAAGGTGATACAATATTACGTGCATGAGAAACGTGAGCCTGCTAATCAATTGTCAGTCCAAGAGCATGCATCATTTCAGTTTTGTGTGTTGTGTTTTGATTTTCCATTTGGTGTTTTGATTTTGATACTATTTTGATTTTCCATTTGGGCAAACCTGCTTCGACACTGTGCTTCGTCTCTTATTTTCGTACTCAGTGATTATATTCTTGTTTGTGCCCTCATATTTTGGTTTTAACTAGTTCGAATCCTGTACTGTATGTACTCTTCTACATCCGAGATTCATATAAGCCTATCTTAAAACGTTGGCAACACTGTACATCATGACTTCACAGGTATGGTTCTACTCATAATTAGATCTACATGTGATAATTTGTGTTCTTTGGCATTTAACAAAACTTCATTTTGTGCTCAGTTCGCAACACTGCATTACATATGATGTTATTGAGCATGTCTGTGGGTACAATGTTTGCTTACTATACTGTTGTGTAAATGTCATTTTGATTACTTTAATCATTTTGAAGTTCTTTCTGTGTTAGTGTATCTTTTGCATTGCTATCTCCACATGATTCTAGATTCTTCTTTCCTCTGTATCTCCTGTGTTTCTGGGTGTTGGACCATAAAAATTTGGATTTCTCACTTTTCTTCACTCCTCTATCGATTGCACATTGTTTGATTGAGCAATGCTAACAAGATAAGATGTTCCCTTGTGAGCATTCCTTCGTACTTGGTTTGGTACATATAATTATTACTCTAAAATAAGAAACCTTTATATTTTCTTATATAACCACAAAGATAACCTTACATAAGGAAACCTAAAGGTACTACAAAACAGCCTGTGTCTAAAGCAAAGATATGCTGGGGTGAGTTCATTAGTGCACAGCTTACCATGAGGCAAGTGGCGGTTGAGGAGCTTCTAGCTATAAATTGCTTAGGGCCGCAAAATGCCTCAATCCTCCGCCACTGCATAGCATGGAGAGGAAAATAACTACAGAATACAAACACAAGGAAATGGAGTGCGTTTGTAAACTCCGTTTACTTGAGCACTGAGCGAGATTCCGATTTGATGGTCAGGTATGTACACTGTTTCTCAAGGGCAGTCGTTCCTAACTGTAAAGCAGTGGCGGATCCAGGGGGGGCGATCGGGGCGATCCCCACCAGAAGAGGAAACTTCCTTATTTTATATATATAAATAAAACCCATTCCCTATGACAACCCACCGCCCCTCTCCGAAGTCGGTCCTGGATCCGCCCTTGCTGTAAAGATACTAATTTAGTTATTTAGGGTGTTAAATGTCTCCAAATTGAAACTTTGATTTGGATTCTTTTCTGTCACATTTTTGGCAATTGGAACCACTGTGCGTCGAAATAGACTAATAGACTAGAGGCACAAATGTTGAGTGCAAAATATTAATGTATTGAATTGAATTGATATTAAAGCCCAAATTAAGCTACAAACTTCTAATAACCCAAATCAAGTACTTGGTCATTAAAATTAAACCTGAAGGTCTAAAGAGACGAGCGTTCTAAAGGTGATACTTTGTTTTCCCAGACAGAGATTGAACGTAAAACCAGATCATGTAGTGGATTTTATAACAATAGTTTCAAAGCTAAGAATATACTGCTCTATAAACAAAGTCACAGAGAACATAGGAAAATTTTTACTGATTTGACACAATATAGGGGGGAAATACAGCATAATCTTCATTTTAAAATTTAATCTCCAGATTATATACTTCTTGGTCATCCTAGGATAAATCAGTTCTATCGTGATAGCGTTATTCCACGAGCTGCTTGACGTCTCATTTTTGCATTCCCCTTCTAGTATTGCCGCCATATGGAGAATATAATAGATTCATATGTAGGCCTATTTTCTAAAACGTTTTACACAAAGTTTTTAAATCTGGTTTTCTTTGTATTAGAAAACAGAAAATTCAGAAATTGTTTTACTTTTGTTTAGGACATTATGTTTCAAAGATTCTGTAAAAACTGCTCATAGCCTACTAACATTTGTCAGCATATTTCTTATGCTCTTAAATTTGCGCCTCTTACCTGGATTTAAAGAGTGGTTAAAACGATATGTGCAGATTGCCCATGGATGTTCTTTTAAGATACGAGCCACAGCAGTGTTTACCACACCTACCATTTTAAAACCTCCATCACCCACTTCCAAACATCTCTGGCCACTTCATTCCTAAACACAACGTTCGTAATGACTTTACCACTTGTTGAATCCGGGTTGTATTTTGATAACAAAATCAATCAAATAAAAAGACCATATTCAAACAGTCATTAGCTGTTTTGACACAGATAAAAGAATAAACTTACACCGGATTTTTCACTTCTTGGGCATTGTAACTTTGCCAACACATGTTATTATTTAATTTTGGACAGTTTTGTTGATAAAAAATATAACTTCTCTTGTTGAATTCAGTCTTCAGCAACTAACTTCAATATTAACGCACTTCTGAATATACAGAGTAACCCAGTTTCGGTTTTCCTAGTTTTGGCAACACTGGCAAGAAACGGGAGGGGGTGAGTGATATGTCTATTTGAAATTAATTAACTAGAACCAGAACATTCTTGATTCAACTCTCATGACAGCTGAAGAGAACTTCTTTCTAAAAGAGTATCTAAACAAACAGAACTTTAGATATTGGACACCTGAAAATCCACGTCAGTTACCTGAAAAGCCCCTCAACAGCAAAAAATTTGTCGTGATGTGTGGTGTGAGGGCTATGGGTGGTGTCAGGCCATATTTTCTCGAGGATGAACGCAAGTAATTTGTCACTGTGACAACGGAAAGATATGTACACACATGTTGACAAATTTCCTGCTTCCACAGCTACGACAAAAAACGTTAATCTGTAATCTGTGTGATTTCAACAAGATGGTGCAACGGCCCACATGGTATGGCATCGTTGGTAACAATCAGAGCCATGTTCCTTGGAAAAGTGATTTCCAGATTTGGAAAAGTTCCTTGGTCACCAAGATTCCCGGATTTCCTAACTTTTTTCTTCATTGTGGAGACATTTAAAAGACAGAGTGTATAGAGTTTGGCTGCAGACACTGGAGGAACTGAAGCACAGGATTCGGAAGGAAAATTCTTCAATCATTCCGGATCTCTTACACCGAGTCGTGGGCAATTTTCGTGTACGATTGATCAGCTGCGTTCAGACAGATGGAGGACACTTAGATGATGACACATTCAAAAAAAATTATAGCTCAACTAAAAATTCAAGTTAGTATTGCAGTTATCAAATGTAATTACATATATTTATCTATGAAAGTATGTTTTATTTCAACATGAAATAGGAAAACCGAACCTGGACCTCTCTATATATTCTTTATTAACTATGAGGCGCATTTCAAAAGAAAGGGCCGATATTTAATTGAAAACAGGTAAGTAAGTTTAGCAACATTGTTTTATTGGGTAAAAACAAGTACATATCCACTTTACTTTTCAACATAGTCACCATTATATTCCAAGCACTTTCTGTACCGTGGCACAAGTTTATATATATATCCTCTGCATAGAAGTTCGCCGCCTGGGAGTTCAGCCACTTCAACACTGCCTTTGGGGAATTTGAATGACGCCACTGCATCTATTGTTGTTTCAACTCGACATTGATGTAAGAAATCCATGTTTCGTCACCTGTAACAATGTGGGTCCATCACCCTCTCTGTCGTAGCGATCCAGAAATGCACGTGCTGCAGTCAGTCGGTTCTGTTTGTGGACGTCTGTCAACATTTTGGAGACTCATCTGGCACACAATTTCTGATATCCTAATGTTTCTGTAACAATTCGAAACAATGTTGTTGGTGAAACCTCTGGAAATTCGATGTGTAGAGCGGTAATGGTGAAGCGACGATTTTCTTTAACTTTTTCATTCACTCGCTGCACCAAGTCGTCAGTCTGAATGCTTGGTTTTCCACACTTCTCTTCGTCGTGAATATTTGTACAGCCTTCTTTGAATACACGACACCAATACCGTACCTTTCCTTCACTCATTACACTGTCGCCGTACACTGCACACAATTCTCTATGAATTTCAGCTGGCATGAAGAAATATAATCACAGAGCGGACCTCGCACCTAGCGGGATTGTGTATGCGCGCAGCTATTTTAACACTCTCCAGCACACACGAAAACAAACAGATGACTGGCAAAATTATGGTTGTTTGATAGCCAATGGACCAAGTGATGTTACTGCGCAAGCGTGATCCGATCACTATTGCCAGTCGGTCATTTATTTATTTATTTATTTAACAATTACCAGATACAGCTCTGAGGCCATTTTATAGTGGATATATAACAATAACAATAACAACAACAATGGAAAGGATTTGGGAAGGTATCGGCCAGGGCCTGTTTTAGTAGGTACCATCCCGTCATTTGCCTAGTAGGATTGAAGGAAACCTTGGAAAACCCCAATCAAGATGGTCGGCAGCGGGAATCGAACCCGCGACCTTCCGAATGCGAAGCCAACGCTCGTGAGCTATATCGGCCCTTTCTCTTGATATGCGCCTCGTATTTCATGATCTGTCAGTGTGAGGAAGATATAATTTTTCCAGTGAAAAGTTGAACCTTACAAGGAAAGGAAAAATCTATTCCTTTATACAATTGATGACATTAATATTCCCTCTTTCTTACGTAAACATTCTGTTGTACACGTCATATTGTTCAGTTAAAGTATAGTTATATTCAATTTTATCCATTAAATTTGGAGTTCAAAGGATTATTATCCTTATAAAGATATTCAATGTGTAGGACTGCGTCAATAGAGGGGGAAGTCAAATGAAATCGAAATAGAAGAGAAAAATTGGACGAAAAGAACAGAAGTTCTTTGAGATAGGTTGTCAGCTACGCTAGACGTACGAACAAATGGCACAGTAGTCAAACCAATATAATATTTGGTTTAGAAATAGTAGACTTTATTTCGTAACTGTTTGCTACAATGCAACGCAAAACCTGCGTTTTAGTTCACCATATAATTGATTTCTGCAAGTTTTACATTGCGTTACGCACAGTAATTTTTACGAAGGCTCGTACGGAATGGGGTCGATTATCCTTGGATGTAACGAACTTGATAAAATGACGGCAAACATATGGGTGTTAAATGTTGTATAGGAAAAGGAAGAAGAAGAGACAGGAAGAAGATACAAGATACACGACTGAGTTGGTTTGATCATGTTATGACAATGACGATTAGTTCTTAAAAAGAAAAATAATGATGGAAATTGAAGAGAACTGAAGAATAGGAAAATCTAACGAAAGACGAAGAATTTTGATCGGAGAAAATAATCTCGATGTAGAATGGATGAAAGACAGGACCTTTTCCAGCTTGTTCCACTGCTATTACCATCACGAATACCAGACGCAATTTTCCCTGCATTTGTAGGGACTTATCCAATGCCTCAGTTCGAATACAGGATCCTTTTCTTTTAACCATAAAAGAAAACTGTACCTCTACCTTACAGTTTCTTTTCTAGACCTTCCTTCTGTGCTTTTTCGAATATCTTTATAGGAAATTTGTTTTATGTAACTCTTGCCATTCTGGTAGTTAATTTTTCTTTCGTAAATTGTCTACAATGATACTTAATCTCCACTAACACGAAATTTTCACCCATATATTCTTAAGTAAAAGTTCCGCACTGACAAGGAAAGCTATCCAACTTCTCGGCGAGTATCGCATTGAAACTTGCACAAGTGGAAGAACATATTGAAAGATGGAAATATGCTTACTCTTATCATTCGCAACGTCGTCGAACCGGAAGTAGAATGATCGTTCAATCATAGCCCCTGAAAGTTATGTACTCTGGTCATACACGCCAGAATGTGTTACACTGGAACCTGTTTTCTCACGAATACAAATATTGCAAACTCAAGATGATAACAGTCGGTGGTAATTGGGATCTCTAGTGCGTCATGTCAAATGGAACACGATACACGATCGCAAGTTCCAAACGAAGACTACCCGGTGGAGAAAAGGGACGTGCTGTAACCACAACGCAAAAACTGCTTTCTATCATTATATTATTATTAGTAGTAGTAGTAGTAAGAGGAGAAGGAGGAGGAGGAGTGGTAATAATATGATTAGCATTATTAATATCAGCAGTATGAAGAGTAAAAATAATAATGACAAGAAAACAAGAAATAGACTATATTGTTGGGCTCGTTAAGTAACGAAAGACTTCAGCCCGTCTTAAGTGTCCTCTAGCACTGCTATAAAGGTTTAAAATCCACAAACAACCATAACCCAGTCGGGATTTGAAGTCGGGACCCTTGAGTTGCTGGCTTGACGCCTCAACCAACACGAACATGAGGTCGGCAATAAGACGAAGAAAGTGACAAATAATAATAATAATAATAATAATAATAATAATAATAATAATAATAATAATAATAATAATAATAATAATAATAATAATTATTATTATTATTATTATTATTATTATTATTATTATTATTATTATTATTATTATTGTCTTATACCAGTGGTTCTCAACCTAATTTCGATCACGAACCCCATATTATCACATCCTCTTGCCAGCGACCCCCTTATAAGTTGTGGCTTCTAATAAGCTTGTGTCTGATTTTTAATATACCTATTGCGGAGATCTCACTGTTATTTCTATAATAATAGAATCCATTTCTTGTATATAGTGGACACAGTAACTTCCCTAAAAGAGAATGGATTAAAACGAAATTTGGTCCATTCATTCATATTACAAATATGGAATCCGATACGTCAAACTGTTTCAAAATGGAGGCCGTTTGAAAATTTTCAAACTTCATAACTCCCTTAATTTTGGGTCATATGATAAAATAAAGTGCATTTGCATTCTTCTGGTATTTCAATATGGAGTTCTCATTAGTTTCATATCGTACTCTTTCATTTAAATTGATTTTTAACCAATTGTCCACCAGTTAAAAATGTTTAGTAGACCATTATTTTTTCTTGGCAGTATGTATATAAATAGGTAAAAAATTGTCTATTAGAACAAAATTCAAAATAATAATAATTATTTAAAATATTTTCCGGTATTAGATTCTAATTATATTTCTGTCTTTCGCTTATCTTCACGACTCCCAGGTTGAGAAACCCTGTCCTGTACAGACCTCATGTTCCTGTGGGTTGAGGCGTCAAGCCAGCGACTCAAGTGTTCAGAATTCGAATCCCGACTGGGGCATGATGATTGTGGATTCTAAAGAATTTTAGCAATGTTAGAGAACACTCAAGACGGGCCGAACACCTTGGTTACTTAACGGGTCCAACAATACATTTGTTGTCTTTTTCTTCTCATTATTATTATTGTTACTCATCATACTGCTCATACTAATAATACTAATCATATTACTGCCACTACTATACTACTACTACTACCACCACCACTAATAATAATAATAATAATAATAATAATAATAATAATAATAATAATAATAATAATAATAATATTAATAATAGTAGTAGTAGTAGTAGTAGTAGTAGTAGTAGTAGTAGTAGTAGTAGTAGTAGAAAGCAGTTTTTGCGTTGTGGTTGCAGCGTGTCCCTTTTCTCCATCGGGTAAACGTCTTCGTTTGGAACTTACGATCATGTATCGTGTTCCATTTGACAAGGCGTACTAGAGATCCCAATCATCTTGAGTTATCATCTTGAGTTTGCAATATTTGTATTCGTGAGAAAATAGGTTCCAGTGTATCACATTCTGGCGTGTATGACCAGAGTATATAACTTTCAGGGGCTATGATGAAACGATCATTCTACTTCCGGTTCGAGGACGTTGCGAATCGTAAGAGTAAGCATATTTCTATCTTTCAATATGTCCTTCCACTTGTGCAAGTTTCAATGCGATACTCACCGAGGAGTTGGATAGCTTTCCTTGTGAGGAAAAAACCGTATGTGGTGTACGTAAAAACGTAGGTTACATGTGTAAATCTTGTAGTTTTTGGACTTAACGTACAGCAAACGTATAACTGAAAACATATATTTTACACATTCTTTCCGTATAAGTACTCCGAATAAACATACTTTCCGTACGAATGTAATATACGGAAGACTGTTAGATGTCAGACATCCTGCAATGGCATGATGTAATAACTAAGGGCAGCGCGTATATAGCATTGGGATAACGTATGCTCCGTACTGATTTCTGTAGTAAACATAAGGATTTCATATATTTGTACAATATACTGCTGTCCGGATAACGATTTTTTCTCAGTGCATAGTAGTTGATGAAGACCATCCTCACGATGGACTCAAACCACTGGTATCCCATATGGTCTACTAGATTTCTGTTCTTCGTTTTGTCTAAGACTACCTTAATTTCCAATTTAGAGTTTCTTAGTCATCTGTTTATTTGATTCTTACCTTCACTGTTTCCTCATTCCTCTGCGTTTCAACATTCAGATTTTTTTCGAAATATTTTAAATCAAATTTGTATTTGTTTTGTGTGAAAACGTTTTCCCTTCTCTTTCCATAATCTACTCCAGTAATGTAATAATACTTTTATTGTTTTGAAACGACGTTTTCTGACACCGTAGGTTTTCAAAAAAATAAATAAATAAATAAATAAATAAATAAAGATCTTCGTCTTTGATTTAGCTACAATCTTCCACATTCTTCCTTCTCCTTAACATCTTACTCTAATTGTCTTAGCGCACTTTTTCTTGTCTCTCTTATTGCTTGAACCATTTCTTGTAGTTTCTGTCTAAATTGCAAGCTTTTATTTATTTATTTATTTATGACTTCTTTTACGTGGCGAAGTTAAGGTTCTGCAACCTTCTCCGAGCACTTAACCACGTGCATACATTAAAGGTACACAAGGTACTTTCCCACCTTTTATTTATTTATTTATTTATGGGTACATATAGATCACAACAGTTATATTACTTGATGATAGTGACCTAGTCAGTTTGTATATGGTTAGGGCATGCATGAATTCACTTACATACTTACACATTCACATTTATAGATATGGCTATTTCAATTAATGAATCTTCAATAAGATTGCACAATAGTTCTTAGAGAACGGTCATTTATAGTAAATATGTCAAGTTCAGGATTACTTTCAGCATAGGAGTTAAAAATATAACACATTCTCCTAATAGGTGACATGTATAGCGTATTTGTTCTTGCAGTAGGTAAATGAAAAGTAATATTTCTAGGGCGCGTGTGTTTACCTGGAACATGTAATTCTAACTGGGATAGTAAATACTCAGAGTCTATATTATTTTGCAATAATTTCATTTAAAAAAATCAAAAGTTTATGGTACGTCTATCTTTCTATCTATCTAGAGATGAGATATCGTGCTTACGAAGAAGGTCGGTATATTTTTCGAATTTTGGATATTGTCCGGTTTCCTTATAAGTTAAGTACCTCACAAAACGAGATTGAATCGCTTCAAGACGTGCTTTGTTTTTCTGACTGTTGGGATGCCATATGATTGAAGAGTACTCGAGTTTGGATCTAACGTAACTATTGAACAGGGTTTTAAGAACATTCGTATTTGAAAAGTCAAAGACAAGTCTGATTACGAAGCCGAGGTTTCTGTAGGCTTCACTAACAATGCGATTAATATGCTTGTTGAAGGAAAAGTTGGAGCTAATAGTGACCCCTAAATCAGTTACAGTGTCCACTCTTTGTACAGGAGTGTTGTTTATACTGTAATTAAATTTTAAATTATTAGTTTTCTTAGTGAATGTAATAACGTTGCATTTTTTAATGTTAAGATTAAGTTTGTTCGATATACACCAAGTATGTAGTGCGCTTTGATCTTCCTGTAGTGCGAGAGCATCGGAGGGCTGGGAAATTCTTCGATAGAGTTTTACATCATCAGCAAATAATAATTTAGTACAATTTGGTAGCACATTTGGAAGATCATTTATAAAAATTATGAATAATAATGGACCAAGGTTTGAGCCCTGAGGGACCCCTGACGTTACAATGAAACTTGGAATTGTTATATTTTTATAAACTATATGTTGTCTGCGATGAAAGAGATATGACATTAGGAATTGTCTAGCTTTGAGAGTGAAGTTGAATGAAATAAGCTTGTTCAATAAAATATCATGATCCAGTGTGTCAAAAGCTTTACTGAAATCCGTATATATTGCATCAACTTGATTTCTACTGTCAATTTGTTCCGCAATGAAGTGTATGAATTCAACGAGATTAGTTGTTGTAGATCTCTTCGGCAGAAAACCATGCTGATATGAGGATATTAAAGGATGAATATGGTTAAAATATCTTCACTGATATCTATATCTTCACTTATATCTGTCCTAGTATTTGTTTTCCACAAGTTATAACGACCTTTGCATAATTTCATGTACATTTCCTGTATCTAAAAACATCTTGAAACTAGATCATTCTTTCTACTGCATTTTATTACGTTGGTGCGATTGAAATGTCACACTCAAGCCCGTCATTTTCAAAGGGCAAAAGGTGAAAACTACAGTAACTGGTTAACCGAAATTGTCGTCATTTAAAACCACATATTTTACCATCGCTCACCCAACGATTGGATTCTGTATCGAAATAAGTCGTAATAGTATAGACATTAAGTTCTATATCGGGAGATTAATTTTCTGTTTTGAGGATAGCAAATATCTGCCAGGATCACCGCGGGTTAAGTACACAATAGTATAGCCCACAAGACAAGAAATAACATTTTCTCGTCACGTCTCGTAAACTTTCAGAAGTCTCGTCTCATTTCAATTCTCGAATAACTCTTTCTCGTCTCGTCTTGATTTTTTCTCGTCTATGTTATTTATAAATTTATGTTCAGAATTTATGCCCTGATCTTTTAACCCTTTCGGACCCAGGAGGCCAAAGTGGCACACATGGGTATGTCATTTTTTTCTAATCTGCTCCTGTGTGGGCACTAATTAAGATATCAGAATAATTTGGGGAGGGCAAATATGGTTGAACCATAGTGTATCATATTAGTTTCTTTTTCTTCTGGGTGTAGAATTTCTTGCTCAACTTTCAGCCCAAAATCAAAAATTCGAGAATTTTCGAATTTTCTTTTTTTTCCTGTAGCTTCCTTCGTTATAGAGAGGTCTCCTTAAGACTTGTCAGGTAAATACCTCGGATAGGTACCTAGTTGTTGACATGAATTGGACCGGCCCGCTCGCAGTGTTGCCAACTAGGGAAATTAAAGTTTCCCTAAATTTGAGCAAAGAATTCGAAATTTTCGAAATTTTTGTTTATAAATCCGTACCTATACATCCGAGCGCAAGTCGAACATTGGTCCTTACTGAACAAATGCGGGTACAGATCGTTACAATGGGGTAATTAGGGGCGCACGAAAAATTCGAATTTAGGTTCTAATCTTGATTTTTTACTTTTCTGTTTACCATAATCTATTTTTTTAAACTACAAGCTTTGTTTCTAGATATCAACATGATACTTGTAGGATATATTAGTGGTGTACGAAAGTTTACCTACTCTGGTCATAAATACTGTCACAAAAATTGTAGATCGGGACCGAGCGCTTATACAGCATAGACTTTAGTGAATTCTTTCCTGTCAGTAGTCTGTGTATTGTTCATTGTGTAATTCATGTTTTCTTGCAGATCCGTGATATATTATAAGGATGGAGTGGGGTCAGAAACAGAACCGTGTAGCTGTGATTGCATTACACAAGAGTGGTCACAAAGCATCGAAGATTTACAAACTCCTTTAACCTCTGAAAATCAAACTGAGATTCGTCTATCGAACCATAGCAAGGTACTGTGAGACTTCCTCTGTACGTGACCGCCAAAGACCAGGCCGACCTTGGAGCAGTAGAAAACCATATGCAATCCAGGATGCCAGGCAGAGAATTCGTCGAAACCCTCTTCGGAAGCAAAAAATTATGTCCTGGGAAATTAACATTCCGCAAAGGGCAATTTCAAGGATACTCAGAAGTGACCTTTTCCGCCGATCAACGGGTTATTTCCTAACCCCTTCACTGAAAGCAAACAGGAAAGTGAGAAGCAAGACCCTGCTTCAGAGGTACGCGGATGGAAGACACAATTCTTTTTTCAGATGAGAAAATTTTCAACATTAAAGAACACCTCAACAAACAAAATGACAGGGTGTATGCTCACACATCCAGATAAGCTTCTCAAGTTGTGAAAAAGGTCCGGCGGGGTCACCATCCGTCCTCGTTGATGGTTTGGAAAGGAGTGTCGTATGATGGATTCACAAAGTTGCAATTCTGCGAACAAGGGGTCAAAATACGTGCTCAAGTGTATTGTGAAAAAATCTTGGAAGTAGCTGTAAACTCTTTAGACAACACATTCTTTGACAACAATCCGTGGACCTCCCAGCAAGACTCTGCACAGGCCCATAAACCTAAGATGAATCAAATATGTCTGGAAACGAATGTGCTAGACTTCATTGCTACCAGTGATTGGTCTTCGGCCAGTTCAGATCTCAATCCTCTAGATCATGCCTTGGCCAAGGCTCGTACCAAACGCCACCCCGATTTGGAGTCTCTCAAACGTGCCCTCATCAAAGCAGTGGACACGTTTTCGATGGACTGTGTGCACACAGCCATTGATAACAGGCTACGCCGTTTACGAGCTTGTGTCAAAATGCATGGTGGTCATTTTAAGTAACGTCTGCACATTTTGTATCTGTGGTGTATGCAATTCTTGCAAGTAAATTTATTTCTATGGATCTGCTGTCTTCTTTACATTAGGACTACTCCTTCCTGTGACAGTATTTATGGCAAGACTAGGCATTTTAAGATAGTCTGCGTCTGTCTGGCAGCAGTGTTTCCAGCCACGGAAAATTTTAGTTCCCTATTTAGAATAAAATTGGGGGAAAAAACTTTTACCCTGTTGTTATCTACATTTCCCTCTTGTTGGCTACATTGAAAAATGCACCAGTATCTGAAAATATCGTTCTTAGACTACACAACGTACCATCAAAAGTTTCAGTAGGGTAATTAGGGGAAGTACAGTTGAGGTTTATAATAAACCATGTTCAGTAAATGGTAAGAAAATGATGAATTTCTGAGGTAGAATGAGATTTTTTTTAATTTCATGCTTACTTTGTTAGATATCGCTATGATACTTGTAGAATATATTAATGGGGTACCAAGATTTATTTTTAGGTAGTTTGGCAGTGTCTTGTGGCAGTGTTTCCAGCCCCCAAAAATTAATACCCGATTTTAGGTGAAAAAATCGGAAAATTTCTCTTTTTTCCCTTCCATCTTGCTGGCTACATTGGAACAAGCGTACCACTATCTAAAAGTCTCCTCTTTGGCCTACAGAACTCATCATAAAAAGTTTCAATAGGATAACTAAGGAAGCTGTAGCCACGGCATATCTGTTGATTTTCACTTCTAAGGCGTTAAAAGTGTCAAAATTTCATGTGTATGATGACAGAGATCTTTTCCTTTCTCTCTCTATGGCAGCCAGCGACTTTAGGTTTTCACTGTACCTTGTCAATATATCAAAGAATTTTTAGGTGACTTGGACTCGTGTGGTAACAGTGGTGCCAGCTACAAAAAATCTTGAAATTCGGTTAGGGTTTTTTGTAAATTTTCACCTCTACATTTCCCTAAATAATTTCCCTCCCGTTGGCAAAACTGCAATGTAACTTAAACCAAAAGATATCCACATCCCTCTTCTAAAAAGCAAGGCCTTAATCACATCACTCGGGTAAATAGTTTTTGAGCAATAAGTTACTAACTGAAAATGTAGGAAAACTCCAAAAATGACCTAGGTCCGAAAGGATTAAAACATTTTATCTAGAAGATATTGGAATTCTTCCATGTCGTGAAAGATCCACGAAGGGTGTAACAACACTGAAACCAAATTTATTATTGGAGTGTAGTGTGTAATGACTTATGTACCTTTAAACGTTGATTGTGTTCGTACAAATGCTTTATCCGTTTATTAGCCTAACTGCCTGTTCTTGGCACGGGAAGAATAGGTTCACGGAAAGCATTTAAACTCCTTCCTTCCTTAAGATACGCATTTTTAATGAAAGCGTTATAATAAAAATCCGTAGTGTCATCCCTTTGCATTCACCATGCGGATGGGTCTGAACTTCGACTTAAGAGATATTGTGCTAAGAATTGGACATTAATATCGGTTGTTTTTGATTATTTATACATGTTATTCCTTACCACCACACCTCTTACCATCATGCTAATGAATGAATTTAGACTTAAACGGCACCGAGAGTGTCATTATTCATCTCAGCAGCTTCAAAAACTATGGATTAGACCCAATATCGGTCGTTTTCAATTATTTTTACATGTCACCCCTCTCCTACCCCCACCACTCACTCACCCCCAAAGTACCATGAGAATAATGTAACAAAACCCTAAATTAGGTCATGGTCTACTCATGTACTAAAAATAATCGAATTCAATGCATCAATATAGGAGTTGTCCGCTAAACATAGTTACATTCACTTTTAGTTATACAGAAAATGCCCCTGCCCTTCTTAAAGCGGAATTTAAAAATAAACGCTGGGAAAATGTCAACCTTATTTTTCATGAGGAGTTTATTCCAAGTTTAAACCTTATAACTTGACAGGCTCGTAAAATTTTGTATTTTGGCATACATTTTTGAACTTTTCTAGCCCCTCTTAGGAAAAGTTCTTCCGTAAAACTGATGTGCTGTAAATCTAAGTTAGACCAAGGTACACTCATATACAAAAAAAAAAAAAAAAAAAATCAAAATTGGGGCAGGAATCTAGGAGGATTTAACTGTCGAAGATTTTTACGTTTAACGTTTATATATGTAAATAGCTTTTATACTTTAGATCATGTAAAATTAAACAGCGTTTGAGATCTAGGGCTTGGCTGAATCAATGTTGGCCACGAGACTCGTAAAATATCTCGCCTCGTGACATTTTCGAGACCCGTAACGTTTTCGGTGGGACGTATGCGTATTTTCGAAATACACTGAACTCTAGCCATAAGGCATTGTGAACGGGGTTACGCTTGGCAACAATGTAGGAAAAATGAATGACGTTTATATCGCGATCACGAGTCATGAGCTACATATAGCACAAAGTAAATGCCAGGTGGTGTCGGCCCTGGTAGTCAGTTCAGCGCTCGCAACGAGGCGAGTAACATCGTCTCTGCCGTCGCTCTAGTTTCGAGTGTTAGTTTACATCGCTATTTTTTTGTGAGAACTTGAAGTTTCAGTGTGACTTATTTTCAGTTTAAACGTTCTAACTTTATAAGCATTTTCAGTGCATATTTATTTTGTTCATGGTTTGGTGACGTTTATCGTCGAATTACTGCCATGAGTTGCATACGAGCTAATACATTGCGTATCAACTTTGTTACGGTGAGTCAAAAGCCCACGTCTATTGCTGTGCATGAATGGATACGTAAGGTATTTAAGTTAACCCTTGATCAGGTGTTGTCCATTGAAATGGACTTTCTACGTACGAACTTATATCTGAAATTAATTAACAAAGTGTTATGTGAACAAATCCTAGCTAGTACTAATGGAGTAGTGACCTACTCAGATAATAATGGGGAACATGTGTTGCCTATTGATTTGGCGGATAATTCTGTGGTGATAGTCAAGGTGTCCTTATGCCCCATGGAACTTAGTGACATACAATTAACGCGTGTGCTCTCTCAATATGGCGATGTTACTAGTATTGTCGACGAACAATATTCAAAGGAACATGTTTATGCTACCCGTACGGATGGTAAGCTTGTTAAAATGACTATTAAACGAAACATTCCTTCGTTTATCACGGTCTGTGGTTTACGTTTGTTTACCAGCTTTCCTGGTCAAATTCAAACTTGCGCCATCTGCAACTCTCCCGACCATTTTGTTCAGGGATGTCCCAAGAAGAGGAATTCACGTCTTACTGTGCCATCTTCATCAACCAGTTCCATTTCTCCCATTGTGCGAGTACCTCATAATTTACCAGTGGATCCATCAGCTCCTGATACAGGTAGTTACAGTGTTTTTCCCGTGCTTCGTAAGAATGTTCTGGAATCACCTTCTTCAAATCCACCGAACGAATCAGACAACCAGCCTGCAGATCCCCCCATTCACTCCGAATCGGCTCCTGCAGAACCTGTACCATCTAATACCATGGAAGTGGAAGAAACTCAGGATACTAAAATTATTCCAGCACCCATAACACCCAGCACCGCACCAGCTGTTTCAACAGTCGTCACATCAGTTTCTACGGTAAGTGATACTGGTTTAGTCGAAGAGACTTGTTCCGTCTCTCAGACCGTACCTTTAGCTGTTCCACCAGAATTCACTCTCAACTTAACATCACGCTCTCGCGGTAGTGACTCCACAAGTGACTCAGATACTGAAATTACTCATAGTGATAAACGCAAACTCAGTAAAGAAAAAGTACTCAGTAGTGTATGTAGTGAGGACTTGCGTCCTATACACGATCTTTCTGTCAATCATGCACGCCAAACGCGAGCTTCCACAAAAAAGTTGAAATCAGTGGTTAATTCCGAAAAAGGGGGTACCTAAAATTGTAGTGGCATCATAATACTGCATTGTGGTACTTTTCTTTCTTCTTTCTGCAGTGATATTACCTACTCTTTATCATGTGTTGTACCGCTCGCTTATATTTCTTGTCTCTCCTCGTTTTTATGTTTACGTTCCGTTTAGCGACTGTTAATCTCAATAAGTTCACTTCTTTAGTTAAGCACCATGCCCTAAGTGACTTTATACACCAAGAAGAAATCGATGTTTTGTTCGCTCAGGAAGTCGCAGTCACGGAATTCCATTACCTACCGAATCATTCTCATGTTACCAGTGTTAGTGAAACAGCTTCAGGAACCGCCATTATTTACCGCAGTGATCTCAATTTTTTGGCACCTTTACAACATCCTAGTGAGTGTATTACCACCGGAGATTTACAAAATATTCGTTTGTGCAGTGTCTATGCTAAATCTGGTTCTTCGTATAAAAGAGAACGAAATAATTTCTTTGCTACTGAACTCCCCCCGGCTTTGTACAATGGTCACTCCCCATGCATTCTTGCCGGGGATTATAACTGCACACTTTCTCCCCTCGATGCTTACCCTCATTTCAGTGATTCGTCTGCTCTCCGTCAACTAATAACAACTTATGACTTAGTGGATGTGTGGCGCCATTTTCATCCTAATGAACCAGGACATACATTCTTCACGTCTGGATCGTCTTCCTCTCGATTGGACAGATTCTATATCAGTAAATCTCTTCTTCATGGGGTTCGAGATGTACAAATTACACCC
The DNA here is from genome assembly GCF_964235325.1 of Thermobia domestica. Classification (NCBI taxonomy): domain Eukaryota; kingdom Metazoa; phylum Arthropoda; class Insecta; order Zygentoma; family Lepismatidae; genus Thermobia; species Thermobia domestica. The sequence goes on along the minus strand of NC_137455.1, from coordinate 50,082,606 downwards.
ATCTGCTTTAGTGACCACCTGGCAGTTACAATGACCATTGATCTACCCGTCTCAAAATTTTTAAAACGAAGTGGCTTGTGGTATTTTAATACCTCCATCCTACAGGAGCCTGACTACATCCATCTTATTCACGAAGAATGGGCAGATCTTCTATACAGTCATCAATATTACAAAGGATCCCTGATGCATTTCTGGGAAAAGAGAGTCAAACCGAAGTTTCGAGTGATTACTCAACAATATTGTCGGAATCGGAATGCTTCATATTGTACTCAGTATCAATATTACACCACTCTCTTAAGAGACTACATGAAAGAACAACTTCAAGGTAGCAATTTTCGACCTCAAATTCAAGAAATTAAAGCCCACCTATTAGCCATGCACAAACGCCGCATCCAAGGTTTCACAACTCGCAGTAAAATACATCAATATGACGACTTAGAAACTCCCGGAATTGTACAAATCAACAAAGAACTCATGCGTGGAAAGCAGAAATTTATATCTCAGCTTAAAGATGCCACCGGTCACGTGTATGTAGGTGAGCAAGTAATACATTGTGTCACAAATCATTATAAACAGCTGTATGCTAAGCCTACTTCCTTCTGTGACAGTCCCGAACTTCTCAACTATCTTCCTACAGTCTTACAGAAACAGGATCAAGAATATCTATCTAGTTCATTTACAGTAGACGAGGTTAAATCAGCCATTGCTTCCGGACGTCGAGGAAAATCTACGGGGATTGATTCCCTACCTCTAGAATTCTATATAACCTTTATCGATATTTTAGCACCCTTCCTTACGAACCTTTTCAATGAATATAGGCAAACTCTAGTTCTAGGTGACTCTCTCCGCACAGGTGTTACAGTTTTAGTACCTAAACATTCTCGCACTTCCAGTGTTAATGATTTAAGACCTATTTCCCTTTTGTGTACGGATTTAAAAATTTTAACACGCTGTCTTACTGCACGAATAAAAGTGTTTAGTGACACACTGCTAAGTTCACATCAATATGGAATAGGCCAAAAGAACCCGATCTATAAGGCTTTATCAAATCTTAGAGATTTCATTTCCTACCACGAATCCACTGCTCCTTCACCCGTTGCTGTTTTAGCCACGGATTATTCTCAAGTTTTTGATAGGATTAACCATGACTACTTATTCAAAGTCCTTGAGAAATATGGTTTTGGGTCCTCCTTTATTTCGCTTGTACGAGGAATTTATACGCATAGATTGTCAAAAATTAAAGTTAATGGTGGCTTAAGTAACCCAATAAACATTAATAATGGTATTTTGCAAGGTGACCCAATGTCAAGTTTATTATTCAGTTTGTCCCTTGCACCACTTATATACGCGACTGAACGTTTACTCCCTGGTGTGTCTGTCTACAATACCAAACTAACTGTACAAAGTTATATAGATGATTCCCACTATTGTTTACAAAATCCGGCCGACATGAATTGCCTACAACGGTTATTAACCTTATATCAACAGGCTTCTGGAGCGCAACTCAATCACAGAAAAACAAAAATATTATGTATTCATCCAGAATACAATGCTTCATATAGCAACTACTATGATACGGTTCAAAGTGTCAAAATACTTGGTGTATGGTGGTACAATAATATCAATCAAACAGTAGAACAGTCATATAATCTTACAGCAAATAAAATCCGAAGTCTTCTTATTACTCATAGACAGCGAAACATGAACATTTTTAGTAGAAACTTATTTCTCAAAACGTCTGTTTTTAGTATTTTCAGCCACATTGCACAGATTTTACCAATGCCAGTTAAAATATCTAACCCAGCGTTTCCCAACCTTTTTCAACTTGCGGCACATTACGGGTGTTACTTGGATTCTCGCGGCACACTTATAGATATTATTATTTGTAAATATAAAACACAGTGGCATTTTTCTGTGATTATTGATCTTCTTACAAAGAAGAAAGCTCTACCATTAGTTTTTCCCCCGTGGTAAATCATTATGCTTAATTTTCATTCTAATTTAAAAATAGAAAACAATTGCAATGTAATATTGGACTCGGGTTTTTAAAAATACGCTTTCTTTTTAAAAATTGTATCCAACCTTTTACTAAGAAGGAAGATCACTAAATAACGAACGAACAAACAAATCTCTTTTACTTTTAAAACAGGTAATTTGTCGAAAGGATTGAATATTTATAATTTTCAAGTTACAAAATAGTCTGCAATAATAAAGAAGCAATAATGGTCATAACAATGATAACAATTTTCTTCAACATTAGAAATGTACAAAACAGTAACCTGGTATAAAACTTAAAATTGTAGATTCATTGTAGACGTTCATAGTAATGTGAAATACAAATATACCGTACATTTTTCCCTACCTTTTGCATTTTGATTGCTATAAAATTAATAATTTTGTTTCGATTCCTCGCGGCATACCAGCGGCCCATTCACGGCACACCAGTGTGCCGCGGCACACCGGTTGGGAAACGCTGATCTAACCAATTAACCAGTCAAGCTTTGTTTTTCTTATGGCATTCCAAAATCTTACGCGTGGCTAAGAATCAACTCTACCTCCCCTCACGTGAAGGAGGCATAGGCGTTTTGCACATAGAAGCACAGGCACGTGCCCTTCTTATGCACAGAAGTTGTAAGCTGGTCTGTGAACACGAGACTTCGATTACGGCTGCTGTTATCAATGTCTGCTTCCACTGTTTAGACCTTCAGGCGCCAGTACACGTGTTTCCTTGGAGCTACAAATTTCCTCATTTACGTGATGTCATACTTGATATGATATACGCCTTGCTAGCAAAAGATCCAATTGAAACTGGTTCGGTCAACAACCTTTACTGGCGCTATATTTGCTTGTGGGTTACTAGTATACCGACTGTTGTCTTAAAGCACCCACACAAAAATTGGAATGCTATATGGAAAAACATCAACGCTTCCTTTCTCACCCACCACCAACGTACAACCTGGTATTTCATAGTCAATAATGTATACGAAACATTGGAAAAACTTCACAATAGGTATTGTAAATAGTAATATATGCCCATACTGCAACGATCTTGATACACTAGCACATAAGTTTCATGCCTGTTCCAACGTACCAATCATTTGGACGTATTTTTGTATTTTAATTAGTAAAATTTGTCGTCTTCCACCTCATAGCTTTACTGTAACAGAACTTATTTTGTGGCCTGCTTTTAATTATTTTCCGACATTTAAAAACAATGCTGTTATCTGGATAACTATACAGACAATTATGTTTCTTGTGCATACTAATCGGCCTTATCATATAGAATTATACAAGCAATATTTGCAATATCAGGCCAGCCTTCTCTCACCTGCACGAAAAAGGAAATTTTTTGCTAACTACTTAACTGTTCTTACAGAGTCTTTGTCCATGTATGTAATGTTATAATTAAAAAAATTAAAAAAAATAAAAAAAACAGAAAGATGACAAATCTGTAATACACTTTTGACACATCACACATCAGCTCATGATAATGTAGGAATAACTCGTGGTAAATCTACTAATAATAATGTAACCTGCCTGCCCCGTGCAGACACCTATGTATATATGCATTGTCTTTGTTCATTATGTCAGTTTTTTTTCTTCTTTTCGTTTTTTTATTTTACCATATTTTTTTTACAAATGTCTTAATTCACTTTTTTTTTTAATTCTTAATATGTTCATGTACTTTGTTTGTTCTTCTCAATAAAGAAGGTTTAAAAAAAAGGTAGCCGAGTGAGCTAGCGCAACATGCTAGTAAGGAAAATCGTTGTTGGCGTGGGTTCAAATTCTGCGTTAGAAAAGTTTTTCTTACTATTTTTAATTTTTTTATAATACTTCTTTCATTAAAATAAGATTAAAATAATACTCAAAAACTGATTTAACGATTATTTTTTAAAATTCTCATTAAACTTCTTTCATTAAAATAAGTTTGCCCTTGTACTTTTACAGATCCATAGCAAAAGTAATCTATATATATAAAAGAGAACGCACAAAATCCTTTGTCCGCTCATCACGCTAATACGGCTGAACCGATTTCTTTCATTTTTGGGGGGTTGTTAGGATTTGGACCCTAGATGGTTTTTATCATATCACTTTAATTTTCAATTACCAGTGTCTTGAGATAATTGACCAATCAGGTGTCAATACGTACAAAAAATCCTTTGTCCGCTCATCACGCTAATACGGCTGAACCGATTTCTTTCATTTTTGGGGGGTTGTTAGGATGTGGACCCTAGATGGTTTTTATCATATCACTTTAATTTTCAATTACCAGTGTCTTGAGATAATTGACCATTCAGGTGTCCATACGTACAAATCCTTTGTTATTAGTTCATCATAGGTATAAAAATAAACGTATTTATATGCAACCCGCATGACCCTGTGACTCGGCGGGTTAACATAACTGACAGGCGCTATAAATCACTTGAAAGCGAAAAAGTAAAAATTATCTAAGTAACAAAGTTTATTGCGTTCCGGGATGACCGCAGCGAAGCGGGGCGGGTTGGGGTGACCGCAGCGAAGCGGGGCGGGTTAACATAAATGACAGGCGATATAATGTTAACATTAGTGCAATCTTCTATGGTTTTTATCATATCACTTGAAAGCGAAAAAGTAAAAATTATCTAAGTAACAAAGTTTATTGCGTTCCGGGGTGACCGCAGCGAAGCGGGGTGAACGCTGCTAGTAATAATAATAATAATAATAATAATAATAATAATAATAATAGTAATAGTAATAGTAGTAGGAACGGGTTAGAATGCAATTCAGCATTCGTTTCCGTGCGATGTTGCCAAACCTAATGCCTTCTGGCTAGGGCTGAGTGTATTTCGAAAATATGCGGGACGTATAGGCACGCGCGTTCTTCTGGGGATTATTTGAACTACTTCCACAGTGAATACTAGATAGCCTGTTTTACACTGAGTAGTGTTAGACACATAGGCGACATTTTTACATTAAATCGAGCTTTCCCATTTTTGGCTCTTAGCACCAATTTTATATTGAGTCTACAATTATCCTGTTTCTGTCTTGTTTTGTCTCAGGTTTAAAACTCTCAAATTTACTTCTTGATTTGCTTTTGAGCGAGAATTTTTTCGTCTCATGGACAATACTATATGCAAGCTTAAGATATGAAATAAAAACAATTTATATTTTGACTGAAATAAATTTAGTTTAGTTTATTATGTACCTTTTCATACATGATGATTACAGAAGACCAAATACACTTAGCGCACATCAGAAACATTAGTGTGTATCTAATTACAAAGACTAGAAAGTACGAAAATCCTCACAATAATAAAATAATAATAGCCAGAAATATAGCAAAATACGTGTAAATAAACAGTTTATGACTTACTTTCTATGTAGATATTTCCAAACATTTTTATAAGCTTTTTCTACAAAAGTTTTCAATATCTAATTCTTCAACTGTTTTGTGTTCTCGATGTCCTTTAAATATTGCGGTACGTGATTATAGAATCTTGTACGCATAGAGTAAACACTATCCAATTGTTGATGCACAGTTTTATTGGTATCATAAATGTCCGTAGTTTGCCTTGTGTTACGAGAATGTATATCAGATGTAACTTTAAAGGAATGCCAATTAATCTTAGTGAACTAGTTAGTATATTTGTAAACAACACAGATATATATTTCACCTTCACCAGCGGCACAGGCAAAAAGCTCGATGAGAGAGAAAACTGAGAATCTTTCACTCCCCAGGAGTTTTTCCTAGACCCGCTTCTTTATGTAGTGAAAGTTGCTCATCCCATTGGGACTTCTATATTTTGCTTTATGAAGTGCGTTAGGTTCGATATCAAATTTAATAATAACTGATTATCTTTAATGAGACTAATTCATTTAATGCAGAAATACTATACAGAAATCATAGCATTGATTGAAAAAACATTCAATGAATATTAACTATCGTTCTTAATTTCTACTTTAGATATAGACCTATTCATAAGATCATTACAAGAAAAAATGATCCTTACATCCTATGTACTGTCTTTTGGTACATCATGATCCATGTTACTTGATATATATACGGTATTTAAAAAAAAAGTTTCGGAGGTGATTCCTGGCACCAAGATAAAACAAAAAGTATAGACCAATCTGGGTGCACAAATGCCTCCTTTTGGAGTTATAGGCTGCCGAAAACACGAAACAATGAACTTTAAAGGTCCATAGCTCCAATACTATGGGACATACTGTAGTCGGGTCAAGACTTCACTTAAGAACTATGTACGCTATCCAAAAATAAATGTTTCAGAATCCTGCGGTACTTCTACAACAATTTTTATAGAGGGAGTTTGGTTACGATCATATAACTTGAAGTACTCACCAACTACCTCTATAAAAATTGTTGCAGAAGTACCGCAGGATTCTGAAACTTTGATATTTGGAAAGGGCATATACAAATTCCTAAGTGAAGTCTTGACCCGACTACGGTAAGTCCCATAGTTTTGGAGATATTTACCTTTAAAGTTCATTTTTTTTTCATGTTTTCGACGTCCTATAACTCCAAAAGGAAGCATTTGTGTACTCAGGTTGGTCTATACTTTTTGTCTTATCTTGGTGTCAGAAATCACCTCCGAAATGTTGTCGGTGTTTTTTTTTTTTTTAAACACACTGTATAACTATCGCCCAATTCATAAGCAAAACCGAATTCTAAAAAAGAAGTGCGTAATAGATTTTTCTTCTTGTTCAAATCAGCCATAGGCTGGTGGGCAACATGGAAATTTTAAAACCTCTCTCTGCTTGGGAGAGCTGTTTTATACTTTGATAAGGTCTCTTCTTCGTAACTGCATCTAAATATTCTATCCTTGGTCTACCTCTTCCTGGTTTTCCTTCTGTCTTTCCCTCTATCAGCACGGTGATCCAACCAGAGTGCCGAATAAGATGGCCAAGCATGCTGTTTCTTCTTTTCTCTATTATCGTCCTGATCTGTCTTCTTTCATTAGCTTCCTTTAGTACGTCTTTATTCCTCTTCCTTTCGGTCCATCATATGCGCAGCATTCTGCACCACCACCACATTTCAAATGCTTCCAACTTGGATATTTCAACTTTTCTCAATGTCCACGTCTCTGATCCGTAAAGCTCCACGCTCCATACCAGGGTCTTAATAAATCGTTTACGAACGTCCAATGACACATTTCTTGATTTTAGCAGTCCTCTTTTCCTATTGAATGCTTGTTCAGCCTGCGCTATTCTGGAGCTTACGTCTCTTTCACTTCTTCCGTCCGAGGATATTAGACTACCTAAATAGGAGAACGTCTTAACGTCTTCGATTTTCTCTCCATCTAGCCATACTTTTTACCCTTCCTGTCCTCCTCTTGTGTACTTTATCACTTTGGTTTTCTTCTCATTTATCTCATTTATTTTGTTTTGCATGTTTTTTCCAGTTGGTCGGTCAAGTTTGAAAGTGCTTCCTGCAAGTCCTTTTCGTTCTCCGCTACCAGTGCTATGTCATCAGCAAACCTTATTGTGCTGAAAACCTGGTCATTTACTTTTACGCCTTTCTCGCTGTTATCAAAGAATTATCTACCTAGGTATAGACGCCTCTTCTATATAGACGCTGAACAGGAAAGGTGAAAGTCCACATCCTTGCCTTACTCCTTTTTTTATTCTTGCTTCCTTCTGATCTCTTCCTATAAGAGCTGCCTGATACCTGTAAAGCTGGTATATTATTCTTCTATCTCTGTAATCCACTTTCAGATTCTCCAACGCTCTGAACATGATATTCCAATCTACGTTGTTAAAAGATTTTTCTATATCTACAAATGTTATCACAGTGTTGTTCAATGATCAATCGTATAGGCTCAGTGTTGCTTCCCTTGTTCCCCTTTTTCCTCTTGAACCGAAACTGGTCCTCCGACAGCCGTTCTTTGAGTTTCCCTTCTATTCGTTGTGCGATAATTTTGCACAGTATTTTTGATGCATGGAAAAGCAAACTTAACGTTCTATGTTCTTCGCATTTCCGTGCGCCTTTCTTTTCCGGATATGTATCAATATGCTTTTCTCGAAGTCTCTTGGTATTTTTTCCCGAGATGTACATTTCATTAATAAGATTAAATAGTTTCTTCTTTGTTGCTATTCCGAGATTCTTAATCACTTCCGTTGGTATTTGGTCTATTCCTGGGGCTTTACCATGTTGTATTTTCTCCAAAGTTTTGTCAAATTCGCAATGTAAAATTGATGGTCCTAATTTATTTTTATCGACGTCATCTTCCTTCTCTATCTCTTCTTCGATCACTCTGTCCCCTTTGTAGAGTTCTTCAATATATTCCTTCCATAACGTCTGTGTGCTTCTTTTTCTCACCGAACTGTTTTCTAACCTTTCTATACGCTGTTTCTGTATTGCCTTTGACTATATTTTCCTCTCTGAGGTGACCAACTGACCAGTACTTTTATCGTCACCATATTTTATCGACTGACCGGTACTTTTGTCCGGCGTAACTACTGTATATATTTCATGGTTTAAAATACAAGTATTCTTCATCTGTTTTGAGGATTATTAAGAGAGAGTGCAGGTAAATTTCTATTTTTTAGAGTTGGCAACCCTATTCATCGCCGTGTGCATTATTTTCATAGTACGGAGATCACTCTCGAAAAAATGACTTTATTAGAAGGAATAATAATAATAATAAAAGAAGGAAATTCAAGAGTGCTGTGGGTGTCATGTCCCTTGGTACGCACCTCTGGTTCAGCAACTTCTCCTATAGGAAAACAATTATGTCTAATGATATACATATAATAACAAAGCTTTAAATTTGAATATTAAGTTTAAAACTAAGGTAAATCATGCAGGAAATTTCACGTTATTTTTAAATAAGTTGTTTCATAATCACATTGATTGCATGGAGACAATTCGTTCCAACAAATATACCCCAACCTGAAAGTATTATTATTATTATTATTATTATTATTATTATTATTATTATTAATAATAATAATAATAATAATAATAATAATAATAATAATAATAATAATAATAATAGTAGTAGTTGTTGTTGTTGTTCTTGTTCTTGTTCTTGTTCTTGTTGTTTAAATTGTGACACACTCCGCACAAAATGCTATAAGAAAATCAGCAGTATGGAGACTGGGTGCATCTTTTAGCTGGTTAATAATAAAAATCAGAACTGAACTGAATGTCAGCATTAACAGGAAAATTTAGAGGGGATATACAGAATTCTTTGTAAACACCTAAATACCGTTTAAACACTGTATATATTATTGTGAACGTTACATGGCAATTAAATTATACAATATGTTATTTTACAATGAATAAACAAAATAAGTTCTTCATAGTCGTGTTGTTTATTTACTCGCTAAGTTCAATAATCTATTAATGGTTTAAACGTGGATTCAGGATAAGCTTTTCTTTTAATTCAATTCTGTTTACATCCAAAATAATCTGGTTGTTCTCATTTTAATTACTTATATCCTACTTTAGAAATACGTGTTCTTTTTTTCTAGCTTTGTTATTGGTGGACTGATAGCGTCGGACCTAGTTACAGTATTTAGTTCAAGAAGTGTTTCTTATGTTAACATACGCTTGCACCAACAATTTGTTCAATAATGGTCTTTGACAACATAACAAAAAATGTGTCGAATGTTTCTAGGGAAACTTTCTTATCTTTCACATATTTTTATTGACTCTATGCAATGAATAAGGAAACATAAATAAAAGTTGAAACTAAATGATTTCCTGGGCTTTGAGTTATATAATTTTTTGGTTAATAGGAGATGGATTAAATATAAGTGAATGATGAAACCAGGGCCGTAACTTGTAGGGGACAGGGGAACAACTCCCCCAGCGAATCTCCCCGCCGTTCGAGGAGGGCCCACTTTAAGACAAAATTTTCTTACTCCGTATACGATACGAACATGAAATTATAGATGAAGCGTCAAGTAGGTTTACTACATTACATAAACAAAACAGCACACAAAAGATAAATAAAACAAAAATGAGTCGTGGGCCCATCTCAGTAGAAAATGTCTACTATTTATTCGTATGGCTTTGGGATTTATTAATATCCTGTCCAGAATTTCAGTAGCAAATGCTGCTGCCTATCGTTGGGCTTATCGTTGGGCTTAATTTCTCGCAACAATTGCACCTTATGCGTAATCTTTTGAGTACCACATCGTGCACTGTTGACTTTGGAATGCCAATTACCTGCTCGCTGCGCAAATTGACTTCCTCGGTCTACATGAGAAACACTCCTTATTGCTTCCACGTTTTCTTCTAACACACGCGATTTACCACCGCTGTGTTGTTTCACTACACTCCCCGTTGATGTAAATTGACCCTTCCACACCTGGATATTGTTGCGTGTTGCGTGATGGAGGATCCTTGTAGTAAACACATCGAAAGTTTCGTTGAACTTGAACAACACTTTTTGTCTCTGCAAACTGCCACACGCATTGCACCTTTTCGACTGCTGACGCCATTTCTGTTTATCAGCGATACTAGCGCCGTCACCGGTAGTTGTTCAAGTATGAAAATTTGCTGAACAAAGCTTTTTGGGTTTTCCTTCAATATGTAGGTTTTTTATTCTTCTTCTGTATCTCTGACCATATTAAAACTATACACTTTTAAAAACCGTCAGTCCCATTCCGGACACCCTGTATATTCCACTTCGGTCCCCCCACGAGGACATGGATTTCCAATACACACTGACATTACAGACATAGCTATATCTTTATAGGCTGTATGGAAATATTGCTGCATTTTTGTGCTAGAACAAAAGGAAATATAACGCTCAACTGTCGGATCGTGTTTATATGAGATAGGGCTTTATTTCTCTTCTTTCGGCAGTAGACTCTTGCTTTGTGCAATACATTGGCCTTTTTCGAGAACTGGTAGGTGTTGACCATACTGATGAAGGTCTGGCTGCTCATTGTTTGTTATTATTTCTGTCTCGGTAATTTACCTTAATCTCCATTTATAATAATTCATAATATTGACTTCCACGAAAAAAAAGATAGAGAAATTGATCATTAAAAACTATTATTTTGCGACTAATCTGGCTTTTTTTTTTTTTTTTTTTTTGGAACAGCTTTTACAAATCACAAAATTCACTCTTGTTTTTCCATCGTAAAATAATGTTTACTTGCAACCTTCCCATCATATGTTGATTTCCGAACTGGTATAAAACACAATATGGCAAATCACCAACTAGGGCTATATTGCACGATTATAAGTAACGCACAAAATTACTTCGAAATACTTTACCCTTGCTTCTTAGGCCTCTACGGAAAACTGATATCCCTGTCGACAGCAGCGCCACAGCTTTGAAAGACCGCTGCTTGCAATGGTAAAGGGATAGGGGTGGTATGGTATCAACGCTATTAGATCGATGTATCTATCTGATACACAAGATTCTGAGATAGCTGTGAACTGCAGTTATTAATGTTGGTACGTTAATAGCTTCTGTTCAGCATATTAGCTGGTGTGTTACCAACAACACATGGTATAACCGTCTTTGTATAAAATCGTAGCACAGAGTCCTGTGTTAATCACAACTCCGAACTCTTGGTGTTGAAACAATAGGCAACAGTGGTAGTAGTGCTGGAGCCACTCGCCTGTGTTAAAATTGTGTTGAATTAACACCACCATATTTTAGTGCATAGTAGCAAAGTCGTCACACATTAATCTATATTTCCCACGAAGATACTGCTACCTGTAATACTTGCAAATCATTAGTGAAAGTATAACGTATTCCCCAAATAAAACATTACTCTTTCTCCTCTCCCCTCAATAGGCCCCTACACACTTTTCAATCTTGGATAAATCCTTTCAGAAATCCTTCAAGTATACGTTTGAATTGAACACTAAGTGAGATTAGAATATTATGTCCAGTCGTTCAAGTGTTCTACTGCGGAAGTGACTGAAGTAAAAAAGCGTAATAACGAACGACGTAAAAGAAACAGTATTAATAAACACCATAAGTTATGTAATAATGGTGACCATTTCACGCTTTATTATTTCTTAATTGCGACATGAGAAATCTGTTTGTAATACTGACATATGAGTCGAGCATGGAAGCAATATAATGTTGTCGGAAGGTAAAAGAGGATGAAGGAATGATAAAATAAATTTCACTTTAGTAAAAATTTGTAAGTACTTAGCTTTACTAAATTGTTGAAGAAACTCTTTTTCCTATGTAAATTACATCACCAATGTATTATGATTATCTTATAGAAGTTTTTTTCTTACTTAGTTTTAATTATTTGTTTTACTTACCTCAAATAGTAGTTTTACTGTAAAATGTAAAACTTGAAAATGTGAAGGAAAATTATTGAAATTAGAACAAACCAACATTTGAAGCTTCTGCGGAAATTTCTGTTTACGTACCGTGAGAAAAATATGGAGATAATTCATAGGTATTTTCATTAGTAAAGTGAAATTTTAAAATGTGGTTTTAAACTTAAATAAGGTTTTGAAAATGTATCACTATATAGAGCTTGTTCATGGCTAAATAGCATCTCGTCTTTGGTGTAAGAAACGCAGATTCGATTCTCAGAAGATATAAATGTTCCAATCTCTATAAAAATGTAGATCCATAGCTATATGGCACGTAAATCTGCATGGAGCCAAAATCACATGTATACTTCCAATGGAAGTCAGAGCCGTAGCTAGAGATTTCGACGCCCGGAACGGAGCAGGATTCGGTGCCCTCTATACTCAACTCATCTCACCAAGCTTTTACTTATTTTTTCATATAAGAGAAGGAGCTCTTGTTATGCTATGCTGAATTTTTACCAAGCTGCTTGGACAGAGCACTGCAACAGCCAAAAGCGATCATTACGATTCGTTTAGAAGTAAGAGCTGTTTTCAAGAGGCTTATTTTGAACTTTTTGTTAAACTTGACAAAATTACCTTTGGATAGTATACAGATTCACTTGGAGAACAATTATGGAAATTTACGGTACAACTATTTGCAACATTTCATACTATCGATAAGAAATGAAATTTCAATGCAATAGAAATTATGCGCTTTCATAATGTTCAAAATGGCTTACATTAAATTTCCAGTAATATCTAAACTTTTGAAAATTTTATTCTGTATGTCACCACACAAATAGCATTTTTATTTCGAGTCTCTTACGCTAAAAATATTTTGTGAAATGTAACACAAATTAGGAAGGAGCCTTCTTTGCAAATTTCTCGATATTGTTCGATGAAGCTGAAGAATTTATTTATACCAATGTTTGTATTTAAAATTCAGAATATAGTTTGGCTACTAATATCTTTGAAATTACAGTAAATACTTAATTTCTTAATGAATGAAAGTTCTGAATTTAAGGTTACTTATTATTAACACATTAAAAATACACTAACACATGGGAGCGCGGTGGCTCAGTGGTTGAACGTTCACCTCTGGTGCATGGGGTCGCTGATTCGATCCCAGCTCGCGCCAAGTGGAGTTTGTGCATGGGTTTTCTCGCGGTTCTCCCATTTCCTCCCACTTTATTCATTCCAACATTTCATTCATTTCTCATAATCATCGTCTCGTTTAGCCTATCCGGCATAATCGTGGGATGTAAAACTCAAAGATTTCATTTCATTTTTTACACTAACACATACACACACACATATATATGTAAATATATATATACCAATGGAATTTTAAAAAATCACTGATATTATCAGTCGTTGGAAAAGACTAAATTCGTTGGATTAAATTCTGACTCCTTAAACCCCTGCCGATTTTGTTCCTTCCCCTTCCCGGGCAGAATGGACTCACCCACCTAGCTCGTGGCGTCCTGCAGTGTTGTGCAGTTGCTTCCTAGGAACGGAGTTGTTTTTCCGCACGGACGACAATAACGCACAAAACAGGACCATTGTTGTGAGTGTTGTGTTAAATTTGTTTCCAGGTGTGTGGGTTTCCGCTCTGTAACCAAACTGCCGCCCAAGCTAAGCCAGTTTTGAGAAGGCTATGTTGCGGCTCTTTATGACGCCCACTTTAGTGTTTCTGTCATTAGAAAACAGTGCAAGAAGAATGGTTGCAACATCAGTTTAAGTGGAATAAAAATGTTATTAAAAAGTACAAGGGCAACGAAGCTCCACCATTTGGATCACCAACGAAGTTGCCTAGGAAGCGGGAATGCACGAAGGCCATCTCCACCATGCAGAGGAAACTTCGCAAAATGGCAATGCAGGAAACTCCGCCAACACAAAGGTGTATGGCTAATCGTCTTGACGTGTGTTTGGGGACTGTGAGCCGGACGTTACACCATCAACTCAAGCTGGAGAAAGTCATGAAAGCTCGCGGCCATCTTCTCACGGATGCCCACCAAAAGGAACGAAAGTACAACGCCCGGAAGCTGTACGAACGGTATCTGGCAAAACAAAGGTGGATGTACGTCGTAACGCTCGAAGAAATAAGAAAATGTTTACCAAATGTATTTCTTTGCAATCCGACAATAATATTGATTTAATAGAGCGCCAATACTTTTACGAGTCGCCGCGTCGTTTACTCATTTCCAACACCTTATCTTTCTGCTTCCTCGTTCGGCGCCCTCTTGCGATTCAAAGGTGCCGCTCGCCCCACCCACGCATCCACCCATAGCTATGGTTCTGCTGGAAGTCAAATCTATATTTTATACAGGTTCGACGCTGGAACGGGAAGTTAAACTACAAGTTATTTTTCAATACATAGTAATTTTTTCCACAAGAGAAACAAATAAGTAGGTCTAAATGCATTTTGTATTCCGTAAAATTATATTAGAGGTTTTCGAAGGCATCACCCTGCCCCACACAAGATACTGTACCGTAAACTGGGTATACTTTAGCCCTTTAAAGGCAACTTTGGCCCAAAGGGAGAGAAAGATTTGACTTTTTTCTATCGAAGTATTACAACGTTGAGAACACATGAATATTGGCGCTAGTGATTTGTTTCCGGCAGAACGTGGAAAGCAAAATGCTAGCAGTTGTTAGCAATATAAAAATATGTTCATTAGCGAACATTGTTAAGCTAACACCTTAAATACTTGTTCAATTACGCACAAACTATTAAGCTTTTAATTGAGTGTGGTAACATTGACCCAATTTTTGGGGCAACATTGGCCCATATTTTCTGTGTTGGAAAAGGCCAAATATTAAAGATGAAATGGTGTACGAATGGTGCGATGTAATCAGGAAGATTAACCCCCACTAGCTTCTAAGAGAGAATATTATACAGTGCCTGAATTGCAAGATTTTTTCCTAAAACTGAGTTCTGGCACCGGTAAAGTGTATTCTACCGTAATGAAGAATATGATGGTCTTATTTTTGAAAGTTAAGTATTCACCCACTTAGAGAAATTTTCATTGAATGATAATTTGTTTGCCTCTAAATTGAACAAAGTGATTTCATCCCTATCTTTGTAATGCATGTATTTTAAGTATTCAGAAATTTCTAGCGTTCTTTTATAGATGTTTCGTGTTCACCCAAGTAGAACGCAAATATTTTCATTGAACGATATTTCTCATTCGATTGAAATTGAGTAAAAACATTGATAATTTCACCAATGTGTTTATAATACCCCGTTTTTCTATTCTGTTTCTTAAATAGTGTTACAATAATACTTTCGTATATTAATTAGTCATTTTGACAAATCGGCTAAAGTTACTTCAACCATGAAAATTTTTGCATGGCATCAAAAAATTGGAAATATAATCATCATTCTTAGTCACACTGATTAGTTACTGCTTTCAAAAGAATACCAAAGGATTGCATTTTAACAAGAATAAACTTAATTAAATTACCTCCCTAATCTTAGGAGATATTAGAATGGGAATTTTGAAAATTAAAAATAAAAAAAGGGCCAAAGTATACCCAGTTTACGGTATTTGATAAGATATTGTAAATGCCTTTCTTTGATACAAAAACAGGTGTTATTAATTTAATGGTAAATAATTAAGACTGAAGTAAAGTAATATTTAGTTTAATCGGTATATTTTTGGATTTGGGGTGGGCAGAATTTTTTTAGTTAAAATTTCCTACTTTCTTGGTATAATTATTTTCTGTATTTTTTGTTTGCTCAAGTTAGGTTAGGATGTATTAGATTAGGCTAGGTGATTTTAGGTTACTTCCGGTTAGGTTAACTTTGTATTCCCCCCCCCCCAGTTCCAAAACTATCCCGTTCAATCTACTACCAATAACACGGTTAAAATATCTAGATGATTTTGTCGATTTACGCAATTCTCAAAGTAAAGAAAAACTTAAAAAAAGAAAAAACGAAATAAATTCGTACCTCGTGGTAATTTGTCTTGTCTTGTCTTCTTCACTATGAATAGTGCTGGTTTTCTGCATCAGATTTTTTCCACCCATGTATGCTTCTAATCTTTGTTAATGATTGTTTCGTATTTAATTGTATCTCAATATCTATTTTATTGATTCAATTTTTGAAGCTATATGAAGTAACCAATTTTTTTTTTGAAACTTGTTCTTGTTCTTGTAACCTCATACAGAGGTTGTACATAGGAGGAGATGCGGCACCGTAGTAGTTAAGTCCGCTATGGCCCTGGAATTGCTGAAAAAATAAAAATTGATAAATCTCTACTAAAGTCATTGCTTAATGTACAGTTTTAACTCGTTGCGTCCAGTAAAAACCTTGAAGAAGATACATGTTGCGTGCACTGAAGACCAGACCTCAAAGGAATAGTTGAAACTATATAGACCAATAATAGTTTTATCTGTTTTTTTTTCCTTACATAAATATATGTATATTTATTTTGTGAATGTTTGAGTCTTCCTGAGTCATATAGTTTCTTGAATATTAATGAAAAATTTGTATTAACCGTATATATGACGAGTTAAGTTAATAATTGTTATAGATATATATTCTTCTTTCTATTAGTATTGATCTTCTGTGCGTGTAAAAGTATTTTTATTCATTTTTTTAAAATATTAATTCCAGTAGCTATCAAAAATTGAAAAATAAGTCGTATCGAAGTCCAATTGTTAGTAGCTTTTTGTATGATATATTTGTATGATAAAGGAGTATATCCATTAATTTTAATTAATTGTTTTAGTAGGTCCATCCTTAAGTCTTGATATGAATCGCATTGGAATAATATATGGTTGATTGTGCCGACTCCTTTGTCGCACCAGCAATGATACGTTTCCTTTTTTTTATTTGAAATAATTTGTAGGAAGTTAAAGCCGTTCCAAAAATTAACCTATAATATGTTATGACTTCTCTCCTGTTCCATGTTTTAAGAATTTGTTCTTTTTCGTTTTTCTTAGTATGAATATTCCAGTATAATTTTCCTGAAAGATTTGGTTGATGATTTTTCCAATCATTTAAATCTATTTGTGATATTTTAGATAATTCTGGATAGAATTTTTTTGGATTCAGTTTTACTAAAGTTTTGTTTCCTTCTTTACATGCACTCTTTGCAGCTCGGTCTATGATATCGCTATTTTTAATGTTGACATGAGCCCTCATAAAACCCAGTATTATTGAGTAGTTTTGTTTCTTCATAGTAGCATAAAGATATTTGATATTAAGTACTGTCCATGAAACTTTGTTGTTCCAATGCGTAGTTGATAGGGCAGTGATTACACTTAAAGAATCTGTACATATTATTGCTTTTTTGATTTCATGTTTTTTAATGTATAAGAAAGCTTGTCTTATTGCGAATGCTTCACCATCAAAAATAGACATGTTTTTTGGTAATTGGTACTTGATGGTGGTATTTGTCTCGGCTATGCATAGCTACCCCAACATTGGTGTTGGGGTATTTTGATGCATCTGTATATATTAAAGAATGATCTTGAGCAAATTTTTCTATGTTATACTGCCAAATGTTTTGAAATAATTGCTTTTTCAGGCCTATGTTTTTTAAATTGATATATGAAGGAATCAATGCTTCTATTTGTACCATGTTTACTGAATATTTCCATGCATAACAAGCAATGGATGGTAATTTATGTATATATTGATAGTATTTATTTAATTTAATGTACGCTTCCACAATCCATGGTTTATTTTTCGAATATGGAATTTTCTTATTTTCTAGTAAGATGGTTATTTTTTGTAGTTTGGTAATTAAAGTTGAATTGGCTTTGCTGAAGCTATTTAAGATAAACTTGTTAGTTATCTTCGAGATTTCTAGTTGGATTGGTAAACATTTGGATTCATTTAATAAAGCTATTTTCGGACAAAATTCTGGTTGTGAAAAAATAATTTTGGCAATTTTGTATAAAGTTTGTTCTATTTTGTTATAATATTTGTTGCTTTTATTGTAAAATAAGCTTCCACATAGAAGTTTTGCTATACTTACTTGTTTTAATATTTTGATTAAGGTAAGTGGGTTGTTACCCCACTTTTTTGCAGCTAGACATCTTAGGAGTTGTGCATGGTTTTCTGAACTCCTTAATAGATTTTGCATTTGTTCATTCCAATTGAGTCTCTTATCTAAATACATGCCTAAATATTTAATATATGGTTCCGGTTGTAATTTAATATTATTATACGTTAAGTGATGTTTAAGATTGTTCTTTTTTCGTGAAAAGATTATGTATTTAGTTTTGTTCCAGTTCAATTCAAATCCATTGCTGTGCATCCAGGAGACCAGTGTATTTAAATTGTGTTCTGCAATTTTAATTCCTTTTTCTATGTTGGTAGCAATGGTACTGAGTAGGACATCATCAGCGAATGATATTATTGAGCTGTCCTTCCATTTTTTATTTATTAAGTCAAGAATATATATATTGAATAATACTGGACTAAGTTTACTTCCTTGTAATAATCCTAATGATGTTTCACGAGGCTGCGTGTATGTATTGTTTATCTTTATAAATACCT
Source organism: Thermobia domestica (assembly GCF_964235325.1). Lineage (NCBI taxonomy): Eukaryota > Metazoa > Arthropoda > Insecta > Zygentoma > Lepismatidae > Thermobia > Thermobia domestica. Next base: position 50,063,809 of record NC_137455.1, on the reverse strand, counting down.
TTCGATTAATTAGTGTGTTGTGTACAATTCTTATAATTTTTCCTGGAATTTTTAGGTTTGCCATTTTTCTGATTAATATATTCAAAATTACGTTATCATATGCCCCTTTTATGTCGAATGAGGTTACTAACATGGTAATTTACTTACTTACTTACTTACTTATCATCTTTATTGATGTTTAGAAGGTGCACCAGACATTATGTCCTAGTGTGCTACAAATGTTTAAATATTTTTACATGTAGACTAATTACAAATGTAATACATCAGTATTATTAAAGTCATTTGGCAGTAGTGGTCATAACTTTAAAAATTGTCTAGAAGCATTAGTTGTTATGGATTATTCTTGAATTACTCTATTCAAGTATTCTGTATTTATTCTGTATATAATTATTCTGTATTTGACCGCCACCATTTGCAATATAGGCCTATATATTTCAGGAAATTATATTTATTCTTGCAGTGCATTATAACTTTATTTTAATAGTGTACATTAGATACTGACACGAACAAGTGTCGAAATTTCTGAAATATTACCTTATTTGAAAATAGTATGATATGAATTGATAATAAATTATTAGATAATTTATATATTAGTAACACTGATTTTCAATTGATATGCGATATACTGTATATTTCTGCTAGATATTAGTGACACTTAAGTAATTTTTCACTGTTTTATGATATTTCACAGAAATTGAATTTATATAAGTTATGACCAGGTGTGTTGAATACAGAGCTATAAAAAACGTGTAAGGAACTAAAAATCCAAGTACACACTTCAAACACTTTTCTTCACATCACGCCGCCATTTGCACTCTCCTAAATACTTAGAAAGTATTACGTAACGAAGTGCTAAAATTACTTATTTGGACTTAATTTTTCCATAACATCAGTTTACTTTTTATATCTTCAGGTACAGACCTAAGTTCGAGTCACCTACTGTACGAAATCCAGTGATGTCATACAATCGGATCATCCGAATCTGTTGTTACAATTTCCCAGGTTTCCGGAACTAGTTGTTAAAATTGTCTCTTCACCTCTAGATCCACTACTTACGAAAATAAGGAGAAATGATAATTATCTAGTGCCATTTTTTAGAATCTATGACAATTTAAGATGCTACAGTTGAGGTATGGTATTTTGAATTTTCTGCAGCATGTTATGAAGGGAAATGAATTTCTGTCGATATATGATTGTAAATAGTTTATGTCAGTGTATTTATAGATTCTTCTTAGAAACGCAAATTTTGCGTTTCGTTGATTTAATTCTAGTTACTGTTATTGGAATAAATCTTCATGGTAGTCATATCAATAAAAACTACAATTTTATCACTGCAAGTTAAGGGAAGAAAAATTACTTTACGTCCTTATTCTTTTACCACCATTGTAAATAATAATAATAATAATATGAAATGGCATTTCTAGTTTAACGTCTCATGGTTATGCACTTTAGACTAAAGGAGATTAATGAGTACTGAAAGTGAATGACTATAAAAATGAAAGATTTGCTGAAATGAAAATGTGGGGGAAGTGGGAAAACCTGGAGAAAACCCATGGACACGATGTTGTCTACCATAAATGTACATGAGTAGGAATCGAACCAGATACCCCTTGCACTAATAATAACAAGTATAAACATACACAAATGTGAATAACCATAACAAATACATGCGCTACAAGACAGTCTTCAAGACAAAGGACTGAGAAGAAATTGTACAAATACAAACATAGATGTTATAAACCTGCATACATACGTTTATACAAAATAAATACCAAATAGTTTTAATACCTGGACATGTTATAAAGGTAACTTGAAGCTAACTTTGTATTTCCACGTAAATACAATAAATTACTGATTGAGACGTCTTCTCCAATACAACACTATCAGTGAACTATCACAACTTTTTGCTTTCGATGTAATAAAAGTTAGACAAATAACTGTACTGTACGTAAATTGAATAAAAGAAAATTTGTATCTTCATTTACTCAGTGACTACTAGCTCTCATCTTGATGTTCCAGTTCGATCTCCTCCACCTTCTCCAAAAAATATGTCTCTGCTTCCTTGTACACCTTCTTGGCACTCTGAAGTTTGTTCTGTAAAAATGATTACACATATAATAAGTTACCATATATTATAGTAGCAAACATAAATTGTTAGAATAAAATATAGAGTAACATGATTGTTAATGCTAATGTGTTCCCTCCATCTCCGCAGCCACTCTAGTCAGAAACATTCTGCCTGAATCATTGAATTCTGTTTCAATTGCCATCTGCTTGTTTGCCATAATTCCCTAGTTTTGTTAGAACAACTATTGAGTTTCGTTTCACAATGTGAGATTACGGTAGACTTCAAACTAAGCGAATCCAATACTAAAGGTGGAAGTAATACATCTATAATTTCTGGTTGCAATAGAAGGATAAAGTCAAAGATAAAACCTGTTCCTTGGATGCTGAATCCATATGAAGAAGCCATTATTCGCTTCCGCTTAGCGTTTTGCTCTATGTAGATCAACATTAAAACCGAAACTAGTAGCAACCACTTCCGGTTATTTCAGACGCTAAATTGATTTTAAAAAACCGCTTGTCGATATCTGTTACCGCTTTTGTTCTGTGGCAAACAACATTGAAACGGTAAAAGGTTAATTTCTACCACTTCCTGTTAGAATGGAGGGTTAACGGTTGAGATGATACCTATTCTTGTGACACTGAATCGATTACAAACCACATATTTTCGACATCCATTACCGTTTTTGCTGTGATACCTGTCGACAGACAGACGGACGTAGCCACTCTATAATATATCCGACACTTATGCGTATGATAGTTTGGAAACTAAAAGGGGAGATTCTAAGAACCAGATATATCTATAGGCTGGAATATGCACCATTCCATAATACAATATCTAAGACAACAAATTTTCAACCAGAAAGCTTTAAGTAATCCAGCCTAACTCCTAGTAACTTTCGCCTTCTTTTAATGAAATACTTCAAAGAAAGCAGACAGTGCTAGGAAGAAGATAAATAAATGTTTCTGAATGAAAGGATAGCGATGAACTATAAAGAATTATAGAAATACGTCAAGAGACCACCACGTAGAATATAGTCAACGTTATCTGAATGAATAGTTTTGTTCTGAATCAAATAACTGTATCATTGGTTCGATAACACTTTCACATACTCTGGATTGAAAGAGAAGAAATGAGTACTATGGTCCTTGATCTCAATCTCATGGATTTGTCATGTGCTTAGTTCTGGAAAATATTCTGTGATTATCCTAGATCTGAATTATTTTCAGGCGTTGATAACTACTGAAACAACTACACTTATTCTTACAAAGTGAGAATTAAAAGAAACATGGTGAAACGTTTGAAGCACTTTGTTAAGAATGGTGGCGGACATGCGATTGATTTCTTCGTAATGTGTTATTTATTACTTCTCTCAACGATTCCAGACTTTGTGCCTATTCTTATAATAAATAAATAAATAAATTGTTAAATAAACTTCTATGGTTTGTTTTGTTTCCAATTCTGAAACTGATTTTCTCTTATTCCAATACGCTTTTCAGAGTTACGCTTATGTTTGTATGTTTATTTATTTATTTTCAGAATTTGTCTTGTCCATCAACCCTGCTGTATCAATCTTTCCACAAATATCTCTGGCGGGGGAACAGGGGGAAGCGTCACTCTCCAAATTGATGTCAGAAAAGATAAATAAAAACTTTGAAAATTATTTGAGGTTAAAATACATACGTAAAAGATTAAAGCAATAGTGACTGGATAATTGAGGCTATGACATTTGTGGAAGTCTGGACAAAGACAATAGAATAGGTGGCTAGTTTTCAATACTTAGGTATTATTATTAACGAACGTATGTAATAGAAAGAATAAATAAAAAACAACTTAATTAATAGTTAAACACATTTAAGCTGATTGTGGGAATCAAGCTATGTGAAGCTATGATGAAGCTATGATGAAAAGCTATGATGAAAAACAAGCTATGTGAAGCATTGAACAAAGAGTTAGAAAAAACTTTAACTGTCGGGTATTACATTGTAGGGAGCACAAACATGTGCATTGCGAAAAGACGACAAGAAAGATTGTCTTCTTGGAAATTTTAAGTTGAGGAGAATGAAAAAAAAATAGTTAATTGGAAGAATAAACCAATGAGATCATTAGGAATAACCGTGAAAAAATAGAATGTGATGTTAGTACATGTTTGAAGAACTTGTACTCTGAGTGACATGTTACAAGGTACGATGGAAGGAAAACAAGCAGTATAGAGAAATATAAAACTAATAGATATATGATATAATTCCTACATCAAAACGAAGCTCCCTAAGGATAATAGCATATAAAAAATTCTAAATAGGTCCTATGTAGCAAGAGACCTACCATATTATGATTAATTGTACTGATGGAGGTAGAAAACCGATTCCGCTAGTTTAAGTAGCTTCCCATTTACCTCACGATTTTGACGTAAATTTATTTGGAGTCTACAATCATTCTTTGTATTGGTCACCCCCTCAATTTTTACGTGCTAGAGACATCTAAGAACCTTTCTGAGCTCTGTTTAGTTTTTAAGAACTTACCCGCTGAATAGGATAGATGGTTGGTTCCAGAGCTGCCTGCCTCCACTGAATATCCGTCATTTTACTGCAGCTGGCATTATCACGAACCCAGATTCCCACCTGCATCTGGCCACTGTCCAAATGATAGAACTTCCCTCGACCATGCTTCATATCGTATCTCCATTCACCTTCGTAGCGATTAAAATTAGCTGCAGAAAAAATAAAATATTTAATATCCCACGGATATTATTAGTAAAGCGGGCGAGAATCAACCAGAGCTGTTCTAACACCTAACACTTGTCACCGAGAAAAGAAAGAAAAGCAAAACAAAGAGTAATAATAATAAAAAGTCACATTAAAATGATTGTAATCAAATTAAAAATAAGATAGTTAATAAAAAATACAAAGTAAACACAATTTCAATAATAATAATAATAATAATAATAATAATAATAATAATAATAATAATAATAATAATAATAATAATAATAATAATAATAATAATAATAAGTAATCTAAATCTAGGATAGATTTCAAGTATGTGAGACACAAAATTTCATTACAACGATAAAAGAAAGAAATACTGCGTAGTATCACACCAAATTATAGATATAGTGAGTGCTAAAAGATAATCGCTGGTCATTAAATAAGTCAAATTTTACGGCCTTATGCAGAGTCGTTCTGACACGTGATTAGTGCCACACTAAAGAATTCGACTAACATATGTTTCCTGCAGTAGTCAGGTTTTTAGTATGACGCTAATAACACGGCAAAATGACTGCATTAGGCCCTTAGTATTTTTATGACTAATTGTCTTTAATTATTTTAGGCAATGCGTTCCATGTCCTTGACCCTGATGTAGAGAAACATCCCGCTACTTGTTTTAGTCTGTGCCTTGGCATGTTAATTTTTTTACTATTACGAGTCGCATAAGAATGAATATCTGACTGATGTGTGAGTTAACGATGCAAGTATTGCGAACATTTCATTTTCAAGATTTTATGAATCAAACAGGTACCTTCGTCTTGACATTAACAGAATATTATTGCTGTTCAGCGTGGGTAAAATGTGTTCTTTTCTTTTCAGATCAAAAGCAAACCAAATGCATGAGTTATGAATTTTTTGTATACTTTTAAATTTGTAAGGCGAAAAAGATTGCCTTCGTCACAATAATCAAACAAGGGGGGGAAAAGTACATTCGTTACATACAGTGTTTCAGAAGAGATTAAGTAAGCTTTTACTTTGTAAAGGCAGCGCAATAGAATAACTGTTTTTTTACACTGACTAGAAATGTGCTGATCCTAATTTAGTTACTCATCTAATAGCAATCTCGAAGTTTTCACATAAATACATCTGTAGAATGGGACATGTACGAATCCCATATTTTTATCCTCATACCTGGTACATTGATTTTGTTCAATTGTTGTGAGTTCTTACAAGTAAACCTTACGTTTGGGTGAATCGAGTTGCTGACTGAGACACATATGAGAAAGTAGTACTAAATGTGGTCACTATTTCAGTGAAGTTGTAGGTGCGAAGCTCCAGGAGTTTAGGAGATACAGCTACCAGAACACCACATGGAAGTACAGAATAGTCTTCATACAGTTGGAGGTAAAAGCTCTGTAAGACCTCTTGTAACGACGAAAGGTGAATAACAAATATATGGGTACATATTAGAACTAGGGGGAAGTCATATAGTAATGGTATACCTGACGGCGACCATCTTGAAATCCGCCATTTTGAATTAAGGTTAAGTTTTTAAAACAGGAATAGGGTCATGTGATACATGATTTAAGGCGCAAATTTAAGCAGAAGAACAATGGTGACGTTAATTTTTATCTACGCGCAATTGGCCAAAAGTTACAGGGAAATTAAACATTGTTGCAGAATATGTATTAGTCCTTTACTAGGGTGGGTCGTTTTGCCACTTTTTCTTCGGAACGAAATGTAATACCTGGCAAAAGTGGCCAATCCACATGGACATTTCAGGTATAGATTTTCTTTCAAATCAGATAATATCTTCTGTGAGAACTATTGCCTCAAAGTTTCAAAATTTCACTGAAAATTGCAAAAAATACCAAAATTGTTCATTTTTTTGTTATGTTAAAGTAAACATCTTTTTGGGTTTATACATGCCAGATGCTATGAAAACTGACATTCCAGTCTCAAAATGCCAGTTATATGCGCTTGGGAGGTATAGGGGTGCCTCCTCTGGGGCCGGAAAAGAGGGTAAATTCAGTACAATTAAGCGTTTCTACAACTTTTCTCGCCCTTGCCTTTTCCTTCGGGACCTGCTGGACCAATATGAAGATGAACGTGACAATTTTTTGGATAGCATCGTCAATGAAGATGATACGTGGTGTTATCACTACGAGCTGGAATCCAAAAGACAGTCCATGGAATGCCGATTTTTACAAGCGCGACATTCAGGCTCTGGTTCATCGTTGGCAAAAGTACATAACAAATGGTGAGAACTATGTGGAAAAATGAGCCTGTAGCTGAAATATTGCTCGATTTAACTGTGCTGTTGTTAGTTATGATCTCCATTAGTTTCCATAAAAAAAGGATGCATTACTTTGGGAACGACTTTCGTAGATTTTACTGAAACTGTTATGATTGCTCAGAGATACAATGTAAGCGAGAAGGCTGCGGCACATATAACAACTGTGCTTCAGGCAGCTTCAAAGGCTGGAATTAAAACTTCTCAAAAATCTAGCGACATAACATCTGCTTTAACTGTAGACAGGAACAAAATAAGGCATGCGAAACTTAAACTTGCTCGGAATTTAAAAGAAAGTTCTAGAAATGATGATCCCATTAAAATCCTATACTTTGATGATAGAAGGAATGACACTAAAACATACACAGGCATCGTTAGAGAAGAGCACTCATCACTTTTGGCTGAACGTAACTCTCAATACGTTGGTCACGTGACACCATCCTCTGGCTCTGCACATGACGAGACCAGAGCTATTTTCGAATACATCATGAACCAACTCAGAGTTGGCTTTGATAAAGTTGAGGTTCTTGGGTGTGATTGAACATACACTAACATGCTTGGAATGGAGTTGTTCTTCGAAAATTAGAGGAACTAGCAGGAAAACAAATGCAATGGGCTATTTATCTCTTGCATTTTAATGAACTGCTGTTCCGAGCTCTCTTCACGCATATTCACGGCGCTTATTCAAGCCCCTATTCTTACACACGTCCCATAGTTTCAAAACTATCTAACTCTGAAAAGCTTTCAGTGTTGCTATTCAAACCAATAAAATGTGACTTTACTCATCACAGTCCAGAAGAGCACAGAAAACTCAGTAAGGTCCTGAGATGCTTGTTCCAGATGTCTCAAGTATTTGACTCCAGAGCATGCCCGGAAGAGCTTGTTTCTATGTTCCCTGGCAAACTAAACAAAGCTAGCTGGTTGATTAGCGCAAAAAGAATTTTAACATTGTATATTGCAACAAAAAACCTATCAAGAAATTAATAGAAATTGCGACATTCATACTTAGAGTCTGTGTGCTTATGCAATGCCGTGTTAGAACATAGTCTTCCATTGTTGATGGTCCTCTCACGTCTTTGAGACCATTCAAGGTCTAGATACTTACCAAGGGAATACCAGGCTGTAATCCGTTCATCCATTCAGACGAATGCATTCTTTGCACTCCCAGAAAATTTCTTCTCGCCATGATGACTGATGGTCGACTTGCTGTCCGACAAGATGCATTACATAAGATTCTTAGTGCTCGAGAATACGAAGCAGGGAATCTCCATAACTCGATTAGATATAACATCATTCCCAGACTGAATCTTGAGGCAAACGATTACACTGCAATGGTCTTTTGGGAAAGCACTGATGTTTCAATAACTGTACTACCAGTAAGTTCTATGGACGGTACCAAACAAACAGCTCATGGTCAAACTTTCACTTCCTGACAACACTGTGCCAGAATGGTCCTTCACCGTCCATCCGCGCCACACGGTGGCAGTAGAAGAGATAGTGAATTTGTCACTGAAGAAGCCTCCCGAGTATGTGCCAGGGATGCTAGAGGCGGAATAATCAGGTCAACCTTACTTTCTAGGCAAGCTGCATCTAAATTTCAATCAAAGTCCCAATTTGTGACAATTTTTCCTGACAGTGACTAATCGGATCAGTTCATCCGGCCCAACATATGGTTGGTTGATTGGATAGACCTAGCAGAGAAGCCCTAGGTGCAGCCACCTCTACATGGTGGGCTCTGGGTCACTTGGCCAGGCTATATTGGCAGGTGAGCGAGGAGCTGCACAACCGCTTAACTGTACTGAATTTGCCCCCTTTTCTGGCCCCAGAGGAGGCACCCCCTTCCCCCCCAAGGGCATATAACTGGCATTTTTATACTTGAATGTCAGTTTTCATAGCAACTGACATGTATTTAACCAAAAATATGTTTACTTTAACATAACTAAAATTAATGAACAACTTTGGTATTTTTTGTAATTTTCAGGTAAATTTTGAAATTTTGAGGCAATAGTTCTCACAGAAGATATTATCTGATTTGAAAGAAAATCTATACCTGAAATGTCCATGTGAATTGGCCACTTTTGCCAGGTATTACATTTCATTCCGAGAAAAAAGTGGTAAAACGCTGCACCCTAGTCCTTTACCCCACCTTGTAAATTTTTTGTTAATGATAATAATTAAATAAAAAAACAGGTGAATAAATATTAGATCTATGGTAAGAGTTGCCTTGATGGCGGCCATGTTCAAATCCGCCATTTTGAATCAGACAAAAGTTTTAAACAAAACGCATAACAGTGACAACTTATTAATAGCAAAATTTTACCATAAATCCAAAGGTATAACCATTTTTGCTTTATCATTAACCAGCATTTGTTACGCCACCATTGTATTTCTGAATAACTTCTAGCCCAAGTCATCTATTGCATTACTCTATTCCCATTTAATTTTGTGCTGGTTAATGATAAAGCAAAAATGGCTATACCGTTGTATTTATGGTAAAATTTGCTATTAATAAGGTGTCACTGTTATGCGTTTTGTTTAAAACTTTTGTCTGATTCAAAATGCGGATTTGAACATGGCCGCCATCAAGGCAACTCTTACCATAGACCTAATATTTATCCACCTGCTTTTTATTTAATTATTATCATTAACACAAAATTTACAAGGTGGGGTAAAGGACTAATACATATGTTGCAACAATATTTAATTTCTCTGTAACTTTTTACCAATTGCGCGTAAATAAAAATTAACGTCACCATTGTTCTTCTGCTTAAATTTGCGCCTTAAATCATGTATCACATGACCCTATTCCTATTTTAAAAACTTAACCTTAATTCAAAATGGCGGATTTCAAGATGGTCGCCGTCAGGTATACCATTACTATATGACTTCCCCCTAGTCCTAATATGTACCCATATATTTGTTATTCACCTTTTGTCATTACAAGAGGTCTTACAGAGCTTTTACCTCCAACTGTATGAAGACTACTCTGTACTTCCATGTGATGTTCTGGTAGCTGTATCTCCTAAACCCCTGGAGCTTCGCACCTACAACTTCACTGAAATAGTGACCACATTTAGTACTACTTTCTCGTATGTGTCTCAGTCAGCAACTCGATTCACCCAAACGTAAGGTTTACTTGTTAGGATGCAATATGACCATGATGTCGAAAGGGTGTAAGGATCATGTCAAATAAACATGTTGTTGAAAGGATGTGAATGAGCGTGATGATGAAAGAATGTTGTGAGTGTGAGGTCGAGTGAGCATTATGTCGAAAGGATGTTGTGAGTATACAAGCAAGTGAGCGTGACGTCAAAAGAATGTTGTGAGTGTGAGGTCGAGTGAGCGTGAAGTAGAAAGGATGTTATGAGCGTGAGGTTGAGTGAAGATAATGTGAGCGTGAGGTCGAGTGAGCATGATATCGGAAATATGTTGCAAGCGTGAAGCCGAGTGAATATGATGTTGAAAGGATGTTGTGTGAATGAACATGATGTCGAAAGAATATTCTGACTGTGAAGTCGAGTGAGGGGGACGTCAAAAGGTTGTTGAGTGTGAATCAAGTGAGCATGGTAATGAAAGAGTATGAACGTGAGGTCGAATGAGCATGGCGTTGAGAAGATGTTGTAAGCGTGATGTCGAGAGAGTGTTGTGAGTATGAGGTCGAGTGAACGTGATGTCGGATTGACAGCGTGAGCGTATGGTTAAGCCAAATTGGACATCTTTGGTCAAAAGTACTTTTTAATCATATACACTTACGTTGTATATACAATCCCAATCCATGGCGCTTGTCCTCCAGCCATTCCCCTTCATAGAAGCCCCCATCTGGATACCACATCTTCCCATGCCCCTCCCGCTTGTTGTTATAAAATTCACCGTCATAATAGCCTCCGTCTTGGTAATGACGATATCCATGGCCCTGCAGAAACAAGCACAAAACAAATATTCTCAATTATTTACTTAGTACTAGCATAGTTTCGGATCAGTTATGAAAACATTTAATAATTAAAAGATTTCTCATGAAACTTTAGAGAATTTGTTGAAAGTAATAAGGTATTGTCTGTATTTTAATATGACATTCCAAAATTTGCTGTGGGACTCTAAAAGCCTGAATGGGCATACTCAGAATGACCGGACGAACCTCGTAGATGCGACGTGAGAACGATAACAATTTATGCATACTAATCTATTTTCTTACTTTCGTCTCAGTTGGCAACATAAAATTCTGGAGTAAATTTTGCTAGAAGACATATTTCTTAAGCTTTCAATCTTTCGTCAATAACAGCAATTTCAATTACAATTTGATAAGTAAAACTAATACTTTGTAATAAATCCATTCTGTTAAAACCTTTGAGTCCGCAAAGTTAAATTTTAGTTCAGTTTTTTGTATTTTCATTTAACTAACATCCGTTTAAGAGATTTGCAAAATGTCCGAGTATAATACTCGAGGTGACAGTTTGACTGTTTGTCATAATTAAATATTCTATTCTAAAGCAACAAACTGTTCATTCATTCTACACATATGGACATCCCAATATAATTCCAAAAACATTCTGATTTGTAGTTATTATGATATAAGAATATGTCAAGCATGCTACTCACATAGTGCGGGCGCTAGCCTGTGTCATGTGTACATTATCTGTCCCTCATTTTGACTGCAGGGTGTTATTACCCACTTAAAAGAGAGTTAATTTCTTTTGGTCACGTGATCTGGCTCATAGTCGTTTACTCGCCATATTGGATTCAACATGGCGGATCATGAAGTTCTTTAAATGCTCATAACTCGCCCATTTATGGACCGATTTTGATCATCATTTTTCCATTGGAAAAAGAACATTGCACTCTGTAATTTTGTATTCTTATACTTTTCGTGATATCTGTGCCATTTTCCCGAAAAATTGGAAAGAATAGAATTGAAGATAAAATTTTATTCTGTTTTCGTAATTTTCTTGAAAATGTTAATAATTTAATACTTTAATAAGACACAAAAAGAAACAGAATTTAATAAGCTTTAAAACGGTATACGAGAAACTGAATTTAGTTTAAAACTAGGCTATATATTAAAGGGAAACTAGTAGCAGGTATGATTTTAATTGTTGTTACAAAAATAGCTTTTCCGCCACTTTTATCTTCTAGCAATATATACTATGTGATCAAAAGTATCCAGACACTCCTAAAACATACGTTTTTCATATTAGATGCATTTTGCTGTCACCTACTGTCAGATACTCATTATCAGCGACCTCAGTAGTCATTAGACATAGTGAGAAAGCAGAAGGGGGTGCTCCACGGAACTCATGGACTTCAACGTGGTCAAATGATTGGGTGTCACTTGTGTCAGAAGTATGTACGCGAGATTCCCACACTCCTAAACATACCTAGGTCCACTGTGTCTGATGTGATAGTGAAGTGGAAACGTGAAGGGACGTGTACAGCACAAAAGCGTATAGGCAGACCTTGTCTGTTGAAGAGGGTCTTAAAGTGTAATAGGCAGACATCTATCCAGACCATCACACAGGAATTCCGAACTGCATCAGGATCCACTCCAAGTACTATGGCAGGCTGAGGTGAGAAAACTTGGATTTCATGGTCGAGCGACTTCTCATGAGCCACACATCACGCAGATAAATGTCAAACGACGCCTCACTTGGTATAAGGAGCGTAAACATTGGACGATTGAACAGTGGAAAAACGTTGTGTGGAGTGACGAATCACGGTACACAATGTGGCGATCCGATGGCAGGGTGTGGGTGTGGCGAATGCCCGGTGAACGTCATCTGTCAGCGTGTGTAGTGCCAACAGTAAAATTCGGAGGTGGTGGTGTTATGGTGTGGTCATGTTTTTCTTGAAGGGAGCTTGCACCACTTATTGTTTTGCGTGGCACTCTCACAGCGCAGGCCTACATTGATGTTTTAAGTACCTTCTTGCTTCCCACTGTTGAAGAGCAATTCGGGGATGGCAATTGCATCTTTCAACACTGTAGAACACCTGTTCATATTGCACGGCCTGTGCCGGAGTTGTTACAAGACCACAACATCCCTGTAATGTACTGGCCTGCACAGATTCCTGACTTGAATCCTATAGAACACATTTGGGATGTTTTGAAATTCCGACTTCGTGCCAGGCCTCACCGACCTATATGGATACCTCTCCTTAGTTCAGCACCCCGAGAAGAATGGGCTGCCATTCCCCAAGAAACCTTCCAGCATCTGATTGAAAGTATGCCTGCGAGAGTGAAAGCTGTCATCAAGACTAAGGATGGGCCAACACCATATTGAATTCCAGCAGTACCGGAGAGACATTTTCAGCCAGGTGTCCGAATACTTTTGATCACATAGTGTATCTGTACTACAGGCGCTAGCCCATCTCACGTGTGAAGTTTTATATCCCCTAAGTCTTGTAGGATTTGTTAAACACTTATACGAGGATAAAAACGGACACATGATCCAGATCATAGTCGTTTGGTTACCATATGTAAAGATGGAGGCCAAATTACTACATTTTTATCTAAGTATATCTCCGTACCCAGTGGTCCGAATTTACAGCTTGGTTGCTCATTTTACTGCTTTGTAAAGTAAATTTCATAGTTCTAAATTAAACTGTAAATTTGAAAAAATGGAACAATGACGTATTTTCAGATACAAGTTTTGAAAAAAATTGGATTCAAAGACCAAAAGATATTTTTACAAACACAAGAAGTATGTACTTTTCAAGAAATACGCCGTAGTGGATAATACTGATACAATTTAAAAACAAAGGATCAAAAATTAAAATGAATATTGCAAATCTTTCAGAGTCTAGATAAAGACTTACTTATAAGGGTTTCTGCATTGGTCCACACTAGTACTTTTATATTTACAAAAGTCACAGCACAATATTTCCAATTTTCTATAGGGACATACAATTTCTCTTAAGCACATCTGGCAATTACATTGCTTAGGAAAGTCTTCAAGCTCCGATAGGTCATCTGTAAGACTATCCATGGCTTTGGGTTGATTATTTTAACAAAAGAAACACTGACCAAAGCTTAAAACACACTTTATTTTAAATTATAATTCGTAACGGTTTCGGATATCTAACATATCCTTCTTCGGACAATATCGAAAAAATTATTATTATTATTATTATTATTATTATTATTATTATTATTATTATTATTATTATTATTATTATTATTATTATTATTATTATTATTATTATTTCAATTCTCGTTCCTTTTTCCTTTTCACTCCCTTTTCTTCCCTTCTTGGTCAAATATCAAAACCTACCGAAACATGAAAAGTCCATATACCAAATGCATGTCTCTAACCCTCCGAGATAAAGGAGTCATTCCGTACCAGCCTTTGCAAAATTTTGCGTACAGCAACACAATGCAAGAAATCATTATAAGTACTATATCTATTTTCGCAAACTAAATAATAAATTTTGGGTTAATTTGACATAACTCATTATGGAATGTGTCCGATGGACAATACATCTATTTCCACGTTCATCTCTGAATTTCCAAAACTCCTTCCTTAGTGGTACGTCACGTCACAAATCCTATGCATTGGCCAAATTTAAAGTTTCAAGCCTTTATGGTTTGGCTTGGACTAAGGGCGCCGATTTCTCTATAAATTCAGATGCAGAAGGTATATATATGAGAATTTTAAGACAAATTGCATTCAAATTATGCCAAATATTGTATATTCATAAATACAATACGGGAAGCTCACATGAGCTTTGGGAGATCCGCCCCCTTCCTTCCAGGATCGGCGCCCTTGCCCTAGAATGTCATCAGTCAGCTAGTCATTCAGAATTACTTCTTTTAGAGATATTTTTCTTACATCTAATAAACTTTTTTTTTGGTCTGTTAAGTCATGTCGATGTAATGTAGATCCTGCAGTGAATATAACATCAATTCTTCAAAGAACTTATTTTAGTGTGAGAAAATTAAATTATAACTAAGAGTTAAGTGCTGAATCGCCGGACCAATTTTAGGAAATTTACTGGGTCAATTGAATAATTTACTTAAGTTTTTGAGGAAGAATGAGTGAAATTCAGGTAAGGGGAATAGTAAAAGGTAAGAAAGTGGTTGTATTTGTTGCTTGTTTTTGATGTTGTAAGCGGCACTGTATATGGAGGCGGATGGACTATTTCGCGGAGAGGTACACTTGTTTTACTATACGGATCCATACTAGATTGTAAAATGTACAGCAAAATTTGGACAAGTCTTTAATTTGCCCATTTCATGTCAGAACAGAATTCAATTAACCCCTGCGGGGCTTCTAACCCGTTCCTCCTCCTCCTCCTCCTACTACTACTACTATTACTACTACTACTATTACTACTACTACTTATATTATGGATTCGTATAGTAATACTGCACACCTAATGTAACGTAATCTAACGTAACTTAATGTAATCCAATAATCCAACCTAAAATAACCGAATGCAGTACATTTTCGTACTTTTTTTCGATTTGCAAATTGGTCCGGTAATACAGCACTAATGCCATAACTAATTTCGGAGGTCCCCAAAATTTCGTTATATTGATATTTTATTGTACATTGTTTTTTTTTTAATAATTACTTACACATTTTTTATTCCAGCACCAATCTCCAGAATATTCTCTGACGTATTCTCCATCGGGTTGCTGCAGAGAACGACATCCGTAGCCGTGTCTATAATTATAAGCGTAGTCACCTTCATATACCACACGTTTCGATAAATGGTGGAACCGACCTTTCCCTGCAAAAATCAAAAGAATAAAAGAATAAAGTATGTGTCTCCTGTTTCACATTGTAGAACCACGGAAATCTTTCAAACTATGGGGATGCAATACTGAGACCGAATGTCTCCCTTCCAGTTTCAGATTTCATAGTGCGCCAAGTGCGGATATGGAATTTATTCCTGGAACACTGAGTTTAAATGAAAAAGTCATCTCTCGCTACTCATTGCATTTTATCTAATTTCTTATTGTTATCCATCAGGTAGACTTAGTTTCTTTATTATTTCTTCTTAATGTCCTTTTACTTATACCTTAAGCTCGGAACAAACAAAGCAAATAAACCCATAAACTAGAATGTTATACTAGATCAATGCAGGGGCGTATACCTACTTTTGGACCACCCTGTATAATGTTTACTTGCTAACAGTTGCTAGCATTTTGCTTCCCATGTTCCGGAAATAAATCACTAGCGCCAATATTCACGTGTTCTCAATGTTGTAATACTTCGATCCACAACTTTTCTTACTGGTAGAAAAAATAATAACCATGTAAAAAAAAATCAAATCTTTTTTTTTTTTTTCCTTTGAGCCAAAGTTGCCATTAAAAGGCCAAAGTAGCTATACGCAGTTTACGGTAATTACTAAGTTGGCCGTAAAGTATTACCTCAAATTGGAACCATCTCGATAATTAGACTTTTGTAATCAGTGCATCTTCGTAATTAGACTTTTCCGACCTAAGTCATGGATAAACTTTTTTCTTGTATTGAGGTACTAAATATGTGTGCGAAGACTGTCGGAATATTCTAGAGTAGGGTGACCAACTGTCCCGTAAAAACGGGATTGTCCCGTTTTTTCACCACCTTTCCCAGTGTCCCGAAAAATTCTCCCAAGACGCCAAAAGGTCCCATTATTTTTTCTAAGCTATGTTATTATATTGGAATATGTCTAATTACTGAGCAACTTCATTACGACGTTTGCGATATTGGATGTAGTAGCTGCACTGTTTTCCCTCTTAAGCTT
Source organism: Thermobia domestica (assembly GCF_964235325.1). Classification (NCBI taxonomy): domain Eukaryota; kingdom Metazoa; phylum Arthropoda; class Insecta; order Zygentoma; family Lepismatidae; genus Thermobia; species Thermobia domestica. Next base: position 50,047,020 of record NC_137455.1, on the reverse strand, counting down.
CCCCACTCCGCAGACAACAGTGCAAGGGGCTGAAAGTCTTATGAAGAACAATGTAACCTGTTTTTACTCTCTGGGCGCATTGAGGCGCTGTCATCAGTACAGTACAGTGTCAGTGTTTCAGTGATTTGACTAATACTCCTGTAAGATGTAACTAGGGTGACCAACCGTCCCGTAATAACGGGATTGTCCCGTTTTTTTACTACCATTCCCGGTGTCCCGAAAACTTCTTCCGGGACGCCAAAAATGTCCCATATTTACGTACATTGGGTACAAAAAACCTTTAGAATCGCTAAAATTTCCTAATTTATATTATTATTTTCTATGCTATGTCATTATATTGGAATATGTCTAATTACTGAGCAAAGTCATTACGACGTTTGCAATATTGGATGTGGTGCCTGCACTGTTTTCCCTCCTAGGCCTCCCTACTCCGCAGACGACAGTGCAAAGGGCTGAAAGTCTTATGAAGAACAAATGTAACCTGCTTTTACTCTCTGTTTCGATCGGTGGAAGATTGAGAAGCTGTCATCGGTACAGTACAGTATTTCCGTGATTTGACTAAAATGTAACATACTTTCATTTACGAAAGGTGACCAGAATAGGGATGGTACCGAGACCGAGACTAGTCTCGGTCTCGTCTCGGTATCGTCTCGAATTATCGAGACGAGACCGAGACCGAGACGGCCTTTTATATACCGAGACGAGACCGAGACCGAGACGGCCTTTTATCTACCGAGACGAGACCGAGACCGAGACGGACCTCTATAAATCGAGACGAGACCGAGACGAGACTTAGGTCAGTCTCGAAAGTCTCGGTCTCGTCTCGAATATTGATATAGACAACTATTAAGATTGACCTTTACTCAAAATTTCTTTCATTGCTGTATTAGGTAATATGGGAACGGTTGACTAATGTTCAGTGGCGTATTTAGGGGATGGCTATCGGACTGAAGCCCCTCCCGAAATAGATTTGTGATCATTTTTTTCGCATTGCACGTACAACACAAATATTTCTTACTCGTTCTCAAGCCTCTCCCGAAACAAAATCCACTGCTGATGTGTATAGTCATCTGTCTCTCTCTCTCCCTCTCTAAACATATATATATATATATATATATATATATATATATATATATATATATACTAGCGGATCCAGGATATGATCGAGGGAGGGGCTAAAGCATAGTTTGACATTTTACCCAATGTAAAGAAAGAAGTAGGATTGAGGCCCATTTTATACAGTGTATAGCTGAGCGTCAAGGGGAGGTATAACCCCTTTAACACTCCCCTTGTATCCTTGCCTGTATATCATATCTAATATAAGTAAAAGGAAGAGTTTGTTTGTCTGTGTGTCTGCGTGTCTGTCTTTGTGATTGCCTGTGTGCGGCCTGGGGACCAGACGAGAGTCCAAGAGTTACGAAATTTGAGTGACAAGTATCATGTCCCAGGCCTTAGACCAAGAAGAAGCGTTTTTTTTTTTTTTTTTTTTTAATTTTGAATGAGGGGCGTTTACCAAGACATGCAAAAGTAGTAGAAAATGACCGATATTAATGTCGAATACATAGTTTTCGCAGTCGCTGAGATGAATGATGATACTTCCATTAACGATGACTTTCAAAGTCAGCTGCCAGTGCATGCGGGTCATGATTCACTTGCGGGGGAGGGGAGTACCGACTAAAAAATAATACAAAATGACCGATATTAGTGTGAAATAGTTTTCGCGTTTTCTGAGATCAATGGTGAAACTCCGGTCGCATTAACCTCCAAATTCACCCCATTCAGCTGCGGGCCGGAGTTCACAGGAGGGATACCGAGACATGTAAAAGTAATCCAAAATGGCCGATATTAGTGTCAAATGTATAGTTTTTGCGGTCGCTGAGATCAATGGTGTCACTTCCATTAGCGATGACTTTCAAATTCAGCTACCAGTGCATGCGGGCCGGGGTTCACCTGCTGGGGAGGGGGTACCCAGACATGCAAAAATAATACAAAATGACCGATATTAGTGTCAAATGCATACAGTAGTTTTCGCGGTTGCTGAGATAGTGATACTCCCACAGGCCTTGACTTACAAATACTGGTCCCATGCGAAAAATGGGTATTTCATCTAGTTATATATAATAGTCATATATATTAAAAATGCTGAATTTTTTAACATGCTGTGTGAAATATGGAAGGGGAAATTCTTCCAGATACTCTGCAATACCACTAGATAAACAAGCAATGTTGCCAACGCAACATAAAGTTGTAATTTCTCAAATTGCACTGCGTTTGATATTACATATTTCTGTTTAGTTAATTTAGTTTAGTGCGTGCGTTTTCTCGGGGTTCTCTCGTTTCCTCCCACTTTCTTCATTCCACCATTTCATTCATCTCTCATCATCACAGTCTCCTTTAGCCTAATCGGCATAACCGTGGGACGTAAAACTCAAAAATTTCATTTCATTTTTTAATTGAGTTTAACGCCTCTTTCAGCAGCGAGGTTATATGAGACTGAACCTACTGATTAACGTTGAATCTAAACCACATGAGCTCCCGCCGGGAATCTAACCCGGGTCTCTCACGCCATAGGCTAACTGCTTAGCCACGAAAAAGCTCTACATATTTCTAATTTAGATATTAAATTAAACCACAAAAGCACATATATTATTCAGTGTAACAAAGGACAATACATATCACTAACATCAACATTTTGGAGATCTCTAATAACTCAAATGGCAGGAACATTATAACATTAGTGTTCAGTAGTTTTAATTACAACAAGTCGCAGTTACATTATTTTAAGTAGTGTTGCGAACTTAAATAAATTGCTAAATATTATTATAAATATAGTGCAAATAACGTAGCTAAAGTGCAAAATATTTTACAATTACTCGTAATTTGTTTTATGGTGCAAGAATGTTTTCAAAACACGATATTTTTCATAGTCTTTGGGCTACTTATAATGTTATTGTCAAAGTTTTCGTTCCAGCAGTACATGTAAAAGCAAATTGTAACTGAAATTAAACGTAACTGACAACTTTTCAGTAGCACTAGTTGTTCTCCCTAAGCCTTAGGCCTGGTGTATTTTTTAGATTAAAACACTGCTTTATTAAACTTTCAATTACACCCTAACTGCATTTCATTTGTTATAGTTTGACCACTGACCACCGACCACCTCAAACTCGATAGCTATATGCAATTATTCAAAGACTTACAGTTAGTAATACACATTGTGTTGATTTTTGTTTTGTTTTGTTTTAGTTTAAGGTTTCACGATTATGCTAGGGCGGCTAAAGGAGACGTGGAGTTACTGATCATAGTTTAATCCGAAAAACTTCAGTCGTTGAACATTACCGACACTGGGAATCGAACTCGGAACCATGCGAACCAAAATCAAGCGTACTAGCCATTACAGCAAATGGGGGTTCTTACATTGTGTTGATTTAAATAATTGAGTCAGTGTTGCCAGATCCGAAGATCAAAAAGTAGCGTGTCTGTGCTCCAAAAGTAGAGGATATGAACTATTTGTAGCCCAAATATATAGAAATGAATTATTTGGCAACTAATGACTGGTACTAATGAAATAATTTTTAAAATAGATCGGAAAATGTTATGGACATATTGCAAGACGAAATTATGATCGATAGACGAAAGCAATTTTAGATTGGATACCACGTGACAAAAACAGCCTAGGAAATGTCAACATACAAGAAATTGTGACAAAATCAGGAACCACGGGAGATTAACCTGGAAAAGAATTACTCAAGATAGATAGTTGTAGAGAAAACTTGGGAAGACTTCATCCAGCAGTGGATTGATAATGCTTGATTATGATAATGGTGATGATTTTATATCGAGACCTCAGAGGTAAACTAAACCAAGTCATAATTTCGTAATTTTACAGGAGAAGCGAAAAATCGGTTCCTTAACTAAGATCTATAATACTGTTTTTCAAACTATACTAAGTAGTTACAAAGTAGTAAGATGGCTTTAGGCTTACATTATTACACCACTAGAAAGAACATAGTCTATTAAAAAAATATTCTAACTCAATCTGACCAAAAAGTGACTGGATATATATACTGTATAAATTTACTAGGTAAGGTAGGATAAAATTGGATCCAAAATTTAACGAAAGTCATACAGCGAAAAAAAAATATATTTTTGACTATTTAATACTTCATGTTGCTGCAAAACTACGAAAATGAATACAAAAGAAAACTAGAAAGCTAAGAATAACTTGTTTTAGCGAGAGAGAGAAAATAGATACAGCTAGCTCGAATTACCTATATACTTATATAATATGTATGTTCATGTTTCGCAAGTAATTTTCAATCAATATAAAATTTCAACGTAATGAACGCACGATTGATTTTCTCGAATAAAGATCATATGCACCTCTAAGAGCTCAGGAATAAGTTTAATCTATGTTACGGCAGTGAATATACGTATGCGTATGTAATGCATTACAACTTTAGGAACTTGTATAAGAAACAGAATGTACTTAAATTTAGACGCGAACTATGCGAAACATCTGACTTTGAATCTAATTGTTTCGTGATGCAACCCGAGGCCACACATAGCAAAGATGAGTGCCGTAGCCCCCATCACAAAGTTCAGGAATTTTGTGTTATAAGGTGTCAATTAAACACGTAGATGTAAAACGGTAATAAAGCATTTGATCAATTTTAAACAAAATATATTGTAGTAATAATTTACCCTATTTGTTCAGATAATGAACGTTATATTATGCTTTTAAAATGACAGTCAAAACAGAATGTATTGGATAATAAATGAGAAATTGTAAAATTTCAAATTCGGTACGATTAAATACATTCATGCTGCTATGTGTTGCGTTATCCGTTAGAATGTATTGAACAATTCTTATTCTAAGGAAGGAAATAAACTACTGTATAGTACTGAAGTTAATTTAATAGAGTTTAATTTATAGGCAGTACTGAGGCCATATGAGAATGTCTTTTGCTGAAAGTGAAATATGGGTTACTATTAGAATTTTATCCCAGATATGATATACCCACTGATGATTGAAACTAGAACACACGCATGGAAGGCATCAGCACTAGCAAATTAGCTCTGAAGAAGTACACCATACTATAATTCTAAGTCAAGAATAAGGCCAAAAATAAAAAGCAGAAACGACACACTTTATAATAATAATACTTTTACAATTTTAATTTCACCTATTTATTTCCAGACTTTCGAGACGAGACCGAGACGAGACCGAGATTTGGCCCTCGAGACCGAGACCGAGATCGAGACAAGCATTTGTTGACCGAGACGAGACCGAGACCGAGACGGCGATTTTTGACTCGAGACGAGACCGAGACCGAGACAACTATTTTTAAACCGAGACGAGACCGAGACTGTACAAAGTCTCGTCTCGTCTCGTCTCGATACCATCCCTAGACCAGAAGTACAGAACTATAAAAGTGAAAGTAATAAGAAAACTAGTTGTAAATGAAATTATATTTAAAAGTAAGAAAATGCAAATAAAAGGAGTTGGAATCCGATGCTGAGAGTAATTATAAATCGTGTCGGTGACAGATTTGAGCGCTCATATATTTTTAGTAATGTTTACAAATATTTCATTTTTTGTTAGTTGCTGATAGTTAACTTGTTATCTAATTAATTCCACAACCTTTTCAATAGGTTTTCAAACGAAAAAGTGAAAATTTGCCTTTTGTGTGAGTGAGACAAAAAGAGAAGGAGAACGGACAGGCTAAAAAAATATATTTAGGGGAGCAACCTATCCAGAAATAAAAGGTGTCCCGTTTTTTCTAGTTGACGATTTGGTCACCCTAGATGTAACATATGAAAGGATTGATTGATTTTGAGTTTTACGTCCCGTTCAGCAGCGAGGCTATATGAGACGTGGACCTACTGATTAACGTGGAATCCGAACCACATGAGCTCCCGCCGGGATTCGAACCCAGGTCTCCCGCGCCAAAGGCGCGTACGCTAACCGCTTAGCCACGGAGGAGCTCTAACATATGAAAGGAGAACAAAGGTATAGAACTGTAAAAGTAAACAGAAAATCAGTTGTAAGTGAAATAATGTTTAAAAGTAAGAAAATGCAAATAAAAGGAGTTGGAATCCGATGCTGAGAGTAATTATAAATCCTGTCGTTGACAGATTTGAGCGCTCATATATTTTTAGTAACGTTTTCAAATATTTCATTTTTTGTTAGCTGCTGACTTATCTAATTAATTCCACAACCTTTTCAATAGGTTTTAAAACGAAAAAGTATAAATTTGCCCTTTTTAGAGAGAGATAAAAAAAAGAGAGAGAGAACGGAGAGGCTATATATATTAGGTGGCAGATTTTAGACCACCTTCTGCTGAATCACCGAAAAAAGTTTTCTTGAAAAATGGTGTACATTTTCTTTGGCTCAAGAGTTTCTCTTATCGGCTGCGGTTGAAATTAGTTAAGCAAAAGATGGTAAAGTCTTCCAACTTACAAAACAAAAAGAAATTTCGACTGCTTTTATTGTGCACACCACTATTAAAATATATTTCACATTTGTGACGTCACGGGTTTTGAATATTGAAAACAAAGTAGTATACAATTAAAACATTGTTGCACTTACCATGTGTAAGATCGTCCTTCCAGTCCCCAACATAATAATCGCCGTTGATTTGGAAAACAGAATGCATTGTCCCATTTAGCTGGGCCATTCTCTGCAGTTTTTTCCATTTTGGCTCCTCCCATAATTTTGGTTTCAAAAACGGCATAATTCCTGATCGTTTTCACGATGTATATTTTGTAATGCACTTATAACTGAACAATTTCAAAATTGTAACATTCGTTTTAATACTATTCACACAAAATAATTTAGATTGTACTGGTTACATGTTTGTGCGGGACAAGGCTTGAAAACGCCTTTGGTGGCTGTGTGTTGCTATGGAAACATATACACCATTTGATCGATTGTTTCAGTGGTGCTAGGCAATGACTTCCATGTAAACGCAACGTCTATGAAACACCTGTTGAATAAAGATTATTTACACAAGTCTGTTGTCTTTTTTTTTTCAATGTCATAGAGAGACTTTAAGATACTTTAATGGCTTTTTTGTGAAATGACCTAATTTTACAGTTTTTAGAATCCATCAAGATTTCTTGAATCAACCTTTTTTTTAAAAAAAAAGTCCTCCGTTTGACCTGTATGTATGTACAGTCATGTCCAAAATTATTGTCGCATGTCTATAAATATGTTGTTGTAGAAATATATTTTGATAAAGAATTCGCCCGGTATTTCTTATAATGTTAGTATGTGTATAATCGCAAATTTCCTATTTATAATTCTTTTCCTATGAAATTTACCACAAATATACATTTCTCGATTATACACATAGTATCAGTATTAACCCTTAAAGGATCCTGGCTTTTTGGGCTATTTTTTAGACTTTCAGTCAAGCAGCTACTGTATCGTCACTATTTATCCTAGGATCATGGTTCATACCTCATTCTCTTTAGAATAGAGCTGGCTTTCAAATGGTACCACTTGCATGCTCATACCATATACCAGAAGCGGGAAAAAAATGTCAAAGTGAAAATATCGGAGGGAAATTTTTTTTCTCGAACTTTGGCCCCCCTGGACCCCCCCTGTGTGATCGTAGCCATCTAAAAAAAATCTGATAAATAGTACTTGGTATACTGAATGTGTGTGCCAAATTTCAAGTTTCTATCTTGATAATAAGGGCGGGAGAATTTTTATCAAAAATTCCCAGAATGCCCCAAATTACCATAAAACACTATGATCTCAGGGAAAAAAATTCCTGAGACATCCCTAATTACCCTAGGACAATAATCCGCCAATCATTCTCTTCAGAATAGAACTGTCTTTCAGGCGGTACCATTCACATGTCTCCATCATGTATCTAAGGCGGGAAATTCATGAAAAAGGGATTTTTGGGGGGTAAAAATATCCCTTTTTTAACCCTTTGGCCCTCTGGTTCCCTCCTGTTTTAACACTGACATCGGAACAAAAAATATGGTAAATACTACAGTAGTAATCGCCCCACTTGAGGCAAATTTGGACTTTGACCCCGACCTTTGTGACGTCATAGGTCAAAGGTCAATGACCTTAGCCCAGGGTCAATGACCTAGGGGTACTTAGGACCACCCCCTTTAAATTTTGGCAGGGGTACCTTGGCCCACCCCCTAAATTTTGGCAGAGGTACATAGGACCACCCCCCTTAAATTTTGGAAATTGCCAAATCTAAAAATTTGGTATGGTAGCCTAGGACCACAGTATGTACCTCTATCAGTATTGGGGGTCTATGTCGTTCCCTTTTATGGGTAAAAAATTGCCAAAAATTGAATTTTCGGAGGTTTTTGACCTAATTTATCCCCTTGGATGAGGTGTTTTTTACCCTATATGGTTATATGGGCGTATACAGGGGTCCATTAGCTTTCATAACATATGGGTATATTAATGCACCCCTTGAAAAATTTGGGAGGGGTACCTTAGCCCACCCCTTAAATTTTGGAAATTGCCCAATTTAAACATTGGGTATTATAGTACAGGACCCTAATATGTATCATGATAAATTTGGGTGGTCCACCTCGTCCCCTTTTAGGGGTACAAAATTGCCAAAAATATAAACGTAAGCAATACGTTATACCACGTGTTTGGTTTTCGGCCTAATTTATCTCCTTGGATGAGGTCCTATTACCTTATATAGTTATATGGTCGTATACAGGGGTCCATTCCCTTTCATAAGACATAGGTATATTAATGCACCCCTTGAAAAATTTGGGAGGGGTACCTTGGCCCACCCCTTAAATTTTGGAAATTGCCAAATCTAAAAATTGGGTATGGTAGCCTAGGACCATAGTATGTACCTCTATCAGTATTGGGTGTCTATGTCGTTGCCTTTCATGGGTAAAAAATTGCCAAAAAGTCAAATTTCGGGGTTTTTTGACCTAATTTATCCCCTTGGATGAGGTGTTATTACCCTATATAGTTATATGGTTATGTATAGGGGTCCATTCCCTATCATAAGACATAGGTACCTTTGTACACTCCTTTAAAAATTTGGGAGGGGTACCTTGGCCCACCCCTTAAATTTTGGAAATTGCCCAATTTAAACATTGGGTATTATAGTATAGGACCCTAACATCTATTATGATAAATTTGGATGGTCCACCTTGTTCCCTTTTAGGGGTACAAAATTGCCAAAATTATAAACGTAAGCAATACGTAGTACCACGTGTTTGTTTTGGCTCAATTTATCCCCTTTGATGAGGTGTTATTACCTTATATGATTATATGGTTATGTATATTGGTCCATACCCTATTATAAGACATGGGTATATTGGTGCACTCCTTTAAAAATTTGGGAGGGGTACCTTGGCCCACCCCTTAAATTTTGGAAATTGCTCATTTTATATATTTGGTATAATAGTATTGGACCCTAATATGTATTATAATAAATTTGGGTGGTCCACCTCGTTCCCTTCTAGGGCTACAAAATTGCCAAAATATAAACGTAAGCAATACGTTGTACCACGTGTTTGTTCTTTTGGCCCAATTTATCCTCTTGGATGAGGTTCTATTACCTTATATGGTTATGTATAGGGGTCTATTCCCTATCATAAGACATAGGTACATTTGTGCACTCCTTTAAAAATTTGGGAGGGGTACTTTGGCCCACCCCTTAAGTTTTAGAAATTGCTCATTTTATATATGTGGTATTATAGTACTGGACGCTAACATGTATTATGATAAATTTGGGTGGTCCACCTCGTTCCCTTTTAGGGGTACAAAATTGCCAAAATATAAACGTAAGCAATACGTTGTACCACGTGTTTGGTTTTGACCTAAGTTATCCCCTTGGATGAGGTCCTATTACCTTATATGGTTATATGGTTATGTATAGGGGTCTATTCCCTATCAAAGGACATAGGTACATTTGTGCACTCCTTTAAAAATTTGGGAGGGGTACCTTGGCCCACCCCTTAAATTTTAGAAATTGCTCATTTTATATATTTGGTATTATAGTACTGGACCCTAACATCTATTATGATAAATTTGGGTGGTCCACCTCGTTCCCTTTTAGGGGTACAAAATTGTCAAAATATAAACGTAAGCAATACGTTGTACCACGTGTTTGTTTTGGCTCAATTTATCCCCTTGGATGAGGTCCTATTACCTTATATGATTATATGGTTATGTATATTGGTCCATTCCCTATTATAAGACATGGGTATATTGATGCACCCTTTAAAAATTTGGGAGGGATACCTTGGCCCCCCCCCTTAAATTTTGGAAATTGCCCAATTTAAAACATTTGGTATTATAGTACCGGACCCTAACATGTATTATGATAAATTTGGGTGGTCCACCTCGTTCCCTTTTAGGGGTACAAAATTGTCAAAATATAAACGTAAGCAATACGTTGTACCACGTGTTTGGTCTTTTGACCTAAGTTATCCCCTTGGATGAGGTTCTATTACCTTATATGGTTATATGGTTATGTATAGGGGTCTATTCCCTATCATAAGACATAGGTACATTTGTGCACTCCTTTAAAAATTTGGGAGGGGTACTTAGGCTCACCCCTTAAATTTTAGAAATTGCTCATTTTATATATTTGGTATTATAGTACTGGACCCTAACATGTATTATTATGATAAATTTGAGTGGTTCACCTCGTTCCCTTTTAGGGGTACAAAATTGCCAAATTTTACTACAACCACGTGTTTGGTATTTTGGTTCAATTTATCCCCTTGGATGAGGTCCTATTACCTTATATGATTATATGGTTATGTATATTGGTCCATTCCCTATTATAAGACATGGGTATATTGATGCACCCCGGGAGGGGTACCTTGGCCCACCTCTTTATTTTGGAAATTGCCCAATTTAAACATTTGGTATAATAGTATAAGACAATAATATATATTACTATAAATTTGGGTGGTCCATCTCGTTCCCTTTCATGGGTACGAAATTGCCAAATTTTAGTACAACCACGTGTTTCGTTTTTGACCTAATTTATTCCCTTGGATGATGTCCTATTACCTAATATGATTATATGGTCTTGTATAGGGTCCATTTTCTATCATAAGACATAGGTACATTGATGCACCACTTTAAATTTTTGGGAGGTGTACCACAGCCAATCCCTTAAATTTTGGAAATTTTTCAATTTAAGCATTCGCTATCATAGTGCATGACCTTAATATGTATCATGATAAATTTGGGTGGTCCACCTTGTTCCCTTTCATGAGTAAAAAAAAATTGCCAAAATATAAAGATAAGCAATATGTTGTATCACGTGTTTGGTTTTTGGCCCAATTTATCCCGTTTGATGCGGTCTTATTACCGTATATGGTTATATGGTCATGTATATAGGTTCATTTCCTATCATAAGACATGAGTACATTGATGCACCCTTTAAAAATTTGAGAGGGGTATCTTGGCTTATCCACTCAGTCTTAGAAAATTGTTTAATATAAGCATTTGGTATCTTCGTACAGGTCTTCAATATGTACCACTATAAATTTGGATGGTCCACATCGTTCCCTTTCATGGGTAAAGAACTACCAAAAATCAAATTTCGGAGGTTATTGACCCCTATTTAATACGTTATATGGTTTATTACCTCTATATGTTTATGTTCTCTTTTAAATTTGGGAATTATCAAATAACAAAATTCGGTAAACGTTTTCTAGGACCCATTGGTATTCCTCTTATGGCCAAATATTCAAAATTTAAAGGTTATTGACCTATCTTTTGATACGGCTTTATTATTGAATAACTACAGGATTTATTAGTTTTTCATAAGACACAGGTGTATTTGTGTACCAATCTTAAATTTTGGGAGGGGTACATTTCTTATTGTCATATCAATAATTGGTAATTGTTCTTTGGGTAAATCATTATGATCACGTGATCAGTTATTGACCTATGATGGGATTAGGAGTCCAGGACATTGGTACATTTAAACTTTCTAGGATAATTTGAGAATGCGTCTTTGGTTTTGATTATTACAGCCTATGGACCAAATATAAACGTAAGCAATACGATGTACCATGTGATTGACCTTGATGAGGTAGTGTACAGTGATACATAGCTAAACTTATTGAATCTTATGACTCATAGTCTTAAGGAAATACATGCTACAACACTGGCAAAGTTATTGTTGATGCAATTTGATTGGTTGATCACTATCTTTCGTGCAATCTGATTGGCTGATCACTATCTTTTTTTGAAAATTTTTTTGTTGCAAAATTTTGTTAGAAATTTTTTTGTTTAAAATTTTTTGTTCGAAATTTTTGTTTTGAAATTTTTCGTTTCCAAATTTTTTTTCGATTTTTTTCAAAATTTTGTTTGAAAATTTGTTTTGTTTCAAAATTTTGTTTGAATTTTTCGTTTCCAAAATTTTAAGTTTGTGTACTCATTAGTAAAGAACCGGAACTGTTTAGAATAAAAACCTCTGGCAACATTGTGGTGCAATAGTACACGTCAGAACACGATAATGCAACGTCATCAGTTTTGCATCATATATAAGTATCGTTCGAGTTAGTATTCATGATAACGTCATCATGGCTACTTGTCTGCAGTTTCTAAACACACGTGATGTGATGAAATCATTTACCAAGATTACTGATTTACAACAGAATGTACCTCATAGAATCTTAGCTAGCCAAATGATACCTACAAAGTTTGGATTAAGAATCGTAGTGAAGCTTGAAAATGATAAGAATATAATTTTACCAGCAAGATATTTTCCCATGGAGGCATCAAAACAAGAAGAACTGCTGCGTTTCTTAAATACTGGATCTGTATCTTTATGTTACAAAGGATTCTTGGGTCGAAGTCATCAATTTGAATTTAGTACATAGCCAGATTCGTCAGCAATTGTGATGAAATCATGAATTCAAACGTCAGCACATTAGACATAGTTGTATGAATTTGGTTGGTCAGCATGACGTCAGCAACTGTGATGAAACCATGAATTCAAACGTCAGCACATTCCTTTCCTATGACGTCAGCCGTAGTTCTATAAATTAACCAATACACTGTCATCCCACGAAATCATTTGAGCAAGTGCTTTTCAGGAGGAAAGATGTGTACTTCTAACGATAAAGAGTTCATCTTCGCAAGCTATTATCCAATAAATATATTTCAAACAAAACATGTGATGATTGGTATCAGTGCTAGAACATTTGAACCAGTGATTCGATTGGGCAAAGCAGAACAATTTGGTGTACAACTGACCTGTGAAGAATGGCAAATATTATGTTCACGAATCGACCAAATGAACGATTATTTTCATGATGAGCTAAATGTGACCATAGTCAAATCATTAGGCTCAAATCATAAAGTGGTGCTACGTACAGTCCTCGAAGAGAAGATGGTGCTGTTACGTAAAAAGAGTACATTCCATGTCCCTCGCAACATGATGTATCTAACGCAAACAGAATGGAACAAATTCATCAGCGTATTTCAGTGTGTTAAACATGCAGTGGAAGTGTGCAACAAAACAAGTATATTCCTGAAAAAGTACTATTTTGAAAAATGTGTTATGCATATTGTACAACATGTATCTAGATATTGTGATGGTTGTCAACATCGTTCGTGGGTGCATACCTGTATTGATAAACAGTTTATTTGTGATCAAATGGACATTGAGTTTCCACCAATTGATATTGCAATAGACCTTAAAAGACTTCAATTGGAATTAAAATTATATGCTAAAGACAAACTAGTGCAAGAAGTTCAAAATACATTGTATCGACAATATCCAGATCATATATCTGGTATGGATGTATGTGGAGTGTAATAAAATGATCCATTTGAATGAATTGTGTTTTTTTTTTTTTCATTTCAAGTACAACCCTATGTTCTGACGTGTACTATTGCACCACAATGTTGCCAGAGGTTTTAGTTCTAACAGTTCCGGTTCTTTACTAACGAGTGCACAAACTTTTAAAAATGTCAAACCAAACTTTGAAACAAAAAATTTCAAACAAAACTTTCGAAACAAAAAAAAATTTAAACAAAAAATTTGGAAACGAAAAATTTCAAAACAAAAATTTCGAAACAAATTTTCAAAGAAAAAAATTCAAACCAAATCTTCTTCTAAGCAGTTCCGGTTCTTCACTAATGAGTGCATAAACTTAAAAATTTGAAACCAAAATTTTCCAAACAAAAATTTCGAAACAAAAATGTTCAAAAAAATTTTAAACAGAAAAAAAATCGAACATTTTTTTAAACTAAAATTTCAAACAAATATTTTTTTAGTTTTGAAACGAAAAAAAATTAAAAATTTCAAACGAAAAAATTTCAAACAAAATTTTGAAACAAAAAATTTCAAAACAAAAAATTTTTTAAACAAAAATTTTGAAACAAAAATTTCAAACAAAAATTTCGAAAAAATTTTCAAACTAAAAATTTCAAACGAAAAAATTTCAAACCAAAGTTTCAAACAAAAAATTTCGAAACAAAAATTTTTAAACTAAAATATCAAATGAAAAAAAATTTCAAACCAAAGTTTCAAACAAAAAAATTTTCAAACAAAAATTTCAAAAACCTTTTTAAGTGTTAAACAAAACTTAAAACTGAATGCAGCAAAGATTTGAAAATCAGCAACCAATCAAATTGCACGAAAGATAGTGATCAGCCAATCAGATTGCACGAAAGATAGTGATCAACCAATCAAATTGCATCAACAATAACTTTGCCAGTGTTGTAGCATATATTCCCTTAACACTATGAGTCATAAGATTCAATAAGGTTAGCTATGTATCCCTGTACACTACCTCATCAAGGTCAATCACGTGGTACATCGTATTGCTTACGTTTATATTTGGCTGTAATAATCAATACCAATGACGCATTCTCAAATTATCCTACAAAGTTTAAATGTACCAATGTCCTGGACTCCTAATCCCATCATAGGTCAATAACTGATCACGTGATCATACTCATATTTCACAATGATTTACCCAAAGAACAATTACCAATTATTGATATGACAATAAGAAATGTACCCCTCCCAAAATTTAAGATTGGTACACAAATACACCTGTGTCTTATGAAAAACTAATAAATCCTGTAGTTATTCAATAATAAAGCCGTATCAAAAGATAGGTCAATAACCTTTAAATTTTGAATATTTGGCCATAAGAGGAATACCAATGGGTCCTAGAAAACGTTTACCGAATTTTGTTATTTGATAATTCCCAAATTTAAAAGAGAACATAAACATATAGAGGTAATAAACCATATAACGTATTAAATAGGGGTCAATAACCTCCGAAATTTGATTTTTGGTAGTTCTTTACCCATGAAAGGGAACGATGTGGACCATCCAAATTTATAGTGGTACATATTGAAGACCTGTACGAAGATACCAAATGCTTATATTAAACAATTTCTAAAACTGAGTGGATGAGTCAAGATACCCCTCCCAAATTTTTAAAGGGTGCATCAATGTACTCATGTCTTATGAAATGAACCTATATACATGACCATATAAACATATACGGTAATAAGACCGCATCAAACGGGATAAATTGGGCCAAAAACCAAACACGTGATACAACATATTGCTTATCTTTATATTTTGGCAATTTTTTTTTTTACTCATGAAAGGGAACAAGGTGGACCACCCAAATTTATCATGATACATATTAAGGTCATGCACTATGATAGCGAATGCTTAAATTGAAAAATTTCCAAAATTTAAGGGATTGGCTGTGGTACACCTCCCAAAAATTTAAAGTGGTGCATCAATGTACCTATGTCTTATGATAGAAAATGGACCCTATACAAGACCATATAATCATATTAGGTAATAGGACATCATCCAAGGGAATAAATTAGGTCAAAAACGAAACATGTGGTTGTACTAAAATTTGGCAATTTCGTACCCATGAAAGGGAACAAGATGGACCACCCAAATTTATAGTAATATATATTAGGGTCTTATACTATTATACCAAATGTTTAAATTGGGCAATTTCCAAAATAAAGAGGTGGGCCAAGGTACCCCTCCCGGGGTGCATCAATATACCCATGTCTTATAATAGGGAATGGACCAATTACAACAAAATACTTTGGTTTGTGTAATATTTACCTGTACCTTGGGCAGAAAGTACTCATACATATGCACTATACTTAGTAGAATGTTCATTTCTTATTAACAAAAGAAGAATGTTTTTAATATATGTAAGTGATTATTATGGGATAGTTGTTGATATGGATATGTTTTAAGGTTACCTAGTCAGTGAGTTTGTGTACTCAACAGTTTTAAGAAAAGGATATTATAAGTTATATCAAATAATAAACCAGTTTAACATCGGTTATAGACGTTGTCAGTTTTATTAAAAAGGTGAGATTAATGGTATTTAAATATCGAAGCTAATATTTTTAATGTCAAAGAAATACTACCACTTCGAATTTTTACCTCAGCAAACGAACCAGGTTTACGACTATCTTTTTGATAAGTCGTTGTAAAAATTTGGTTTACCTCACCCGGGAAATTGTAAATTCAGTTCCCGAAGAAGAAGAGTAAGGTTGAATTTACTTTTACTACAGTTAATGAATACGAACTTAACCATATTGCGAAGTGGTAAAGTAATCATAAGAAAAATGGACAACGAAACAATGCAGCATGAATCAAATACTAGTGACCAAGGTGAAACTAGTGTAACACCAGGTTTGTCATCGGAAGATATCTTGTTAGCTTTACAGCGACAATTAATGCAGATGTCTACCGAGATAAAGAAGCAAAATGAAGAATTAAAGCAGACCATAGATCAAAAGTCTGACGAAGCTAACAAGCGAAATGAAGAATTAAGTAGACGAATGGAACAGAAGTTTGACGAAGCTAACCAGATCATGGAACATAAGTTCAACGAATCTAACAAGACCATGGAACAGAAGATAGAACTGAAGTTTGACGAAGCTAACAAGCAATATGAAGAATTAAGTAGACGGATAGAACGGATAGAACAGAAATCAGATGAAACGAAACAAACAATTGTCCAGGTGGTGAACGACCTATCCTCACAGTTCGAGGAAAAGTTAAAAAGAATATCCGATGATTGTCAGGAAAAGCACAATCACCAAAATCAAGAAATCTGTGCTGTAAAAAAAGATTTAGAAGTAATAGAATCTTCCATTAAACAGCAAAAGATCCAGGTCAGCAACAACTCTAATAACATACGTGTAAATACACAGTTGTTAGCTACTATTCAGGAAGAGATTAGAACGTTACAGGCTAAAGACAACATTTACCGTAATAACCTGGGTAATGATCGCTTTGAGTTTCCCCACTCACCAGAGATGAACTCGCCTTCGCCGGGGTCCGATGAGGATATTATACTAGAAGAAAGTTGTCCGAAGAGTACTGATGAGCGAAACATAGATGGTGTCACGACACAGCACGTCACGGATAGGAACTATCACTCAACAAGAACAAGGAATGAGAAAAAGAAGGTAAAATTAAGTGTTAAAATGAGTGAAATTAGAGCTATGAGCAAATTCAGTGGTAAGTGTAATGAGAATGCTACTTCTTTCTTAGAGAAATTCCAAGACGAATGCAATATAATGTGCATCGATCGATCCCAATATATGAAATTAATACCCCATGTATTACTCCCACCTTGTTCCTTATGGTTTAAGGCAATACGTGATCACATTAGTACATATGAGGAATTCAAAGCGGCATTGATCGCTAATTATGAAAATGACTTTTTGCTGGCAAATAGAGATGCCACTCTTAGAAATCAACACTTCAATCCTCGATTGCACAAATCTGTTGTAGAATTTGTTGTAAATGTCTACAACGAATTAAAGGTCGTTAATCCTTTGCAATCGGAATCGAGAATAATAGCATCGATTCGAAATTTGCTTCCATTTAAACTGCAACAGATCTTATTTTCCACACAGTGTATGAGTTTCAGTCATTTATTGATGCTTGTCCAATGCTACGAAACTCAATACCATGCCATGAATCCACAATCAGGAATAGGTAAAAATAAGAATAATTCAGATCATTTGGTGCCTGTTCGGAATTTAAATATTCGGAGTGTGAATAATACAGAACCTAACCTAAGCCGAGTATACTCTAGCAATACCAATGAACAAAATAGACAAGGTTATGTAGGGAATCCGCCTAACCTAGCTAATCATGGTAATTATGATGTCAGATCACTCAACAGCAGTAGATATAAAAATAATCGAAGTACTGAGCGAAATTCCAGAAATGCAGCGAACTACGTGGATAGACGTAAGTGGAGATCAAGAGATGGGACTTCATACCAAAATCAGAATCACGATGAAAGACATGTACGACATCATATAGAACCTAATCATGATAGCGCAGTACAGTGCACTTTATTAGAACCGTATGCAAGTTCGAATGTAACCTGATTACCGTTACTGAAATTAGGTTAAATTCATGTTAGTTATAGATTCTTGTAAATTTCATTTTTAAAGTTTATGTGTTAATATCAATAATGAAAACGATTCTTAAAATTACTTGAAATGCTTAAATAGAGTTTTAAGTAGACTGGAAAATTAATTTTCAAATGATTTTTATTCTTTCTTGTTAATATGAGGAATTATAATTCGATTTATAATTAATTAAAAGCAAAGATTATTTATATTTGATTGATTTGTGTTGAAAATTTAATTGTCAAAGATTATGTTAATAATAAGATCCATTCTATAAAATCAATTATTCAACGACTACCTTAAATAAGATTCTTCTTTATTATAACATCTTAGTGCCACTATGTATACCTTTAAATGCAACATCTGACTTGTTTGTTATTTAATGCGCCCGTAAAGATTAATATTATTTGTAACCCACGTTTGTCCTTTACATTTTTCGAAATCGCAACCTTCGACGACTAATTAAATAAGCGACGATATTTTTAATAAGAAAATGTAATAATAATATAGTAGATAATAATGAAATAAATATAATTAATGTAATTAAAGATAAATATTGATGAAATGAAAGAATTGTTATGAATGTATTTATATATATATGTATATGTGAAATATAATGAATAGATATATAAGGTGCGATTAAAATATGATGGACATATGTTATGTAAAAACACTAATGTAAACGGACCAGTGGTTCTTGAAGATAAAAGCCAAGCCTACTCATGACTTTTATATTCAGTCCCTTTGTCGAGCGACATTTTTATACAACAAAATACTTTGGTTTGTGTAATATTTACCTGTACCTTGGGCAGAAAGTACTCATACATATGCACTATACTTAGTAGAATGTTCATTTCTTATTAACAAAAGAAGAATGTTTTTAATATATGTAAGTGATTATTATGGGATAGTTGTTGATATGGATATGTTTTAAGGTTACCTAGTCAGTGAGTTTGTGTACTCAACAGTTTTAAGAAAAGGATATTATAAGTTATATCAAATAATAAACCAGTTTAACATCGGTTATAGACGTTGTCAGTTTTATTAAAAAGGTGAGATTAATGGTATTTAAATATCGAAGCTAATATTTTTAATGTCAAAGAAATACTACCACTTCGAATTTTTACCTCAGCAAACGAACCAGGTTTACGACTATCTTTTTGATAAGTCGTTGTACAATATACATAACCATATAATCATATAAGGTAATAGGACCTCATCCAAGGGGATAAATTAAACCAAAATACCAAACACGTGGTTGTAGTAAAATTTGGCAATTTCGTACCCCTAAAAGGGAACGAGGTGAACCACTCAAATTTATCATAATAATACATGTTAGGGTCCAGTACTATAATACCAAATATATAAAATGAGCAATTTCTAAAATTTAAGGGGTGGGCCAAAGTACCCCTCCCAAATTTTTAAAGGAGTGCACAAATGTACCTATGTCTTATGATAGGGAATAGACCCCTATACATAACCATATAACCATATAAGGTAATAGAACCTCATCCAAGAGGATAAATTGGGCCAAAAGACCAAACACGTGGTACAACGTATTGCTTACGTTTATATTTTGACAATTTTGTACCCCTAAAAGGGAACGAGGTGGACCACCCAAATTTATCATAATACATGTTAGGGTCCGGTACTATAATACCAAATGTTTTAAATTGGGCAATTTCCAAAATTTAAGGGGTGGGCCAAGGTACCCCTCCCAAATTTTTAAAGGAGTGCACAAATATACCCATATCTTATGAAAGGTAATGGACCCCTATACATGACCATATAACTATATAGAATAATAACACCTCATCAAAGGGGATAAAATCGACCAAAAACCAAACACGTGGTATAACGTATTGCTTACGTTTATATTTTGGCAATTTTGTACCCCTAGAAGGGAACGAGGTGGAGCACCCAAATTTATCATGATACATATTAGAGTCCTGTACTATAATACCCAATGTTTAAATTGGGCAATTTCCAAAATTTAAGGGGTGGGCTAAGGTACCCCTCCCAAATTTTTCAAGGGGTGCATTAATATACCCATATGTTATGAAAGCTAATGGACCCCTGTATACGCCCATATAACCATATAGGGTAAAAAACACCTCATCCAAGGGGATAAATTAGGTCAAAAACCTCCGAAAATTCAATTTTTGGCAATTTTTTACCCATAAAAGAGAACGACATAGACCCCCAATACTGATAGAGGTACATACTGTGGTCCTAGGCTACCATACCAAATTTTTAGATTTGGCAATTTCCAAAATTTAAGGGGGGTGGTCCTATGTACCCCTGCCAAAATTTAGGGGGTGGGCCAAGGTACCCCTGCCAAAATTTAAAGGGGGTGGTCCTAAGTACCCCTAGGTCATTGACCCTGGGCTAAGGTCATTGACCTTTGACCTATGACGTCACAAAGGTCGGGGTCAAAGTCCAAATTTGCCTCAAGTGGGGCGATTACTACTACTACTCGGTGGACTGAATGTTTGTGCAAAATTTCAATCTTCTACGTTCAAAAATAAGCCCGCCAAAAAATATATATACCGACAATGCCCCATTTTTCCCTATATAGAAGTATATTTTTTAAAAATTCCCTGAGACATCCCTAATTACCCTAGGATAATAACTCGACAGTAGTTCTCTTCAGAATGGAACTGCCTTTCAGACGGTATGACTCACGTGGTCCTATCATGTATGTGAGGCGGGAAAATGACGAAAAACGGGATTTTTGAGGTAAAAAATCCCTTTTTTTTACCCTTTTGCCCCTCTGGTTCCCCCCCTGTTTTAGCATTGACATCGGAACAAAATATCTGGTAAATACTACTCGGTGGACTAAATGTTTGTGCAAAATTTCAATCTTCTACGTAGAAAAATAAGCCCGCCAAAAAAATATTGAACATAGGCTTAGAAAATGAGAAAAGAAATTTTTGACTCATGACGTCATCACCTCCTATGTCTGGACGCAGGACGGTCTGAAACCATACGTAATGTCTTCTACAAGGCCTCTGGACTTGGAAAAAAAAACGGCCGAAAAAGCTCAAATAGAAGAGAAATAACGCAATGTACCATGAAAAACGCGTATGGTACAAATTGTACCATAGGATCCCCAAAGGGTTAAAAGTACCTTGTAAAAGCATTACCAAATTATATTCTTACAAGAAGACAGTTATAGATATGCGACAATCATTTTGGACATGAGTGTACATACGTATGTAGATAAGTAAGTATCACAGTTGCCAACTACAGAGAACAAAATTATCGATTCTTGTTTTTAAAATTATTGTATATTACAAAAAAATCGTTATAAGTTGATAATTGTAGAAATAAGTATAATACTACTAATAATAGCAATAATAAACTTATCTAATAATCTTCAGTTTTGAACTCCAAATCTCCGGTGTGATAACCACAGTATTTCATATCACGGACTCCCCCATTACGAAATTATGGTCACGTCCCTGTTACGTCGCAGAAATCACCCTTTGTGACAGAAGCCAATCTTCAACCGTTGTTTTCACTGTGCCTATTGTTTCTGTCAAAATGCGCACGTGCTGTCTCCCAACATACCTAGGGCATGAGGCGACACCAGTTTCAGCAGTGTTTGTAGTTTGAGGGAAATTTAGCAAAAAGGCAAAGAGGGAATTTTTCGATAAAACGTGAAAAATTCAGGAAAATTCTCTAGCTTACTGATTTACCAATATGAATGCTTAAATTTTTGTGTTCTTCAGAAATAAACCAATACATAGCAATAGTGTGTGTGTGCTGAAAGTAGCATAATTCATATTCTACTCATTGTTGGCTAGATGGGGGCATGGTGGCTCAGTGGTAGAGAGCTTACCTCTGGTGTGTGATGTTCCTGGTTCGATCCCCAGTCAAGTAAGCTTCTGATAAACAACATCGTGTCCGTGGATTTTCTCGAGGTACTTCCGATTCCTCCCACTTTCTCATTCTTCCATCATCATTCACTTGCTTTAATCATCGTCTTTCTTAGCCTGCACGAATAATCGTGGGACGTTAAACTGAAAGATTTAATTTCACTTGGCTGGTGTAATCGTATACTTTTGTAAAAAAAAAAAGAAAAGAAAAAAGAAAAGAAAAGAAAAAGAAAAAAGAATGAATGAAAAGTAAACGAAAAATAGAAGCTAAAACCAAATTAATAAAACAAATACTTCCTTTAATATAGCTAAATTAGTCTTATCACGTAATTTCTGTCATAGGTAATGGATACTCAAGGAACTAGGGAAAATTTGATAAGAAAAGGGAACATTTTGTGCCAGTCGAGGGAAATGTTCTTAAAGAAACCTACGAACACTGAGTTCCATTCGTAGCGTCAGTATGTATGGTTCACTGTGGGTTGTTAAAATGTTTCGTCAAATTCAGTATCTCGCTAAATGTGAAATAAGGTCTGTGATTCGTTTTTGACAGCAAGGAATGTGTCAGTAGTGGAAGTTCATCACCAGATATGTGAGGTGTACGGATAGAATGCAATGAGTGACAAGGTGCGTAAATCGGTACGATCGTTCAAGAACGGGTGGAACAATGTTCATGATGAACTGCGATCGCGCTGACCTTCAGTAATCACAGACGAGTTGGTGCGTGTAGTTGACGCCAAAAATCCATGGAAACTGGTATTTCCACGATTTCCACGTTGTCATTTCAATTTCCACTTTTCACGGTCATAACTGTGCACAATCGTTTCTGAAATCATGAAATTCCTAAAACTGTGCACACGATAGGTTCCCAGACTGATTAAGAAGGAACACAAAAAGATGAGACTGGCTTGTACTTTGACTTTTTTTTTTTACCCGATACAATGAGGAAGGATATCAACTATTAGACCACATTGTCACAGGGGACGAAACATGGGTTTCTCACATGACTCCATCATTGAAGCGGCAATCAATGGAATGGCGACACACATCTCCAATCAAAGTGAAAATCAAACAAACAATATCTACACGCAAGATTATGAGTACCGTGTTTGGGGATCGCAATGATGCCCTATTAGTCGAGTTTATGTCAGGAAGAACAACCATTAAATTCAGTTGCGTACTGCACGACCTTGATAAAGCTTCGACATACTATACAGAATAAGCGCAGTGGCCTATTGTCATCTGGTGTTTTGTTGCTGCATGACAACGCACGTCCTCATTCTGCTGCTCAAACTCTAGAGTTAATGATATTTTTTGGATGGTAGCTACTGGATCTCCCACCGTACAGCCCGGATCTTGCGTCGAGTGATCATCACCTATTCCCCGACCTAAAGCAGTTTGTCGCCGGTCAGCAGTTCGACACCGATGAAGAAGTGAAAACAAAAAGTTGATGATTGGCTTTGTATATATATGATGGTCGAAAAAATTCTTCTGGCCTTGATGCCAGTTGCGAAAACCAGGCGCTGTAATAATGTAAATCCAATTTGGTACATGAAGGATAGACACCAGATCCATTTCCAGTCGCCATGGCGACTTGGCGCCCGGAGATTTCGAGCACTGTATTTACATGTGCGTATGTGTGAAACCTCTGCCTTAATGTGAACCTCCGCCGATTAAACTACACACTCGTTGCGCAAAAGCCATAAGTTTAGCATTTCGACAGCAAATTATAAATTTTACGTTTTATGTTTCTCCAGGGGAGGTTTGCCCATTTTTATTTCTACCCACAAAAATAATATAAGTTTACTGAAGGATGGAGATCAAAAGGGACTGGGTAAAGATAGGTCTTCCTTCGTCCATGATAGTAATAAAAAAAAAAAAGTAAAAATGTTTATACAAGCAGGTACTGTATATCGTATTAATAAGAAATTCAGTCAGACATTAAACTTTACATCTATGTACTGTAAGATGCATATGAATATTTTCATGAGAAAGTATGCTGTTTAGGTTGTTTTGAAAAACAATGAAGAATTACACCATAATATAATAAATCTTAAATTAAATCGAAAGGTTTTTGTCTGTCAATCATCAGAGCTCAATTATACTATACATATTTATACAGTGAAACCTCTCTAAAGCAGACAGCCGTGGGAAATCAATAGTTGTCCGCTATAGAAAGGTGTCCGCCTTGCAGAGGTTTCAATATTTTCTTACCTATATCAGTAAACAAGGTAATATGCAATTAGAAAAAAATAAATGAATCCTGTATTTACGAATATTACCAAATGTTACTGTACCTGCATTAACCTCCGCCATCCAATACTCTATGTACGAGGCACAACATGGAAATAAGATATTATATTTGTCTGCACTTTACACTTACCACTACTTCCTACGTTTCCAGTATGTCCCTTTAATTTGTGAGTTAATTGCAGTCCAGAAGTGTCTTTTTTAAGACAATATGTATACCCGCGGGCAAAAAATACTAAACTTGTCTTCTGCTTGGTTAGAGATTCCAGCGGG
The DNA here is from genome assembly GCF_964235325.1 of Thermobia domestica. NCBI lineage: Eukaryota > Metazoa > Arthropoda > Insecta > Zygentoma > Lepismatidae > Thermobia > Thermobia domestica. The sequence goes on along the minus strand of NC_137455.1, from coordinate 50,022,201 downwards.
ACAGTAGTTTAACGTGTCATCCCAAACGGCGGGCAACTGTCAATCACTTTTGTGTCTAAAACAGCTTGGGTGGGAGTGGGATGCAAGCAAAGGACATGAGAGTGTTGTTATACAGACTTTGTCTGGGTTGCTGAGCAGCCAGTTGAGTAGGCAAAATGTCACAGTGCTTCCTGGGTAACACCTGTATGAATTACTAAAAATGTTTTTTTACTGTACTTTTCAACTTGTTTCTAGACAAAGTGTCCGTAATACGGAGGTAAATAATACCTATAAAAGACAGAAAAGACTGTCCGTGTCCGTACTAGAGAGTGTCCGCTTTATAGAGGTGTCCGTTAGTAGAGGTTTCACTGTGTATGTATATATATATATATATATATATATATATATATATATATATATATAGGGCCGGATCCAGGACTGTCTGAGGGGGTGCACCATTAACTACCAAAATAACCATTCACATGAAACTCTTCAAAGTGACCTGTAACAATATTTAGGGATGCGCAGGAGTCGAGACATGTCTCGAATCTCGACTCGGATTCGAGTTGAGACACATTTTGTAAAATTCGAGACGAGTCGAGTCAGCTCGTAAAAATCTCGACTCGACTTGAATATCTCGAAAATGTTTCTATAATTTTTAATATTATTTTGAAGAAAGTATTCACTTAGAAACACTCGGCACGAGAATTTCGGAAACTGCAGGACTTGTCGGGTGTTCGAGGAGTGCTGTGGTGAATGTCTTCAACAAGTGTCGAAACCAAATCGAAACGACCTCCAAACGTCGAGAGGTTGGGCGCCCCCGGCCTCATTACAGATGTCGGACATCGTAGGCTGGGCAGACTGGTAAAGCAGGACAGGCAGCGAACTGTGTCGGAACTAATATTAGACTTTAATGCTGGGTAAAGTACAAGTGTGTCTGAACTAGTGTTGTAAGATTTCCAGAAATTTTGAACCTGTTGGTAAAAAACAGATTTTTTTTTCGATTTCTTTCCGGAAAAAGTGGAAAATTTGAAAAAATAAAAATGTTTGTAATTTTACAAGTAATGGAATCTTTTTTTTCAAACGCGTGAAAAATATTTCAGAAAATTCAATAATGCGAATATTTTGAAAAAGCACTCAAAAATAAAACTAATCCAATTATTATCTATATATTAAAACACTAGGTTTATATGTTTGTCCCCACAGAAAAGTTTATAGGTTTGTCTCCAATCCTTTCGACAATGAGATCTAGAAACTCGTAAGTGCTAGAAACGTGCCGTTTTCACTGGTCGATTACAATTTTTGTTAAATTGTCCAGTTCTAATTGAACATTTAAAAAAAACATGACCATTAGTTTTTTATTACATTTTTAGGGGTACACTGGAAGTACTGAACTTTTTTTTTTAAAGTAAAGCACCAGATCCTACGAGTTATATGTTCCAACATCACATAGTTGAATATAGGGTTTGTATATCTTTCAGGTGTTTGTTTCATGGTCCAATGATAATGAAAAACGAAGGATAACCATTCCTCCAGTCTAAGATGAATTTTCATTATTTGGAGTGTTTTGCTCAATGAACACCGTATATCACTGACGTAATTAATTGTGCATGTAATTTATTTACTTATTACATACTGCATGCAAAACGAAAGAAACATTGGTGATATATGAATTAGAAATTAAAACCAGAAGTGGGCTGAAATCTTGGGGATGGTGCGAGATATTGAAAAAAATAATCGAAAAAATTTCCCCTTTATGATAACCCTTGCCGATTTTTATCAAAACGTCCTTCACTTGTATCTGTAAAGAGACATGTACAGATATGAGGAATGATATGGATATTATTGTTCATATGTGAATGATGTGCTGTGTAGAGAGCGCAGGTTCAGCTAGTTGAAAATTAGTAGTCTGCACTCATTTGTTATATCGTTTATTCGTGGATGTGCATTAATTACAGAACTTTTACAGTTACGTACAAACCTGCCATCATGAAGTGTTGAAAATTACCGATATTAGTGTCATATTCATTGTTTTGGGGCTCCATAAGTTCATTGCTGACAGTTTTGGTGACCTTTGTGCCAAAAATGGAACGTATTCTCCCCGTGCGATGAACGGGTATTCTGCTAGTCTGTAATAACGAAAGGAAGTTTTACATATTCAACCCTTTAATATATTTCTCGCTGCTCAAATTTACTCACTTGTGCGGTATATGTGTGTATTATATGTAAATAAGATCATCTCTCTTTTTGAGTTATTCGAAAAATATACAAAGAATAAAGAGGGATTTTACCATAAATCAGAAAACTAAAAAATAGAATTGTTGCTTTAAATAATTTTTTCCGTTAGCGAAATACATATTATATACAGGGTGTTTCAAAACAACACCAACAACATTTGGGAAATGATTCCTGACACCAAGATAAGACAAAAAAGATAGACTATCGTGGGTGCACAAAAGCTTCCTTTGAGCTCCTCTGTGGCTAAGCGGTTAGCGTACGCGCCTTTGGCGCGGGAGACCCGGGTTCGATTCCCGGCGGGAGCTCATGTGGTTCGGATTCCACGTTAATCAGTAGGTCCATGTCTCATATAGCCTCGCTGCTGAAACGGGACGTTAAACTCAAAATCAACTCAACTCAAAAGCTTCCTTTCGGAGTTATAGGCTCCCGAAAACATTAAAAAATGAACTTTAAAGGTCCATAGCTCCAAAACTATGGGACCTACCGTCGTCGGGTCAAGACTTTACTTAAGAACTAATATGTGCTCTTCCCAAAAATACATGCTTCAGAATCCTGCGGTACTTCCGCAACAATGTTTATGGAGACAGTTGGAGAGTACTTCATATTACATGACCGTAGCCAAACTCCCTCTATAAAAAATGCTTCGTGAGTACCCTAGGATTCTGAAACATGTATTTTTGGATAGGTCACATACTAGTTCCTAAGTGAAGTCTTGACCCGACTACTATAGGTCCCATAGGTTTGGAGATATGGACCTTTAAAGTTCATTTTTTCAAGTTTTCGGCAACTCAAGTCCGAAAGGAAGCATTTGTGCACCCAGGATGATCTATACTTTTTGTCTTATCTTGGTGTCAGGAATCACCTCCCAAACGTTGTCGGTCTTGTTTTGAAACTCCCTGTGTATGCTGCAGACATGTTACAGCAAGTAAGATTACTAGCATCAGGCCAAGAAATAGTTTTAAATTACATTTTCCGGTTTTTGCCAATATTACCGAACAAACGATTTCTTTTAATGGGTTCAAAATTTCTCTAGTTGCTTCGTGCAAAGTTTCGTTTCTCTGTCTCTTTTAGTTTCTCCATTATCTCGGTTGGAAATTCTAAATTATATAATGTAAAAACGCCATTTCAAGACTTTGTCGTCAAGTCGGCACGGGTTAACATTCTCGTAGAGAGCTGCTATTTCACTAATGCGTATTTATGGTCACATATAACGTCGGTGAAGGGGCGAAGTGGCGTATCTTGATTTTTACGATTTTTCAGGAGAACGATTTAAAGTTTTTTGTTGAACGTAATACCTTCGTGTTCATTTGATTTTTAATATATAAATTTCAAATTTTGTACAATAAGAGTATGATTATTGTTACATCTAAGGAAAAAGTTACGTGCTAAAAGTGTTTTAATTTCTACTGGAAAACTCTGCTGGAATGTGCTGGAATCACTTACGCCCTTTCGCCTTTTCATTTTAAAGATCAAGATTAAAGTTACGCCCCACAAATAATGCGAACAATAAGATTGGTCTGGTATGTAGAGATATTTTTTCTAAAATTTCTCCGTTAATAAGAAGCATTTAATAATTATTATAATATAATAATATATTTTTACTATTATTATAACTTTTTATTATAATTGTTATTGTAATAACTATTATAATAACTCTATTAAATTCACACATTTATTTATTGGCGATTCATACAATCATATCTATTACCAGTGCTGCTGAACATAGTATTTGAAATAAATGAATAAACTACAGAAATGAATAATGGATAACGAAATTCAAGATATAGTAACACTAGTACAATTGTAACATGAAAACTGAGAAAAACTATATTACTGTAAAGTCTGTTACAATAGCAAATTTTAGTTTCTTTCTTTCTTTTTTTTTTTTTTAATAACTTTCAATGTGGAAGATTTTTGTAGAAAGACTCTCACTAGAGGCGTATCTCCTTCACACAAAGACATTAAATCAGCATACTTCTGTGGTGGAATCTTGGAGGGATATGAGTGAAGACACTTCGGAGTTTTGGTGAATATAACGTTCCTTGGTAGCGAGATGCTTCGATAAACCATATTTAAATGGCTGTCTTTGAAATAAATCTTGTCTGGTTGATCCTTGTTCACCATTAGTTCTCGTATGTCTGTCCAGTCAATTCCTTCACCATTATCATCCTTCCTTACAGATAGGATCCTCAGATTAGAAACGACATCTTGGAAATCCAAGAAATCATTGTATCCAAGAGAATGCACAGTATATGGTTTAGCAGATCGTGCAAGTCTAAAAATTGGTAGTAGCTGTGCTGGAATGAAGACATTTCCAGCTGTTTTTAGTGCCGTCGAAATGGTTGAATGAACAGAGTCTCTTCATTCTGTCCGTGGTACGACTCAAAGAAATTTAGAGTTATTACTCTGATATGCTGCGCCGTAGTAACAGTGTAGAGCATCATGGCTGCAACTATTGAATTTTTGTTCTGCCCTGTACAACCATCAGCAAACAAGTAAACTTCTTCAACTTGTTTTTCATCCAATTCACGAAGAAAATTGTGTAGGCAAGTGGAGATTTCGCATGCACCTCTGTGGCTTGCTCCTTCCCGCCAAACAAAACATTGATATTCCCTTGTCTTCAGATCATACACAGTCAAATTGTATGTTGATAGTCGTCTTTTATAAAATAGTTTGCTTTCATTTGAAATTGGAAGATAAATGACTTGTTGCAAATCAAACACTGCAGCAACAGTCTTACATTGGAAGTCCGGTGAATATTTAGTTTCCATTTTCTTCCTTCTTACTGCATCTTTCTCGGCGATATGTTTTTGATATTTGTCAGCTAGTTCACTTTTCTTCTGTTCATCTCCTTCCAGAAAGTTGCTACACAGACCACATGTATCCTTTTTCGGTCGATGAAAAGAAAGGTTCATGCTTTTGAAGATTTTTCTGTATGTCTGGTAAGTTGGCAAGGGAGTGATTTCATCTTTATGATCCTGAATGAACATTCTATACATTTTACTTTTTGTCAAATCTGAATACTGTCTTTTCGTATCTTTCCTGCAGTAGTGAGATTCGACTTTTGGAAATATTTTTATGTGTTCTGTTATCACTTTCTCTATTAGTTTATCCCTTTCCAGTTGGCTCTGACGTCTTCCTCCTCTCTCTTCTTTCTCAATGATACCTGAGTCTCTTCTTTTAGCTAGAGCAGTTCGCACAGTTTTCTCTGATACTGAAATTGTGTTTAAAAACATGGTTTTACACACGGACACTTCATCTTCCTTCTTTGGTAAAAAGTAATATATATATATATATATATATATATATATATATATATATATATATATATATATATATATATATATATATATATATATATATTTTTTATCTTCGAGATTCTTCATTTTGCGTAGTTTTGTGTTTAACGTCAGAAATCTTTACATATCTGTTGATAAATGCTCGCAGAAGTTGAAGGTCACCACTCGCATAAAAGTCCTGCAAATTTTTGTCTTTCCGCATCTGTGATTTTAAAGCATTCTTTACCAAACTTTTCACATTTTCCTTCACATCTTCTTTCACATTTCTTCCCGGAACTAACTTTTTTGTGTATGGGCTAACATACGATTCACCCTTGCTTCGCAAATCCTTGGCAATACTTCTCTTTCTCTTCCGACAACCTTTTTCTTCACTCAATAAATGCTCCTCTTCTCTAAGAGAACCTTCCATTTCGTAACTTTCTGGCTGTGGATCCACATTTACATCACCTCCGCATTTCTCTCTCACTTGTGTCTTCACATTACACGAATGTTCAAAGAGTTTATGCTGATTTTCACAATTCAATGGTTTGTCGAAATGTCTCCAGCACAACAACATACTGCACAATGGACATGCACTGAACACTTCCTTTTCACAACCTCGTACTTCACACTCCGCTTTATATGTTGGATGAAGGTCAGAGTCGTCCCCATCACAATATAGAATATCAGTGGGATTTAAACTTAAATTTTCGTTTACTTTCTTTCCTTGTATTAATTGTATAAGGGGAACATCATCTTCAGAATTCTCACTTTCAGTGTCACCACTTGTTGCAGTTTCATTTTTCCTCATTGACACTTCGGAACACTCTGTGTCTTTCACTATACCACAATACCACTTTCTATCCGGTAACCAATACATTTTCACACGACAACCAACAGTAATTTCCTTCCCTGAAACACACACCAATTCCTTATTTGCTGCAACATTCAGTCCTTCAGTATCCCACTCTACTAGCACATCCATCTTGGTAACAACTTCCTCCAACAAAAGCCAGCTGCACAATGCTATTATTCTATATTCTAAGTTAAGAAAACTGGAATACGATCATAAATCAGTACAGAAAACTGAAGAAAACCACTACGTAAATATTCTATTGTTACTTTGATTGAATTGTTTCCGCACTTTTAAACAAAAGAAACCTTGGCGGATTGTCAACAAAGCTTGAAAAATATGTATTTTTCTCTTTCTGTGGCGGCATTGCCGACAAAGACTTTACCAATATAAGCTTACGCCCGTACGCGGTTTTATTTCTTAGCAGCTACTGAAGAAACAAAAAATGGCGAACGGGCTTATCTTACTTACGCCCCTGCGCAGATTCTTTTTATATCGAAAATTTCAAGATAGTCAAGTGCTAGGTGCTTTATCTCCGGAACCAGTGGGAATTCAGCTACGAAATTTTGACAGGTAACAGAGGTGGTTAGTCCTATATGAATGGTAGTCATAACTCAAAAACGTAATTTTTCAAGTTACGCCACTTCGCCCCTTCACCGACGATAATACATTTGGCGGAGGGTGCGTATCGCAACACGAAATTACCCAAAATAAGGAACATCCTAATATATATAGGAATAAGTGAGGAAGCTGAACCCCTTTCCCACTTTCAGAAAATATCTGTGGCGTCCCCCTACTTTCTAAAAGATTACAATGGGCAAAGATAGGAATGGGGACAACGTGTCGTCATGCGTTCCCCTAGCTTTTCATATGCACTTTACCCCTGGTTATAAATAATCTCTTTTCTGTACTTTTGTACGAGATTACTATATCTTCAGAGCAGGATGCCTAATTCTTACAAACGTCTCTCCTATACATAAAAGAACTTATACCTTTAGCAAAAAAAAAAAAAAAAAAAAAACTACATGACGATTGCCAGTTTAAAATTCCTTTTCTTAATTTATTAGGTAATTTGTTTCTCATTAAGATTGGATACTCCGTATCTGTTTATTTACATTTTTTCCGTAGTGCCTTAGAGGCCTAGATAGAAAAAAAAAAACATTAAACTTATCTGTGCTCATTTCAACATCTGTTCCAAAATTATTTTCTTAAAACATCACTTCGTAGCTCTGAATAAAGAAATAAAACATGCATAAAAACATTTATACCAGAGGCGACACGTAAAGGAAATCATAGCAATAAAAATATCTTGAAACTAACAAAAACATTTTTTAATGTACTAATTGTTGAATAAATCTTATCACATAAACAACCGTTATCCTTTAGTTTCAAATGAAAATTTATTTAATATTTATCAGTATGACCTCCTTCACGAACTGCTTCTGATTTATACATTTATATTCTCTTACCTTTTTTTAACACATTCCCACACTGAAGGTTACATTCACCTGAATATAACCTTTTAGTGCGTATCAGTTTTTATGAAAAATTCTTTTTAGTTACTCACTAAATAATCGTAAGCTTTGCATTTTCATCAAGGAGACATTTTTCATGAAGAAAGTACGTTTAGGTTGTTTTTAATTGTAGTGATTTGTTTTTCTTATTTTTACTTTGGTGCAATACTACCAGGGCCGTACTGGCCAGGCGGGAAACTGGGAAATTTCCCGGTGGACCCTGGACGGTGAGTTTTTAGTAGGCCCTCCGCCTTCTATCGTAAGTAGCAGTATAGGTAAATTATACAAAAAAGGTACACGTCACGCACTCCTTGCATACGGGAATAACGTTACGGAGGATGGTAACACGTTGATTACCAGCAATATAGTCAACTAAGCCCGGACCAGCGTTGCCAGTCCATTATGTTAAAAAACAGTCTTTCACATTTTTCGTAATTCAACCCTTGAAAAGTTCCTGAAAATTTTTGAGTAGGTCCGTGCCTACCCGGCCTACCTGCTAAAGCCGCCACTGTAATACAGAGCCGGATTAAGACCTTTGGGGGCCCTGAAGCGGTGAAAATACAAGGGGTCCCCATCAAAAAGTTTTATGATGAACCCTCTGTCAACATGCCCAAGAGGGTCCACGAATTGTATATGAGTGACTCATGTCATGCTTTTTAAACTTTTATGGTGATAATGTTTCCAGTAATTTTTAAAAATTTTTGGGAACCCTTTGGTCACGGAGTCCTGAAGCAAAAGATAAAAACTCGGCTTTTTTTTAAAAAAAAAAAAAAGAGAAGAAAAAAGGCAAATATTTATATGCTACAGGCAAGTAACGTTTTAAACTATGTATTTTAATAAATAAAATCAATTCATTCATATCTTTAAAATGATCTACCTATGTATGGGTTTTCCTAAGGACTGTGTGGTTCAGTGTGAATTAAGTCCCTTGTGGGTCCGTGGTCTTGGCTTGTGCGAAAGAAGTACAATGTACTATACATTTGCTTTGAATTGTGCATACTGCCAGTATCAGAATTTTGTGGATTTTCTTCTGTGTTAAATGAGCCTCTCCTATCTATAACAGTAAGATTCTAAGATCATGAGTTAAAACACTGCAACAAGGTAAGAATTCTGAATCGTTCAATGATTCTGTGACATTTAAAAGTTTGCAGAATACACACGCTTTACAATTTTGTATTTACAGCAATGTCACCTCACTTATATGAAAGTAGGGGGGAAAGACATATTCTCCGCAGTGCATACTTTCAGCTTGAGTTGCATCTAGAAATGATAGAACATCAGAATATCATTCGTTCTATCATCTTTACAAAGTCAGGAATCTACTGTTAATACAGGACAATGAAGAAGTGCTAAATTTGTATAAGTTATAATTACTTCAAATGCTTTATTATGTGTTACTAAAGTCGCGGCCACTGATATGCGTCCCTTACCCATACCCTTCGTAAGAAAGAGCCCCTTCCGCACGTTCTGCAGGACAAAGTTGTCACATTTTTTCTTGAAAATGTCTGGACACCATGGGCCTTATGCAGAGTCGTTTTGATGTATGATTAGCATCATACTAAATGCCTGACTGCTGCAGGAAAGATATGTTAGTCGAACTCTTTAATATGGCACTAATCACGGGTCAGAATGACTCTACATAAGGACCCATATGTTCTTCTCTTCTAGAGAAAGCCACAGAGAAAACCGTAGTAGAAACGTATTGACGCGTGAATCGTGTAAGAAAAATGTTAAATGATCCATTACTTACAACATAATTCAAATCGGGCGAAAATATCAAAACTCAACATGAATCTTTTTTTTTTTTCTTAAAAGAAAAAAAGAAGACATACACTATTATATAAAAAAGATTAAAATGACTTACTCATCAATAACTAAGTCAAACTACTATACATAGAAACATGAATTTGTAAGAATGTTCCTTTGTCACGAAATCAAGGACTAAGAATAGATTGTTTAGAACTATGTCTTATAGGGGAGTAAAAGAGGTTCAAATAGCTTTTGCTAAGAATAGAGTATGTCACGAATCCTTGAAGTTATTTTATTTTAAAAATTCCGTTGCTGAGAAGGGGAAAGAAGTCATTTTCTATAATATTATACCTATAATTTTAGTTTTATTGAAGAAAAAGTCCCAGGTAATTAAAAACAAATATTAGTGCAAAATATCAGAAAATTACAATTTGATTAGCACTTGGTTGATAAAGCTGTCAGTAAACTAAACTTAAAATAAAACAGGCTATTGTGAAAATGGTGACTTGTATGTAAATATTTTATTATTGTATTGAAATCAATATAATGCAGTTGCTTGCAAATGTCTTACATGAAAACGTATCCTAAGGTTAGTGGCTTGGGCTGGATTTATGGTTCTCTTCATTGAAGCCAATAAATAGGCGATATTAAAGAAATGTTGTTTAGATTTATTGTATATTATCCCAATTGGAGGCGCGGAAACAATTTAACTCGATCTTGACTAGTGTTGTCCACAAGAAGAGACGTCTTGTTAATGGGGCGTTTACACTTAGTCGATTTGCGTTCGATTCAGTTGAATTGACGTCACTTTCAACTTAATCAACCGTGTAAACGGGACTTCAACTTAATCGCTTGTTGATCGAAGGCGACTAATCGACTGGCAACTGAATTAAAAGACGTTCTATTTTCTGTGGTTGAAATAATTGAACACATCCATCAATCTGATTCGGCCTAGTTGCTTCGATTTAGTGGCAAATGCAGCGAGTCGATTTAGTCGTGCGACTAAATCGACTAAGTGTAAACGCCCCATTAGTGGCAAATGCAGCGAGTCGATTTAGTCGTGCGACTAAATCGACTAAGTGTAAACGCCCCATAAGTTTGAAAAAGTCTTGTCTTGATTCTCAAATAATTCTTTTTCACTTCATCTAAAAAAAAAAAAAAAAAAAAAAAAAAAAAAAAAAATCGTTCAGTAATTTTATATTCTTGACTTTTAAAAGTAATTTTGGTCTTCTTTTACATTTAGCAATAAGAAATTTAAATGCTTTATAGGGGTAGGTGTTAATTAGCACTAAAGATACATATCGCCCAGGTTTCTTAACCAATTTCGTATCGAAATCAAATCTGTAGCTAGGGTTAATTCGTCTTCGACTACTTTCAGCCCTCCTAAAACTTTCACTTCTTTGTTGGTTGTATGTCAGATAACTTTGCTTCTATGTTATTTTCGGTCTTTGGGTAATGAATCATAAAGGATAAAAGAAATATATTGTATTATTAGTGGCAATAAAATAAAACTGCCACGTATTACTCTAACTGTATGTGAATTCTTCTACAAGAGCAAGCGTTATCATGTTACAAAATAAAAACTTGGAATAAAATATATCAATATTTTAATTAACGCAAAAATAAATTAAATTTAAATAGGAAATTCTGTAGAAACGTGCAATTATATGTTCGACCATTCGGGAATACAAATATTTTGAACAAGAAAAAAAAAATTGAACAGTAACCAACCACAAATTTTATAAGGTGCATCATCTACGAAAATAAGAGAATATTAAAAACTATGGAGTACTGTCTTTCCTGGGAAAGTGCTACTCCTGATCTGTCAGAATTGTCTGCTGACGAATGTTAGATCCACTAAAACTCTGCTTGAGTTAACTAAAGATTGCTGCCAACTGTCTTCAATATCTTCCACGTGTATGTAATTTCTCCAATTGTCACCTCTAATTCTGTTGAATGCACTATTTAATAAAGACAGCCAGTTTTGCTAGGGGTTCGCCTTTCATCTTTTTTGATGGTACCGTCCGTTTTAATTGGGTTAAGTACACAATGGAATGGAGGTAATCTTAAAACATATCCATATGATGCTGCCAGTTCGTCTAATTGCGTACCTTTTTCTTTTTCCGTTCGCAGGCAGTTATTAATAATTTGGAGAACACGTATTACCGGGACCGGACTAGATATGGCACTATTGTGGATTCGCATATAATTAAGAATAGTTTCTTTTCTCCACGAAGTATTAGGCTTCGGATTAATTACACGACTATGGGAAGGAGCACAGTGGATAGATATCTCCTCTAAGCGTTTTAGTATGGAGTTTTCAAACCAATGCTCGAAAATTTCTGCTTTTATTGTCCCATGATAATCGACAGGAGGAGCATCAGACATTTTCTTGTAAGTTAAAATAAAGCACTATCCACAAAAGCAAATCGGCCACCAAAGTGCATAATAACGATCCTTTTCCCTTTTTTGTCCGAAGTTGCAACTGAGCAATTGTCAAGGGTCGGAACAATTTTTAATTTGGCACGTGTTGCTATCGTACCAAGTTTCGACTAAGTATACGTCACAGTATCCCGCGGAACGGTAAGCTTTAATTTCTTCGAGATAACGGTATCTCTAAGCAATAATTTCATTGGACACACATTTCGCGCTTTTTCTTGGCACTGATTTATACGAAAACCCCACACTATCTAACAGATGACGTAATGTTCTGATGGAATAAGGAAATTCATAGTTAGTCTCATAGAATGTCTTCACAAATCATCACGTTTCTCCCCCAAAAAACACATTTCAAATCGGATTATTGGAAGGGACAGTCCCCATTCCAATATTGGGGGACATGTTCCCTCATTCCTCCGAGATTTGCGCCAGTGAACTATTGTTGGCTATAAACAATAAATTGAATCTTTCTATAAGGAACGAAGTTTATTGAGAAAGCATATTAAGCTAAGATTTTTTCCTTCTTTCTATTAGTTTCTTTAATTTTCAAAACAGTAGAAAAAACTGTTTTAACTTCTTTATATGTGTGTGTTATTGCTCATTCATAGATGAAGACGACCTAAGTCAAACTCTCTTTTTTCCCTTTACATATAAAATTCAAAACAATCATGTTTAAATTAGAAGGATGTGATTCATTTTGTTATGCTTTGCAAAATCCGGAAAACTATAGAGCTCAAGAGGAAAGAATAAAAATAACCCAGCACCAAAAGTAAGACACTTGTAGGAATTAAGAATGAATATTTACTCTTTTAGAGGCATTTACACTTTTTTTTCCCTCATGTCATTCTGAAGGAAAGACGATCCTTTTCAAAAAGGAAACCTTCGTTAGTTGTTTAGAAATCTGGCAGCATTGACTCCTCCGCGAACCCCAGTGAAGTTTGCGGTTGCTAAGCCACAGAGGGCAGAGGAGTTTTTCCTCTTCCAGGAAAAACAGTCGTTTATCCATGGCCCCGAGATTATATGCATCAGGTGCGCCATTGTTGTTTTAGGGGGAGGGAGAAGTAATGGAGCTTGTGCAGTTAATTGTACAGCGGGGGACACTTCTAAATGGTACACCTTAGCCGTAAATCTCCATCTGGCTGTACCATTTAGAAGTGTCCCCCGCTGTACCGTTGCAAGAAAAGGATGAATTGGACATTAGTGTCACGGGAGAAATTACTGCCTGAAAAAAAGTTTTAAATCTGAATGTTAAGACTTTTCAGCATACTTGATTCGAGTGACACTCCCGGACTCTCTTTCATTGTCGGTGAAGGGGGGCAGTACTTGTGAGTGGGCCCCTTAGAAAATACCTTCCCGGTGGGCTCCTGGATTGCAGTGAGGCCCTGAATACTACTCTCTTTTCAGAACAGGATTTTCCGTTCTACAAACGTCTTTTTATACTTAAAAACTGTTACCTCACACAAAAAACTACGTGAGCATTATCACTTTCGAATTCCTTTTCTTAATTTACTAAGTAATATGTATCCCATTAAGACTAGATACACACTATTCATTTATTTAGTTTTTCATTACGATAGCTTACGTAATCGAAGTAAAATTGAGCATCCATCAAAAAATAATCACAAAATAAAAACCTGTGGAATAAATTTTATCAATATACTAACTCCAATTTAAATGATGAAGCTGCCTGTTCATCAGTGGCGTACCTTTTAAGCCTTGGGTTTCATTAACGCGTTAGAATGCACGCAGCGTACTTAACGTGCTCGATGTTTTTCGTTTTTTTCCTATAGAACCGAGTGTGTAATACACCGGAATGCTTAGAACTGTCTGATGCGAATGCGGGCGAAAAGATATTTTGTTATCACTCTGTTAATAAACAATCATGGAAGTAGTAATCGCCCCACTTGGTCTCACTTTGGACTTTGACCCCGACCTTTGTGACGTCATAGGTCAAAGGTCAATGACCTTGGCCCGGGGTCAATGACCTAGGGGTACTTAGGACCACCCCCTCTAAATTTTGGCAGGGGTACCTTGGCCCACCCCCTAAATTTTGGCAGGGGTACATAGGACCACCCCCCTTAAATTTTGGAAATTGCCAAATCTAAAAATTTGGTATGGTAGCCTAGGACCATAGTATGTACCTCTAACAGTATTGGGTGTCTATGTCGTTCCCTTTCATGGGTAAAAAATTGCCAAAAAGTCAAATTTCGGGGGTTTTTGACCTAATTTATCCCCTTTGATGAGGTGTTATTACCCTATATGGTTATATGGGCGTATACAGGGGTCCATTCCCTTTCATAGCATATGGGTATATTAATGCACCCCTTGAAATTTTTTGGGAGGGGTACCTTGGCCCACCACTTAAATTTTGGAAATTGCCCAATTTAAACATTGGGTATTATAGTATAGGACCCTAATATCTATTATGATAAATTTGGGTGGTCCACCTCATTCCCTTCTAGGGGTACAAAATTGCCAAAAATATAAACGTAAGCAATACGTTATACCACGTGTTTGGTTTTTGGTCGATTTTATCCCCTTTGATGAGGTGTTATTATCCTATATAGTTATATGGTCATGTATAGGGGTCCATTCCCTTTTATAAGATGTGGGTATATTTGTGCATCCCGGGAGGGGCACCTTGGCCCACCACCTTAAATTTTGGAAATTGACCAATTTAAACATTTGGTATTATAGTACTGCACCCTAACATGTATTATGATAAATTTGGGTGGTCCACCTTGTTCCCTTCTAGGGGTACAAATTTGCCAAAATTTTAGTACAACCACGTGTTTGGTATTTTGGCCCAATTTATTTCCTTGGATGAAGTCCTATTACCTTATATGGTTATGTATAGGGGTCTATTCCCTATCATAAGACATAGGTACATTTGTGCACCCCCAGGAGGGGTACCTTGGCCCACCCCTTAAATTTTGGAAATTGCCCAATTTAAACATTTGGTATTATAGTACAGGTCCTCAATATGTATCATGATAAATTTGGATGGTCTACATCGTTCCCTTTTACGGGTACAAAAATTGCCAAAATATAAACGTTGTACCACGTGTTTGTTTTTTTGGTCCATTTTATCCCCTTTGATGAGATCCTATAATTACAAGGGGCATAATAGCCACATACGGATGAACCAAGACTTTGCATTTGGCTATTATTATATTTATAGTACATACAATGAAGTTTTAAGAATGCAACATGTTGTGGTACATAAGGAGGAAGGCCATAGCTGTCAAAATATTCTCCAACACCGCGATACCTCAACAATCTTGATGAGAAGGAAGTGCTTCTTGCCTATACAGATATTGCATATTACATGGTTGCTGCAATGAAGTTGCTGAAGGTTGGTTTTTGGTCGATTTTATCCCCTTTGATGAGATGTTATTACCTTATATGGTTATATGGTCATGTATAGGGGTCCATTACCTTTCATAAGATATCGTTGACAATATAGTTTAATCTTCGTGGATTACCAATCAATTCTTGAGGTGTGTTTGACGATGCAAGGTAGTTGCAAAACAATTCCCAGCCTTGAGGATTAGAATGTTTCCTCGGTCGAGTCACATCGCACATTAAATCTACAATATTGGATCCATGTAGTTTATTATCGTTGATGTACACTGTTCCTTTATGATCCCACGTAATTGCGTCATCTTGTTTTAAACGACGGAATAGTAGTTCGGCTTTCTTACGATACATTTGTGGTATTGCGGCTAAAATTTCTTGTTTCGTGCTATCGCCAACATTCGGGACGTCACCATCAGGTTTCATTGATGTAATTGTAAGTGGTATTGGTTCTTCTTGTTTACGTATCACATAAAGATATTTCTGTAATATTCTATTGTACTGATTCCATTTTTCTTCATCACTTGGATACGATGTATTCAATATAGATTGCATTTCACGATCGAGATTAGATTCTCGATTTTCACTCACACGGGATGATGATGCATGCATTCGTTGAAGCATTTCTGGTGGCACTAAAACCATCTTCTTGCTATGTTCCATGATGTTTATTGTTTAAACAAAATACTGGATAACACACTTCCTACAATAGGTGCAAGTAATGCAGGTAAGAATCCTCCTTGTTGTACGGCTAAATGTTTCTTCTTTTTATCCAATGATTTTGTATTGTCCACCAGATAGCGGAGCGTGTTCTTGTAACGCTTTAATCTTGACTTCTGCGCACTTGTCAGTGGAACATTGCCTTTTAAGACATTATAACAACATTCACAAATACTATGAATTAATGAAGCGTCTGCATTGGCAATAATAGCTTTACGCAATCTTGGTTTAGCTTTGTGCAGAGCACGTAGCAGATCAGCGTGTTTCACTGTAGGAGACATCGTGACAGACTAAATCATTCTTTTCACATGCACAATAATTTAAACATGTTTTGTTGGTACGTAAACATAATGATGCAAATCGTCGGGAAAAATATTTGTACGAAATCGCATTTCATCGGGTGTATCTTGTTTAAGATCCATCAGTAAATAACCATGTGGATTTCTTGTTGCGTCTGCATAACTTTCTTGTAGAAACAGTGGATGCTCAGGCATGATTTGATAACTCATATGCTTGATTTGTGACTTGTCACGTGGATTTTTAAACAACACCAAATACGAACAATTTAAACTCATATTTCTATTTGCTTTACTTTGATGAAATACATTTTGTGTTATAAAAATCACACTAATATTTCGATGATGTGATCCTTTTGTGAACATATCAACAATATCACTATTCACTTCTCGCATATGGTCATCAATAATAATCAAATGTGGTCCATCTTGAGGCTGAAAATCTTTCATTCGTGGAAGTCCTTCGTGAAATTCTACTGGAACTGGCATTGTTGCATACACGTCTTGCCATTCTGCATAATACCAGTATATCTTACGAAATTTTGCAATGATCATGGTTGGGAGATGTGACAGTAATCGCTTCACAAAATACGTTTTTCCACACCCACTAGGCCCTGCGAGAATACAGGTAAATGGATGTTTCCACTGTGTATCCATGATGAACACTAACACCTTGTTTCAAAAATGATGCGTATTTAAAGCGAGTACAAATTTTTTTTTGTTTTAGTTTGTAAATTCTTGCACTCACTGGTGTGAAAAGGAAAGAAACAGTTCATCTGTTTATCGAGTAGTTGAAAACCGTTTATTTGTTAATCGAATAGTTGAAAACCGTTTATTTGTTAATCGAATAGTTAAAAACCGGATAAAGTTTAACGGTTAACCGTGAAAGCTGATCACTGTTTGATTTAAATTCTATTTGAAAATTTTTCGTTTCAAATTTGTTTTGAAATTTTTGTTTCAAAAATTTTTTTGAAAATTTTTTTTTCAAATTTTTTTCAAATTTTTGTTTGAAATTTTTTTTGTTTGTAAATTTATTCTTTCAAAATTTTTTGTTTGAAAATGTTTCGTTTCAATTTTTTTTCGTTTCCAAATTTTTTGTTTGAAATTTTTTGTTTCAAAATTTTGTTTGAAATTTTTTTCGTTTGAAAATTTTTAATTTTTTTTGTTGCAAAATTTTTTGTTTAAATTTTTTTTGTTCGAAATTTTTGTTTTGAAATTTTTCGTTTCAAAGTAGTGATGGGGTGACTTGGCCTCACTTTTTGGCCCCTGGGTCCCTGCCTCAGGACCCATGGTCCCTGGCCGGGGTCAATGACCTAGGGGTACATAGGACCACCCCCTCTAAATTTTGGCAGGGGTACCTTGGCCCACCCCCCAAATTTTGGCAGGGGTACCTAGGACCACCACCCTTAAATTTTGGAAATTGCCAAATCTAAAAATTTGGTATGGTAGCCTAGGACCATAGTATGTACCTCTATCAGTATTGGGTGTCTATGTCGTTCCCTTTTATGGGTAAAAAATTGCCAAAAATTCAAATTTCGGAGGTTTTTAACCTAATTTATCCCCTTTGATGAGGTGTTATTACCCTATATAGTTATATGGGCGTATACAGGGGTCCATTACCTTTCATAACATATGGGTATATTAATGCACCCCTTTAAATTTTTGGGAGGGGTACCTTGGCCCACCCCTTAAATTTTGGAAATTGCCCAATTTCAACATTGGGTATTATAGTATAGGACCCTAATATGTACTATGATAAATTTGGGTGGTCCACCTCATTCCCTTTTAGGGGTACATAGGACCACCCCCCTTAAATTTTGGAAATTGCCAAATCTAAAAATTTGGTGTGGTAGCCTAGGATCATAGTATGTACCTCTATCAGTATTGGGTGTCTATGTCGTTCCCTTTCATGGGTAAAAAATTGCCAAAAATTTAAATTTCGGGGTTTTTTGACCTAATTTATCCCCTTTGATGAGGTATTATTACCCTATATAGTTATATGGGCGTATACAGGGGTCCATTACCTTTCATAACATATGGGTATATTAATGCACTTCTTTAAAAATTTGGGAGGGGTACCTTGGCCCACCCCTTAAATTTTGGAAATTGACCAATTTAAACATTGGGTATTATAGTACAGGACCCTAATATGTATCATGATAAATTTGGGCGGTCCACCTCGTTCCCTTCTAGGGGTACAAAATTGCCAAAATATAAACGTAAGCAATACGTTATACCACGTGTTTGGTTTTTGGTCGATTTTATCCCCTTTGATGAGATGTTATTACCTTATATGGTTATATGGTCATGTATAGGGGTCCATTACCTTTCATAAGATATCGGTATATTTGTACACTCCTTTAAAAATTTGGGAGGGGTACTTTGGCCCACCCCTTAAATTTTGGAAATTGCCCAATTTAAACATTTGGTATTATAGTACCGACCCTAACATGTATTATGATAAATTTGGGTGGTCCACCTCGTTCCCTTTTAGGGGTACAAAATTGTCAAAATATAAACGTAAGCAATACGTTGTACCACGTGTTTGGTCTTTTGGTCCAATTTATCCTCTTGGATGAGGTTCTATTACCTTATATGGTTAAATGGTTATGTATAGGGGTCTATTCCCTATCATAAGACATAGGTACATTTGTGCACTCCTTTAAAAATTTGGGAGGGGTACTTTGGCCCACCCCTTAAATTTTAGAAATTGCTCATTTTATATATTTGGTATTATAGTACTGGACCCTAACATGTATTATTATGATAAATTTGAGTGGTTCACCTCGTTCCCTTTTAGGGGTACGAAATTGCCAAATTTTACTACAACCACGTGTTTGGTATTTTGGTTCAATTTATCCCCTTGGATGAGGTCCTATTACCTTATATGATTATATGGTTATGTATATTGGTCCATTCCCTATTATAAGACATGGGTATATTGATGCACCCTTTAAAATTTTGGGAGGGGTACCTTGGCCCACCTCTTTATTTTGGAAATTGCCCAATTTAAACATTTGGTATAATAGTATAAGACCCTAATATATATTACTATAAATTTGGGTAGTCCATCTCGTTCCCTTTCATGGGTACGAAATTGCCAAATTTTAGTACAACCACATGTTTCGTTTTTGACCTAATTTATTCCCTTGGATGATGTCCTATTACCTAATATGATTATATGGTCTTGTATAGGGGTCCATTTTCTATCATAAGACATAGGTACATTGATGCACCCCGGGATGGGTACCACAGCCAATCCCTTAAATTTTGGAAATTTTTCAATTTAAGCATTCGCTATCATAGTGCATGACCTTAATATGTATCATGATAAATTTGGGTGGCCCACCTTGTTCCCTTTCATGAGTAAAAAAAAATTGCCAAAATATAAAGATAAGCAATATGTTGTATCACGTGTTTGGTTTTTGGCCCAATTTATCCCGTTTGATGCGGTCTTATTACCGTATATGTTTATATGGTCATGTATATAGGTTCATTTCCTATCATAAGACATGAGTACATTGATGCACCCTTTAAAAAATTTGGGAGGGGTATCTTGACTCATCCACTCAGTTTTAGAAATCGTTTAATATAAGCATTTGGTATCTTCGTACAGGTCTTCAATATGTACTACTATAAATTTGGATGGTCCACATCGTTCCCTTTCATGGGTAAAGAACTACCAAAAATCAAATTTCGGAGGTTATTGACCCCTATTTAATACGTTATATGGTTTGTTACCTCTATATGTTTATGTTCTCTTTTAAATTTGGGAATTATCAAATAACAAAATTCGGTAAACGTTTTCTAGGACCCATTGGTATTCCTCTTATGGCCAAATATTCAAAATTTAAAGGTTATTGACCGGCTTTATTATTGAATAAGTACAGGATTTATTACTTTTTCATAAGACACAGGTGTATTTGTGTACCAATCTTAAATTTTGGGAGGGGTACATTTCTTATTGTCATATCAATAATTGGTAATTGTTCTTTGGGTAAATCATTGTGAAATATGAGTAGGATCACGTGATCAGTTATTGACCTATGATGGGATTAGGAGTCCAGGACATTGGTACATTTAAACTTTGTAGGATAATTTGAGAATGCGTCATTGGTATTGATTATTACAGCCAAATATAAACGTAAGCAATACGATGTACCACGTGATTGACCTTGATGAGGTAGTGTACAGGGATACATAGCTAACCTTATTGAATCTTATGACTCATAGTCTTAAGGGAATATATGCTACAACACTGGCAAAGTTATTGTTGATGCAATTTGATTGGTTGATCACTATCTTTCGTGCAATCTGATTGGCTGATCACTATCTTTCGTGCAATTTGATTGGTTGCTGATTTTCAAATCTTTGCTGCATTCAGTTTTAAGTTTTGTTTAACATTTAAAAATCTTGGTTTCGTTCAACATTTTGCACTCACTGATAAATATGATCAAAACCGTTTATTTGTTAATCGAATAGTTAGAAACCGGATAAAGTTTGACGGTTAACCGTGAAACGTAAAATTTTTTAGTTTGAAAATTTTTTGTTTGAAAGTTTTTGTTTGAAAACTCTTGTTTTAAATTTGTGTTTGAATTTTTTGTTTCAGAATTTTGTTTGAAATTTATGTTTCAAAATTTTGTTTGAAAATTTTTTGTTCGAAATTTTTGTTTTGAAATTTTTCGTTTCCAAATTTTTTGTTTCGATTTTTTTCAAAATTTTGTTTGAAAATTTGTTTCGTTTCAAAATTTTGTTTGGATTTTTCGTTTCCAAAATTTTAAGTTTGTGCACTCATTAGTAAAGAACCGGAACTGTTTAGAACAAAAACCTCTGGCAACATTATGGTGCAATAGTACACGTCAGAACACGATAATGCAACGTCATCAGTTTTGCATCATATATAAGTATCGTCCGAGTTAGTATTCATGATAACGTCATCATGGCTACTTGTCTGCAGTTTCTAAACACACGTGATGTGATGAAATCATTTACCAAGATTACTGATTTACAACAGAATGTACCTCATAGAATCTTAGCTAGCCAAATGATACCTACAAAGTTTGGATTAAGAATCGTGGTGAAGCTTGAAAATGATAAGAATATAATTTTACCAGCAAGATATTTTCCCATGGAGGCATCAAAACAAGAAGAACTGCTGCATTTCTTAAATACTGGATCTGTATCTTTATGTTACAAAGGATTCTTGGGTCGAAGTCATCAATTTGAATTTAGTACACAGCCGGATTCGTCAGAAATTGTGATGAAATCATGAATTCAAACGTCAGCACATCAGACATAGTTGTATGAATTTGGTTGGTCAGCATGACGTCGGGAATGAGGTGGACCACCCAAATTTATCATAGTACATATTAGGGTCCTATACTATAATACCCAATGTTGAAATTGGGCAATTTCCAAAATTTAAGGGGTGGGCCAAGGTACCCCTGCCAAAATTTAGAGGGGGTGGTCCTAAGTACCCCTAGGTCATTGACCCCGGGCCAAGGTAGGGGGTGGTCCTATGTACCCCTAGGTCATTGACCCCGGCCAGGGACCATGGGTCCTGAGGCAGGGACCCAGGGGCCAAAAAGTGAGGCCAAGTCACCCCATTACTACTATGGACAATCGAGGAGTAATATGCTTCTTTGCTGAAATTTGTTTCGAAGTAGAGCAGAAAACGTAGCAGGTTTATTCTATTTTCTAACTTCGACCGCAGTACGGTGATCACAGAAATCTATTATATCTCTGGTCTATGCGTCCTGGCCCTAATTGCTTCTCCGACATCCTCACTTTCCACTGGGTCGATACAAATCATCTCGTGTTAGTCTGCCTAGTAGAAGTTAGTAGTAGGCACTGGAGTACTTTTTTTTTTTTTTTAGCATATCTGTTTGTATCCCGTATTGCAAATCATTATGCTGTTGGTGGGCACGCGGTAAGAAAATAAAAACAGAATGCATTTATGAAATTACTGATATCAAGGAACACATTAATATTTAGTAGCCTCCATATTTTTAATTTGCACGAATACTTCGAATCTGCACGCATACTGAACCACATTTTTTGTTTACTCTGCAGTCCCTCTCCACTTAACAAGAACACACATTCATTCGGCGTACTTCATTATTCTAGTAACATCATTCTTATTGGCTCAGCTCATTTATATTGTGTCAAAGTAAACAAGTGATGGGTTTTTCTTGAAGACATAGTCCATCACTTCAATCTTCTTATAGCTGTCTTCCCTTCACAACATAAAAATGAGCTCGTCGTACATAACAGCCTGTTTTGCTCTTTTAACATTTATCTGCTCGTATTGTTGAATTGATTACTTCATGAAGCATCAAAACAAAGGACAAGCGTTAACCGTCTAAGTAACATTTTTCTCTTTGACGCGGGTGTGGCGCGACATCTGCGATGCAAATTTTATTGGTTACTTAGCAAAATTGTTCACAGCTAACGGATATAAAGAACATGAAAACACTCAATTCTTCTGTCGTTCGCGGATGGTTCTTCATTAACTTAGAGGAACCGGACTAGGTATGCTGATATCGAAAGTTCCCACATAATTAAGAATATTTCTCCACGAAAAACTTGGGATTAAATATACGACTGTGGTAGAGCAGGGGTGCCAATCTCTCCCAAAACTTTGGATGCAATCTCCAAATTTACCATTCTCCACTTTGATTTGGCCATTTTTAATGTTCCTCCAATCAATTATGGGCGTAATCTGTGCAAAATTTCCGCCTGTATGCACTTATGTGGTAGGGGCATTATCCAAAACTATAATCGATGGCTTCTCGAATAGTTTTCGAACAAATGCTCGAAAAAATTCTATTTTCCCATGATAGTCGACAGGAGTAAAACTTTTTTTTTTTTTTTTTTTCGTTATAGATAAAGCAACTGTCTCCCTTAGCCTAGGAGCATGGCAAGTTAAATTACAATAAATAAGGCATCATTCATGAAACCGAACTGGTCACCACACCACACAATAATCCCATCCTCCTAAGCTTTAACTGCGCAATTGTCAGAATTGCCGGACTAATTCTTCATTTGACATGTGTTTCTACCGTACAAAGTTCCGTCTAGATACATATCGTGATATTCCACGTAACAGTGTAAATCCTCTTTATATATATATATATATATATATATATATATATATATAATCCGTCAACTGAGGGTCGTCCCTTGTTTTCTGGCATTTAGATAGTGTTGGAAAATGATAAAGCCCTGTGAGTGGTCCATGCATTTCTTGGGATTGAAGGCTGCTTGTTCCGAAATAATCTTTACGTGCGGCTCGCGTAAATAGGATATTGGAAGCCTTTACGAGACTTGGAAGAAAAATCTATCAACATATCCATTTATTCGCACTACATTCAGTTACGTGTATGTAAGTTCAATTATTCTTTCATTTATCTGTCAACCTTTGTTCCGAATATTTTCACGAAAGTTGTTGTACGGTACACGACTACGACTGTGCAACCAATTTCGAATTCATCTAGCAGAAAAATCTAACTAAAGATAGGCTTAGCAACGTATTCAGCTGAATAAACAATCCAACACATGCGAAAAAGAAGAGTTGCATAATATAAATCATCAAGCTTACTTGGCAAAGTGAAATGACCAGCAACAAGCAACGATGAGTATACATACTCTTGCATAAAAGAAATGGGCACCTCTGGTCAAGCTAAATTAAAAACTTGATTGATTTCTTTAAATCTAATGATTAACTTTCCATGCCAATACTTAAAATCTGTTAAATAATAATAAGTTTTAATATCACTCTAGCACCGAGGTTATATTGAGCGTAGACCTAAAGCTTAACACGAGCTGCAGTAGCTCACTTGTGGCTATATAGTTGTCATACACGCCTTTGGTCGGGAAGACCCAACGAAGATTCACAGAGGAAGCTAATGCGGTTCGGATCTTACATTAGTATGTAGGTAAAGTCTCATAGTCCCAGTGCTAAAAAAGGGATGCAAACCATCGAACCGGCCGTTGGTTGAGTTTTATTAAAGTCCTTTTACATACCCGGGCCAACAATTTAAGGTGCAATCTGAATCTCATGAGTTCTCGCCGATGCACATACAAGATTTTAGCCACTTGGTACAAGTTCTGCACTTTTTGGGACGATTTCGTTCTGAATATTGGCTGCTTACTTTACAAATAAGATTTTTTTTTTTTTTTTAATGAAGTACCCAATGATACAGACAATCCAAGAAATTTTATACCATTTTTAATCTGATCTCATAGAAAAAAAAATGTGCTCTTTCCTTTGTATTAATATGTGTATACACATACAATTCTCCCTTCAACCAACAAGTACGTAGCAGAACACTTCTACTTGATACTCTTTATGAAACAACACTAATAACCCTTTCCGGTCTATCACGGACAATCTAAATATTGACTTGTGCTCGCCTGATGGGTCGACGGACTAACTACTGTTGGTTTTCCTCCGTGTAGTCCACACCCAAGGTCCGTCGACCGTACTGTTCCGCGCTTTTACAGGTCCCTTCATAACTTCGTTTCTGCGTAGCCACTTTCTCCAGCTGTAGTGTGACGTCACTGCGGTGAAGCAGGGACAAATATCGTGTGCTAAGCCTATGTTCCGCCGTAGCGATTTGCAAAGGAAAACACATTTTTAAATGCAATAAAAATAGACTACATACAGATACAATATGTACTCACTATAGCATTGAGTAGCACTTGAAGAATAGCTTTGCATCCACTATCTTAAAGAACATTCATCCTGCGGAGTTACTGTGTTTTTCTATTCAAAAACCGAATTCTGAAGTATGTCAGCCTTGTCGAATAGTTTCAAGAGCGAATTGTCTTTCTTAGGACATAAAATGGTAGGCCTATCACATTCTTTTTCTTTTCTTCGATTCACAGTTTTTTGTGAAATGTTCGAAATATAACTTTATACTATTTTATTGCTTCCATCCACCTGGAAGAAGGTAAAACGAGACGACCACATAGCCTCATATTGCCACCATTGAACTTCGAAAGAATCGCAACTATCTTGAATCCTGAGACTTCAACTTTCGATAATTTCGAAGAGTAATTTTTTACTTTTCATAGTCTTATCGAAATCATAATGCACTAGCTGTTTCCACACATCTATTAAGCCTCGAATCATTGCCACCTGGACATTTCTGTGTGGTCCTAAAAATAAATAAACCTCTTGGTCATAGCATACGCGCCTATTAACATTTAATTCATCAAATATAAGCACTGAAAATTTTTCCAGACTCTTTAAGCAGCGCCCTTGCTAAGTCAAAATTTTCAAAACTGGGGTAAGAATACCAGAAAAAAAAAAACGGTAATTTTGCATACAACGTCGAAATGTTGACACATTGGGTACGGGGATTCGAACTTATAACCGCAGATGAATGTATAATTTATCAATGAGGCGTGTTGCGTTAATGCACGAATAATATCTTAATCAATCCATCTGAGTTTTTTCTTGCCATTTATTAGCATATATACTTGGCCTAGTGTAAAACTTTTTCGTAATATATCATCACCTGGTTATTAACCACTTTATTGAAACTATCACAATATTATATTTTAGAACTTTGATTATTCTTTATTATATTTGCTTTCCAATTCTTTTAACTTCGTTTGTAAACATATTATTTTGGCTTTGTACACACTGTTAGATTTCAGTTTTTCGTTCTCTTTACGCAAAAAGGAGAGCTCTTCTTTTGGTTTATGCCCCTCACTCTCCACAGAACAAACGGAAAATAACAAAGAGTTATTTTTTGTTTCAGTCACAATAGTTATTTCATCTGGCTGCACCCCAATGTCTGATTTGTTTTTTCTTTAAACACCTAACTTTCGTACATTTAATTCTTACATTATTTACATCAACACGGTTCCGTATGGCAATAGTAAGTTTAGTGAAGGCACATCTTGTTTAAACTTTTTCTTGGGTAGAATATTTAGAAGCTCACATTTTAAATTATGTCCATAAGCTTCGGACATAATTTAAAATGATCGGAATAGACGCTGGCGTTTTCAACTTTAAAGATGTCTTTCCGACAGCATTTCTTTTGCCAAACTTTCCGCAAAAAATCCGAGGGAAATACATGATAAATAACTTTGGAACCCGCAGTATTTCTACTATAATTGCGACAAGTACTTAGTGTAGAATTCGACATGCTTATAGGCTAACACGAGCATGTCCAGTTTTCTTAATACAGGAAAGCAAGAATCACTCACTTTCCTGCAAAAATCAAAGAAACAAGCAAGGGTGAATGACAAGGACCTTGAGCGAAAGCTGTTTCTGCTCCCGCCGTGACGTCACAATTTTACTGCATCTTCGGTTTTCAAAGAAGGGTAGTTACGACGCGACCTTAAAAGAGGAAAGGAACAGTAGGGTCGACGGACCTTGGTCCACACCCTATATACCGGAGTTCTTTATAAAGTAATTTAAAAAACAAGGTGTTCAGTTACTATTTCTGACCAAAAAAAAAAGTGCTTATGATACAAATAATGCAAGTGAAAAGGGCTAAAGTTACTACCAACTGATTTCATTCAGTTTATTATTAGATTTGATTGATTGTATACAACGTTCGCACCTGCTTATGTACTACGCGTTTCTCTCTTCTAAGCTGGAATATGTTCAGAGCGTTGAAGAATCTGAAGATGGATTACAGAGACAGAAGAATAATAGGGGAATAATATACCAAGTTTACAGGAACCAGACAGCTGTTATAGGAAGAGATCAGTAGGAAGCAAGAATAAGTAGAGTAAGGCAAGAGGCAAGGATATAGACTTTCACCTCTCCTGTTCAATGTCTATATAGAAGAGGCTATGAAAGGATTCTTTGATAAAAACTAGAAAGGCGTAGAAGTAAATAGCCAGGTTTTCAGCACAATAAGGTTTGCTGATGACAGCACTGATAGCGGAGAACAAAAAGGAATTGTAGAAATCACTTCCAAACCTGAATGACCAACTGGAAAAAACATGCAAAATGGAGATAAGGAAACCAAAGTGATAAAGTGCACAAAAGCAAGACAGGAAGGGATAACGAATGGCTAGAGGGAGAGAAAATAAGACGTTAGGACGTTCCTCTATTTAGGAAGTCGGACTAGCGTTCCAAGAATAGCGCAGGCTATACAAGCATTCAATAGGAAAACAGGACTGCTAACATCAAGAAATGCGTCGTTGGACGTTCGAAAACAATTTATTAAGACCCTGGTATGGAGCGTGGCGCTTTACGGATCAGAGACGTGGACACTGAGAAAAGCTGAAATATCCAAGCTGGAAGCATTTGCAAAGAGGTGTTGGCGCAGAATGCTGCGCGTATCATGGACCGAAAGGAAAAGGAATGAAGACTTACTAAGGAAGCTAATGAAGGACGACAGATCATGAAGATAATAGGAAAAAGAAGAAACAGCATGCTTGGCCATCTTATTCGACACGCCGATTGAATCACCGTACTGATAAAGGGAAAGGCATATGGAAAATCAGTAACAGGAAGACCAAGGATGTAATATATACATGAAGTTACGAAGAAGAGACCTTATCAAAGTATAAAACAGCTCTCCCAAAAGAGAGAAAAGTTTTTAAAACTTCCATGCTGCCCACAGACCTATGGTTGAGGAAAGACGACATAGAGAAATAAAAATATGCATCTTCAACGCTGATTTCGTCCCACCTTTCGAGATAAAATATATTCGTAATATGTATCGGATGACATTGAAAAATTCGTTGAAGCTATGTACAACTACCCAGAAAAAACTTCTCCCACTATTAACACATTTATCTTGCTCTTTTTTTGTGTTAAGTGAACGTAACGTTTATATCCTGTGTATAGAAAGAAACCCTATACATGAAGTTTGAGACATTCTATATTATAGGGGAAGGCGTTGTACCTATGAAACAATGTACCTTTGAACACCTGTGCTTTTCTCGAATTCAGAGCTATCTAGGTGCAGTGTTTAAATTCGTTTGAAAGATTAAATGAAAAAAAGCACTACAAACGCGTTTGGCTGTTGTTTACTGTGTGTTGTGTCGAGTAATGTTCCTTTTAATTTTTTCACCCCAAAAACGAAGATTTTTTGTAGTTACATTTTGAGTTTTGTGCTCTTCGATTTTCGCAACTTGTGATATTTATTGGTCCAAACTTGGGGTAGAATCATTGGTGAATACAGTGATATTTTTAGTTTTAACTTCTGTTCAATATTTAAGCTAGTAGAGAACTTTCTTTCGTAATGGTGACCCCTCTTGCACCTATGAACAATAATGCATCGTGTACCTTTGAACGATAAATAATACTGTTTAAAGCTATACAATGTAAGTAGTTAAAACAATTGATATATTTTATATAGGTTAGGTTAGGATATTAAGCTATTAATTATAACTTTAAGTAGTTTCTATATATTCGCTTATTATATAACAATATTAAGAGTTGTACATGCTCAACTTTATTGTTCACAAGTTTTTGTTAGAACTTCTTTTCAATTTTTAATTTAATTGATAAAATTTTAATTCTGGGGAGCTTTTTATAGCTAAACCTTTTATTGCAATTTATAACTGTTAATATTTGTGGCTACTTTTTATATTATTGCCGCAGAAACATTGTAATTATCACTGTTCAAAGATACAAGAGGGTCTGTTCAATGGTACACGACCATAATGTACCTGTGAACAAAACGGATATGTTCTTCATTTATCTTACAAAAGCTATTGTAATTATGCAACACGTTTAAAAATCATCATATTAAAAATTCATTCAATTGGTTGACATCTTGTTTATCTCAAACGATTTCGTGTATTTGTTGGACGGGTGAAAATGCATATATACTAGCAGAATCAATCGCATGCACACACCTTGTTTTACCTTTTACGATATTAGTTAAAAGATAATAATTCACCGCATGCACACACCTTGTTTTACCTTTTACGATATTAGTTAAAAGATAATAATTCACCTTTAACTATATACCTACGTATTTAATGGAGAAAGCAATAATCAAATCGAGTGACAGGTTCCGGAAATTACTCTCTTTTCGTAATACAGTATATTGCATTACTCCAGTGACGGATTTTCGAATGCGCAGTTTCAGTCAATAATAACAAGTCTAGGTAAGTTAAACAGTCGCATTCAAGGTAAAAATTAATAAAACACTTTCTTCCTACATGAAACTTTTATCTGATGAAATGAGATTTATCTAACACTGGAAATGTTATGCATGTTTTACACAAGTATGAAATTTCATGAAATAATATGCTAGTTTCAATAATACATTTTAAAAATTATTCACATGACTTCAAACATACATGTCATACTCTTAGTGCTTATCACCAAATAACAATGATTTCTCACCATCAGAAATCATGTCACTTCCTTGAAAAATGCAACGTAACAACTGCTGTGATTATGTGATAGAGTCATATACACATCCGCACAACCACATACACGACGATTCAGCCGAGGAAAAATATACACGTTTTTGTCATTTTCAGTAAAATGCTTCTGTCATTGGATTATCACATTGAAGAAACTGGTCAACAACAACCACAAAATGCACATGTACACACAGTTCAAATTACTTTCTCGCACTCACTGAATTGAATACATTTGTTTAGAACATGGAAATGCAGCAGCTAGTCTGAAACAATGAATGAATAACAAACATAGTTCAGAACCAAGGCTTCAAACACCTGGTGACAATACAAACACACGCATTACTTCAACTTCTTATTAACACTGGTCATCTACTCTTAAAAACATCAAGGGCAGATGGATCAACGTCCTTCAACTGAAAGGAAAGCGAAAAAGTATAATTACTTAACATTATTTAGTGATCTTAAAATTTTCTACCAATCTTAATGTTTTATCATTAAACTTTATTTTCCACAGGTCTTCAAAATAAGTAAATATATATAAAAAATAAATAAAGTATATTTTGAATGTACATGACAGTCTTCCTTTGTTTTATATTACAATTAATATTAATGCATATAAATAGAGCAAATACACGAGCTACACGGTAACACCAGCAAATCCATTTTGTCGAATCCCTAACAGGCACCTTATTGCAGGTAACAGCAGTATTACTTGAAAGTTCACCAAGCATTGGTATTATTTTTGTTCTTCCCTCCACCGTGAACAAAACCACGAAAAATATATTCAGCTGCTAATGTTTTGTGACAAGCTACTATACTGTTACTAAATTAATGTAATTTCAGGCTGGTAACAGAGGGACAATAAAACAACAATAAATAAATAAATAAAATAAAAAAGCAAGCACATGCTGGTACAGTAACAGTTTTACTGCTTTCTAAATCTGTAGTAACAGATATAATGTGCCTTATGCTGAGCAGTTTTGCCTTATGATTAGCGCCATACTAAGGGTTTAACTAACGCATCCTTATCCAAGTATTCAGAATCTCATTAGCACGTAGCAGTTCACTAAGTTAATCACATGTGACTAATTTAGAGCAGATGGTACCCTGGTTTAGCCACGGTTTAACCACAATAACCTTACATTATAATACAAAGGTAATTAATTACTTGTCTTTTTCTTTCCTTTCACTTCATTGGGTGAATTAACTATGAAGTTAGCTATTAAGCAGAGTACTCTTAAGGCTGTGTCCAACACTCGAAATGCGATGGGATTTCCCTATATAATAACATGGCATATTTCTTTCTAAAATATTATGAAAACTATTTATTTTATACTTTTCAAAATTCGTCCAAATGTTTGTTAGTATTAATATTGCATGTTCACTTTTTTTTTTTTTTGGTAGGGGTAATATTAAAGCGCGCTAATTAAAAATTAATTTTCTTCCATTTAAAAGCTGTTTAACTTACGGTCTTTATGTGGCAACAACGCAGAACAGCAGATAGGAGGCTAAGCAGTAGTTTCTTTCATTCTCTGCCCCCCGCTATGTCACGTGCGTGAACTCTGAGTTGTCCCCGCAGACGAAGATACTAATGGAATGCAGATTGACAGCAGACAAGAGCAAAGTCAGTTTTCTCTCTCTTCATAGATCATAAAGATTTCATTGATACTACGTAACAAACATCTCGGCGAATCGTTACCTGTAGAGGCATATTGGAACTAATGACATACGAAAGTTTCAGAAAAGCTATCTGTGTTGCTTTCAAGTGAGGGAAGTGTTCATCTTGTAAAAATTGTTTTGAACTATATAGTGAACTGAAATGCAAACTCGCTTATTTGTCGCATCAACTGACAAAAGTTTGCATAGAAATCTGAGGATTTACTCTATTGTGATGGATAGCGAACTGTAAAATAGTTTCAATAATAAATAGTTTCAATTAATTAATTCTTAGTTATATAACATAATAAGAAGTCTTATTGTTAGAAAAAACGGACGATATACTAAATGCTAGTACTTACTCTCTGTTAGGTATATTCGTATCAAAATTGTCTAACAAATCTAGAAATGAGTAAAAATAAAGAACGGTCTCTACTATTCTTTTACTACATATATTTTATTTACGTATCTGCATTTTGAGTGGCATTGAGAACCCATTTTTCTTTTTAATCAAACATGACTACAGGGGCCTACGTTTGAAAACAACTAGTCTTGTAATACAAGTGTGAAACTAATCAAAATCAAATATTTTACACTTGCGTATACTGTAAAGACAAGGCAAATTATAGGTGTCGGCAATCGTACTTAGAAATAAATTTTACTATTATTCTAGTATTTCTACTTCATGTTGTTTGATGGATTGTCAAAAAACATTACAAGACTAGTGGGTTTGAGAAATAGACAAATGCTGTGTTAGACACACAGAGATTAACTGACGAGTACATTTTACATGTATTAATTAATACTTATTTTAGAGAAAGAAATATCAGATGGAGCCGAAAGGCCATTTTATACCTAAACAAAGGCAATGAAATGTGGAAGTCGGGTAGAGCATATGTGGAGAGTACATTATCCTGCTGATATTCTCCTGATGGGACAAGAAAATCGTGAGAACATAAAAAACTCCTTGGTATCACTTATCGATTTTGCTCTATGGACCTATGGATTTGGTTTTGGTTTGATTTCAATTTAACGTCCTATTCAGCAACGAGGCTATATAAGGCATGGACCTACAGCTTAACGTGAAAGCCGAACCACATGAGCTCCCGCCGGGAATTCAACTCGGATCTCCCGCAACAAGACATACACTATCCACATAGCCCCGAGGGGCTCTATGGAGCTTGAAACCGGAAGAGTGAAATTGTTTTACCATTTCCTGTTTCAATACTGAGATACAGGTGAAGATGGTATTTTTCTTCAGATGCTCAATCGATTTTCGAAAACTGTCGTTATCTACTACCAATTTAGTTTTATGGCGATCAACTTTAAAACCGAAAACGGTTGATTTCTTCCACTTCTGGTTTGAATGCAAGGTTAACGGAAGAAAGATAACCTATTCTTGAGACGCTGTATGAATTCCCGAAAATTACAGTCTCTGAAAATTACTCGATATCTGACAGCTCACCTTTGGTGTGTGAGGTGGCCGGTTCGATCCCAGCTCGCGCCAAGTGGGCTTTGTGGTGGCCAAACACCATGTGTATGAATGTTCTCGGGGTTATCCTATTTGCTCAAACTTTCTTCATTCCACCATTTCATTCATTCTGATCATTACCGTGTTCTTTAGCCTGCCGACATAACTGTGGGACGTAAAACTCAAAGATTTCATTTCTAAATAATAACCTAATGCATTCTACAGTGCTCTATTTCTCAATAATAGCGTAAAGATTGATTATATGCTTGCAGATTGATATGCCATAACATTGATTATTCATGCAAAGAAATGTACCAACATCTGCCAGGTAGTCGCTACAAGAAAAAGTGATATATATTTCGTTCAAATAGTGTTCTCTATGAAACGAGACGACAAATAAGGTTTTCTCGTTTCGTCTACTAAATTTAATAGATCTTGTCTTGTCTCGATCCTCGAAGGCTTCTTTCGCTCTTGTATCGAAACTTTATTCTTTCGTTTTGTTAATTTATGAAAAAAAAAAAAAAAATGCCCTAATTGTTTTTCTTAATTTCAACTGGAAATTATCACAACCGTTCTGCGTCACGATTGGTCCACGAATAGTGTGATATAACAACATTTAAACCGTACTTATTATTGGAGTAAATTGTGTAATGACTTGTATATTTTAAACGTAGATAAATGCTCTTCATTGTTTTCGTACCATCATTTTATTAATTTGTAGTTTTTTACATATGAATCATGTGACACTAAAATAGTGTTTGAGATGCAAGACTTGGGTGAATTATTGTTGCCCACAGGATTCGAAGAATTTCTCGTCTCGAAAACGATACGATAATTGTGTTTCTTCCCTCGTCTCGAATTTAAAAAGGTAAAAAGGCACAATATCCAGTTTTTGTTTTCTTGCGCCACAGTGAAATATTTTCCAGTATAAACTGCCAATGCACTTGTAGAGATGTTAGTTTCAAATGCAAATTAACAAGTATCTATGACATTTTCATTCAAGAGGTCAACTCTTTGAAACTTCGTTCGACAATACGACTACAGTTATTAAGATCTTACGTGTTCTTATTTCTGTGATAATTCAGGTTTGAATTTCCTATTACTGCTATTGGTATTACTGCTTATAATACCAATTCAAATATCAAAATCGGTGGCAAATTTAGGATCTTGTTTCGGGGGGGGAGGGGGTTGGGGCTTGAGAATGAGTAAGATGCATCTGGGTTGTGCGTATAATGCAAAAAATAATAATGAAATTATTTCGGGGGGGGGGGGCTTCGAGTTGATAGCCTCCCTAAATATGGCACTGATCAGAATATATTTGCTATAATTATTAGTGCATAAATGTAAATTAACCTTCATAATATTACTAAATACTTATGTTCATTGCATTGTTCACATAGAACAATATCATGGTGATGGGGCAAACTGTTTAGCGCTGTATCTCAGTTACATGAGTTACACGTTATTCGCCTACATAA
Source organism: Thermobia domestica (assembly GCF_964235325.1). NCBI lineage: Eukaryota > Metazoa > Arthropoda > Insecta > Zygentoma > Lepismatidae > Thermobia > Thermobia domestica. Next base: position 49,987,817 of record NC_137455.1, on the reverse strand, counting down.
ATTCTTAGTTTCTGAATTAACAGATTTTACACGTCAATTTTTCAATAAATAAATAAATATATAAATAAATAAAGTGGCACTCCATTTTTGTTCTGCACTTTTATCTAATTAAATTATATGATGAGCGAACTGTGAACATATCTCTTCGACGCAAGTGTTATATTAAGCCGGGAACTAACTGCTTAAATATGTTTCTTTTCCTCTTTCAAAATAAATAAAATCACTTATGTTCTGCCTTGTCATTTATTTATTATAAATATTATTTTCCAAGTGTATAGTAAATATTTTATGGGTTAACTGGGAAAAGGATATGACAAAGTTTGTCCTCTAAAAGTTGCATGACATTTAATATCCTTTCGAACGATTCCAACAGTTATACCACTTTATATTTCAAATTTTGAAGTTGCCCCCCCCCCCCCCCGTTGAAAGAAGTCTTCCCGAGACGCCACTGGTCTCGCTACTATTTTTATTGCATTCTACACATACGATTTGGTAATGCAATTTTTTGTTTGAAGGCTCTACGTGCAGTATTAGCTGCGATATAGGCCTGGTACGTTCTTATTGAATCACCCTGTACTTTATATATATATATATAAAATTGAAGAATTTGGGGGAAAACAACGATAACACTCATATGAGCGTCGAAAGAGTTCAAGTTTGAAACAACAGCATATTCAATGGTTTTTTTTTTTTAATCGAATTCTTTCAGCAATTCAGCTCACATGAGTGTTATTATTGTTTTCTGTAACCCTGTAACCAACTCACGCGGTTTTAAAATTAGAGTTATCGTTGTTTTCCACCGAACTTTTCAATCAATTCTGTAAATCAGGTTTTCAGTCAAAATCAAGTGAAAAAATATTTCACTTGCTTATCCTTGGAATGCCAATGTCGGGTCCAAATGATCTAGATCCACAGAAATATTGTAATATTTATTTATTTTGTATCTTACTGTTAGGCACACGCCTGAAATTCCATGATTTGTTCTTTCATCTTCCCAGATATTTCTTTTCAAGTTACAAGTTTTATTTTTTAAAGTTATATTCCTTATTTTGGAAAGCAAAATATTGATAATACTGCTTTTAGTTTTGGGTTTCGTCTGTTGTGTCTCACAGTTTTCACCGCGCAAAAATCAAGACAAATGGTCGAAAAATGAAAATAGAGAAAGTGCATCCTGTTTGACAAGGCTTGTTATAAAATACAAGTAAAAAGATGTGTAGGCAGATAAGGTTGTCTCATTTCTGACAGCAGCCAGTCTTGCTTTCCGCAACCCTTTCTTCTTCCGAACCATATGATCAGATTGTCAACTAACATAACTCCAAAGATATACACTCTCCACATTATTAGATGAACAATCTTTTCTCATTTCGTAACTTGTTATCCTTCCCTGCCAACTTTTTGAAGATCAGTGAGGAACAATGGTGTGAATGAATCAGGAGAGATTGTATCAGCAACTTCACGAGCAGGAAAAGAAACCCTGGCGATTCTCCAATACCTGAATTTGTATTTATTTTTATATTATTTCCGGCGTTGTCAGATTTATTTTTAAAATGTAATATTAATGAACTATAAGAGCTAGATTAAAAATAAAAAAGTGAACATGTATTGGGGTAGGTTAACATCTGGAGAAAGTTTGAACTGCATAAGACAAATAGTTTTCATAATATTTTGGAAAAAAGTTCACCATGTTATTACATAGGGATTGATGATCTCAGCTCAAAACGTTAGACACGGCCTTAAAGTGAACACAGAGAGAAGTAGAAAATTTCCAGTTTTCTGAGCGATACATACAACTGATCGATCATTTATTTTTTCTTATAATTTACAACATAACCATTCTACTGCTGCTAATATTAATTCACTTCTACTTATTCCTGTATAAATACATCCCTCAGAAATAAGTTAATTATAATCCGATTTCGTAACTATTTATAAGTTGCTGTGATAAACTACGAAGGAAACCTTTCGAATTTCATATATTTTCATTTTTACAGACACTACGCATGCGCACTCTAGATTTCCGTAGTTTCCACATTTATTTTTCTTAGCCAATGTATTGGGGTTATATTAGTTAATCATACCCAAATCAACTTCTTAGATGAACTCCAAGCAGACTGAATACCGAAAAGTACCCCTTCTTAGTACAGAACTAATACTACACAAATCGTGTAACTAACACTTGATTAACGAATTCTTTCTGAATACCGCCGAAAGATTTAAGAAAGTGATGCGACAGAAAGGAAAGGTATTTTTTTTTTTTTTAAATACTCAGTACTGCATAGTGGAATATAAAAAGCTGCGAAAGTATTATAAACCTCTAGGTTTATGAAGTACATCAGGATAGATAATATCTGCATCAATGATCAGATGTCCCTATCTATGGTTGTCATCATCTGTACTTCATAGTTCGCCATAATACCCCACGAAAATGCAGTGACTACTTTCTAATTAGATGCTTTGTTGTATGTAACGGTTAGACACAAACTACAAACGAAACAATTCCTTATGCATTAGACGAGATTGAGAACAACGAGACAACTTACTTTTTATGAATAATTCCTTATTTCTAAAAATAGTCTACCTGGTAACAAACTAGCAGAAATTTTTTAATGATACAAATAAAATCGCACACGGTATTATATTTACTACAAACTGAAATTGACGCACTTTGAAATTATATATATATATATATATATATATATATATATATATATATATATAAAGAAAACAAATTCCATTGATTGGAGTTGTCCAACTGTCACGGCAAGAAGATGACGCTTATTTCACCCCTATAACAACCTACCTTGCAAACACTTGGAATATGGCAGGTCAAAACAACAGATGAGACTTACAAAGCATTCTCGGAATACAATATTGAGTAAGAAATGACTATCATAAGATCGTCCGTCAAACGAAAAAAAAAAAAAAAAAAATCCTAAGCTGGTATGGGCATGTATAAAAGAACGCTTACTTAAATAGTCCCTACATACAAAAATTACCAAATCTGTTATGAGGAAGACGAGGAACACGCATGATGAAAGTACGTAGATAAAACGGGAAAAAGATAATTAGCAGTGTAGTAGTAAAAGAGAGGCAATGCCTCGTACATACGCAGAACAGGGAAGATGCTGGAATCTGGAATTTGTTGAAGTCGTTTTGTAATAAGAAATTAGCGAACACGGGACTCATTCATCTGGGTATCTACGGAAAATCACTTTCAGAAAAGAGAAATGAAAGGGATGAAGATTAGATTTCCTTCGAAGTAATTACAGACAAATTAACAGCTACAATGAAGCTGATATTGAATTTACAAGTAACTCGACCATCGATGTTCATCTCATAAAAAGTAGTTCAAGTATTGAACAATTATTATTATATAACTGTAATACGTGAACTACTCTAACACCCTGCAAATAATGAAAATGCAGTGCACTGCAATAGTTAGCTAGGTTGCTGGATATAGTGGTGAAAATCCGCATCTACTTACATACGAAGTGTTTGTGCACCAGTAGTTTGATACTTTTCGTTTTCCTAAAAACGAATCTAACTACAATTAAAAATAGCTAAATAATATATCAATCATTAACAACTTACTGTAAGATGACAAATCGATTTCATCTGGTAGCTCTGTAATGTTAACATCAAACCGATCTTGGACTTCATTCAGAGTTTTTGCGTCGCTTTCATCGCTTACAAATGTTATCGCCAAACCCTGAAACAACAGAAAAATGTAAATCTTCACAATATATTGGGGCTAACATTACACTTTATTTAGAATATTGCACATCAGAGAGAGAGTTCGAAGAATTTTCTCACATAATATCAAAATTAAATATTTCATCACAGTGCTGTCATAATTTATTCGAAATTTAAGATAACTTAAAAAGATCAATTCTAAACAGAACTTTGTCCAGAAAGCACGAACTTAACGGAATATTAATCTATTAGACATTTATTCAGTTAATATCCAAACAAACCCTCGTCACAAACTTTACGGAATATTAATCTATTTGATTGTTAATATCCAAAACAGAACGAAGATTTCATATTCTAAATTCAAGCACATCGATATGGAACTCGAAATATTCTCTAACTTGGCTAATTGAAAGTCGACAAATTTTGCGTCAGTCCGGAAATTGCTGCACTTCGTATGAGATCTTCACTCGAATTACGTCACGTCACACAATGAATTAATACCGAAATTCTTAATCCTGGTAGAAAACATGTTCGAAAAAGCCAACGTTAACCTATAACTGACTGAATTACTCAAAATATTTTGAAAAAAGTATTCAGCTATGTATTCTAAATGGAATAAAGGTTACTCAAGTTGGGTCAACTGAATGATTTTTTTTTTTAATCGTTTCCAGTTGGCAGACTAAATTCTTTCTTCACCTTTCTCTTTCGCAAAACAAACGCTATACTTGATTTCGGCCGCTTGAGCTTTGCTGCAATCTGCCTACTTGACAGGTAGTAAATACATCTTAATGGTCTAAAAAATTCTGTTAAGCTCCGCATTACGCGTGAATTTCGAACTATTGTCTGCTCCTAAAACAATGTTTACTACGTATACAAGCTTTGTGCGTAAAGACAGGTTACTGGTAAGGATAAATTTCTTTATCACAAGAGTGCCTAATTACTTTTGAATAGTGTACTACATGTACAAATATAAAAAGTTTCAACATTCATTATTATCGTTTTGATTGCGTGCCTTCAAGAGCAACGGACTTCTACCAAGAATAACTAAAGCATACATACCTTTGTACCAAAGCGACCAGCTCGAGCTACACGATGCAAGTATGTGTCTGAATCTTCTGGCATATCATAGTTAAACACAATGTTCACTCGTTCTATGTCCATTCCTCGGCCGAACAAGTTTGTAGCCACCAATATTCGCTAAAAATAATAATTAATAGTCACATAACAAATATACATAATCACACGTTTCAAAAACTTTTGCTACTGAAATTATAATTTGATTACAAGAATACGCTCTTCATGTATTTACGATGCTTCAATACTTTCAATACTGGAGTGATCAGTTGTACAGTCCGCAGCAAAAAACCTGCAACATGAGCATGTAAGTTTGTGAAACCACACCTAACAGTCCAGGGAATCAACATAATGTCTAAGTGGCATGAATCACGCCAGAAGAAACCTCGGTGTCCTCCCCTGCACACTTATTTTGAAGCAAAAGACTTCATTGTTTCACAATAAACTTACATGCTCATGTTGCAGTTTTTTTTCTTCTTTTTTTTTTCTGCGGACTGTACACTCCTTTTCAGTAAACGGGCTATATGAAACAATTAATTCTACTCAATCCAAATTAGCACTGGGAGTTTCTATCAGAAACAACTGGTGTACTGCGTGTTTGTTTACTGGCCACGATGAGGATCCAACGTTGGAACATTAAAATCACAATAAATCGCCTAGAATAATTTGAAGCTGATGGCTTATTAGACGGGACAGGAATAAAAGCGTAACTAGTAACACAATTAGTACATTATACGGCGGACCAACCGAAATTCAAGTCACAGCTTATTGTTTATTCTAATATCACACGTATTGGTAAATGCATATTAAAAAAAAAAAAAAAAATGGCACAAAAATTGCAAATAAAAATTATCTTTAATACTAATACAACAAATGCGAATACAAGCACATCAATCACTTATGTTTATGTGTCTACAAACAGGGATTTAATGCAAATTTTCTTTACTGAAATACCTTTAAGGAAAATATGGGATTAAGATAATTATGGTGGCTGGTTCGGATGACGAGCGATGTTGCCGATATTCAATATAAATAACGGTCCGTCAACCATCAACACATGATTTCTTGCGAAACTGGAAAATTCTGGAAAGTGCTGATAAAAGTGAGAGGACGTGTAGTCTGTTACAGGGATTCCACTGCAAGTGACTATCCCTGAGCTGCCATGAAATCAGCTAGCAGTATGTTCAGATGCAACTGCTGTATCATCTTAGTAGAGATGATTATGATAAGATTACTATCGACACTGACTGAAAATAACAATAATTCCGGCGAAGCTACATTTGCTATTAGTAACGATGCTAACTGACTCGACACGAGATCGAAGCTCAAACAATGCACAAAAGCAAGATTTAAATACCAGTTTCACGAAAATTCTCGAATATAAAATACAATGTACAGCGGGGGACACTTCTAAATGGTACACCTTAGCCGTAAATCTCCATATGGCTGTACCATTTAGAAGTGCCCCCCGCTGTACAAGAAGAATTCAAAAGTAAAGGCACATTTGCAATTTCTCTTTCCAGGGATTGGCAACATTGCTAGTAACCAGCGCTGAGTGTAGTTTGCAACACTTCGAGAAGTGTCGCTCGTACTCCTGCATTAATCGTTGGTGTAGCGGACCATTAACATGGTAGCTCCATTGGCGATCTGCACCGAGGAGGAAATGAGAGCAGTGATTAGCTTTTTGTACGCGGAAGGTATGAAACCTGCGGACATTATTCGTCAAAATGCAAGCACAGTATGGTGACAGCTGTTTATCGCAAAGAAAGATCTACGTATGGATCGAGTTTCCAACAGGGAAGAACTTCTTTATGTGATTATGAAAGATCCGGCACGGCCATCAACCTCAACGACTGAGGAACTTGGGTACATCATCCCGAACCGAAAAATAAGGCTGCAAGCATGGTTTGGAAACACCCATCATCGCCAAAGTTAGATAAATTTAAACGTCAACCATCAGTCATTGATGCGGTGCAAAATTGGTTACAGATACAACCGAAAAACATTTTTTTTCTGACGGAATAAAAAAAAAAAAAAAAAAAATTATGAAACGTTGGGAAAAGTGCATTGAAGTCCAGGGTTACGTACAAAAATAAGGTATGTTTCAGTTTTCTATCATTACAGTACATCTTTTCTCAAATGTGCCTTTACTTTTTGAATTCTCCTCGTATATATTTGATTAGATATCTGACGATATTAAGCAATCTAGAATTTTCAGCTTTGCATAATACATTTAAGCTCGTTCAACCCTGTAAATGATTTTTTCGATTGAAATTATCTTCTTCAATATAATTTAAAGACACTAATAATAATCGAATTGCTCAATAATAATTGTAGTTCCCGAACATTTTATCAAATTTTATTAAATGCTACAAAATGACACGCAGAAATCGTAAAACTTATTACATGAATTCCAAACCAACATATTCTGTGTATTTCTAAACGTCGTATTCTTTAGATCCGATAGAGTAGCAAAAACCAAATCTTAATATGTTTCGGTACGAACAAAATAATTCAGTGCCTAATTCAATACACAGTCACATATACATACCTTCTGGAAATCTTTGAACTGCTGATATTTAGCTAATCTCTCCTCCTGGACCATACCCCTGTGAATACCGATGGCTGGAAAATTCTGCTCCAGAAGTAAGGTAGCCAGTGCCATACATCTCTGAATTGATTTCACAAAAATAACGACCTATTCGGAAGAGAAAATAATACGTTCTCCTCATCCAATAAAATAAAAATAGAATACAAGATTCGCAAATCTACTAAATTTCTTAGTTTACTAGCAAAAAAATTCTTCAAACACTCAGTGGGGGAATACCGTTTTCAGTCACTGATTTCATGATAATATTCATCATCATTGTGTTTGAAAACTATTATACTGCTTCGCATGAATGAAAGAGCAAACTGTATGCGCGTCACATTTGTTTAAGACCAGAAATTATGCTACATCTGCATTGTTACTAGAAAGGCCATAAACATGTTTATATTGCATCAAGTATTTTATGAATATACACCGGTAGAAAAAAAAAAAAATCCGAAAGGGAGCGACATAAAAACACCGTATTTACATGGTTACTAGCACTTGGTTGACGTGCTAATAGTTTGGTTAAGTGTTCTTTGCTTTACACTGCTTCCAACTGGGAGTGAACGTTCGAAATGTATCAGGGTAGCGCACGAAAGCTCAGTGCCTCTACAGACGGAATTTGAGTGTGGACGTATTGTGGGAGGTCGAGCGCTCATCGCAGAACACAAGCAACTAAAGTGTCTATAGGTCTTCACTGCTGGCTCTGTTGGTCCGCGGAAAGTGCACTTTCCCTCGGTTCCGCATGCTATGACTATTACAGCAAACTGGGTGTCATCTTGAAAAATCTGCAATAATTTGCTGGATGCAAAACGCGATCACTCGCTTCACTCGTAAGGTCACGCCGTGTCGTCGTAGAGCCTGTCTCAAATGATGGGGAAATTGGAGAGATGATTGGTACTAAATTATTACGAGATTAGAGCCAATTCTGCCGCAGCACTGAGGAGTGTTCTCGACCAAGTGAGAGACGCATATTATACCTAGTTACATCATAAATACTGTAGCAAGTTTGAATGTGAATAACACAGTATTAACACCAAGCAAATTTATTTTGGTCATGTTCTACATTGATATGTTGTACACATGACGCACGAATCATTTTTCGAAATGTCCCTCCCTTGGCCTTGATGCAGGCACGAAGTCTGTCCGGCACTGGTCAATGGCATTACGCACCAAGTCCATGGGAAAATTGTTCACTGCTCGGGTCAAGGATTGTTTCACTGTCGACAGATGGATGCCGTTTATGGCAGACCTTTGCCTGAAGAACTGCCCAAAGTTTGTAGTCCAACAGGTTAAGGTCCGGGCTGCTAGAAGGTCAATCAGCGGTAGAAATGAAGTCGGAGACGTTCCGTGCCAGCCAGTCCTGGGTTGTTTTCGCTCTATGGCCTGGGGCGGAATCCTGCTGGAAGGTCCACCTTTCTCCAGGGAACATGGTAGCAGACAGTGGTTTCACCATAGGTGTTAGCACTGTGTCCTGGTACACCTTGGCAAATGTTTTAACATCTTGTTCGCAAAAATGTAGCTGGGTTGTGCCTGAGTAGCTCTCCCCAACAAACCATCACTGAGGCAGAATGATGTGCCCTCTGAACCCTTGGAGCTGCCTCAGCAGCTGCAGTAGATGACGTGGCATACACACGGTCATTTTGGGCGTTGTAGGCCTGCTCAATTGTGAACACCTTTTCGTCAGTGAACAGAATCTTTGTGTGTAGATTGTTGGCATAACGCCGCAATAGTCTTTGATTTAAGGACCCTCTGCGGCATTAATGTTTGGGTCAGAAAGTGACAAGTCCACCTCTTATACGCCCGTAGATGTAGGTCACTCCTGAGCATGAGACATGGAATTTCTGCTGATGTTCAATTCGGCAATCATCACACTGTGTTCGAACAGGATTTCTTCGAATTCTTGCTGCGACTGCTTTCTGGACCTAGGGGGTTCGTACTGTTCGTGGTCTCCCACTTCTTGCGCGGTCAGCTGCCGTTCCAGTCTCGGTGTATCGCTGTATCGCGCGATACACGAATCTCTTGCTGATTTGTAGGGGTTTCAGAAGGTTGAAAATCTCACCTGCTGTCTTCTCGACCTTGTTATAGTGCAATTACTGCTACACGATTTTCGTAATCGCTCCACTCCATCGTCATGAACAGTCAAACACACACTACATGTATCTTCCGCTTTATACACAGATGGCAGCACTGTGCCACTCCGGATGCTTACAGCGCCACTCCCAAACTTTGTGACAGTATTTATGATATAACTAGGTAGTATAGGTAGTATAACTAGCAGTGACAAGACCAACGCAGTCACAAATCAACCCACAATAATCAAAGGCAATCAGTATCACGGAATAGTCAACAGTCAGTTCATTAGTACACACTATGAAGTTGCTGAGCAAGAATTGAAAAATTGTGTGTACTGCTGTCTAATAGTGCATTTGTGGCCAGACAATGCACTGGAAAGGGCATGGTGGCTCAGAAGTACAGCGACTTCTGGTGCGAGGGGGTTCCTGGTTCAACGTAGGCCATGAGTTTGTGGTGGACATCGTATCAGTTTCCTCCCACATTCTCATTTCAGCGATTATTTCATACTCATTCACTTTCGAAGATTAGTCTTCAGGGAATAACCGTGAGACAAAACTAAAAGCAATGCATTAAAATTCATTCTGTTTACGCCACAAATATATACCCAAGCAAATCTGGTTTGAACTTTGCTGCATCCTATCTAGTCGAAACATTTCAGCTCTCAATGACTTTCTTATTGTCACCCACGAAACCACTACACAATAGTCTTGACTGTTGCCTATTCAGGTTGAGCCACATTTGTAACTTAAGTGTTGGCAGTTTCAGATTGTGCACTACTACACAAAACGATTAACAAACTCAACTATTTTTGTTTTCTTATCTTTTTCATTTAAGTACCAGGACAAATCAATAAGTAATGCACAATTTTTCAAGCGGAATTATACTGATCTGAGACGTGAAAATTGAAAGAGAATGCTTTTAAGTTCGCACTGCAATCGGTAGTTGTTCGCTTAGGTGCTCCTCTAGTAGCAAAAGCATGACTACTGAGCAAAGATGGTGCATGTAATCTACTTGTGAAGAACAGAAAAGAAATTTTTCAAGGGCAACAGGAGAAAAACCGAGTAAAATTCAAGCAAATTCTGCGTGTATATGGGGATGCCAGTACGGACAGCAGTAACATCTATAGTTGGTGCAAATTCTTTGAAGAGGGTCGTGTGAACAGGGACGTCTCTATAATGTAATCAGTCACTTGCCTCCCCAATTAATATGAAAAACAAATATTTAAAAACAAACGAGCAATTATTGGCATTTATTCATGTATATGAGAAAAGCCTGAATAAAATTTCAGTTGTTATAGAGTTTGCAACCTTGATGTCCATGAGATATAGCAATATACCATAAATTTCAATGCTTGATGTTACCTTCTGTTCACGTGTTCTCGCTTGATTTTTTCTAGCGTATGCTGCAGTCAAAAAACAGCCCTTTCAGCGCCTGGCCTTACGTACAGTGTAATTACACAATTTTCTTGATAGAAATATTTCTTTTCCTTGATGCAGACGGGAGAGAAGGGAATACGGCGTTGCCTGTCGAAGCTCTTTCGCTCGCTGCATGCAAGAATTTTTTTCTGCTTTTACGCAGAAGAATAAGTCACTATTTCAAGGGAGAAAGTGTGCTTCGCAATAGGTTTTAATGAAGATTTGTGCTCAATAAAATACAATGCACAAATATAAATAATTATGAAATAAAGAAAAAAAAACTTTTAGTGCACTTTAGGATTTCGAATTTAATACCTAATGCATGTGTGCTTAACATTTTGTAAAATGCATTTAAAGAACGTATGAATATACTAGAAGTACATCTTAAACTAATCTAATCTGAAATGTTACTATGAAAGAATGCATGCGAAGCCACAAATACATGAGAGCGAGTGCTGAAAATCCCGTAGCCTAACCCAAGAGGAGAGCAGATAGAATAATGAAATGTATAAAACATTATTTGTATGTACAAATGCAAATTTTCAAATTAGTAACGAAATTCTTTGTTTTTTAGGCCCCTGAAGTGTTCATGTGTGTCCAGATAGCGAATTTCACGAACATCGAGATCGAGATCAGGGTTAACAAATTTTTGTTCTACCAAGGGGGTCACCGAAACAAATTGAGAAAATCAATGGAACACTACAGGACACACTGTCTTAGACAGTCGTGAAGAACTAGGTTGCACAGTTTAAACGTGGCATCAACAGGTGATATTTCATGTGCAGGAAGACCAACAACAGTGACTGTCCCCGAAATCGTCGATGAAATTCATGGCATTATTCTTGAAAATCGCAGATCTCAGCAAAAGTGTGTCAGAGATTGTGGGCATTTCTCCGCAAAAATCTGTCAACAGATCAAAACCATGAGAGGCCATCAAGGAAAACCGTATCCTATTTTGACCGTAATGTCGACCAAATTGTCACAAATTGTACCACTACGATCCCGAAACGAAACAACATAAACGTAGTAATGGCATTCAGGTTCTTTCCCCCTTCCCCCCAAGAATTCAAGAGACAGAAGTCGGCTGGGAAACATTCTTCTGAGATAAGGTAAGAGTCGTAATCACACTATATGTCCAAAGGTCAAACATTCAATGCAGAATATTACTCTGCACTACTAACAAACTGAAAGACAAAATGAAAGTGCCATGCCGCATAAAATTGAAATAATAATAATAATAATAATAATTCTGTTTCTTGAGGACAATACCCCTGTCAATGAAGTACTGAAAACAAGACTGATATTGGATGATCTAAGGTTTCAACGTCTAAATCATCCTTTTAATTCCTCAGATCTGGTTCCGTCAAATATTACTTATTCCCCAAACTCGAAACCTGAAGAGACATCATTTTGGATCTGATAAGATGATTGGTGCTACGAAACAGTCTTCTTTGGTCTGCAAAAATTGGAGGATCGTGCAAGAAGTGTATTGCGCTTCGAGGGGAGTATCTAAAATAACTGTGAATTTTCATTATTCCACGTACACTACTTCTGGGTTAGGTTACGAACTTTTCATCACCTCCCCTCGTAAGTGTTACACTTCTAATTCAATTATAAAATACCACGAAGCAGAGAATAGTGGTCAAAAAAATAAAATGAAGCATTACGAAGAGGCTACATAAACATGAATTTGTATTATCTTCAGTAGCTTGAAGGTCGAAATTATTGTGAATCTGGATCAACTGCCACTTAAGGAGGTTCTGTAAATTCGGTCCCCAGTACGCTTGCGAAACTGCACGCAATTTTGGCATTCCTCATAGATATGTGGTTAGTAAATGCATGAAATCCCGGGGTTCTATTCCTGGCAGAAGAACGTGTGAATCATGTTGCTGAAAACTAAGGTGGAAACAATCGAAATTTAACACAAGCTAGCATTCCAATGCTCCATGCAAACATTACCATCAGCAAGTTAATAATACTGGATATATGATTAGCAATTCGTGGTTATTTTTCCTGTGATACTTTGCCTCCCATAAGAATTTAAAGAATGCTTTCAAAATAAATTATTAGAGGCCTCAAAGCTGGGAGGTGGGACTTACGGGGTGAAAAAGGAAAGCCGGTTTCGCTCCTATGTTGATGTGACTTCCTCTTATAGGACCCTGGAGTTGCCACTGAGTATAAATCTTGCAAATTTACAACGTGACAGACGTCCAGTAACAGCATGAAGCGAACAGAATATTATCGCCATTGAAGACAATTCGTAATATCCAGCCAACAGTCAATTTGTAATGACTAGGGAACCTATCTTTGAACATTTGGACATGTTCAACACTTCGTATGGTACAGGGTATGATGTGGTTGATGAAAATCCCGTGAACTGAGTACTTGGTTGGTCCCAAAAAACCTCACAGATGACAAGGGCAGGAATAATGATATGCTGGACCACCTGGCACAGTACTCTGTGAAGGAATGCTTTTCTGGTGATGAGCCCTGGGCTTATCATTACGCGCCTAAAACAAAGCTGGCATCCATGAAATGGAAACATACTGATTTCTCACCCAAGAAATCCAAGGTGACTAAAATGCTAGTGACTGTATTCTGGGATATGCAAGAGGTTCTAGTGATGTATTTTCTAACATGCGGGGCTAGCATGAATACTACATCGTAGGCTTCGTCACAAATACCCTAACATTAATGCTAGAGATGTCAAACTCCTCCATGACAATACGTGGCCCTATGTTGCTACTTCTGTTCGTAGGAAGTATGGTTCGGAGGTGCTCCAGCACGATCCGTGCAGTCCTGATCTGGCACCTTCAGACTATATCTTTTTAGCCCGATGAAGAAATTCTTAGCCGGTCACTTTCAATTGCGATGACTAAGTAAAATCGGATTGTATAGATAGCTATAAAAATTGAGATTCAAAAATCCGCCAGCCTCCGAACCTGAGGAATGCCGTATTTCGGATAGTTCTATGTACTCTACATATTTACCAAAAAATAATTACTTGTACAATCCTTTAAAGGAAGAAAATTCAGCAAAATAGATGACAAAATTAGAACTGAGAAGAAATGCCTGTTAACAGATGCAAGCAAGACTCAACTGATTATGAACTACACCACCATCAAAGCACAGGAAGCCTCCAGGAAACAGGCGCGGTAAATTTGAAAAATGGGCTCCAAAATCCAGCCAGATATCTAAATGAACCGGATTATCGATGGCCGGATTTTTAAATGTCAACCTGTATTCCCAAACAACGGACTCCTATGGACAATGTATTCTGGAACTTCTGCCGCGATAGATGTGTTAAGAGACTTAGCGGCTATGTTGAAAAGCAACTTTAATATGAGACTATATTTTGTATATATTTTTATGTATTACCTTATTACAAAGTAGATTTTTCAAATATCGAGGATTAACAGACCAAAATTATATCCACGAAGAAATTCGAGTTGTTATTCAGTTCGAAATATTTTGTCGTCACGAATTATCAAGGAATTTGAAGCTTAAAATATATAAAACGATAATCATGCCTATTTGCACGTCACGTAGCCAGAATGGAAGAACGTAAGAACGATTTCAAAGTTTCAACTGGAAATCCGATCGGAAAACTACCAATAGAAAGACCTAGGCGCAGATGGGAGGACAATATTGAGATTAATCTCGCAGAAATAGGAATACAAAGTAAAAACTGGAAGCCAATACAGAGCTTTTGTGAACGCGGCATCGAAACACTACGTTCCACAGACCATGGAGAGAGTTAGTATCTCCTTATTACACTTTCTTTCACAAACTGTTGCGCGCTACTTACTGATCAACCTCGAAATCGTAAACTACGAAGGTAACTCGTATTTTCATCAATATATCTGCAAAACTACCGATCTGTAATTTACCAAAAACTGAAGGTACTAATCTTCCTTGAAAACTGCTCTTCAATTTAAGATAGAATTATAGGTGGAATATGTACACGGCTTTATCTTCAAAAACTGATTAAACTCTAAATTCAAAAAGTCCTCAATACAAATATCCAAATCAACCCGTCGGATTACGAAATAATCTAAATAACTAATCTCACAAAGTCTACTGAATTCAATTTTCCAGAACAAATTAAGACTTTTTTTTTTAATTATGAAATTTATTTATTTACTACAGATTTCAAAACTTCTTTTAATTGTACAACTTACTTACCTGGTTAAATTCTAAAACATCCAACAACTCAAACAATTTCTTATTCTTTTCATTCTCTTTCAACTTGACATAATGCTGCTGTAAACCATGCAGTGTAAGCTTGGCCTCGTCATCCACATATACCTCCATCGGCTGCAAAATATAAGTTCACAAAACATAAAGGGTATGCCCTCCCCCAAACCCAGGCTACGGAGGACTCAAAACCCATCTCATTAAAAAAAATAAATAAAAACAAAAAATAAAAATGTCATTAACAATTCAAAAAAACACATCAGGATAGATTAATTCTGCATTTTGCATCAGATGTCCCTATCTATTGATATCATCATTTGTGTATGTTAAAAATTTAATGAAAAACCAAATAATTTTCAGGCAATTATATAAAAAAAATCTTATATACTTTAGAGTCTGAAATTTATGCAATAAAGGTAACCTCCTTTGAATGATTAAATCTACTGAACATTTTTACTTATAACATTAATGATATAAAAAGCACCGCATCACAAAATCAAATAATTCATTAAAACCCGAAATACAAAATAATGGATTCAGCTAATTTTATCACAAGTCAAATGTACTTCCATTACTCTTTAAAATTCAATTGTAAAAAATCGTTTTGTGTCCCTCATTGTCAGAAATGAAATCAGCACTCTTAGTCTATTAGCACTTTGATAAAAGTAATTCTAAAATTCCAAAGACATTTCGAAATCTCATGCCCCGTCCCCTGAATACACGTTACCTACCTGACATTCATTGCAGCGAGTTTAAAGTTTTTCACACAATCAACTAAATCCCCCACAACTGCGTATTCAATTCAATTGGACTAAAATTCATTATAATTGTGCTCCCGTCCCCTTTAATATATCCATGCCCTACAATTAAATTCTGTGGACTTTAATTTTATTTTTGTTTTCAGAACAAGCTAGACAGAGGGAATAAGACCTTAATAAAAGTTCTTATGATCAGAATCAAATTCAATTCTCATTTCTTAAAACCAGTCACTTTTTTAGTTCATGTATTTACATGTACAAACATCCTACTTATGAGCTACAAATTCAGACATATCTGAGTAGAAATAACCTTATATTGTACCTACTTTTTCTCTGTGTGTAATATACTTAAAATGATTTTGTAGACCAATGATAAGCTGAATCCACAACTTCATGTTGATCATTTTCTCCCTAAATTATTAACACTATTCATAGTACGCTACATTTACCTGGATACAACTAATCCTAAATTTCTACATACGGTTCTTCGAGATGCCTCCAAGAACGGCACACTTGGACCAGCCTCTCGTCCTTGAGATGACAAAGGATCATGGCATGTCTGCCCGCTCATGGTTAACCAACGCACCCCACATGTTATCACCCACGTCGGAGAAATGCTTCATAGACTCGATGCAACCTCTCGGTGTTAAGACGCACTTCTCGTCCTTTTTTATTTATGATAAGATGATGGGATAACTACCTAACAATTTTGAAAGCACTGTAGCACTGTCCAAAGAAAATGAACTCAAAATATGCTACTGAACATGAACGAATAAAGAGACCATTCCCCGTTTATTCCCATCTTCTGTTCTTCTGTCTTCTTTCTTGAATCTTCTTTCTTCAATTCTTCTGATCTTCTTATATGAACCCACCCATACCACTGCCAAGGGACTTAACAATTCGCTGTTTATGTATTTATTTTAAACTACAGTGCAGTGTATGATAGCTGATGTTAGAAGATTATAGAATGCGTCGGAGGGTTTTGTTGTTTATTTGACAGGATCGAAATATAAGGGATTTAAAGGATGCATTTAAATGGAGCTCATGGATTAAGGACAAGGATATCTGATCTCATCGTTGTTCTCTCTCCACTCACCTCCCCCGAACAACTACTAGGATAGGAAGTTTGATCAGGAATAACAACCGAAAATGGAATTTTGAAACAATTACAAAGGAGTGTATGTATAGAATTACGTGTGTTTCGACTACAAGAATAAATATAATTCTCACATCTTGCATAAACTTCTTGCAGACTGGTCGAATCTCCTTGCTCAATGTTGCGCTGAACATCATGACCTGCTTTTCGTGGGGAGTGCTGCGGAAGATTTCTTGAACATCTCTTCTCATATCTGCAAAATAATAATAAACCAACTTGAAACAGAAGTCTTGAAAGCATTCATAAATTACAATTTAGGCTATATATATATATATATATATATATATATATATATATATATATGATCTTAAATAAATTTAAGCTATTACTAATGTAGCTGTTTTATATAATTTCAATAATACATTTCTTTTCGTTCCATCGCAGTACACTGTTGTGCAATGTCAAAGTCTCACGGGAAACTCCATCTCAACAAACTCACAAGATATTTACTCTGGCTTCTCTAAATTATTATAGATTGTTAAAATATATTCAACTTCGAAGTTCGCTGACAAATGTCGGCATTCTCAAGACTATGGTAAAGAAAAGTATTAAAACAAAATTTCTGGTCATTACCAGTAGCTACGGCCTTAAGAGTTTTCATCTCGGCGAAATTAAAATACCGCTAATTTTATAGTAATTATGTGGTATCTTCAAATAGATAAAAGATAATTGAAATATGGAAGAAGAGCGCCCTAGACAATATTATTTTGCGTGAGGTACCGTTATCACAAGTCAGCTAGTGGCTTTCCGTTTTCAGCTGTTTAGAAACGCGAAAATAAATGCCAATTTTCAAAATGGCTCGAAATCGAAAGCAGATAAGTGAGTCGTGATAACGGTTTCTCATGTAAAATAATATTGTCTAGGGCGCTCTTGTTCCACATTTCGATTATCTTTTATCTATTTGAAGATATCACATAATTACTGTAAAATTAGCGGTATTTTAATTTCGCCGGGATGAAGACTCTTAAGCCCGTCATGTATGAGATGACGTTCCTCGGCGAGCATACTATCCAGGAAAGGGAAAAGCAACAAAGGAATAGAGGAGGAAGGGACCTACATGTTAGATACAGTACTACCATTTGTCTAGTATGCTCGCCGAGTGGACATGAGGGAAACCCAAGAAAAACTTCACTCAAGTTGGCTGGCCTGAAAAGTTGTTACATTTTTTCGACCGAGTATTCTACCGGGATTCGAACCCGAGACTACTCGCACCACAGGCGAGAGCATTAGCGACTGTGCTACGCTAAGCCACTAAGTATTTACTAGGGACAGGGTGTATTGAAATTCAATGTTTATACTCAATTAAAAACAGCTAAGTGCTGCGTTAAGATCTATATTTTGTGGAGCAGCTATATGCAGAGTGTAAATATTTAATCTTGCCAAATACTTTTCCTTACCTTAGTCTAAAATATGCAGACAGCAAGCAACAAAAATTCTGTATTTACTTTATTAAAAAAAAAAAAAAAAAAAAAAAAAAAAAAAAAAAAAAAAAAAAAAAAAACCTAAACCTAATAATTTGGAGAAGCTACAATACTAAGAGTATCTAGGATTTATTGCTGAGATTGCCCTTAAAGCTCTCTAAAATGGAAATTCCTCATCTTGATAGGAAAATTAAAATTTTATATATATATATATATATATATATATATATATAATGTAATATACCTAAAATACACTGCAGATTATATACAAACTTAAAGCTTAAAGTGGAATGCTGGGAACCTGTGTATAAAGGAATCCTATTTTAAACGTTTTTCCTTGATGAGTTTCCGCTTAATACAGGTTACAATAATGTTGAAGAATATTGGACTAACTACAGATAAGAGAAGTGAAATAACCAATATATATTTCATTTACAATAAATAAAAATAAAAATTAAATTTTGGAAGGATACTACCTAGGTAATAAGACATTACAGAGGAGAGTACCTGGATAGACAATTCTCTGTAGATTTTGTGAAACAGAATCATTAAATATAGACTTACCGAAACCTTACGATACAAATAATAGAAAAAAACAGACTAACGTCTTTCTTTAAATCATTCCTTCTAAAAATCAAAGTACGTACGTAAAAATATTATGTTAATGTGCTATATCCCATTAAGAATATTATATTGTCATTTCGTTTGTGAATCTGCATTTACTGTATCACAGGTGTTCCTAATACTTAAGTAGAAAAAAGAAACTACATGAAAAATCACGGAACGGTACGGTAATTATTTTCAATTATGTACAGGTTTCCACTCAAGGAAGGTAGGTTCCGTTGCCTCCTAGTATTATGTTCAAAAGATACTATTTATGTCTTCAGGAATTAATTTACTATTTTGTGGAATACTCGATAATGACAGGAACACAACCACTTTTCACTCGCTAACACTTAAAGATGCCTACGAAAACTTTTTTTTAAGTTTAAACTATGGGGTATTCAATTCTATCTGAAAATAATCTCGAAAAGAAATCATTCCTTCTCACATTCACACTGAACTGAATAACGTACACTGTTGGAAAGTTTAGAGAATTAGAACTAGCAAGAGAAAGAAAAGGAAGAAAAAACTAAGACAGTAAAACTGTTCCTACATGCCCATTAAAACATCTTACTATGTACTTTTATATACAGTAATTATGTGCTCTCAGCTCTGTAAACGACATGATCATTGAAAACACTCAATCTAAATAAATCATCATTGAGCACACAATATGCAAAAACGTTACGTATGTAATTAATAACTATAATAGTTATTACGAAGTTGTCCTGCAATGTTTTGGAGCACTCTTGGCTTCTTTCCCACATCAAAGACTAAACAAGAATTCCTTCAGCTGCTGAAAGTGCTAGCAGTGCTCCAAAACATTGTAATTTAAATTTCAATAATATATTTTTTCACTACATCACGAAATAGCCAGCGGTTATTGCAGTAATTGACTTTTCAATTACTAATTTCTTGAAGAATGAAACTAATACTTGAAGAAAAAAAAGCATTATACATATATTTACCGAACAATGTCTCGACAGAAACCAAAGCTTACCTAGTTGCTCTAACATTTTGTCACATTCATCAAGAATGAAATGCTTCAAATGCTTTAAATTCAGCCTCTTGGAACGAATAAGGGCCAGTATCCTTCCTGGAGTACCAACAACAATATGAGGGCAGCTGTTCTTTAACACCTCTTCGTCTTTCTGTATCGGAAGTCCTCCGAAAAATACTCCAACCTACGTTGGAAAGAAATACAAAACGTTATGTTCAAACACGTTTGATCCGATTTGAATTATGAATAGCCTTACAACTAATTGCTCTATCACAATGCAGTTTCGATGTTCACGCATTCCACGAATAGTCTTTACACGTAACGTACAATTAATAGCGGAATACTTTTAATTAAGAATTTATATACAGTGAAACCTATGTTGGTCATAATAGAATCATTGAAAAGTTGACAACTTACAGAAATTAAGTGTATTTTGAAGCAATACTTACTACAGATCATAACATGCTTTGTCTAATGCAACAACTACTTATTACCTACGTATTAATCATATGAGTAGTATAATAGGAAGGACCATTTTTCTCGACTCTAAATTCCGGCTTTTTGGGCTAATTTTTTTTTTACTTTCAGTCAAGCAGCTACTGCATCGTCACTATTTATCCTAGGATCATGGTTCATACCTCATTCTCTTCAGAATAGAGCTGGCTTTCAAATTGTACCACTTGCATGCTCATACCATATACCAGGAGCGGGAAAAATGTCAAAGGGAAAGATTTTTTCTCGCACTTTGCCCCCCCCCCCCTGGAGCGGCCCTGTGTGAACGTAGCCATCTAAAACAAATCAGATAAATAGTACTTGGTATACTGAATGTGTGTGCCAAATTTCAAGTTTCTATCTTGAATAGTAAGGGCGGGAGAAATTTTATGAAGAATTCCCACAATGCCCCAAATTACCACGAAACACTATGATCTCAGGGAAAAAATTTCCTGAGACATCCCGAATTACCCTAGGGTCATGTCTCGCCCATCATTCTCTTCAGAATAGAACTGCCTTTCAGGCGGTACCATTCACATGTCTCCATCATGTATCTAAGGCGGGAAATTCCCGAAAAAAGAGATTTTTTGGTCTAAATATCCTTTTTTCAACTTTTAGCCCCTCTGGACCCCACCCCCCTGTTTTAACGCATAAATCCGGAAAAAATCTGTTAAATACTACTCGGTGGACTGAATGTTCACAATTTCAATCTTCTAGGTGCAAAAATAAGCCCGCCATAAAATATATATGCCGACATTGCCCCATATTCCCCTATACAGAAGTATATTTTGATAAAAATTCCCTGACACATCCCTAATTACCCTAGAGTCATGTTTCGCACATCATTCTCTTCAGAATAAAACTGGCTTTCAGACGGTATGACTCACGTGTCTCCATCATGTATCTAAGGCGGGAAAATCCCAAAGAAAGGGATTTTTTTGGGTCTATATGTCCCGGTTTTCAACTTTTAGCCCCTCTGGACCCCCCTGTTTTAATGCAGAGATCTGAAAAAAATCTGATAAATACTACTAGGTAGGCTGAATGTTTATGCTCAATTTCAATCTTCTAGGTACAAAAGTAAGCCCGCCAAGAAATATATATACCGACAATGTACCATATTCCCGTATACAGAGAGATTTTTTTAAAAAATTCCCTGAGACATCCCTAATTACCCTAGGGTCATGTTTCGCACATCATTCTCTTCAGAATAAAATTGCCTTTCAGACGGTATGACTCACGTGTCTCCATCATGTATATAAGGTGGGAAAATCCCGAAAAAAGGGTTTCTGGGGGTAAAAATATCCCTTTTTTCAACCCTTTGACCCTCTGGTTCCCCCTTGTTTTAACTCACAAATCTGAAAAAAAAAATCTGGTAAATACTACTCGGTGAACTGAATGTTTGTGCAAAATTTCAATCTTCTACGTGCAAAAATAAGCGCGCCAAAAAATATTGAACATAGGCTTAATAAATAAAAAATATATTTTAGACTTATGACGTCATCACCTATGTCTGGACGCAGGAAGGTGTGAAACCATACGTACTGTCTTCTACAATGCCTCTGGACTTGAAAAACAAAAAAACCCGGACGAAAAAGCTCAAATAGGAGAGTTATAACGCAATGTACCATGAAAAACGCGTATGGTACAAATTGTACCATAAAATCCCCAAAGGGGTAAACTAATGAATAAAATTCGATGAAATTTTGCAACATGCAAATATTGACAGGATAAATATTGCTTTTTCAAAAAATGACGCTACGTCAGATTATTATTATTTTAAATTGCATGATATCGAAGTTTTAGATTAACATCTTTATTTTTCAGTTTACAAACTGACGCCATATTATCACGATCATCGGTAAACATCAAAATTTTGGAGATCTCTACGATAGTAATAACACAAAGGAAGTAGACAAGTCATTATACATCGGAGTACCATAATGACAATGATATGACGCATTTCTAATAAACAGGAACAGAGTTACAAAACAGAAAATTTGGCTTTAAGCTTTATTCTGTTAAAATTGTTACATAAATATCATATCCAATCACATATGGTTTACATTAAGAGTAAAGATCTCAATGCTGTTTACTGTAATTTATTATCTCAATCCATATCTACACCAGGGTGGAAAAAAAATCTTTGAAAAAAAATTAATTTTTGATTTTTTTTTTTTTAATTTAAATCAAATCTCTCCTCGTATAATACAAGTCGCGAACTGAAGAAAAAGCATTAGGAATTAGTATTAAATGCTAATTATGCCATTTAAGTGAAAGTATTGGGGTTGAATTTTGAATTATTCCCGATCGTTAACCTATATCAATCCCAAACAGTTTCTTAACCCTTTTAAATTATGGCTCTTTTTAAAGGTAAAGTATAGACTTTCAGTCGCGCAGCTACAGCATCATCCCTATTTATCCTAGGATCACTGTAAATACATCACTCCCTTTAGAATAGAACAGCTTTTGAAACGGTAACATCCACATTTCCCTATCGTGTCCCTGAAGCGGGAAATTTTCAGAGTAATCGGGATTTTTTAATTTTGATCCCCTCTGGATTCCCCTGTGTTAACGCACAGATCTCAAAATCAACTGAGAAATACTAAGGGGTGTACTAAATGTGTGTACAAAATTTCAAGCTTCTATCTTGAGTAGTAAGGGTGAGGAAACTTTAACAATGAGCTAAGAACATTCCCACAATGCCCCAGATGACCCGGATGTAATATAACAATTTCCTCAGACAAATTACATATGGACAATTTCAAAGTACTGCAAAGTACAGAAGAACTATTTTAGTCCAAGTTAGTTCACTACGACTTTTATTAATCCAAGTTAAATACAACAACTTAATTTGCATATCAGTAAGAAAAGTAAATAAAGATACGAATTATTTGAGTCCACTTTGGCTCTGAACCATTTATGCATAAATAGTTACAAAAGATGCTTCTGATTTCAATAAATGCCTCTCGCGAAAAATAATATTCCCCAAATACCCCAGATTCCCGTATAAAACAGGATCTCAGGTAACAGTTTCCTGAGACATCCCTATTTATCCTAGGAGCATAGTACGTACATCATTTTCTTCAGAATAGAACAGCCTTACAAACGGTACTATTCATGTGTCTCCATCTGAGGCGGGAAAATCACGAAAAAAAACTATTTTTTGTTAAATATATCAGTTTTTTAAAACATTTTTGCCCTCTGGACCCCGCTGTTTCCACGCAGAGATCTGAAAACATCTGAAAATTATTAAGGGGTGCACTGAACGAGTGTGCAAAATTCAGTCTTATGAATGCAAAATGTAACCCGCCAAAAAATAATAATAATAATAATACGCATAACAAAAAATATGTTTTTAAATTTATGACGTCATCACACACTATGCCTCAACGCAGAAAGGCGTGAAAGCATGTAACGTGTTCTAAAATGTTTCGAGTCTTGAAGAAAACGAAGTAAAAAGCCTTATTGGTACTCTTTTAATCGACTAATGAAGATTCTACCCATCACCTAAAAATAGGTGACATAATTTAAAAGGTTAAGCATTAAGGAAAAAGTACAGAAACGTTTATCAAAATGACACTTTTTTTTCACAAGTTACTGATATTTGGCAGGGGCCTATTTTTAAAAACTCAGAACTAGCTTGCGGCATGAAATACATAAATTTCGCCTAAAGTTATAAAATTTAAAAAAAAAATGGAGGGGGTATATGACCCCTCTAAATACGCTCTATTATCTGGGAACAAACAGGCACGCACAAAAAAGAATTTTTGTCTTAAATGTTCAGGATTGCTCCGTTACCTGTTCAAAACGGCATTTTCCCTAATCATCCCTAGTCATTCCTAATCATTCCCTAATCATCCTCTGCATGACACTTGTTTTCATACTATACTGTACATTTAAGTCTCATTGTATTATGATTATTAACTTCCATAATCGAAATAACAGAACAGAAATGGGATTTTACTTATTTTCACTTTAAATTAATTTATTTCGGAATTCGATTTAAATCAATGATTTTTATTTAAAAAATCAAGTGATTTAAATCAATCCACCCTGATCCATACTGCTTAAAATTGCGTAGTTGTGAGAAATCCTTTTAAAATGTTTTCTTCGTCTGGTTCTGTAGCATTACAGCAATAATTTTAGTTAATTTAAACGAGTTCTCGCAATTTCATAATTTTAAAAATGCTGCGAACTTTAACAATTTTCATATCTTTAAAACAGATTGAGATCAAAACTGCTGTAAACTGCACTATGATCTGTGTTGTACGTCATCATCTGACTGGATGTGATACTTAAGAAGTTTTCCGAACTAAAACTTACTAAACAAAGTCAAATTTTCAATCCCTTGAGACTTTGTTCCTACTTGTTAATGGTAATAGTAACAGACAATAAGGTGCTTCAGATGTGCATCATTAATATGTCTGTCTCCGTTGCACTATTATTGTTGTAGAGGCTCCCAAAACTGATACTTACGGATGTTTGTGGTGCTCTAGCATCCGTCGTTAACAATGAATAATACGTGATATTGTAACTTTCGTTTCCACAAATTTGAAATTATGTAACAACCAGCTAGTGCCATTAAATCTATATTATTAAATTGAAAGTGACTATGTTTGTTACTCAATCTCTTGAACCGCTCGACCGCTCTCGATCAAATTTTCAACGTAGATGCGGTTCTGTCTGGGAGTGTTTTCAGCTATATACTTTGACGTAGAACTTAGGGATGGGGGAGGAGGGGACAGAAAAAAATAATAAAACTTAACTCGTGAACCGCCCGACCGAACTTGGGTCAAATTTTCTATGCAGATGAGGATGATTTTTATTATTTCACTTTCACGGAGCAACGTAGGGGAGGGGGTGAAGGGGGATATACAAAAATTAATAAATATAAAAATAAAAATGACTATGTTCGTGAATTAATTACTTTTGAACCACTCGATCGATCTCAATCAAATTTTCAACATATATCTAGTTCAAACCTGGAAAGTTTTTTATCATTTCACTTTGACAGATCTTAGGGGAGGGAGAGATATATGAAAATGAATAAAATCTTAGGGGAGGGGGAAGATATATGAAAATGAATAAAACTTACTGTTAGTAACTTGAACCCGACCACCCGACCGATCTCGATCAAACTTTCAACATAGATAAGGTTCGGGCCTGGAATGTTTTCTTCACTTCGCTTTTACAGTGCAACGAAGGGGAGGGGAAGGGGATATATATATATATATATATAAAAGTAAAAATAAAAGTGACTGTCTTCGTGACTTCATCACGCTTTTAACCACAGGACCGATCTTAGTCAAATTTTCAATATGGATGAAGTTCGGACCTGGAGCGTTTTTTTATATCACTTTGACGATAGAACTTAGGGGAGGGGGCATATATAAAAATAAATAAAGGGGAGGGGGCATATATAAAAATAAATAAAACTTAACTCTTGGACTACCCAACCGATCTCGATCAAATTTTCAACATAGATGACGTTCGGGCTTGGGATGATTTAACTTTGACGGTTCAACGTTAACTGACTGTGATTTCACTCTTGAACCACTTGACCGATCTCGATCAAATTTTCAACCTAGATGAAGTTCGAACATGAGATGATTTTCATATCACTACACTTTGACGTTGTTACTTAAAGGAGGGGATATATATATATATAAATCAAAATGACAATATCAGTATCGAATTCATACTTTTCGGGGTAGCTGAGATAAACAATGATACTTTCGATGCCGTGGCCCGCAACATGGGGAAGAGAGTGGATCTATAACAATCATCGAAAATGATCAATATCAAGGAGCGCTTTAGTAATAGTAAAAAAGTGACTGACTAACGAAATCTATTTCTATTTTTTCTTAATTTAACCCAGCGAAGCGGGTAATTGATGCTAGTATATATATATGATGGCTGGCAACGCTGTTAATCAAGTGGTATTGTGGAATGTCAAATAACGTCCACCTATCGATATTTGCATGCTGCAAAATTTCATTGAATTTTATCTATTAGCTTAAAAGTACAAGAGAGAATCAGTTTTTACTTAGGTTCATTGACCTTCAGGGTTTGCCCAAGTGGGCCCAGCCCGAAAAAACCCACCGGGTTTTTTCGGGTTGGACCCACCTGAAAAAACCCATCTTAAAACCCACCTGGGTATTTGACTTTTTTGTTATTGTATTATTCGTACAACTAAGGTGATCACATTGAAAGTTATTTTTATCAGATTTTAAACTTTCTTTGGGCGAATTATATGCTTTCATGTTAAGATAGACAACAATATTCAACATAAGACCTTTATAAAGCTCTAAATGCACTGAATAAATAAATAAATAACCTCACCTTAGCTTGTGATAATTATGGAACAAATTAATGTGCGGATTATGCTTATAGCCTATTTGAAGTAAAGTAAGCGATTGTATATTTTAGAAAATACTCTCCGTGAATAGTGTGTTTTCTGACTCGGCGCCGCCGAGGGACGTTATCCCTCATGCGTTGACGGGTTTATGGTCATAGGTGCCGGTACTAACAGTAAATATGTAAATACATTAGTAAAACTATTAGTATTATTTCTTACCTTTGGATGGTAACAAAAGTATACAGTAAAATTTGGTTTTCCAACAACAGTTAAGTTCAGTCATTTGTTGCTAGCCTTCAAATAAGCATTCTGTAGAATCAACACCAGCAATATCGTAAAAATTCTTGTCAGAATTAAGAAGCTTAATGCTCGGAGCTCCAAAGACTACGTAATGCTTACTATTTCAAGTGCTGCATTCAAACTTCAGTATTAATGGAAGTTTTGATGTACATTAAAGCAAGCTGCATTTTCAGGGAAAACCCATCGTGAAGGAAGTGTTCGGGAAATGCCCGCAATTGAACCCACAAAGCATCGAAAGTGAATACTTCAACAATAAATTTATTTATTTTACGCTGGAGGATATTTCATTTCATTTTAGACATTTTGAAACATTTACTTTATAAAATATGAATTTTAGGCCTAACTTTGTTAATTATTTTAAATTAATTTTCGGAAAAGAACGGTCTTGCAACAAGTGCTCGGGTGATTCCCGTAATTGAATGCACAAAGCATCGAAAGACCATTTATTTTACGTTGAAAAATATTTAAGACATTTTGATGAATTATGACTTTGTTTTAAATTAATATTTCTATTTGGTATTCATATTTGGCGAACGTCACTGAGGCTCCTAGGATGACTCGATCTACATTTGTTAGTTTGTCTGCCTTTACCACACAATGTTCAACTTTCGGACTTTTAAATTTTCAGGATACAAACCAGAGACACTAAATTTTCTGTTTAGATTTTGGCAGCATACCAACGTAAAATTACAAAATGGCGCGCTTTTTTTAAAAAAGTAGCAGATATCCACTGGCGAAAATCCCGGGGGGATGATGGGGACATATCCCCTACAATCTTGGAATGTCCCCCTCAATAATCCGATTGGATATGTGTCTTTTAGGAAGAAATGTGATGATTTGTGTCCAACTGTCACAAAGGAAAGTGAGATGAAATTGATACCTCCCAGAATAAGCCTCAAATTTGACCGCCTCCCAATGTTGAAGACAGCTCTGCTCCCCTACCCATGTTGTCCCGGAGTCCCACACAGGGGACATAAAATATGACGACATTATTATTGCTTTACAACTCTAAAATCAGACTGGCAACATTGAGAATTGTTTACAGGGAATGATCATATTTGGATCATCCCTTGTGAATAGTTTTCAATGTTGCCGGTCGGATTTTAAAGTTATAAAGCAATAATAATGTCGTCATATTTTATGTCCCATGTAGAGGACGCCGGGACCGACATTGGTAATCCTCCTCAGCATTGTTTTTCGTCTTCATAAATATTTTGTACATCGCATGCATATATCTTACCCGTCCCCCCAATGTTGAAGACAAATTTGCGCCGCTGCTGATATCCACGCTACAAAGCGCAATTTTAGGTCTTTCAAGTTGAAATTTTCAAAGTAGAAGCACGAGAGACTAAATTAGCTGTATATATTTTGGCGGCATAAAATTTCAAAATGGCGTCCATTTTTCAAAATAGCGGTTATCCATGCTACAAGGTGCAATTTTCGGACTTTTTAAGTTGATATTTTGAGAGTAGAAGCACAACACATTCTAAATTCGATGTATAGATTTTTTTGGCGATCCAATATAAAATTTCAAAATGGCGGCAATTTTTTCAAAACAGCAGTGAATAGAAAGTTGTTGCAAGTTGTGACAATGATACTCATGAAATGTAAATCATATTTTAACATTTTTACCCCAAAGAGATTGAAATATTTCGATAAAACCCAATTAAACCCGAAAAAACCCAATAAAACCCGAAAAACCCACATGGGCCCAGGTGGGTTGGGTTTTTTCAAACCCTGTTGACCTTCCAAAACAACAGTAAATGTCGTCTTTATAAGAGTTTACAAAAAAATGTAAGATAATCACGTGTACTGTCAAATGTTTTGGTGCCCAAAATACACAGGATATATGTAAATTTAACATTAGCAGCATACGAATAACACTGCTTCATTGTTACCAAGTTCCAAGATAGACACCTTCATGATCATAAACGCATGTGAGAATTAAGACTAGCAAGAAAGAAGAAAAAAAAAGTGAAACTACATTTTACTACGTATTTTTTTATATGGTGATAATGTGCTCTCAGCTCTGTAAACGACATGATCACTGAAAATATTCACTCCAATAGAAATCATCACTGAGCTCACAATCACCTTTAGAGCCAAGTTCACTTACAAGTGCCAATATTATGTCAAAGATAAAATGAAATACAAAGAAATATGTAAACGAGCTATATGTAAGGATGAGAAAGGCCGCTGTACCTAATGAGATTTGGTAATTTCAACCATGGTCTCCAAAGAGACAGAAGATTCTAATTTAATATTCATTTTATTTTACTTTCCACTCTTTTTTCAAGCTGCACCTTGACAAATGTTATGAAAAGAGAAAAATTAACCAGCACCTGCGATCAAAATCCGAACCTATATCAGATGACCTCGGCATCTACTTAACCTTTAAAATTACGATCTGTACTATCTTTTCAAGTGTGAATCCAGTTCTATAAATCAAGTTTCTCTCTTTAAACATCTGAACATGTTTACATGAATATAAACCGAGGCGAGGATCTAAAATCCATGTTTAAGGTTGAATTATGCGTGGCAAACAGGGTGTTTCTTACAAGCAAACGTACGAATGTGGATTTAAAAAAAAAAAAAAAAAAAAATCTTTGTTTTTATTATAAAATAAGTGCCCATGCAAAATTTCACATCTCAATCAATATTGATTTGGCAGAAAATTATATTTGTGACTTTCACCCTTTATAAGATTTTTCTCGTGGCGCAGTGGTAGACTTACACCCATATAACTCAAGTCCTAATTAAAGTAAAAATATAACTTATACATCATTTGAACTGCAAGTAAGTAGTCTTTCTGTTGGTGGAATTGTATTTTGAATACTTCCGAAGACCGGAAATATCAGAGGGAAGTTTTGAATATTTCCCGACAAAAATGTTCATTTCCTGATTTCATTCCCTAACCTAAGAGAGAGACATTATTTTTCAAAGATAATGTGTAAATGTTGGGCTCATTTGCTTCCAACAGAATCAGAAAAAAAAATACAATATCGCACGCTTATAAGGCTGTCAAAACAGCAGTTAGTCTCAAATCGCAATTCACACGGGTGTCGGGGGATTTGGTTGACAAAACTGCCCAGGACTTTACCTTGACTAACTTACGACCAGGTATGCATAAATAAAACCAGCAATTACAATATGTATGGGGGAAAGTAAAAAAGGGTGAAGAATGAAAGGACTGACTTTAGAATAGGAAACTCGAGCACAGTACTTTGTATAACACTGGTGTCTTCCTTGATGTCCTTATCTTTTGGTTGCTAGAGCTGAAATCTCGGCCCGAGTTATGGAAGGAGAGGCAGCTGAACGGCACTCGGTATGTCCTCTTATGGACGCGCACACTAGGCTGTATCTCAGATTCCTTACTGCAAGTGACGACTTCGCTTAGCCAGGCGGCTTTGGATACTTGAATCTTCGCTTCTCCAACATATTGCTTTCTCGTCTATGGTGATAAACTCAGTGGCGGCCTTCCATGAATCTCTGCCTTTGGCCTCGGACCTGTAATCTGGCCGTAGGACAGACTTTTCTCGAACGCACTTGTGTCCCTCCATCCAACAAATCGGTCCAAACTACTGAGTTCGATGGGCCAACTTACGTTATGCAGACAATAAAGAAAATAAATCTAAGCTCGGGAGGAATGACACGATCGCGTGTGTCACGGAATATGGTTAGAAAGGATTTTGTCAATTATTGTTAAATTCTGACATACATTTTATGTTGTAGTTATACACTTCTGTTAGCAACTGTACCACGAACAAAACTACCAAGATTTTCAATCTGTTATAGTCAAGCGCATTTCTACCATAAAATAAGGCTTTTTGGGGAATGGCGAGAGGCAGATTTTAACAAGTATTCTACCAAAAGGCATGAATATTGACTGAGACTTTAAAGCAGAAATAGCTCCAATTCTAACTGAACATAAATTTCAACCACCAAGGACTACTTACCTTAATTTGTGGCATATATTTAGAAAATCTTTCATATTCTTTGCTGATCTGGAATGCAAGTTCTCTCGTGTGACACATAACTAACACGTATACTTGATTCTCTGTCGGTTCAAGCTGCTGAAGAGTTGCCAAAACAAAGACCGCTGTTTTCCCCATTCCTGATTTCGCCTGACATAAAATATCCATTCCCAAGACAGCTTGTGGTATACATTCGTGTTGAACTGAAATGCAAGAAAAAAGATTACGTCGCCTCCTATGTCAAGAACGTGATCTATTTAGTATAGAGTAAAAAAAAACATTCTTACACATATTAACAGTAATTTTTTTTTTTTCACCACCCTATCTTGGAACGCAATTTCGGATGACATGACTGAACAAACAAATTCAAGGTATTTATCGTACAGTTCAGGGATATCCATCAAATTACTAACCTACCCACATCCTATCCTATCTAATCACTAACCTATCCTCCTAACATATCAAATATTTTTAAAAAAAAATGGAAAACGTAATCGTTTGTGAATCGTATCCTGTTCATTAAATACTGAAAATCATGTACTGCATCATATGAATCACTGAACTGTGCCGTTCTGAAAATTCTTGATATCAACAAAAATTATATTTCAAAGAGTCAAGCTAAATACACAAACTGAGCATACACTTGAAACATACTATGCTGAGAATTAAGAAGGGTATTAAAAAAAAACAAATAATACTTTTAGCTGCAGTCTAAAGAATGCAATCCAAAATAATAATTTAAAAAAATACAAACATGTCGACAGAGGGACAATACGATCACGAAGACTATGCATACAGAACGAAAAATATCCTCGTAATTCTTCAAACACTCAGTGGGGGAATACCTTTCTCAGTCACCATATTCGTGTTAGTTAAAAGCATCACTGTGCTTGAAGAAACCTTGATCAGATACTCAGCGACTTACCTATGAAAAAGTTAACAACCATTTTAAGATATCCATTATAAATTAAAAGCTTATTCAAACGGACAATGTCTACAGTCGTTCTCCCACAATCATAACCAAGACAGGAGAGAGTAATAGCATGAACGGTAATAACCCTCATCATAAGACCACAAAAACTATAAAAACGTTGCGTTTGTCACAATTCTTACCTTCTGATGGATGCTCGAAACCACAATCTACAATAGCACGTAGTATTTCTGGTTTCAGAAGAAAATCACGGAATCCAGAGCTATGAATGGAAACATAGGTTCCCTTTACTTCTTTCTTTGTAGTAGCATCACTAGAGCCATCTACTACTGTTTGTTCTGGCTGATCCTCATCTTCATAGTCAAGAAGATCGTCGTTATCTGCCATTTTATTCTCGTGTCTGAAAGGGAAAGCATGTATTTTACTTTCAGCACATTCCTATCCTTGTACTACTAATTTACTACATAACAATCTTGCTTTTAGTTTAAAGTTCTTTTTACTTACATGATACTATCCACAAAAATCACTTTAAAAAAAAAAAAATACAGGGCTTGAAAAATCTTGCAAGTACTAGTCAGCCAAAAAATCTACTAGCCACACCATTCTGCACAGTGTTTACACACACTACTCGCCAAACGTAAGAAAGTACTCGCCACTGGCAAGTGGATTTTTCATTTTCAACAAATTCACTCTAAAAATGTATGTATCAATCCCAGCTATTAATGTACCACTTTTCATGTAGAGTATATAATAATAATAATAATAATAATAATAATAATAATAATAATAATAATAATAAATAAATAAATAAATAAATAAATAAATAAATAAAATACAAAGCAGAAATTTCGTTCTGTGCGAGATAACGCTTCGTATCTTCAAACTAATGGTAGCTGTGAATAAAACAAGTTTCAAATAATAATAATATACATCGGGACAGCTTTAAAGGGCTCTTTCCTCAACCACTGCTTCTTTTCACCCCCACAACCCTCGGTTAGTCCACGCGAGCATATGAGCTCCTGCTCTCAGTGTTGCCGTACCTCTGATCCACTTGTGTAGTTAAGTCCGGCAAAATAAGGAAAAAGCTTTCCTTCCTATTTTCAGTTAACAAAAATAAATAAATAAATAATAAATATTTCAACTATGAAAAAGAAAAGGAGGAAAGGAATTGAGGCAACATTGGTTTTTAGTCACAAGGAATCATAAATCTCTACCACGTGTCGCGAAGACTAGAAGCGGAAAGTTTAGAGGGGTGAGCAGGGTTTTCAGAATTCTTGGAAAAAGAGCTCTCTATGACCCAAAGTATACGTAATGTAGCGTCCGACCTGTGGCGCCTTCGGGCCGATCTAATTTTTTGCTTTTCTTATTGTTATCAAATTCATAATTAGTATTTAAAAACCGTTTAATTGCTCTAGTCTCATCTAATTACTGCAGGTATTATTCAATGTTAAATTTCTTTCTTTATATTTTTGTTCTTTCTGTGGAATAACTAAGCCAGACGAATACTTAAAGTTAGCTGTTGTCTCGTAAGAGGAAACTCATATCTTTTCTCCCCTCTTTGCATCTTGAGAAACAGATCTAAATTGGTAACCTATAACCTTCGATTCGCTGCACGTGCAAGGGAATATCCAACCCTTGTGTCTTATCTGAGAGTCTGATGTTATTTTCTGAATACTCTCATTGTTCTCTGTTTAAGCCCAGATGTTTTCAAAAACATGGTAGATGTATAACTAACATTTTGGCGCCGAAGTTGACACTTCAAAAATACTAAATATGTCTATTTTGACACCGTAGTTTTGGGAACACTTGTATTTTTGGTATTATTGTGAGACTATTAAGAAACCTGTAAAATCCTGATAAAGCCTGATTTCCTTTATAATATCAAATTAACCTTTGACTTTTAATTTGGATATTATGTACTATATGACGCTAAAGCCTTATACTGTTTGTAATAACGCGCATGCGTGACTATTCTAGTTAACACCCTAAATAGTCATTTAGATTATCAGTATCCAATCTAAACGTAAAGACTAATTTCATTGCACACGAGCATCCGCCCTTTTGGAAAGATATCACCCTACTATACTCCCACGTACGTAACGTGTGAAAAAACTCCCTGAATACAAAATAGCTTTACAAGCTGTTCTCTGGGGGAAAAATTCACTGTGTCGCCGTCTTGCTGTTCGACGTCCCTTTGAGGGACCTCTCCGTCGACTTAGCGCGAGCTTGACGAGTCAGCTACTCTTCGCTCCAACGCATACTTATTGTATGGGGCTCTCGCTCTTACTCTAAGAACATTGTTACTTGTTGCTTTGATCGTAGCTCGGCGCCTATTCGAGACGGTACGAACTAGTGTTACTACACTGTGTTGTGGAGAACTCCGTCATCTCCGTTCTCCTACCAAGGACCATCTCAACAATTATTTCGTGTGTGTGCAATACAGCAAGAACTTTGTTATTGTGCTGAACTTTGTTTCTAGTAAGTTTACTACTACTACATGCAGGCAGTCGTAATTCGATCTCGTCGTTGAACTGCCCTTATTTCTCTTCTAACATCGGTCATATTCTGACCCCTCAAATTTCACGCATACGCCACTGGAATTAACGTCATCTAACGTTACCTCTGCTGTATAACAACTTATTGCTTATCAACTCTTCTGTGCTGTACAAAAGCAACATACAATAAAACTCATACTACTTCTAACTTGGCGTTCCAGTCATTTAAAACGCCTATCTAAAGTTTTCAAAGTACGATCTCACCTACTCTCACACTATCTCAGAAAGTACCTCCGAAGAAGCCGTTCATCGAAGTCTATTATTATCACATCTCTCTTGTTCTCTTGATCCTACGTGAACCACTACACCAGTCACGCCTGTTGAGGACTGAACTCCATCTTCTGTGGATTGGGAAGTTGGGTGACCCATCACCCTCCTGTGTGTTGTGACCACCGTACCATCTCTGCATTCGTCCGTGAGAATTCCGATTGGAGAAAGGACTTCACTCTCCGTAGGAAGTGAAAGCATCTTGTTGGTTTTACCGCTCGAACCAATACAGACACCTTCTGGGAATTCTTGGTCGCAGCGAACATCTTGTTGCCAAGCTAAGCTCAACTGGACTTATACAAGACTCGACGATATCTCCAGAGGCCACTTGGAACTCTTTCATCTTCGTAGGTGTTCAATTGCGAGGTGAGTGATTTAAATTGTTTTAGTGATCTTAATTGTGCATCTTGATTCCTCGCTTCGACTCAGAATCACGTCTACTTCTGTGCACCCAATATCTGATTTCAATGTTTGTGTTTTTATAAAGTGATTCTACAACTAAGGTTGTTAGCGGCAACTTTCTCTTCCACTTTATTGTTTTATCGATTAAATTGTTACTAGGCTGAATTATTTAAGTATAGCCAAGCCTGACCTTGTCTTGTGAAGTTTATGTATTTGAGGTCCATTAATTGTGTTAATAATCTTGTTTACATTGCATTAGCTTTATTTTAATTCATTGTTGTATAATACGTGCCTAATTATAAGTTGTCGTCCCGCTACAAATATTTATTTCTTTGCACGAGTCCTAGTTGTCTATTATTTTGGTATGCTAATTAATCTCGTTGTTGTGTGGGCTTCACGTTAACTAGTGACCCCCTTTGGAGCCGCCACTGCCCTAAAGTGCTGGCAATTACCTGCGGGACATTCTTGAATCAAGGCTCCCTTATAATCTCGTAAACTCGTGCTTGAACTTTGTGATTAGTTGATGATGTTATTGTCATACGTAGGCATTCAAATTATCCTGTTCCTCTCTCTATCAAACCACCTTGCCGACAGCCTTGTTGGTCGGACCTTGTTTGAACAGGACGGACCTCCTCTTTACCTTAATGATTAACTGTTGAGCCAAGAGACTGCTTAGCTCCATTACATTTTTAATGTCAGCCAACTCTCTAAGACATTACATTTTTAATGTCAGTGATATTCTTGAGACCTTTCGTGGTCCTTTATTAATTATTCTTTTAGTTTGATTCGGGCAACCTTCGGTAGAGATAGCATCGTTAATAATCTCTTTTTATGTTCGTGACCTGTGGTGGGACTCCCTCACAAGTGGCCGCAAAAGTTCCGATCGCCTCCTGCCACCGGCCCCGACAGTAATGTTAAATTTTCACACATAACAGCGTATCCAGACACCATAATTATAGATCACCTTGCGTGTATGTAATGCTACTGTGTGCAAAACAGTATTGCCTACGAGACGAGAAAGGAGAGAATTCATCCACAGAAACAAATACGCCTTTTCGAGATAATATTGTATTTTCACTATACTTTTCGCGATAAAACTAAACTCTCATCTCATTTCGTGGACAACTAGCGATAACCATGAAGTGTACATTCTGATGATGTGCCTACCCTTGTGATAATAGAAGTAGAGAGTCTAATGATAAATTGCTCACTTCAGAATCCAAGATTCACTGGTTCGATTCTAGGCCATGGCATGTATGTATGTGATGGACAACATGGTATATGAGGGTTTTCTAAGAGTTCTTCAATTCCTTCTACCTTTGCAATGAAGTTTTTTTCATCATTCACTTCCTTGACCGTTCCTTCGACTCTTTAGCTTCAGACCACATTTGCGGAATGTCCACTTCATTACACTGCAATGAACGAATTTTTTTCTAGGCACGCTTCCGAGTAGGGGAGAGAAACCTTTCCGAAGATTGCCACATTCTCTCTCACGAAGCAAACATAAATTAAACTGCGATTACATGTCATTCTTGTGAAGGGCACTGCACTGTATAGTGTCCACTGCATCTCCTTAACATCTTTTTCTTCTGTAAACCTTTTCTTGAAGGAAGCCTGGTTACATTTCCAAAATCACTTTTCACTAGTTACACGTCTGGTACTGATAAAACTGTTATTGGTAGAACAAGGCGTGTGTTGAAGCTTTAGATGTGGCCATCAGATTTTAGTGGGATGGATTTTTTTTCTGAAGAACAATTTAAAATAATTAACTGTCATAGCAAAGAAAGCTTTTTCTTTTGAGACCTTGGTGTTTCAACGTTAAAACAATAACCTCTTGTGGTTCGGTTCCAATGCCAAAAGGGCTTTGTATTGGACATACACTGGGCGTGGGTTTTCCCAATTGAACTGCAAATAATCAGGAAAAAAAGCCATGCAACCAATTTGTGGTAAATCGTGCGATTTCCAATGGAATAATCTCAATAAATAGGAAACAACTTGCTTAGCTTCTCGTATTAGAGAGAACATACTTTTTATGCCTTTAGTAATACTATTTCGTTACTGCTGTACTAAATATGACGACATGAGTACTGCGACTTCAAGAAAACCTAAAAATAACGCACATTACTCTCTCCCTTCCCCTCAAAAAAAAAAAAAAAAAATACAGTGAAGATGAGAAATCCAAACCAGTGTAATCCTTGGTAAGGTATTTTCAACTATAGTTGGTGTTGTGGCCCAGTACTATTAGACCGACTCTGAAAAAATTCCGACCAAGTCGGATTTCTGTGAAGACTTCAACTTTGATGTCTTCAGCATATATTGAAAAATACCCTGAATTTCAGCCGTGGATATTTGTTTTATAGAAAGAAGAGGAGAGGAGTTCTAGTTTTTCGTCAAGTATCTCGAAAATTTACCAACGAGGAAAACTGTAGGTTTAATTTGGAGACTGCAAAATATTGTATCTGCAAAAATTAGCATCCGACAGACAAAATATTCGAAGTAAAAAGTTCGGAAGGAAAGTTTACGTGATAAAATTAACCCGCTCACGGCAGAAACCTTTGAAACCTTAAATGGAGATTCCAATTTCATATTGTAAATTTGGATTCTACAGAGAAAAGCACATTCTATTAGAAACACGTTCTTCAATTTATAATAGATGGCGCTGTAATAAGTGAAAACTAGTTTCTTTCCTATGTTTCACTAGTTTCAATAGGAAGCCTCTACGTTGATTCCAAAATAAATCAGCGATAAACAGTACCATTCTTAAAACATTTCCTTGACTCGTGGTAGATGGCGTGCACGATAGCTGTGCGTTTGGTGTGGATTCAGATAATTTTAGATATGTCGTCCATAGTACTACAGGTAGGTGCAGTGTTCTGTGGTAATCATATTAGCTCGCATATCATACACCAAGCATTTTTTCGGCTGCATCTCTCCGTGGTACACACCCATGGTACCTTAGAAGCTATCCGACCTCTTTCACTTATTTGACAAAGATGTTAGAGCTAATCCACGTTAAATCATCAACGGGAAAAGAGAGGATCGATTATCAGGTGTTTTTCTAACATTTTCAAGGTTTTACCGTGATTACATGTACAGAGAAATAGATTTTTCATCTCTTGCCATCTAAGATTTAGATTATTCTTTTCTTCACTGTCGCACGTCAAAATTAATGTTTGCATTGGTGTAGAAGACATTCTGCTGTACTGTTACTTCAAAAGATAGAAAGTTGCTGTTTGTTCTACTTTAAAGCCGAAATACTGGTCTTTCATGAAACATTTAAGGCAGGTTAATGTTTGGGTATCTATGAAAGCGATTTTCAAGCTCTTAAATGCAGCAATCAAACACTACTGTACAAAATTTGGCAGTTTAGAAGGCTCGTAAAAATTAAAAGCACCTGAAGCCACGTGATGATGTTTTCTGCACAAGAACTATGGCTAAAAAAAAAAAAAGATTTCAGAAATAGTGAAACAGCTGAGGTCGAAAGAAGAGAAAAAAGCGGGACGTCTGTTTATTAAACCTAAACCAATGCTACTCTCTGAAAGAAAGAAATTATAGGCTATCTATATATATATATATATATATATATATATATATATATATATATATATATATATATAAATTTACGAAATGTTAACAAAACTAGCTTCTCACTCATTCCCACCCCTTACAAAAAAAAAAAAAAAAAAAAAAGCCTCAAATTAAGATACCGAACTTATCAGGATCTGCTAAAAACATTAAGGTCTCAACAAAAATTCACTTTAATCAGAATTTTTTAGTTTTGCTTTTTTCTTATCTTTTTTTAATTAATTTTATTGGGCTATTTGCATTGTGGAATATTAAAGCAATAACATGATCTTGGTTTGTAATCGTTTGACAGACAAATTGAGTGAAAATCAAAATTTCACACAGAACACGTGGAACCAAGGTAGGTAAATAACAAGTGGAACCAAGATAGGTGAATAACAAGTGGAATCAAGCTCGCTCACTCTACCGACACACACCCAGATACATTTCATAATACAAATATAACTACTGAAAAATATTAGAAATCTCTTGTAACCCATTTTCGCGACTTTTACCTCGAAACCACAATTTTATATGAAACTGTCATTTACGACAATATCACAATACTGATCAACTTTCCAAATATGAAATTATTAACGAAAGTGAACCATTATGAAGGAACTGGTATCAGAATAAGGGCTAAGGTTCTGCTAAAGGTTCCCCCGTCATAGGAGCATCATAAAACGGTTTTAAACGTTAATTTTACTATTTACTTATTGTTAATATACCCTATTCAATCATTCCTGTTTCGTTTCCCTACTTCAGTTTTAACTTTATTTCGCAAGTATTTGTTGATTTCTGCACTGTTTATTCTTCACTAACTAGATATGCATCCATATTGTAATACTGCGAAAAAGTAGCACCTTTCAAATGTTCAATGTTGCATACTCTGTCACATTCAGAACTGTCGAAAGCAGTGGCAATATGTCATAACACAAACCAATTCATGCTGGATGACCACTAAGAAATCATGAACAATTTCTAACAGTCAGTACAGGAACGCAACTGGGAAACCCGTGCGGAAGCACGTCTGTATGGAGCAGGCACGTCAGCGATGGTGAGTATACGCATAAACGATAGTGAAAAACTTCATACGGCATAAAAACACACGCATTACGTGTGATAACTTGGCAGTACTTATATGCTCTCACACTATCTAGGTTAGTTACTAAGACGGTGGGTTTGAACTAAGTTGGCAAAAAATATGTTTTTTATTGAAAAAAACAAAAATTCTGTTTTTTGTTTTAAACCCGGCTTTCTTGGTTTAAATAATTTGCTTTCTGTATTTTTATTACATATGGACAGAAATAAGATTGTTTCGCCTTGGTGTTCTTATGCAACAACCGGGTTATGCTAGAGGGGGTCACATAAGCCCAGGAATCCAAACCGCTTCTCGGCTTACATCCGAGAGAAATTATCCTCCGTTTGAACTCGGAACCGGGACTAATTGGTCACAAATGCGATAGTCTGCTGACTCTCACAAAGGACTCCTGATAAAAATACGTTGTACTAATTTTTACATACTTAATATAACTGCCAAGAGTCAATTCAGAAGCAAAAAAGATAATCAGTTGCACAAGTGAAACCATTATACAGAATTACATATAGAATATTTCAAAATACTGCAGAGTACAGAAGAAATAATTTAGTTCAAGTTAGTTCACCACGACTTTTATTAGTCCAAGTTAAAGAAATACGACGACTTAATTTGTATATGAGTAAGAAAGGTGAATCAAGATACAAATTATTTGAGTCCACTTTGGCTCTGACCATTTATACATAAATAGATACAAAAGATATTTCTGATTTCAATAAATGCCTCTAGTAGGATTTGTATGACACCCCCCCAAAAAAAAAAAAAAGTACGGCATTTCGATGTATTTTATCAATAGTAAACATTATTAAAACGAAACAATACTTAGAATTTTCTTTTGATTGCAACTACATAATAACAAACTACAAAAAATCCAGGGTGGAAAAAAATCATGTTAAAAAAAATAATTTTTGCTGATTTTTATTTAAATCATTTTCCTCGTATAATACAAGTCGTGAACTGAATAAAAATCATTAGGAATTAGTATTAAATGCTAATTATGCAATTTAAGTGAAAGTATTGGGTTTGAATTTTGAATTATCCCCAATCGTACCTACATCAATCCCAAACAATGTTTCTTAACCCCTTTTAAATTATGGCTCTTTTTAAAGGTAAATTATAGACTTTTAATCAAGCAGCTACAGCATCATCCCTATTTATCCTAGGATCATGGTACATACATCACTCCCTTTAGAATAGAACAGCTTTTGTAACGGTAATATTCACATTACCCTATCATGTCCCTGAAGCGGGAAGTTTTGAAAGTAATCTGCGTTTCTTAAACATTTTTTTTTTTTTAATTTTGATCCCCTCTGGATTCCCGTCAACGCACAGATCTCAAATCAACTGGGAAATACTAAGGGGTATACTACATGTGTATACAAAATTTCAAGCTTCTATCTTGAGTAGTAAGGGTGAGGAAACTATTTAACAATGAGCTAAGAATATTCCCACAATGCCCCAGATGTAATATAAAAATTTCCTCAGACATCCCTATTTATCCTAGGATCATGATTTGTACATTATTTTCTTCAGAATAAAACAAATTTTCAAACGGTACCCCTCAAATGTCTCCATCATATATCTGGGGCGGGTAAATCACGAAAAAAGGAATTCTCTGTTAAAATCTCTCTTTTTAAATTTTTACCTCTGCGGACCCCTTCCTCTGTTTTAAGGGAGAGATCTG
The DNA here is from genome assembly GCF_964235325.1 of Thermobia domestica. Taxonomy (NCBI): domain Eukaryota; kingdom Metazoa; phylum Arthropoda; class Insecta; order Zygentoma; family Lepismatidae; genus Thermobia; species Thermobia domestica. Next base: position 49,946,211 of record NC_137455.1, on the reverse strand, counting down.
AAACAAATCTGAAAAATACTAAGGGTGCACTGAGTAAATGTGCAAAATTTCATCTTGTAGAAGCAAAAGTAAGCATGCGAAAAATAATATTCCCCAAATACCCGATTCCCTTATAAAACAGGATCTCAGGTTAACACTTTCCTGAGACATCCTATTTATCCTAGGAGCATAGTATGTACATCATTTTCTTCAGAATACAGAATAGCCTTTCAAACGGTATCATTCATGTCTCCATCTGAGGCGGGAAAATCACGAAAAAAGCTTTTCGTTAAAAATATTTTTTTTAAACATTTTTGCCCCTCTAGGCCCCGCTGTTTCCACGCAGAGATCTGAAAATTGTTAACGGGTGCATTGAACGAGTGTGCAAAATTTCAGTCTTCTGAATGCAAAATGTAAAATTAGGTGATATAATTTAAAAGCTTAAGCATTACGGAAAAAGTACAGCAACGTTTACCAAAATGACACTTTTTTTCACAAAAGTTACAGATATTTGGCAGGGGCCTATTTATAAAAACTCAGAACTAGCTTGCGGCATGAAATACATAAATTTCGCCTCGTTATAAAATTAAAAAAAAAAAAATGGAGGGGATAGGACCCCTCCAAATACGCCCTATTATCCGGAAACAGACACACCTGAAAAACAATTTTAGTCTTAAATGTCGATGGTGATTTCCCCGTTGGAATAAACGATTTTAAAACCCAAACACAATGTTACGAAAAGAAAGTAGGATTGCTCCGTTACCTGTTCAAAACGGAATTTTCCCCAATCATCCTCTGCATGACACTTGTTTTCATACTATACTGTACATTTGAGTCTCATTGTATTATGATTATTAATTTCCATAATCGAAATAACAGAACAGAAACGGGATTTTACTCATTTTCACTTTAATTATTTCGGAATTCGATTTAAACCAACGATTTTTATTTAAAAAATCAAGTGATTTAAATCAGACTGATTTAAATCAATCCACCCTGAAAAAATTACAAAAGAAACATTCATAAACTGATAAGTTGCTTCTGTATTAAATCTGAGTAATGACGGAAAATTAGGTCTGAATATAATACGAATAATATAGTGTGAAACGTGATAACTCACAAATGTGTGTTCATCAAGATTTTACGAACACTTATACTTTAACTTTTTTTTTTTTTTAAACTAGCTGTTTTGAACAGTGATATTATGAAGTGGTGCTCTATTGTGTTTACCTAATATGTCCTCATTACGTGCCCTCATATATTTCAAGACTAAAGTTAATTTTTCTCCGTAATTTGCCACCGTATAAATAATCGTTATTGCCTTCTTCAATTCTCATGCTTTAATTTCGAGTAATTCTATCAGTTTTGGAGGCCACCTACGGAACTTAACCCAGAATGAGAACGTGCACGAAACTAGGAAGCCATTAGAAAACTCACGGCCGCGATATTGCCCATTGCAAAGTACAAACTCACATGACCTGGCAACAAATAAGGGTGTCCCCTTACAACTGAGTCAATGTCTGCATACAAATTTTCAAAACTGGAATATTTCCACTCTTGTTATCTAACGAGAGCAGAATCGATAACTGAAGATTATAATAACGATAATAATGAGTGATCCCATTTTGGGGCAGTACCTTTATGTTCACGGTCATGTTTGCTTAGCCATAGTTCGGGTATAGATTAACTATACGGATGCACGGATTTGTAAAATTTACAGAAGAAATACGTAATATTTTAATACAGTAGTGTAGGCTACTGTTTAGCTTTGGGGGCCAGCTTTTTCATCTACTTTTCTGCGATATTCTATTCCGATTCAGTAGTCTTAGGTTCCGTACGTTAAATTAGGATCCATAACATACGTAGTAGTAGTAATAGTAGGGTTAGAAGCCCCGCAGGGGTTCGTAGGGTTCTGTTCTCGATATAAAATGAGCAATCACTTCGTTATCTTTACGGATCGCACAGGTCCCCTGCTGCCTTCAAAAAATTGTGTACGATACTTTTCTGACTACTTGAACACCAGTATCAACTCATTTCCCCTGTAAATCATCCTGTATTTTGTTACTTTTGGCTCCCCAAAGCTTAACAATTACCGTCGAAGCTAGTATGAACGTATTCGCCCATATGGTAAGTACCTGTAGTTGTGGATGCAAAATTTCTAAAATTTACAGAATAAATTAGTAATAATCTAATAGACCAGTATGTGAATAATCGAAGCACCTTGTGTTTTTACGGCCGACACGGATTTGCTCGTGGAAAAGCTCAAATCAAATTGTAAAATGTTCCAAACACAGGAGTATTTCATAATGTACGGATCCGTACTATCAATCTGCACGAAAGTTCGTATTCGCCTACTCAATTTCATTATTACACTTTCCACGAACTTCATGTTGACAGAAGCACAATAAGACCTAAAAGAATAGTCCCAGTCCTCTTGTTTGGCGGTCTAATTCTCGGAATAATTTCCCCACTTCCACAATAAAACAAAAGAAAAAATCTTTCAAACAAAAAAATAAAAGGTAATAGTATACATGAGAACCCCTGATCTGCGCTTCTTGTGTTCTATTACCACTTCTACATGAAATACCATAAATTTTCTACGTAGTGTAATAGTAAGCATCCATGTGCACAAGACATGCGATATGCGTTAAATTCCCCCCCCCCCCACATACACATAGCCATAGATAAAATACAAGGGCACTACACATGCAGATATAAAGTACAGGTACGTTCTTTTTTATTTTCGTATCAGTCGATAAGTAAATAAAAGTCGCTTTGTAACCCCCTTTGTAAGTTCGTACATACTCAATGAATAATCCCTAAAAGTATGATATCCTGCTCCTTCGGGAACTGATGCAGCTTCATGTATACTATATCCAAATAAAACACCATTTTCCCGGTAAATCAAACTTTCTTATAATTTTACGTGTGAGGAAAAGTATGTAAAAGACATGCACAAAATCCGTTGTTAGCTAGCTAGCTACCTTCTTCAACTGGCTGTTCAACAAAAATAGAGTTTTCTACTCTCCAAGTTGTTTACTCTTAATTCACAAAAAAAAAAAAAAAAAAAAAAGTTACGAATCTTCGGCCATGTCAGTTTGTTTTAGCGCTATGTATTTGGCTTTATTTCCTTTACGTTCGAATTGTATTTAGATTCAGATTCGAAATTTCATGTCCAGTCTTGAACAGAAGAACACATTACTCCAAAATGAATGTTTTATATACTATTTATATACTATACTATTACTATTTTACTATTTATATACCATTCTCTATAAGAGCATATTTTCTCCCAAACATACTTTCAACAAATATATCAGAAATAACCCTCCTCCACATTTCTGCAACAACTTATGTAGCATCATATACCAAAATGGCATGACGCTAACTCTATTTAACATTAAATATGCATCAAATATGTCTCAATATTGAACAGTCCCCAACCTAATTTAACAGTCAATATTAATTAACAAAAGTTTTACAAAATACACATGGATTGCAATAAAAATATTTGGATATATTTACTTACCTACTAAGTACAGTTTCCTCCTCGAAGATTGCACAACTTCACGCTTATTCACCTTACACGTCAAGATGGATGCGAAGCGGAAGCAGTGATACCACTCCATTATCAAAGAATTGTCCCAAAAGTTGGCGAGTATGCTCAAATCAGGACAAGATACGAAGACAATAGATAATACCGCATTCAATTCAGGGCTATAAAAGCAAAACCTGCTAAATTCATTTTTCAATTTTGTCAGGAAACGAAATAAAAGTGACTCCCTTATGTTTCAGGATTGTTGAACAATTGCTTTTCTTTAGTGGTAGATTTTACTCACCTACATTAAGTAGTGACCACAAAACAAAAACAAAAACAAAAAAAAAACAACAATGCTGAAGCATACAGGAGCAACTTATGTTTCGTTCCCTGACAAAATATAAAAATAGATTAAACTGGTTTTGCTTTCATACCCCTGAACAGGCCCGTGCTAGCCCACCGAGACACCCGGACATATTCCGGTGCGCCCTCCGAAACATCATATTATAAATAAAGGTACAAGTTTTTTTTAAAAATAATAAATTCTTATAGTTGTTATTGTTAAAGAACCCGTGATAAAGTACAATGCGCTCTTTACATAAGGAGCTCTTGCTAAACCACATCAAAGATAAACGGTTTTATTTATTCTTCTGTATAGTACAGTTTTGTTCAATGAATATTATACTGTTACCAGTGGCGTATTTACGATTTTGTTTCGGGAGGGGCTTTGCTAACTTTCGGGGGGGGCTTTGCCTGAAAATGTGAAAATTCTGCAAGATATTTCATATAATTTACTATAATAAGTAAGATTTCGGGGGGGGCTTAAACCCGGAAGACCCCCCCTAAATACGCCACTGACTGTTACTATTGATAATGAACCCGTGAAGGATACAGTACGCCCTGCGCATAGAGTGCCCTGCGGAACATCACATTATAGATCAGTCGTTTTATTTGTTCTTCTGCACAGGGGTGCCCACAAGGGGGCTATGACGCAAACTGCGTCATTGAAATATTTGGGGGGGTTAAAAATCTATATAAATATGTTTGAGGGGATGTAAAAATTAATCGAAAAGATTTTTTTTTCATGGAAGAACACCTACGGATAGACAATTGAGGGGGGTGCGTCATGGACATGAGGGGGGTGGGCACCACTGCTTCTGCATACCAGTTCAGTATAGTAATTTCATACAGTGGCTGTTGGCAAAGATCCTGTGAAAGGTACAGTGCGCCCTTATAAAAGGTGGGCTGCGAAATCTCACATTATAAATATTTTTTAAAAAATTCTTCTGTATACCAGATTTATGTTATACATTCATACAGTTGCTATTGGCAGTGAATAGGAAAAAAAAAAAGAGTACAATTACAATCACAAAAAAGTATGTATAAAACCAGTGAAGCAATTAGAACATGTAGTTCTATTCGGTGGTTTTAATACAGGGGTGCAAATAACTACTCGCCCAGGGTGTGCATCCCTGTTTTGTTTTAATACATAAAATGGCGCCCCGTATATATAAGGGTGTAACTTAATTAATATAACAAACGTCGAGAGGTCATTCTTGACAGCGAGATAAAATAAAAAATATACACTAACCTGGGTGTAAAATTCTCGATTCGGCACCTTGATCACCAGAAAAATTATCGGAAAAATATAAAACATTTTCCATAACTCAAAAACAAAACGTCGGATCGAAGTCGGGTAAAAGAAAATGTCCATTATTTTTAGTCGTAAATTCCATTAGTGTACAATTGGATGTAATGCAGTGGCAGCTCAAGGTGACTCCTAAAGAAACTGGGATATTCCTTTAAGTATTTTATCAAACGTTTAATTAGGGAAATTAAAAACAATCAAGTACAAGATTTCAACAATAGAAATAATAGTACATTGTTCAAATTAGAACACTTAGAATACGAAAAAAAGAGAGAGAAACATGTGTGATTGATCAATTTTGTCTCAGCCTAGAATAAATTCTCGTAGGAAGAATTTAAATGAAACGAACTCTAACGTATCACAGTGGTAACGGATGATAAAAGAACGGCTTCCTGTCCAACTTACGAGTGTGTAAAAATGTAAAAGATAAATTTTATTCGGATTCGGTTTAAAACGACTGTGCATAGGACAGTCAGGAGGCATAAAGAAAAATAAAATATAGTATCCAAAAATGCAAAGATCATATGTGATGAGCGAGTATACAAGGGATTCTCCACATGACACAAGGATTCCCAAATATTGCGTGAATACATATTGGGCAAAAGTAAGCTGCATTAAAGAGTTTTATAATAGTAATATGTAATTCCGTGGAATATGATACTTCTGTGCACAGAAGCAACAAGAATGGACGAAACACGAGATGTATACGTTGCATAACGATAAAAAGAAATGCGCTGGGATAGTACACTTGATTTATCCGTTAGGTGGATCTTCTTCCAGGAAACTTTCAAGGGTTTTTCCCCCTCCCTTGGAGCTGGCAAAGCGCCCCTTACCCCTGAGCTACGAAAAACTATATTGCTATTGTTAATATACCAAAATAAGCGTTCTAGTGTAGCCCACTTATATGTTGATTTTGTCACTGCTGGATAAATTTTCTAGAAGAAAGCTCGTAGGAATTACATCCAAAAAATGAGGGAAAAATCTTTTCTCAACCTTCGGATGTACCTCGGAGCTGGACGAGGAAAGTACAGGAGGAAAGATAGTATGGCACATTTGCATACCTGTAGCAGCACGTGCGCAGCTCATAGTACTTTGACTAAGAGCATGATGCTTTGGTTGTACACTGCGGAACTATTGTCCCTTGTATGCTAATTGTGAGTAAGGCTAGTTTTAGACGAAAACATTTATCGTAGCATTTCTCGTAGCAGATATGCTGCCAAAAATCTCGTATAATATTCTATGGCATCAAAAGTATATTGTGCTTTTACACGGTAGCATTTTGATAAGCATTTTGTCGTGACGTAACAAACAAACCACTGGAGAAGAGCGCATTTATGGCTCCAAATCTAAAAACAGATATTTCAGTCACTATTTCTTCTAAAGCACTTTTTGCATATGCTTATTATGATAAAAAGGACTTTTAACGGTGCAGTTACACTATACAGATCCATAGATTTTAAAATTTACAGAAGAAATTTCTAATATTTTAATAGAGTAGTGTATAAGTAATGGAAATATGGTGTGCACTTACATCTGAGATGCGTATTTACGTGGAAATATACAAAATTAAAGTCGAACATGAAATGCACGTAATCTTCAATAAGGTGCCATAAAATTTTGGCAAGTCTGTAATTTCCCCTTTTTGTATCGAGAACAGAATCCAATCAACCCCTTCGGGGCTTGTAACTCGTTCCCACTACTGCTACTACTACTACTACCTCTACTACTCCTACTGCCATTTCAACTACTACTACTACTACCCGTTCCTACTCCTACACCTGCTCCTACTGTTACAATTACTAAGTACTCCTACTTCTACTCTTACTACTATATACTCCTTCTACTCTTACACCTACTACTACTTACTTCTACTACTATTACTTACTACTACTACTACTACTACTACACCTACTACTACTTACTCCTCCTCCTACTACCACTTATACTATGGATCAGTATAATAAAACTACACGTTGTCAGCTGTCTTGCAGCAGACCTGTTAAAGTGAACCTGCACCGGAGAATGCAAGAGCACACCTCAAAAATGATTGCTGAAGGTACAATAAATGAAATGAGAAAGATTATTTAAATGAATTTCTGTGTGGATCCGTATAGTGAAACTGCACGCTTTTAACTTTGTACAAACAAGGATGTTCCTCATATTTTTTAATCAACATAATAATAGTAACCCTGCTCCAACTCATTTTTCTTTACTACAATTCAATTTCCCACACAAAACAAAGAGCATGGATATTTGACAAAATCTTTTGCTTCTTTTTAACACACCACGGCGCTGCAATCGGACCAGAAATGCTAGGGAAAATGCTACGAAATAGAGCAGGTTCTATCGACAAGAAATGCCATAGAATATGCCATGGCATGAGAAATGCTATAGCATTTGCTACTTTACACGGTAGGATATCGATGATACGATTTTTGCTACGAGAAATGCTTCCGTCTAAAACTAGCCTAACTCGCAAAAGGCTGTCTTGCAGTTTTGATGTGGAATGGCGTCAATTACTTTCGCTTTGTTGCAGTAGGTATCTACGCAACTTGTGAGTGATATACATAGACCGATGCTATGGTGTTACGTGTGGAGTTGCTGTACAATAGCATAGAAGTATTGCGTTCAACGGTAGAGGGTTGTGTCCAGGTATTCACGTTTATGTAAAAGTATAGACGTTAGTGTTTAAGCAAAATTAATTGTATTAATCTATACGTGCCTGCGCAGTGGCAAGTTACCCTGTCCACCAGTTGGCAGATATGCACCTCATTTATGGAGAGGCTAAGAAGAAATAGCCCAGAGCCGAGGCATTTATATCGTGACGTCGCCCTTAAAGGATAGTAACTTTCCGTGTATTCTTTCCACGCCTCCATATTCGCTTTCAGGAAATAGGGTCTCTTCAATTTCCCCTACGTGAAGTTGAGTTGATTCCATTAGTGAAACATCTCTTTCAGCAGCGAGGCTATTGATTAACGTGGAATCCAAACCACATGAGCTCCATCCGGGACTCGAACCCTGGTCTTCTACGCCAAAGGCGTGTACGCCTACCGCTTAGTCAAGGAGCTCTTCCTCTACGTGAAATCGGAGGAAATCGCACCATGTGGATTTGAAGACAACGTAGTTGGAATGATGAAAGACCATCCTGAAACTAACAGTAGCCATGTTTAGGGCGTAAAAATCCACATGCAACCCTAGTGAACGATCAGCAGCAGAGATTTAGTGTGAGCGTGCGGTGCGGTAGTGGATAATTTTGTGGTAAGATCTATATAAATATATTACCGACCCGACTGTCTGGGAGTATGTATCTTTTATTTTTACGTAATGTTCTCCCAAAATTGTAAGAACATGTGCCCTTGAACATAAGACTGCAGAAGAAATCCTAGCATGACAATGCACCTTCACATTTTGACAGGAATATGCAGGCCTACCTAAATAAAACATTTCCAGATCGTTGGATTGGGAAAGAAGGATCAGTGTCATGACCACCTCATTCACCCTACCTCACGCCCCTTGATTTATTCTTTTTTTCTTTGGTGGGTATGAAACGGCTTTTACATGCAATACCAGCCATGACAGCCGAAGAACTTATTGCTCGAATTAATATAGCTGTGGCAGTCATCTCCGAAATCAGACTGTGAACTGTTATTCTTCACAGCTGTCTCGTACACACATACTGCACTCCACAAATACTGAACTATAAAGGTACCTCTGAGTACTTCACAGTTATCCTACTTTGTACGAAACAGAATAAATCGGTAGTTTGAAACTATATTTCTTTGTATCATTGTGCAACATGCACAACAGTTTGTGTTTCCTCGAGTTTCATTGCATCTGTGCTCGGAATTATTATCTTTCATGGCATTACGAGGAGGAAACCTTTCTATGCAGCTTACTTTCGCCCAAATCAGATTTACATAATTTATGGGAATCACTGTTGTCATGTGAAGAGTCTTTTGTAATCTCGTTCATCGTACGTGATCTTTGCCGCCTGACTGTCCTATGCACAGTCATTTTAAACCTTACTTGGATCAAAGTTATTTTCTTTTCATTTTCACACACTCGTAACTTGGACAGGAAGCTGTTCATTTAACATCCGTTACCATTAGCCTACAAGATATAACTGTGATACGTTAAAGACTTCGTTTCATTTAAATTCTTCTTCCGAGAGTTTATTCTATGCTGAGACAAAGTAGAACAATCATGCATGTGTATCTCTCTTTCTTTGGAATTCTAAGTGTTCTAATTTGAACGATGTACTATTATTTTGATTGTTGAGATCTTGTACTTGATTGTTGTTCACTTTCCTCATTCAACATTTGATAAACTATTAGAAGGAATACTCCAGTTTCTTTGGGAGTCACCCTTGCACCGCCACTGCATTACATCCAATTGTACACCAAGGGAATTTACGACTAAAAATAATGGACATTCACTTTTGTCCGATTTTGATCGAGTCGATTTTGTTGTCGAGTATTGCTGTTTGTGCACTTTCCCGAAAATTTTTGGGTGATCATAGCTGCGAGACATTTCTACACGCAGGTTGGTCTATACATTTCGTTTTATCACGGGGACAAAAATCACCTCCCAACATTTACTACATTAATTAAGTTACACCAGGTATATATACACCAGGTAATATATATAATGTTCGCATTCACGTTTGTATGGCGCCCTTTCGGTAGAGTTGTCCACCGCCCTCGTCAGTACCCCAGCATGGGCCTGCCCCTGAATTGTGGAACGAACGTAAAGTATTGGCGCTCTATTAAATCAATACTACTGTCAGTTTGCAAAGAAATAGATTTGGAAACAATTTTCTTGCTCGCTCGGCTCGCAACTCGAACGTTTTAGTAAGAGTCACAACAACTTTTTACCTATTACTTTTTTTTAAAAAAAAAAAAAGTTATTATGTATTGAAAGGATTCCCACCTTCAGCAGAAGCACATGTCAATACAACACGTGTTACTGATTACAATCAATGAAGCAGATGAGATGTCAATACGGAAGACACGAAATCAACACGGCGGAGCCCGAGAAGAAATGAACCACCAAGAGGCCTTCTATAAAAGCGCAGCCTGAGGAGAACCAACTATCAGTCTGACCACTGATCAACTAACCAACACCTGCTCCGAGGTCGCATTGGACTAGGGGTACACCTTTCCTTAATCTGAGGTCGCAATGGACTAGAGATCCTCACCACAGCCAAACCTCATGAAGCTGCCTTGGGATGAGGGGTTTTTCCTTCAAGACTCTCCAAAACCTTGCAGGTGCCTTGGAGACTGCTTTGAGAGAAGGAGCACCGTGCAAAACACCGATCGCCTTCATTTGGTCAATAAGAAGAAAATACACAATTTATTCTTTGTAAATCAAAGACATTGTACTTAGGAATTTTTATAATAAATTGATGAACGGGAAGAGATCCGCCCGGACCGTTATTTTGTCTCTACCTATAAAATCATTACATGGTGATAGGCACCGGAGTTTTATACGGGGCGCTCTTTTTATTAACTTTTATCAGGCACAAAACTAAAAATGTCAGTATCAAAATTTATCTAAATTTCATTGTCTCAATTTCCCTTTTATAATTTACCTTTCCTGAGTGCGATTTTATACCGGACACGAGGTCTGGTAAACAAAGCCACAGCCACAAATATGGGATTTGTCTCCCGAGTTGAGAGATCAGTGGGAGATAGACCGATCAGAGGTTCAACTTCAAAGGAAATTAGGACAGGGAAATTTCGGTGAAGTTTGGTATGGTAAATTGAGGAATAACACAGAAGTGGCAGTGAAAACTCTTAGGAAGGGGACTATGTCAACTCAAGCATTCCTCCAAGAACCCGCCATCATGAAGAAATTCCGTCATGATCGCTTGGTTGCATTATATGATGTGTGTTCGAAAGAGGAACCTATTTATATTGTCCAAGAATATATGAATGAAAGAAACTTGTTAGATTATTTACGAAATGAAGAAGGTCGAAATTTACCATTTGGTGATCCGATAAACATTGCAGCTCAGATTGCAAGTGGCATGGAATAACTCGAAGAAAGCAATTTATTCATCGTGATTTAGCAGCAAGAAATGTGTTGATTCGTGACAATAATATTGCGAAAATTAGGAGGAAATAATACAAACATGACAGAGGGTTCATGTTGTTCGATCACATGGCAACCACGCAATCACGGTCACCAGCCAAAAAGAAGGAAATTTTGCCTATATACCTACAGGACACAGCGTTAGACTAAGTGTTACAACTTAAGAACCTAAATCAAATCGGAACAATGTCTTATGATACTTTAAAATCTAAATTAGTTGCACTAAGTAGGCCGAAGATTCCATCATACAAGGCGGAACAGGAACTATTCCAAGTCCAACAAGGAACAGATGAGGCCATAGATTCATATTTTCTGCGTAAACTCCGAGCAACTAGGCAGTTAAAACCGGATGCGTCAGAAGAACTAAAGATGCATAGTTTATCTTTAGGACTACAAAGGGATTTTCTTAACAAAGTCGCATTAGAGAGATTTGAAACAGTAGACGCTTTGCAAACAAAACTGAACACTTTAGAAGCTGCCAATGACCTTTTGCGGAAAAGAGAACATGCAGAGCTATCACAAACACTGCACACGCTATACGTCCAAAACCCTATACCTAACCCACAGAATCTATCATATGTATTACCAACTGAACCAAAAATAACATATCCTATACAACAACCATATCATCATACCTATCCTATACAGACGCAACCTGTTTTGCAACCAATGCACAGTTGTGTACCTGCATCCCAACAGCAATTTAAAACTTATCAATCGAATCGATCTTTAAAGACCTCTCAACCATCAGCACCTAATCCTCAAGAATATCAGAATACGAGTCAAGAACCGAAAACAGTTCCCCACCACAAGCAAAATCCTCCACAACATGACCTTGGCCAATAAAACGGTAGAATTATCACTAGTGATAGCGCAGTCAAGCTATGGCAATCAACCAAAGAATAGAAATCACGAATATAAGAAGGGAAATAATCAATACCCTAATACAGAAAGAAACAGGGACAAATCCAGAACAGTCAGCAGACCACACCAGCAGAGGATCAAATATTAGTATGCTCGATATGTGGAAAACGCGGGCATGGAACCTCCATTTGTTATAGACGTCCAAAAAACTGTAAGGCCGCCCCTTGGCAAGGGGGCCGACAGCCAACATCATCTCAAACATGAGGAAGAGCAAATAGAAATTAGTGATCACAATGACATAACTTACGAAATCCCTGTGATAGAAAAACAATCAGAACAATTAGCAGAAAGACGCGAAAACATCACTCTAGAAGACGACAATAATAGATCGAACATAACAATTAAAACTAAATCAGGAACCCAAAACGCAATAATTGACACCGGAAGTACGATTTCGGTATGGCCTTTAGAATCCTTGCCAACCGGAACAGTGAAAGGAATTTGAGGAAGAAATATTTGTTTAAAACAAATAGCACTAATAACATTTAAATTAGGACAAACAACATTTAGTCATTACTTTCGTATAGTTGATAGGACGATGCCAATAATTTTAGGAATTGACTCTCTCCAACGTACGCATTCCACCATTGACTTAAGAATATAATTTCTTGCTGTAAACGTCCACGGAAGCATCAATTACCAGCTGAAAACAAGGAAGATACATTGTCAGCTTTTACAACTCGCATTGTAATGCAACCATACCAAGACTGTTTATACGTGACTAAGCAGATAATACTTCCTCCACGTTCACACACATACATTCAAGTGGCAGCGAAAAAACAGCTGATGCAGAATTCCTGTATGCATCATTGCTTCCTGGAGTACTCGAGAAACACAGACTAAATGCTCTGGACCAAAACATAGACGTAACCAAAATGACGATTTTAATCTCAAATCCTAATAGTAACAGTGTCACTATAAAGAGGAATACCCCAGTGGCGGTTCTAGTGGAAGGGCATGAAATATCTTTTAACGCTCTAGAAACATCAAATTTTCTAGAAAAAGCATATCAATTTACAACAAAAGAAGAGACTGAAGAACGGTTAAAACACACGGAACAACTTTGCAATAAAGAGCTCTTTGACGTTAACCACAACTTAGACAAAGGCAAAACCAAGCAGTTTATTAATTATTGTTCAAATATAGGGATGTTTTTACATATGCTCCTGACGATATTTTAGGGGATATGTCCGTAAGATAAGGCTTTCTAAGTTGGCTGTATTTCATGACCATTTCCCAACAATTCCACTGCATATACGGAACCAGGTATACAAGCAAATTCAAGAACTCATTAATGCAAAAATAATTAGACCCAAAGACAACAATGAATTCTGTTCTCGACTCCTGGTGCTCCGCAAACCTAACACACAAGAATTTCGGATAGTTCTGAATTTACAGAAATGTAACATGTATACCAAGTATCTCTCCATTTCATTTCAATCTACAGAAGACAATTTAAGCTCTCTAAAGGGAAAAACATTCATAGCAAGTATCGATCTTTCTAGTTCTTATCACCAAATATTGCTGCATCCTAAGGGTCGTAAATATATGATCTTCGAGCTGAATCACGCCTGAAAGTCATACGAATTTTTGAGGTGCACGATGGGTCATCGGACCTCAAGCCAAGAGCTCAGTATCGTAACAAGGATGATTTTGGATGATCTGCCCAATAGGACTACCAGGTTTGCGGATGATGTGATTTGTAGCGCTTACAGTTTTCCACAGCAGTTACAGGATTTAGAATTACTATTTAAGAAGCTTAGAAAACATGATTTTCGTGCATCCCCCAAGAAGACACACTTATGTTACCAAGAGCTTCACGTATTAGGACGTCTCGTGAGTGGAGACGCTATTAATATATAAGCTAAAATAGCAAGGAAAATAAGAAATTTCAAAAAGCCAACTACAAAACTGATTCTCAAAAGTTTCTTTGGGTTTTGTTAATATCTTGAGCACATATAAAGATTTCAGAATAAAAATCGAACCATTTCAGCAATTAGTAACTTCCAAATCTAAGTTTAAATGGACAAAGGAGCATGATGCCCTCTTTGAACAATTGAAAAAAGACATACTACAAGCTCCTTCACTCTCTCACTTCGACGATTCTCTAGAAATATGCGTGCACTCTGACTCGAACCAGATTCAAATAGGAAGAATACTCGCTTGTTATGACCCAAAAACTGACACAGAGAAGGTAGTTGCCTACTGTTCTAGGAGATTGACCAAAACAGAACAGAAAGACAAAAAGAATTATACGCGCTCATATATACCTTGCGGATATTTCGTTACATTTTACTAAATAGAAAATTCAATCTCTATGTGGATGCCAAATGTATAGCTACGTTGAATACACAAACCGATAAATTGGGAAGTATACTAGATACAAATTATTTCTAGCCGATTATGATTTCAACATACAGTATTTACCAGGGTCTAAACATCCCACAGACATAATTAGTAGGCTTGAACAAACAAAAGACATCATGAAGGAAGAAGAGAATGAAGAAAATAGCGAAGAAAAAGGTGAAGATTATCATACCTTCAGATCAAATAGTCTTCAAGTCAATACCTTACAAGTAGAAAATAACAACCTTCTACCAAAAATAGCAAGAGAACAATGTAAGGACGACAATTACAAGGACATCTCTGTCTGAGAGAGAAAGGAATCTGACAAGATTTCCACAGTTAAATCGGCAAGATTTTTGTCTCAAAGACGGCATATTATACAGAAAACAAAATCATCATGATTATGGTTTATTACATTTTTTATGTATACTCAAGTTGCTAGCCTACTTGTGGTTTACAGCCTTCCACCGCCAAACAACGAGTCCTCACTTTGGGTTCACAAAAACATATAAAACCGCTATAAAGAAATTTTATATCCCGCACCTTAAGAACTACCTTGCTCACAAAATACGCACGTGCCCAGATTGTCAAAGATTAAAAAAGCTACCAGAAAAGAAACAGGCATCACCCTGTAGGAGATGTAGCAACATGGGTATATGATGAACTGTGGCCATTCCCAAGCAAAGAGGGACGAAATAAATACATACAAAGAATTAGCTAAACGTTATGTTATTGCAAAGACAGTGGACGCAATCAATGCCGAAAATATAGAGATTTTTTTAGAACACGACATCATTCTAAAAATCGGAGCATTTACAACATTATATTGGGATCAACATCCAGTACATGGAGCGGCTCGTTTGCAACATTTAGCGCAGAAGTATGATTTCATCTATAAGTATTCTCCAGCATATAATCATGCTTCGGCAGGATTGGTTTCCGCGTGTCACAATTTTTCTTTTGCTGAACTTTTAATGTTATCTCTAATTTCAATCCAAGTATCCTCAACACTAGTGCACTCCGAATCTTCTAAGCCGAAAATCTATTCGAAAATTCAATCTGGTATTCATCTCTTACCTATCTCTCTTCTAATTTCTTTAAATTGAATCTCTCCGTTTTCGGACAATGAATGTTACCTTTATTCAACGATAATCTCTCTCGTATTATCGCTGCTACCAGGTAGTGATCAGTGTCACAATCAGCCCCTATAAACGACCGGACATTAATTATGCTAGATTGCCTTCTTCTATCTACTAAAAAGTGATCAATTTGATAATGTGTTTTTTCGTCTGGTGAGGTCCAAGTGTATTTATGAACATCGAGATGCGAGAATTTTGTACACTTCACGATTAGGTTTTTGGATGTTGCAAAGTTCACGAGTCTAACACCGTTGTCGTTACTTTCCCTATAATCGGTTTGAAAATATCCTCTCGTCCTACCTTCGCATTGAAATCACCTAATAGAATTTTCATATGATATCACGGGAGATGGTCAAATATCTGTTCCACTTTTTCATAAAAACTGTATTTTATATATCGCCATCCTTATCTTCTATTAGGGCATGTACATTTAAAACAATAATATCACACCACCGACCCTTGAGAGTAATAAAAGAAAGTCTGTTAGAAACAAATTCAACCCGCTTAATTGCTGGTAATATTCGTTTGTGAACGAAAAACACTGTTCCTAATTGGTGATTTTTATTTCCTTCTCCGTAAAAGAACATAAAATTTTCGGAATTCACTGATCCATTTCCTTCCCACCTAACTTCCTGAACTCCTACTAGGTCCGTCCTGTACTTCTCTAACTCGCATGTTACGGATTTTAACGCGCCTGCCCTATAAAGACTTCTAATATTCCATGTTTCAAATTTCATGTCCATTTTCTTTTGCTGAGGTCGTGCCAAGTTATCAGTCCTTGTCCGAGGCTTTTGTGAATGTTTCTGAACAAATTTCTTTTTTTACAGGATGAGGTTGTTAGCCTTACCCAAATCCCCAAGCTGGAGGGCCACTCCTTGTAGTCTGTCCGCGATTGCTTATTCAGTACCTGTATATCTAGAGGTCTTCTCCTCGATCCGCAACCTGAGGACGCGTCATGCCGTGGTGACAGGAACCCACGTTACACGAAGACATTGTACTTAGGAATTTTTATAATAAATTGGTGAAAGGGAAAAGACTCGCTCGGACCGTTATTTTGTCTCTACCTATAAAATCATTACAATATGATTTCTTAATGACAATGTGATATAGAAGGTACCGAGTAGTGACTTACTATATACGTAGGAACACTTTCAAATTCAAAACCGGTCAAAGTCTGAAGTACTTGTTTGACGTTTTGATGGTGATAAGTTTGGTTAGTTAATCCCGCTTTTCTACCTAATCGAATCAATCACGATGGTGACAATGAAGGTATGAAAATGAGACTAATGAAGAGACACATACAAGCTGCTGTTTCTGCGGGAATATTAAAAATGTAGATAAAGAAGGAGAATAACATTTTCAAACTTCAAACAGTTGTAATAGGGGTTTAAGCCGTCAGAGCTTAACCCAATGAATTGCATCTTTTTCAGATTCATTATTTAAATTATTCCATTTCAGATTCAGAATCATTACTATTGTTAACCTGCTTGTATTGTGCCTTTAATTTGGGGATGTTTTGCGTGGTGATGCAAGAAAGTTGCTTCTGCCCATTATTTGGAATGGACAGGCTTGGAAACCAATTTTTATATTAGTTTTGCGAGAATTGTTGATTGAATAACAAACACTTTATTAGTTAAATGAAGTTATGTATTTAGATTAGTTAATAACGTGTAATGTGTGATGTGTAAGGAATGGACACTTTTAGATTTTAGTATTTAAACTTTGGAGTATTTAGCTATAGGCAATAATATAGCTGAGGAACACATATTTGGAGCTGATTTTAGGTTGGAACATGGACAATGAGCTGAACCACCTTTTGGAATTGAATTGGAACGTTTAACGTATAGTTTATAGCTGGTGATTGTGGAACTTAGTAATAGCCATTGGAAGATTTTTTAAGTATTTAGAATGCTTGGCTCATTGACTGCTATTTGATTATAAGCTAATTACTTGCGACCGTTTGGTCTTGATCCTATGACCGCGACTTTTTTAGTTGACTTTTGATTTTAATTTAACAAAGATTTGGTTTTTATTATGGTGTTTTAGACGATGGAATTTATTTTATGTTTGGGTTGACGTCAGTTGCCTCAGCTATTGGAAAACGTTTGTTTTTTTATTGTCATGCTATGACCAAAATTTTTAGACAGTTATTTTTGCCAATTTGCATATTATGTCATATCCTAAATTGTGTTTTTTTTTTTTTGTTGACAAGCTGATTTTACAAAATATCATTTTTTAATTTTAAGCTTACTTGATTTTTTTAACTCTCTATTTACAACATATTGCAGACTTGTGTCTGGACGGTGTTACATTAAAACAATAACAAATTCATGTGCAATAGTCTATTACATGTTACTGTTTACATTTTTCTTTATTTTTTCTCAAATTTAAAACTTGATTTTATTTTGATACAATTTTAAGCCAAACTATACTTAAATAATTGATAATAATTGATAATAATAATAATTAATAATTGAGTGTGACCACACTATTGATATTTTTATTATTCCATTAATGTATGAAATGCTTCCAATCTGAAGGAATTTATTGAGATCATTTCTCCGTCAACTACTTGTATCGCCAGGATTTTTTTTGCATGTGTGTGTGTGTGTGTGTGTGTGTGTGTGCGTGTATTCGTATCAAGTTGTGTGATGTTTTTATCTACCAATATATATACAACATATACACACATTATATAGTATTAGTGTATTTTAATATGTTAATTAATATTAAGTAACCTTAAATAAAGAACTTTCATTTAGTAAGAAATTAAGAAATTACTGTAATTTCAATTATATATAGTACCCAAACTATATTTCGGGTTTTAAACACAAACATTAAACCCAGCTGTATAGATCAATGTTGAGAAATTCGCAAAGAAGACACCTTCTGTATTTCCGTTACATTTCACAAAATGCTTTATTACCGTAAACGAATCGAAATTAAAATGCTATTTGTGTGGTCATATACAGAATAAAATTTCAAAAGTTTACAGTTATTATTGGAAATTAATGCTGTCATCTATTTCGAACATTTTAAAAGCACTTCCATCACTGTTCTCCAAATAGATCTGTTTACCAACCAAAGGTTGTTTCGTCAAGTTTAACAAAAAGTCCAAAATAAGCTTCTTGAAAACAGCTCTAATTTGTAAAAGAATATATAAAATTTATTTTGGCTGTTGCAATTATCTATCCAAGCAGCTTGATAAAAATTTATCGTAGCATAACAACAAAAGATGCTTCTATTATATGTAAAAAAAAAAAAAAAAAAAAAATCAACAGAAGGAAAAGCTTGGTGAGTTGAATGCATGGGGCCCCGAATTCTATTTTGTCCCGGGTGCCGAAATCTCTAGCTACGGCTCTGATAGTAATGACTAACTACCTAACTCTATGGCTTATGGAACCCGGAGGTTCAATGTCGCATTCACAAAAGTTCTTCATTGACTTCCGTCCTTAGCCAGCTGGGTCAACCTCTACTTTGTATTCCTATTTCTGCAAGATCCACCTTAATATTGTCGTCCCACCTGCGCCTAGGTCTTCCTAATGGTCGTTTTCCGATTGGACTTCCAGTTAAAACTTTGAAAGCGTTCCTTTCTTCCATTCTGGCTACATGACTTGCCCACTTGAGCCTCCTAGACCTGATAACCCTAATATTTGGTAAATGGTATATGTTGTGCAGTTCCTCATTATGAAGTCCTCGCCATTCCCCATTCCCGTTCGTCTTGGGTCTGAATGTTCGTCTCAGGATCTTGTTCTCAAATACTTTCAGCCTACCTTCTGTTCTCAGAGTCAGCGACCATGTTTCGCAACCATACAGGATAACAGACATGTTTATCGTTTATATATTTGAAGCTTCAAATTCCTCGATATAATTCGCGACGATAATAGATTTTGAACTGAATAATAACACGAATTTTTCCTGCTTTTAGTCGACATTCAATTTCTTCGTGAATATGGTTTTGGTTTGTTAATATTGATCCTAGGTATTTGGAAGTGACCACTTTGTCGAAAGTATTACTTGATATTTTAACGCATTCATAATTTGCAGCACTACGATTCCGACAAACTTCCATGTATTTGGTTTTCTCATTTACTTCTAAACCAAATACATGGAAGTTTGTCGGAAATGTTTAATAAGACTCTTCATTTCTTTCTATTGTTCTTCTATCATCCCCTATTATACTTACATCATGAACATACTCCATAACCTGGTGAGTATCATTCACTTTAGGCCCTATTTGCTGTCTTTGATTTTCATTATAGTGTAGTCCAGAATACTGGCGCAAATCCCGGGGGGATGCGGGGGACGTGTCTCCTCCAATCTTGGAACTGAGGTGACTGTCCTTCCAATACTCCAAT
Source organism: Thermobia domestica (assembly GCF_964235325.1). Classification (NCBI taxonomy): domain Eukaryota; kingdom Metazoa; phylum Arthropoda; class Insecta; order Zygentoma; family Lepismatidae; genus Thermobia; species Thermobia domestica. Next base: position 49,926,186 of record NC_137455.1, on the reverse strand, counting down.
TTGAAATGTGTTTTTGGGGAGAAATGTGATGATTTTTGTGCGATTGCCACAAAGGAATGTGAGATGAAATTGATGTCCCCCCTCCAGAATAAGCCTCAAATCTGCCTTCCAACGTTGAAGACAACTCTACTCCCCTGATCATCCACAACGTTGTTTTCAACTTCATAAATATTTTGGACATCGCTTTTTTTTAAAAGGTTATGGGAACCGTCTTTCCCGTCCCCGTTCCCAAATTTTGAAGACAGATTTGTGCCGCTGGGCCAGAACAAAGGTAAACAATAATAGCGACAACACGTCTCCTTGTTTCACGTCATTCTCGACATGAAATCTCGTGTATAAGAATTTTTCTAATTGGAGATTACTTTGGGATTAATTATGTATATCATAATTAATCTAACTGATCGTTTTATAATTTATAGAAAAAGGGAAAGAGGTGTATTTATTGATATAGAAAAGGCTTTTGAGCGAGTGAACTGGGAATTGCTGTTGGGAGTTCTAAAGAATAAGATAATCCTGGAATAGAAAGATCGAAGACTCATAAGAAACTTATACATGAATTAACAAGTGTTAGGATAGGGGAAGAACTGACGGAAGAGAGTGCAATTGGAAAGGGAGTTCGACAAGGCTGTTGCCTCTTGCCAACACTATCTAATGCAGGGATGCAAATAAGTAACAAAATCTTACTAGCCCACATCCCACAATAGAAAGCATTTACTTACGTTCGATATGATATTAAATACTCGCCCGCGCCGATGAACCACTCTCCCCGGGCGAGTGGTTATTTGCGTCCCTAATCTAATGTCTATCTAGAAGAGATAGTGAAGAAGAGTTTACATGATGATGATGACATTTCGGTAGGAGGTAGAATGATTAGATGCATAAGAGTTGCAGACGATATGGCGCCTGTTGCAGAATCTGAAAAGAAAATTTTAAAAAAAATGTTAGAAAACCTGAAGATAGGCTTTGAAGAATATGGGATGAAAATAAATGTTAGAAAGACAAAAGCCATTATGATTGGAGCGAAGAGGTCTATGTCAAATATAAAAGTGGGAGGAGAGAAAATAGAACAAATGAATAGTCTTCGATATCTGGGTAGTATTCTTAGTAATAACATGAAGTGCGAACATGAAGTAAAAGCAAGGATAAGAATGGCGAAAGAAGCTTTTTAGGAGGAAGAAAAGTCTGTTTTGTGGGACTTTGAATAAAGAGTTGGGAAAAAGACTCATAAAATGCTTCGTGTGGAGTGTTGTACTGTCTGGGGCGGAAACGTGGACATTACGTAAAAGTGATGAAAAACGACTGGAAGCCTTCGAAATGTGAGGGTGGAGAAGAATGGAAAGAATTAATTGGGTCGAGCGGAAAACGAATGAGAGGATGTTAGAAATGGTGAGAGAGAAGAACACTTTTAGATATTGTTAAGAAGAGGAAGAGAAACTGATTGAGACATTGCCTATGAAGAAATTGTATCATGAGGAGCGTCCTAGAGGGTGTGGTGGCGGGAAAGAGAGGGAGGGGGCGAAGGAGACTACAATTAATGAATGATATAAAAACAGAATGATCATACGTCAAGACGAAGATGTTAGCGGAGGACCGTGGAGTATGGAAGTTTCTCAGTTGCTGCAAGTGACCTGCCAGTAAGGCTAGTTTTAGACGGAAGCATTTATCGTAGCATTTCTCATAGCAAAAATCGTATCATCGATATCCTACCGTGTAAAGTAGCAAATGCTATAGCATTTCCCATAGCATGGCATATCCTATGGCATTTCTTGCCCATAGAATCTGCTCTATTTCGTAGCATTTTCCTCAGCATTTCTGGTCCGATTCCAGCGCCGTGGTGTGTTAAAAGGAAGCGAAAGATTTTGTGCCAAATATCCATGCCCTTTGTTTTCAGTAGGAATATGAAGTGTAGTAAAGAAATATGAGTTGGAGTAGGGACGCTATTATTATGCAGATTGAAAAATATGAGGAGCATTCTTATTTGCACAATGTTAAAAGTCCTTTGTATCATAATAAGCATATGCGACAAAGAACTTTAGAAGAAATAGCGACTGAAGTCTGTCTTTAGTTTCGGAGCCACAATTGCGCTCTTCTCCAGTGATTTGTTTGCTACGTCACGACAAGATACTTATCAAAATACTACCAAGTAAAAGCACCATATACTTTTGATGCCATAGAATGTTATACGAGGTTTTTGGCAGCACATCTGCTACGAGAAATGGTACGATAAATGCTTCTGTCTAAAACTAGCCTAAGTTCAAAAAACCTATGATATATATATATATATATATATATACAGGGTGGGCCATTTTAATTAATCCACGGAAATATCTGAAAAATGATAAAACATAGAAGAAATTTTTGAAGTACACGTTATATATTGCTAAGGGGGAAACCCAATTCCGCCAAAAGTACCCCTCCTCGCCCCCCGTAAATGGGGGTAACGGGGAGTAACTTTGAAATGTCAAATGGGAACATGGGTCGAGTAATACCTCGTTCGAAAGGTCTTGGAAAACTAAGTAACGTTGTACCAAAAGATGTTTCATATTGTGCACCAGTTTCAAAATGGCCGCCATAATATGGTTCGGAAACTCCAGTACCCGTAGTATGAAAACCATGGAAGGTAAATGAATGGAACAAAATTGAAATACGTAAATATCATAGGGCATATCGAATGATGTAATCCCTGTGATCCCAGTGGCCTCCCTGAAGGGGTCTTGTGGGCTAACTTCAAAATTTCAATGTCCGACCGGACAACGGTTCGGGCGTACGCTTGACCTAGCCAATGCTGTTTGGAAGGCAGACTTCATGCATAGAGAATTGGTGCACTAAGTTAACGCGGATGACCACAGTTACATTTTGATTAACTATTAGCATTCATGTCATATTGTGAGCTTGAGGGACGAAACGGTGTGTACATATATCCCCGAAATGCTTTCTGAATAACCAGCACGCATTGCATAAAAGTTTCTCTTTTTTTAGTCACTACAGCGTCATCCTTACAAACAAATGTTTCAACCACACCATACCTATTTCTAAGGTTAGCCTTAATTTACGAATTAAAGTAGAGTTCTCGTTTGAAGTTTCACTTTACTTTCCACCCCACTCACATACAGAGCGCAGGGAGAGATTATTTTGCAGGACTTGGATTTCTCTCTATACATTATGGCAATTTTACTCTAATATTTTATCTCTGTATTATTCTCGAGCCTTGGAACGCCTCCGTGGTTTTCCTATTTAATTTTCATTATTTTCATTTATGTCTAACCGTATTCATACTATGGGCACTAGACGTTTTCTTAGACACAGTCACCATGTCTTTGCGATCATTTTGAAAACGGTGTCTCATGTCGAAAATTTTCTTACAGAAGCTGTTTGATATTAATTTGTCTATGTAACGTGATGTTACTCGCTTCAAGCTGCTATTTGAAATTTTCAACTTGGCCCCGGATACCTTTCAGTTGGCCCTTGGAGTCACCCCGACAACACCTCTCGCTGTGCCTTACGTCAGTTAGCTACTCCAGTTTTTCTTTTGTTGATTTATCTCCAATCGCTTTCATACTACGGGTACTAAACCTCTTCTCTGACACGGATACTATGTTTCGGCGACCTTTTGAGAACACTGCCATTTCACATCAATCGTTTTCTCCTGCAATATGTTAGATTTTGCAAGATTTATCGAACGAGGTACCACTCGACTCATTTTACTATTTGAAATTTTGAAGTTAGCCCCCAAGACCCCTTTAGGGAGGCCACTGGGATCACAGGGAGCACACCGTTCGATATGCCCTATGATAGTTACGTATTTCAATTTTGTTCCATTCATTTACCTTCCATGGTTTTCACACTACGGGTACTGGAGTTTCCGAACCATATTATGGCGGCCATTTTGAAACCGGTGCACAATATGGAACATCTTTTGGTACAGCGTTACTTAGTTTTCCAAGACCTTTCGAACGAGGTATTACTCGACCCATGTTCCCATTTGACATTTGAAAGTTACCCCCCGTTACCCCCATTTACGGGGGGCGGGGAGGGGTACTTTTGGCGGAATTGGGTTTCCCCCTTAGCAATATATAACGTGTACTTCAAAAATTTCTTCTATATTTTATCATTTTTCAGATATTTCCGTGGATTAATTAAAATGGCCCACCCTGTATATATATATATATATATATATATATATATATATATATATATATATATATATATATATATATATATATATATATATGTGTGTGTGTGTGTGTGTGTGTGTGCGTGTATGTCATAGGCAAATATGGTTTAGACCAGCGTTTCCCAACCGGTGGGCCTCTGGTGTGCCGCGAGGAAATCGAAACCAATTATTAATTCGATAGGAACCAAATAACAAGACATAGGGGAAATACATATTTGTATTTCACATTATTACGAACCTCTACCATAAATCTACAACTTTAAGTTTCATACTGTGTTACTTATTTTTAACGTTGAAAAACGTATTTATCATTGTCATGACCATTATTGCTTCTTTATTGTTGCAGACTATTTCGTAACTTGAAATTTTAACATGTCATTCAATAAATTCGCAAACATGCATACAAATTACCTACATTTGTGTTTTAAAAGTATAGGAGATTTGTTTATTTATTCGCTATTTAGTGATCTTCCCTTTTAGTTAAAGGTTAGATACAGTTTTCGAAAGAGAAAAGAGATTTTTAAAAACCCGAGTCCTATATTTCATTGCAATCTTTTTTTTTTTTTTTTAATTTTAAAATTAGAATGAAAACTAAGCATAATGATTTACCACGGGGGAAAAACAGTGATCGAGCTTTCTTCTCTGTAAGAAGGTGATCAGTAATCACATAAAAATACCACGGTATTTTATATTTACAAATAATAATTGATGTATATATATATATATATATATATATATATATATATATATATATATATATATACATACATACAAGGGCGGATCCAAGGGGGTGCTACGGGGCTATAGCCCCCCCCCCTTGATCATATCCTGGATGTGCCGCGAGAATTCAAGTTACACATGTAGTGTGCCGCAAGTTGGAAGAGGTTGGGAAACGCTGGTTTAGACGAAAGAAATAAAGGGGAGAGGGACGGTCAATTTCTGTAGACAGAATTCACTAGTAATTAGTAATTTGGAACATGGGCGCCCACGAAAATTTTCTACAGGGGGGCCCATTCCATGATTGCTATATTAGGTCTCGTATTTAATATACGTGGTTTGCTATATTACGTATACTTTTTCGTGAGCCAGAGGGGCTGGCCCTACCCTGGCCCCGTTTTCGGACGCCCATGATTTGGAACACGTGGTTCAATCAGCACAAGATAAGAAGTTATACAATGGAAATCCTCAATAGATGGCGAAAGATACCAGATAGACTATGTCATGATTCAGGACAGATATCGGAATAGCTTGAAGAATGAAAAGTCCCTTAGCGAGGCTGACATTTTCTCTGATCATAACCTTCTGCTGGCCGAAGTGGATATTCCACTCAAAAATGTAGGCAGAAGAAAGACAGACAACAAGATGTTGAATACTATAAAGTTGGAAATCGAGGAAGTAAGAAATCTTTTCGCTGAGAAATTCGAAGAAAAATACTCAAACGAGGAAATGATTGGTACAGGTAGTAATAGACGCTGGGAACATATTAAACTTTGCATATAGCAGGTATCATAAGCAGGGGCGTCATTTAGGGGGGGCAGGGAGGGGCATTTGGCCCCCCTGAGTTTGAGATGTATATAGATTTTATCAATAGAATAATAGTAAATCAGTGAAAAACGCGAAATTTTACTTATATCAAGGGGTCTTGCCCCCCCCAAACAAAGTCTGAAATGACGCTCCTGATCATAAGAAGTACTGGGTAGTAGTAGGTTACCATGAACACAAAGGGCCTTATGCAGAGTCGTTCTGACGTGTGATTTGTGCCATACTAAAGAATTCGACCAATATATGTTTCCTGCAGTAGTCAGACCTTTACTATGACGCTAATGATACGTCAAAACGATTCTGCGTAAGGCCCTAGAGCAGCATTTCCCAACCTTTTTCAATTCGCGGCACACTACGGGTGTAATTTTAATTCTCGCGGCACACTCATTTGTAAATATAAAATACCGTGCTTTTTTCCTGTGATTACTGATCTCCTTCTCACAAAGAAGAAAGCTCGAGGACTGGTTTACCCGTGGTTCGGTGTTTCTCCCTGACTTATTGTATGCACAGTATATATTCTGCAGTTATTTGGAACTGAATTAAGTGCTTTCTTTAATCGCTTATGGAAACATTACAATAGATTAGAGAAATACGGGCTGACCAGATGTCCCAGTGGCCAAAGTGGCACCAGCCTCACAGTTTTTGCAGTCCGTTATCTGTACTTTCTCACGCCAAAGTTATCGCCGTGTCTAGTGCATTATAGGCAGTTGACTAAAATTAACATAAATTGTTTTCCGTATCCTGTTTGTATGTGCATACAGGTGAGTTAACTGAGTGATTTTTGAAATGAACTGCCAACACTTTTAGTTGATCATTGCAACCCGTACCTTGAGTTTTGATGCTCGGAGAGTTTGACTCCAGGTCTGGAAGCCGTAACCACGCATATCGCGTCGAGCTTCAAATGTAACTTTTTGTTAAGGGGCACAAGCTATTAGCCGGTGAAGGACGTTTTATTACGGCTAGCCCCAACTAGTGAAGTCCCAGGTCCGCAGACCTTGTGCGTTTAAAATGTTATACACGCGCCCTCCAACATCAGCATTCCACTGTGGAGACCTTCTTTTTTAATTTGCTGAAGACGCATCTTTACGCTTCAGGTTACTCAGCGTAACAACTGGATTCATCGTGGGACGATCCAGACAACTTTTCCCCAGTGCTAATCCCCCCAAGTGTGTCAATGATGTGAGAGAAGCATTTGTAGTGATATCTGAATTATAATCATATATATATAAAGGGCTATATTGCCTGAAAAGGGCAAAGTGTGATTTCAGCGACGAAAATTATTATATATATCTAGTGTTCAGGGTTGTGTCCATTCCTCTTCGCTATTTTTTTTTTTTTTTATAAAATAGTGTTCTAATAAATAAGTATAGTGTTATTTAATCCAGTGTGTTTTCGTTGTTTGCATGAGTGATGTTTGTGTGCGTTATGGTCTGGATGACCGTCTGATCGTCCGTGAGGTTTTCGAGACGAGACACCCGAACCTCTCGGCGCTTAATGCTCATCTCATTATTGAGACCGACGAGCGATTTGGAAACAGTTTGTAACCTTTCTTGGAGAGGTCCTTCATCGTCCTGTCCAGGTAAGTTAAAGTATCAGGAAGATACTTATTGGTAGTACCACGAGCCACGGACAGCGACCAGATTACACGGAGTGGCAGTGGCGTAGGGAAGGGGGAGGGCCGGAGGGGCCGGGCCCCCCCCAAAGAGGTCCGAGAATGTACTTTGGTACTTTAATGTTTGTAATTTTTTATATTTTTTATGTTTATGTATTTTTTTGTTTGTAATTTTTCTATATGTACCTATAACAGCACTTGGCCCCCCCCCAAACACACATCCTGGCTACGCTACTGCGGAGTGGTTACAAATAAATGAAACCACGAACAGCGACACGAACTCCTGCCGGTTACAAATAAATGTTCGCCCGAACAGTGACCCGAACTCAGGGCGATTACACCCTAATATTACATAACCTACTCTACATAATTTACCTACTCTACATAATTTACCTACCTTACTAACCATATTCTACTAACCTAGTCTAAAGTCTAAAGCCATTTTCTTTTCTAATTTGACGACCTATTCTCAATCTACACGCAAAGATACTATAGGACAGTAGACACAGGGGATCCGGAACTTTCAGTATCTAAACATAAAGATGCATTTAAGATCTTTTTGTAGGGTATGTGCTAAGCTCTTAGGAAGTAGTTAGTATTTTTTGTATCTAAATGCTGAATATGTCGTTTTTGCTGCCAACCCAGATTTGCTTCTGAGTAAGGAAACTTGATCATTAAACTCGGCACTATACGCGGTTCTATGAAGGATGATTCGAGATAGGAAAATTGAAAGCTGAAGGACGAAGTAGGAAAATTTTGCTATAACCGTGCCCTAACATACCTATAATGTAATTTGTTCCCATCCATATACATGGGGTAATCAAAAAGTACGGTGAATGTAGAATCGATATTGTATGTTTCAACTAGTAATCCCGGTAGTTTAAACGTTTGGTATAGTTAGTGTCGAGTTTGAACAAGTTGTGACGTTAGTTGGCTTCCAGAGGCAGAAAGGTGAGGACGTGTTAAGACTGTCTGTCAAGTGCCAACATTAAATTTTGTTCCTAGCTGCAAAGAAGTGCCAAAGAAGCTCACGAAATGTCAAAATCCGTGTATGGCCATGAAGTGGTGGCATTGAACACCGTTTACAAATAGTATAAGCGACTCAAAAGCGGCAAGGAGTCGGTTGAAAACGAGCAACGATCGAGACGTCCTTCGACGTTAAAAAGAGATAAAACATGCAAAAAGTGGCACAAATGATTTGTTGAAACAGGCGAATAACTATTCAAGAGCTTTCCGAAGAATTAAATATCTCGTATGTGTTGGTGAAAAGCATTTAACCGCCAATTAAATGGACAAATGGCTTCCCTCTTCACCACGAAAACGCATCGTACCACACTTTGCTTTTGATCTGGGAGAGTTTAGACGAAAAAATATTCCTGTTTGTCCATATTCGCTGTGCTCTTCAGATAGCACCATGCGACTTCTGGCTCTTCTCAAAAATTAAAACGGTGCGTAACGGAAAACGTTTTGACACCATTCCTGACATTGAAAGGGCCACGACAGAGTAGTTGAATTCCATTCCAAAAGAAGTCTTCCAGAAATGCTTCAAGTTATGGATTCTAAGTTGGGATAAGTGTATTACTAGGACAGGACAGTGCTTTGAAGAAACTTAAATCCAATTCTCCCATAAGCTTATTACATACCGTTTTGTTACTTTTCACTCTTTCCAGTGTTGGGTAAGTTACTTGTAAAAATGTAACGTGTTACAAGTTACTTTACTTTCTCTTAAAATGTAACGCGTTACTTGCCCCATAAAAGTAACTGTTACTTTACTTCGAAAGTAACGCGTTACTTTTAGGTCCGAAACTTTAAATATGTGAAAAAAGTATTACTTCAATTTTCCGTACTACTATTACTACCGCTATTATTATTATTATTATTATTGTTACATTTCTGAATCGCTTTATGTAAATGCAAGGACAAACTTTTTACTTGTTATATGAACATTTTCATATCATGTAACATTGTTAAAATGCCATACTGCATTACTCGTAGGGATGGGCACGAGCGAGTTTTCTTTGAAACTCGATTCGACTAGAAACATACAACTTTGAGCTTGACCCAAGAACTCGGCTCGAAACATTTCCTCCAACTCAACTCGAATTGGGGTCGAGTTTCGAGTCGAGTCGAGCCAAATCCGGTGTGTAGTTTCGAGTTCTCTCTTTAAGTATATTACATAGACAATATAATTATTATCAATGATACTACTACTAATACAACTTATTATTATTATTATTAATTATAACAACACTCTATATCAACATGAAAGATAGGCGGTTTGTATTTGACTACTAAAAAACTCGTTAATTGCCGACCTCAGTAGTCGTGAAGTCTAGGAGTCAATCACGAGATTCTGAATTTGGATTGAGGGTCTATGTTGAGTATTCGAGCTCGAGCCAAACACTGTTAAAAGTTATAGGACACTCTTCAAAACTGGTCGGCCCGGGTTTAGAATTGTCAAAGACTCAAGCAGCTCGGCTCACAGCTCATTCACTATCGACCCGAACCGAGAAGTGAGCCGAGCCAACAGCTCACCCAACCGACTCGGCTAGAGCCCTCGGCTCAGTTGAGCCGAACCGAGCAGATGGCTCATCCCAACCAAGCCAGCTCGAATCGATGGTTCACTCCAAGCGAGCCGGCTCGAGCCATCTTCTCAGTTGAGCCAAGCGGAGCTGAGCTTGTTATAAAAAATCTCTTGTGGTCTCGCTTTCGATGAAACCAGATGCGAGCAGTGTCCCCTCTCGTGAGCAACACTAAAAGTATTCCACATTGCTGCTTAGCTTACATTTCTTATGGCTTTCGCTTTTCAGTGTAATCAGGCCATGATTTCAAGACGAGTTAAACGAACAAACCATTTATCAAACTCGACTGGACTCAAAACTCGAATGCGAAAAACTGAATCAGCTCGGAACTCGACTCGAGAATATTACCTTTGACTTGACTCGAAACTCGACTTGAATTCGAGTCGAATCGAGTTTTATCTTGACTCGTGCTCATCCTTATGCGTTAGAAAAAATGGTTGCTTATTATTATTCTGCTAAACTAATTATATAATAATAACAATGTTGTTATGTAAAATTAAAAATACAGAATATAGTGAAACATTACACTACAGCTAATAAAATGAGAACACATGAACTGGGGTGAATCAAAACTTGCCAGTGACTCTAAAATCAATACATGCTTTTTAAAGCTTGTTGTTCGAAACTCTATAATCAATGGGACTCTCTGACTGATGAGCAGACCAACTTTAGTACTAGAAAATAGTTTGTTGATGGTATGTAATATTGGAGTTCTTTCAGATCAGTTTGCCTACCTAGGTAGGCAAACTGATCTTAAAAACTCCAATATTACATACCATCAACAAACTATTTTCTAGTACTAAAGTAGGTCTGCTCATCAGACAGATTCATATTAACCCTTTACTGTATATCGTTAATTATGGCACCCTAGCTGTTGCTAACTTTTTCCCGCCGTGCACTACTTTACTTTTAAATTCTGTCCACCATCATTTTCAGCTTTTTTTTTAAGTATTCTTTCAAATGTTCGAACGGTAAAATATTTTCGTTCTCCATCTTTATAAAAACAACACCAATCAAAGTAAAATAGACTACCGGTATCATTGCACTCCAAGTTCACTCACTGAATGTATAGATTTGGAGTTGTCAAAATCTACGACAAAATCTTCCAGGTGCTTGCAATCAGTACACGTGATTTCCCTGAAGCTGTCTTCATCTTCCAAAAACAGCAAGTGGCACTACGAACTCATCTGTTTCTCTGTGTGTCGGTGACTGTTGGTCACTGACATACGTAGTTCATTCTGGATTGTTTCATTCTGAGAAATTCACTTACAGGAAAGAAATTCACTTACATTTGTTTCCGAAAAAAAAAATATATACATATATTGTAGTTACTCATCCGAAATGTAACGCGAAAAAAGTAACGCAAACTAGGTACGTTACTTAAAAATTTGTAACGCGTTACCGTTACAGTTACTTTGGAAAAAATGTAACGCGTTACTAGGAAACGTTACTTAAAAAGTAACGCGTTACTTGCGTTACGTACTTCCCAAGACTGACTCTTTCGTATTCCCATGTGAGAGTTAGATGTTCTGTATTTGTGACTGGAGATGAAGCATGGATTCCCACAATTTATCCTTGGAGCTCAATGGCAGAACAGTACCCTGATGAAAGGGGTAGTAAAAGAAGATGTGAATAAGAAAAAGCACGCACAGGAATTCAGGAAATGGTTGTACATATTTGTTTACCCTGTATGTTTTGGTAAAAACCTTACCTGTATCGGCTCCTTTCATCAGTGGGGAACTTTAGTAATTCCGAAAACTTCTCAAGGTTAAAGCTAATCATCTCAACTGTTGGCACCTGACGACTTGTCGAAAGGTAGCGGAGGTTATGAGATATGTATCTCTTAACATTTTCTCAAAACATGGGAAACACTTGTAACTCATTAACAAGAGGTAGTTAACTACAAAATTAGAATGTGTATATGTGCCAAAAAGAATAAAAGAAATACATCTAGAATGAACCATAATGAATAAATTTGTTATTAATAACTGACTCGCTATTTTTCGAAAGGTATCTACAGAAAATACTTGTCACTGTCGAAAAAAGTCATATAAACTGTTCAATTTATAATTTTGCTTTTCTTGTTTTCAATCTTAATAACTCAGTGTGCTACAATAGCAATTTCAATAAACTGCGTGCATATGTTTCCACCGTATTTTATGGTTATTTGTGTTATTGTGTTTTCAATTCGAATAAGTCAGTGTACCAGACTAATTTTCAGGAAGAGAAAGGTAGTACATATATAAAACATGGTGTAGTAATTGTTTGTAGTATTGTATATTGTTATGATTACTCTATATACATTTTTTTAAAAGTAACTGTCGTGCCATTGCTTATTAAAATTTTACAATTAAGTAATACTAGAAATCCTATTCTAAAAATACGCCAATCACACTTATTTTCTGTAAGTTGGCCACTTTTCAATGGAACTAGTGATGAGCAAATGCAAGACCAAGACCAAGACCCGGGTGGTCTTGGTCTTGGTCGTTCTGCAAGAGTCTTGCAGGTCTTGCTTTTAAGAATTCTTATGCTTTTCAAAGGTAAATTTTACTCTGGATAAATTCTACAATGCGCCAATAGTAACGGAAATAAAATGTATGTTTATACATGTAATATAGTTTACCTTCGTGTAATTATGATGATAGTATACAACAGAGGCGATAACCTTTATTTTTTTAATGGGTCCCCACGCTTCACTACTTATAAGGTAAATCACAGCGTTTCGTAACCTTTTTATATTTTTTAACAGATTCAATACTCCACTCGTTTCCAAATTGGGGAGGCTACTCCTGAGACACAAGAAAGAAAATCAAGACGGCACAGATTACTGAAATACCATGAATTGCTGAAATACCATGACAGAATAGTTATGATGATGATATGTTAACAATCAGTGGCGTATTTAGGGGGGTGGCTTCCGGGCTTAAGCCCCCCCCCCGAAATCTTACTTAGTATAGTAAATTAAATGAAATATCTTGCAGAATTTTCACATTTCCAGGCCAAGCCCCCCCCCCCCCGAAAATTAGCAAAGCCCCTCCCGAAACAAAATCGTAAATACGCCACTGTTAACAATATTGGCCAAAAAAGAGAGAGAAAAATTAAAATAATAACGATTATAATCAAACCTCTTAATATTTTAGAATAATTTGAGTGAAAACTGAAAACGACTGAACTATCCATGTCTTTTGTGTAAACTCAATTTATATAAATACTTTTGACCTATATTAGAAATACAAAATAACTGCATAAAACTCCAAGATATTTGAAAGAACTGTACAAAATCACTTTCACTTGTGAATATAGATTATTTATTGTTGTATAATGTTATATCGCTCAATCCTCGTGTGCTATATACCTAAGGAGGCTTAAAGTTATACTGATAAACAATGGAGATGGTGATGATGAGAAATGAATGAAATGGTGGAATGAAGAAAGTACGAGAAAACGGGAAAATCCCGAGAAAACTTCGCACACGGTCTCTATCCACCAAAAGGCTCATATGGTGCAAACTGAGATCGAACCAGGAACCCCAACACCAGAGGTGAACGCCCTAAACCTGAGCCGGTACTTGTGCAAGACTTGCGCAAGAGTCTTGGTCTTGGTCTTGCATGCAAGACTTTTACAAAAACTGCAACACCAAGACTCTTGCGCTCATCATTAAATGGAACCGATGGTGGCCAACATAGACAGGTTTCACTGTCCTTTATTTTTAATAAAATTATTCACCGTATTTTTTGATCACACCTCATAGACGTGTTAAAAATGTAACAAAAACTGTTACGATCAAAAATCCGGATTTTATTCGAAACTCAGATTCCTCCGAAATCCAGAAAGTAAAAAATCCGGTTTCGGAAAATGAAATCTCCTAATTCCGGATTTTTGGCTAATTTTTAGTACAAATCAAAGACGTTTTTCATAAATAGCACTAGGTAAATGATGGAATGCCCTCCGGGGCTTCTTTCAGCCACGTGGGGAATCAAAATTTCACTATGTGGCAACATCGCATATTGACTTGGAACCATTAGCATTGCTCTAAAAATCCATCAAACAGTTACATCGATTGTTAAGGTAATAAGTGATACTAGTGTCAACGTCTATTGGGATCCCATGAACTGGTTCCAAAACAACTGCAACCTGCACTGCACCAGAAGGTCCTCCTGTGTGTTTGGTGGACTGCTCGCGGCATCGTGCATCGGGAACTGCTACCAGCTGGTCAAAGCATCAATGCAACTATGTGCTGTCAGCAGTTGAGCCGTGTCCAAGAAAAACTCAAACCTCTAAAGTCCTGTTACAGGATAACGCTAAGCCCAACGTGGGTAGGATGAACCGGGACATCATTCTTCGCCTTGGATGGGAAATACTATTACATCCGCCATACTCCCCGGACATTACACCGTACGATTATCACCTGTTCCATTACTTGGACAATCACCTTAGAGAACGCCACTTCAAGGTGGTGGGTGAAAAAGCAACAAGAGCTTTGTTGATTACCTTTATATTTATATAAACAACTAGTTTAGAATAGTACGCGAGGATTCAAATTCATGTAAGGGAATGGAGAGAAGGGGAACAGTCAGAGTTAAAAATAAAACAAGTAGGATGACAGTTCGGATACTGGACATCGTTGTCGTTATTCCCCCCCCCCTCCTTTATTGCGAAGTTGCTATGGGTTCTCCAACAAAATGGGAGCAACCTATATTCGTTTAATTTCTTGATATTTAGGAAATTGATTGTTTATCACTTGTCGTTTTTCCCACATTATCACTTTGTGCTACACCACAATTAATATAGCTTTTATTCGTTTTAAAGAAAACATAACAATTGCTTATCGACAATGTGACTCAGGCTCACTGCGTAGCGCAAGAGAAAAAATACACTTGTCGCCGCTACCACGCAAAGGCTCGTCCAATTCAGGTTACTGATCGTGACCGCAAAGCATTTTGGAGAAAAAGAAACTAGGAGTAACTTAGAAAATCCCTGTGATATACTTATCACCCAAAGCTGCCAATCACACCATAATTATTCGTAGTACGTATACCACAATTTCAAGTCTTGTACCTTGTACCATGCTATTTTCACTGGTAGGCATATGAACATGAACCATAATCCAGGATATGCAACTCTTTTTTTTTTATTATTATTATTTCGCTTAAATATAGGAAAATATTACGCTTTTTTCTTTTCTAGTTTCTTTCCCACCTAGAACATTGAGCTATAAATATTATATTGGTTTCACTTTGCTCGTGTTCTTTATCTCGTTTTCGGAGTATGGTCTATGGTACCATAAACATATATTATCCATGAATGGTTTTTATTCTCCTGTTTTCCGAAAGGACAACTTCACTGCACTTTAGAAACAAGTGACTGGAGCGGTTTTCTTTTCGGGGAGCCGAACCGTTATTGCCAGGTGAAAACTTGTCTCTGAATACTTGCCGCAATAGAAATCGTAAAGGGGAAGAAAGATAAAAGGGAAACATTGTACTGATTGTATTACAATTTTTGTTGGCTCAGATCTGATCAGTGGTAACCGAGAAATACAACAGCACAATACATACACTTGGAGTGAAACTATAACCTTCCGTATACGTCAGAAGATAACATTTTTGCAATTACCGTATACATGTACAATAAAATTAGATAAATTATAGAGGTAACATTATTATATCTCTGAAGACTGTCCAAGGATATACAAAGGGTATTAGGAAAGTTTTGCAATAATTACTGTTTTATTTATTTAAAAAAAAATAATTTCCACCACATTCAATACACCTCTCCATTCTCCAAAACAATCGTTAAATCAAATCTGTGAAGTTTCAGTAGGAAGTAAGGAGCATTCGTTGTCCCAAGGCCTTAGAAGATACCGCACTCATCACTGGAAAACCGCCATCTCTTTCAACTTCATTTTTACATACGAAACAGCGTGAAGTCACAGGGGGCAAGGTGTGGATTGTAAGGAGGGTGCTCAAGAAGTTTCAGTCCTGTAGTGGTCAAATATTCGCTGCAGGCTTTCGCGCGGTGAGTTGGAGCATTGTCATAGTGGAGGAACCAGGGTCCATTCTTGAATTTGGACATAGGTTTTTCATAGATTCGATTACTTTAGGCAGGCACTTCTCACTGTACCACTTACCTGTGACGGTCTTTTCCATGTCCAAAACGACGCGCTCCACAATTCCACTCGATCTGAAAAATACAGCTATCAGTTTCTTCTTTACTGACTGAGATTTTCTGATAGCTACAGGTGTATTCTCATCATCACAGACCCAAACTTTCACACATCATAAATAGTACAACCAAGTCTCGTTTCCTGTCAAGACGTTGTTCATATATCGAGATTGTCCCGTATCAAACATTTATAGCATTTCCCGGTACCATGTCACACGTCGTGTTATCTGCTCTCGTCAGTCAGTCTATGCGGCACCTAGAGACAACAAAGGTTCTTAACGTGCAAGCGATCATGAAGAATTGAACGAATTTCTGGTGCATTTAGGCCTAACGTATCCTTAATTTGTTGATAGGTTACTTGCCTGTCTTCGTCAAGCATTTTCCTAACAGCAGTAATGTTTTCTTTCCTCCATAACTGACGTTCGTGGCCTTCCCGCCCTTTCGGCGTCCTCCAGAGTGAAATTTCCTCTTTGGAGTTCTCTGTACCACCCGAATACAGTCGTACGATGTGGACAGATATCATGCAGGGCAAGAGTCATCTCTTCCAAGTACTGGTCTATGTTTAAACCACGAGCGAGGTTATACCGCAAAACTGCTTATATCTCATTTCGTTACACAGATGCCATAACAAGTTAATGAATAATTTAGCCTATCGACTTGGCGCGGTGGTTACTGTGCAAGTATGAACATGTCTCAGTATGTACCACTGCCGTGTCGTGACAAAACGCTGTAACTTTGGCGGAGAAGTTTTGCGAAAATGAACCGTTTTCATCCGAAAATGTGATCTGTATCGTGTAGAACCAGTGTAACTAGGCAATAATGGTCAACCAATCAATTTTCACTAAATTTAATCACACAACATGCATTTACGTAACGTTACATGTAACCACGTGTTTCCAAAGTCAAGATACACTGGTTCTACACGATACATATCACATTTTCGGATGAAAACTTTACGGTTCATTTTCGCAAAACTTCTCCGCCAAAGTTACAGTGTTTTGTCATGACACGGCAGACCAAGAAGCAGACTCCCGCGATACATGGTTGCGTCGTATTGCAAAACTTTCCTAGTACCCTTTGTAAATGAAGCTTCTCTCTTTATCAAGCACAGTATTGCAGCCTTTCTATTTGATCAGAGTGAAAATAAAATCCTTCAGTCTCACGATTATGCCCTTTAGGTTGAGAGAGACGATGATTAAAGCAAGTGAACGATGACGGCAGAATTGGTGGAATGAGAAAGTGGAAGAAAACAAGAGTACTCCGAGAAAACCCACGGACACGATGTTGTCCACCACAAACTTACTTGGCCAAGGATATCATGTACCAAAGGTAAAAGCTCTACCACTGGGTCACTGTGCTGCCTTTTTGAAAATGAATTGTATACAGAATAACTTACGACGTGTGTACTATGATGTATGTGCAGAGAGAGGATATTATGCAGGGATTTTTTTTTACTACTAAATATCGATGTTGTTTCTTTTATATAATCCGACGTTCTTATATAATTCCGATACTTTTGGTGGGCTATAGTTCAGAACCGATGCATTTCCGGACGATTCCTTATCTCAGATTGCTTTATTCTCCTATTGTCCACCATCCCTCCAAGTTTTACCGTTTTTTAATTTAATAAGTGGTGAGTTATAGATATTTTTTCGGAGAATATTGGTGAAATAACTTATTCTAGCTTCATTTGTTCGTATTTTATGAGCCCCTTCATTTTGCGGTGATTTCTTATTGTGGCTATTGCTTCAATATGGAAGTTTATCTTATCAAAGAGACTTGGCATGAAAATTTTCCGAATTTCCTGTATTTTTGAATTTATTTCGTTCACACCACCTGACCAGTACCAAATCCAGGAAATAGAGTATTTAAGCAGAAGTAACATTTTAAGTACAACTGTATTCTGTGGTCCTAAACACACTGTGTATTATCCCATCTGTGATATATAATCTGCAAAACATCGAGGTGGGGCTAGGGTGGCTCAGTGGCAGAGCGTTCTCCTCTGCTATGTGGGGTCCGTGTTTCGATCTCAGTTCGCCAAGTGAATTTTGTGGTTGACAGTGTGTGTGTGTGAGAGAGTTTTCTCGGAGTTCTCCCGTTTCCTCGCACTTCCTTCTTTCCACCACTATCATCCATCTCATCGTCAGTCGCTCTGATCTCGATACATAACGTAGGACGTTAAGTTCACAAAAAACTTCGAAGTCAGTAAACTTCGAAGTTTATTATTATTATAAATTATTATAACAATATTATTATATTGTTATAATAATATAACAATATTATTAATTAATATAACAATTAAATTATTATAACAATATTTCCAAAATTGTGCGTCATGCAGGCGAATCTATGATTTTATATTTATATACGATATAACTAATATTCTTTACGGAAATTATTTGTGAATTTGAAATGGTGTTTCAACTGTTAAACTCACCTAACTGCATTAACTGGAGGCGCCGTGACGTAGTTCAGGCGTCTACTCATCACTGTGTAGCCTGGGCTTGATCTGCGTTCGAGTTAACGATTTTCATTATTTCTCGTTTTAATGCGACTCGAGTGTTCAACTAGCCTCTACAAAATGGGTATCTGGGCAAACCTATGGGGTAAAAGCGGCCAAAGTTCATCAACTTTTTGTACTCGCCGAAATCGAGTATGGTATGCTTACCTCCACATCATCCATGGGGCTCACTGGTCTATAAAGCATGGAAGTATAACTGTTTCCTAACGGTTTTAACCCCACTAACTTCACGCCACGAATTTTACGTAGGATAAAGTTCTTACTTTATAAGTGTCAAAGAAAAGTCTGGCTTCTCGGATAAATCTCGTGCACTGGTTACCTTGGATTCAGATTTCCCAATTTTCTTCGATCTTTTCGGTCTATTGTCAAAATAGTGCATTGCATCAACGCAGAACCAGGTCTTTGTGACATTTCCTTAAATGACTCCAAGTGAATTATATCACCCAAGCCCCATCCTATTCTTTTATAAAATAGATTTTAAAAATCGTGGATGTCAATTTACATGAGTTGTGTTGATTGTCTATAAATATTTCATTTATGTCTTGACTGTTTTAACCAGAAACGCAAATGAATTGGAACCGTACCAGATATTCAGCATCAGAGGTAAGTGCTCTACCAGTGACCGATCATATCCCCAGCTTTTTCATATTTCATGAATTGATTGTATGGCATATAATGAGTTCCTTGTGTGAAATTCGATTTGGTTCTTACAAATCTTTATCAAGTTCCATGGTCTGCTTTGATATACCAACAAATCAGACAACTTAATCTAATATGTGCTTTCGGTATGCCCAAACACAATGGCTCTTTTTAACCATTCTATCACATCCTTGCTTTGACCCAACTTGAGCTGTTTCCATACAACTGGCTGACATTCTCCAATTAACTGCAACAGTCATACGGAGATTGGTCATTTAGTTACGTGTTAGCAGTGAAACATCATCTATAACGATAAAACAGTCCGATGTTAGTTCTAGAAGGGGAAGTACACACTTCTTCGAATACATATCTGTATCCCTGTAAATTATGCACATGCAACGAAGAAAACATCAATTTTGTATGAAACTGTAATTACCAGATTATCAATACGTTACGAGTACATTTCTAAGAAGTTATATGAGAAAAATGTGAAAAGAGATCAGAATTTGTCCCTTAGTCAAAGTATTCAATACAGAAAGAGTACAACATATGCTCCTGATTTTCAGATTCTAATATGTGGAGAAAGACATAGAAATATTAGACTATGAAGAGTTCCGAAAATGACATTAAGTATTAGCTGACCTCAATGGCTGGCAAGATAACCTCAATAATGAGCAAGTAGCATTTGTATATGCAATCTTAATCCTCAATTCAATCCCATTACTCTTCGATTCTTCCTTTACATACATACATACATCCCTGAAGGGCCTCCTCGAGAAAATTCCTGGTTACACCATTGCCTGGATATCAGCACACACACACATAGGAATGCGCATACACCATTCACTCGGCTAGGGAGATTGCTACATTACTATAGATCAAAATATGAAAGAGTGAACTTTCAGAACATGAAAGGTAGAAACATAAATTTGATTTAAACTATTCGCTAAGCAAAACAATACGTTTGTTGTAAAAATTATTAACGTGTAATAGTTTCGCCAACTACCCACTTGGTTTCATCAGACACTCTCAACAAAT
Source organism: Thermobia domestica (assembly GCF_964235325.1). Classification (NCBI taxonomy): domain Eukaryota; kingdom Metazoa; phylum Arthropoda; class Insecta; order Zygentoma; family Lepismatidae; genus Thermobia; species Thermobia domestica. Next base: position 49,905,916 of record NC_137455.1, on the reverse strand, counting down.
TGTTTTGCTCAGCGAGTACTTTAAATCAAATTTAAGTCTATTTATTAAAAGCAAACCTTTACAATGGAAAATATTACAGGTAGAAATAGAACCATTATTTTGTATAATTTGGAAATGATTTCCCAAAGTACGTTCTCGGAAGGATAATATGGAGAATCATCCGGTTTGAACATCTTCCGCCCTGAAATTCTAAAATTTAAAATAAATAAATCGGGAATTTAACTACTTTAAAGTCTCTTCTTAACTATTTTTTTCTTTTCTTTATAACAAATCCTGAACTTTTTTTCTTACACGGCCTTGTGACATTGACCAGGCGATACTATTACATTGTACGTACTCAGCACATAAAACAAATAATGAAAAGAGTAAGGAAATATGGGTAATAGTTAAAAAAAATACACCAGTCAACTTTAATTGTGTATTGCCAATTGATCAACAAATTAAAGAAAAAAAATCACTTATTTCATTTTGATCACTTACTTTGGTGCGAGGCTACTTCACTACAAATCGGGAGTTTTTATATGGAATATTTGTTTGCCTCTTTTTTATCTATTACGGTACTATAATAAATATTAATTTATAACTTATGTATATATAATAATATATATATATATATTAAGCTAAAATTTAATTGCACATGAGAGAATCACTTGATGAACGTTTGCAAATTTACTTGCAAACACTTACGATCATCACATCCACGTTGCTACATAGTTTTTAACTTTTTTTATTTGTTAAATGACTAGATGCACACATGAGTCCAATGAGTCTTTCCGAATCCACACATACAGCACATCCATTACAAATACTACCACCCAGCAGTGGAATGATTATGAAAAAATAGAGATCAGTGCGTGTATAAAACGGCTGACATTTAAGAAACTAAATGTTCCTAAAGCCTTCACGACATATACATATATATATCACGTCTCCATATACAGACTCATAACAGCAATATTTAATAAATATATCTTAATAAAACAAATCGGCAAGATTATAACAGTGTTTTTTTTCTTTTAAAACATTTACACATAATCACTACCTTTCTTTTAAAATATTATCATAATTACTTCAATACATCTTTAGGGGGGAGAGCAATTACTGGCACTTGGAATTGTACAGAGGTCACTAGCTTTTGTAGAAAAAAGGGCAACTAAATAAAGGTGATCCAAAACAAAAAAGATTCTTAAATTAAAAAAAAGAGACTGTACAAACAGTTCCTTTAAAAAAATGCTTTGTTCTCAATGTAGTACAAAGCGTGGTATATCCTCAACGAGACCACTAGTTGACGTAGATGGCCCTTGCAACGATAAAGCTGCCAACGACTTCGCCACTTCTTCTTGCTGTAAACTGCTGCCAAGTAATGAACTTCTCGACACTACCTCAGCGTAATCTTCTAAATCTTGGCTGTACCTAGAAGAAAAATAGCTATAATACAACCACATTATCTGAACTTTAATTATTGAAATCGACTTTGGTAAAATAGAAAAGTAAATTAATATATATATATATATATATTATTGATGAAAGGAAACTGACAAAGAACTGAAGCTAATCATAAGAAAGAAATATCAGTTGAAGATATATAGATCATCGTGAATGCTCCTGGCTGTTCCGAAAGCAATACAAATGACATATAACATAATCGAATAATTACAGTGTCATTCATCGAACCTGGAATTTCAAACTATGAGTGATGAAATTATTTATAACGTAATGTCCGAATCCCAGCAGATAGGTGAACATTGTGACGACGTAGCTTCAACTGAAATTGAAAAGCAATTATTGTAAATGAGGCATTGGTTTATTTTGATATTGTCTTGAAGTAGATGGATTGGTGGCCTGAATGCGACCACGTACATCTTTCCGTCAAGTATTTTTGGAACTTGGCAGTACGTAAATGAGTACAGCAGAACAACTAAATTTGTTGGACATGTTTTACTAATCTTTAAAAGTGCGTTTCGTATGCACTACTGTACTGTACTTTTTCCAGTTGTTTGTTTGGGAGTTACATTTATTTCGTTTCATAACATAATCTCTTTTTGATGATTGCTCTTATTATTCAGATTTCTGCATATTTGGACTGAGTCCAGTACTCATTACTCCGGATATATGGAGTTCCACTGTACTTGATTTAATAGGATGCATATTTGCTCCTAGATGTTTCCGGGGTAAGGAATTCCTTATAAACATAATAAATAGTCTTCAAAAGCATAAATAGGACAACTCTTCTACCTAAAAGATACCAACGGGAGAAATGCACCGTTTGAAGGGATTTTTATTACTGAGCTTTAACTTGTGTGAGATCAGACAAGAATCGTTCTGTTATGAAAGAAGGACAATAACACATTTTTGTCTTATCTAAAATTATCCCACATTACTAACAAATTATGATCATAGATACATGTTCCACATTTTCTGATGGCAATATCGCATTTTAAAAAATGCTGATGATGTATATACATATATAATCAGATATACCTTCTAATTATACAGGGTGTTTCGAACAACGCTAACAACGTCTGGGAGGTGATTCCTGACACCAAGATAAGACAATAGTATAGACCAAGCTGCAAGTACAAATGCTACCTTTCAGAGTTATAGGTTGCCGAAAACATTAAAAGATGAACTTTAAAAGTCCATAGCTTCAAAACTATGGGACCCACCGTACTCGGATCAAGATTTCACTTAAGAACTAGTATATGTCCTATCCAAATATCTAAGTTTTAGAATCCTGTGGTACTTCCGCAACAATGTTTATAGAGGTAGTTAGTGAGTACTTCAATGCCCGTAGCCAAACTCCTTCTATAAAAATTGCTGTGCTCAACGTTGTCGGTATTGTTTTGAAACACTGTATATAAACTACGCTTGCCCTGAAAGGATATGATATTGAGTGCTTATTATAATTGAATGAAATCCTGCGTATTGCCACTTCATTCAATTATAATAATCCAACTGTGTTATAACTTTCATAATGCATGTGGAACGAAGATATACTTTTTTTAATGTATCAATTCTTGAATGATCATACTTGAACACTTTTTATACCAGAAACATATATCACATTATTTTTACCTACGCTCACCAGATTTCATTAAAAGGTTACAAAGGTAGTCACGGATTAAGTTTTAGAATCTTTCGAGTCAATAGTCATACACCTTCATTGAGAACGTAAGATGATTTTCTAAACTGATGAAGGAATAAGCCATACTGTAGTATTGATGAATGAATTTGCTATACTGACACACACACACACACAAAAAAAAGAAGAAGAAGAAGAAAAAACTTTTCCCAGCTTTTTTTCTTCTAGAATAATGCCGCTCTGGAGTGTTATTAGCGAAATATTTCGAAAATATAAAGAAATTTGTTTGGATGTTTCAGAGAAAAACATTCAAACAAAACTCAGCTCACCACACTTTCTATATTTTTATAAAACAAAACCAATATGTCATACTGTAAATTTATTATTAAAATTTGTGTTTAAAAAGTAAGACGAAAATAGTAAGGAACAATTAATTAAAAAAATAGATTTTCATCTGCCAGAGAATTACACTTATTTTTGAGGTAGTGGGAAAATCAGAAAAATCAGCCGGTTTTTCATAAAAATCTTAGGCTTACAGTTTTGTCTTGATACATTGAACAGTGTGGTCTCTGGTCTAGACGAACCACATCAAAACATTATTTTTCAATGTGTTCGAGGCTGTCATAACACATACAAATACTCCTGAAATTTCTATTTTTTCGATTACATTAATATTTTCATCACTTGAAAGAAAAAACTTCTTATTAAAAAAATACTAAGGTATTTGAATGACTCATACAGTTCAAAAGTATTTGAGTGACAGTTAATTATCAACTGTCAAGTATACTTTTACCTTAGTCCTTCTAACCCTGGGATTAAATTCAATCAGACTATGCGAAATATTGTAATGTTTTCCAAATTTAAGATGTATGCGACCAGATAGACTCGTTTTATATCATTCAACAGAATTAGATTACAGCACAATACTACCAAAGGCATTCGAACGCAACCCAGAAGTAAGAAAACTATGCTTCCCTAAGTACCTTGTGGTTTCAACGTCGAATTAATTATCAGTCTATATACAACGTGTCTACTATGAGACTCCATGATTATAAAAGTATTTATTTTTCAAGTCATCTTGTTAGAATTCTCATTATCAGTAGGAAAAAAAATAAAATGGTTTACACGGTAATGCTGTAGTTCGTGCTAGAACCACAGAGGTGCTTCAATAGTAAATTGTTTCTAAAATGGGGATCCTAAACGAGCGTGCCCAACTTGTGTGAATGTAGGCAGATACATTATTCAAAAGTAACGAAACATTTATCGTGTGTACAGTGAGGACTCTCCGACATTCCAGACTACAAGTTCGTGTAATCAGTTTCTGGCAACCGGTAGCGTTTGGAAAGGATACGCTCGTAGAAATCAAGGCATTCAGGAAGAGATCGTACAAAATGTGTGGATATCGTTCGAACGAAGTCCAAAGAAGTTAAGTATTTGGTCTAGGAATTAATTCGTGCGGTTGGTACGCACACATTGAAGCTGTAGTACAAACACAAAATACATAAATACCTTAAGAAAAATATTGTCCATCGCTAGCCACCACTTTCGCCCATCTGTCAGGCAATGTACGGATTCCGTGGCGAAAGAAGTCCTCATCCTTGGAAGCGATCCAGTCAGAGACCCATGTTTCGATTTCTTCTGAAGAAGTAAACCGCTGTCCAATCAAATCGTTGTTCATGCAATCGAACAAGTAGTAGTCCGAAGGAGCAACGTCTGGTGAATACGGCGGGTGGGGTAAAACTTCCCATCCGACATTTTCTAAATAGGTTTTGACCGGTTTTGCGACATGTGGGCGAGCGTTATCATGTTGAACAATAAGTTTATCATGTCTGTTCTCCCATTCTGGTCGTGTTCTGGCCAGAGCTTGCTTCAAACGCATTAATTGTCGTCGATAACGTTCTCCATTCATAGTTTCACCCGGTTGCAGCAGCTCATAGTACACCACACCTTTCATATCCCACCATATGCACATCATAACCTTTGCACAGTGAATATCTCGTTTTGGTTGTGATGGACCTGGTTCACCTGGTTTCACCCAGGCCTTTTTTCGTTTAGGGTTCTCGTAATGGATCCACTTCTCATCACCCGTAATAATTCGATGCAGAAACCCCTTTCTGCTCTATCGTTGAAGCAGCAATTCGCAAATGGTTTTTCCTCTTTCAACGTCTCTGTCTTTCAATTCATGTGGAACCCAATGTGACATCTTTTGAATCATTCCCATGGCTTTCAAGCGTTTGGAGACTGTTGTTTGATCAACGCCTAATGCTGCTGCAAGTTGTTCCTGCGTTTGACACGAATCCTGCTCGAGCAATGCTGTCAATTCTTCGTCTTGAATTTTTTTTGGCTGTCCAGCTCGCTCTTGGTCTGCCAAGCCGAAATCACCACTTCTAAACCGTGCAAACCACTTCTGACACGTTCGCTCAGCTAGAGCATGGTCACCATACACTTCCACCAAAATACGATGACTTTCAGTCGCACTTTTCTGCATGTTAAAGTAATGCAGCAGGACACCCCGCAAAAACACTTTATCAGGCACAAATTGCGCCATGTTCACTTAACTACAAACTGGTGTTGTTGACGCTTTAATCCACTGCCCTATACTACGAACGATACGCGATGACAGGGGTTTGCAACACATGTGTGGATACACGGAACTGTGGGACGCTCCGTTCGTTGCGCCATCTCTTGTCCACCCGCACGAATTAATTCCTAGACCAAATAGGCAAGCAGGGACAGAACTGTGAATGAAAAGGTCGAACAAACAAAATTCTTCACATCGACTGCGCTTGCACGCATACAAGATATGGTTTTAGTGAAAATAAAGCCTGATCAAAGCACAAAACATTTGCATTCATTATACTGGATCGCGTTACTTATGACGATACCTTTTTATCACACTTAATGTTTTCAGATGAGACCACCTTTCACCTATCGGGAAAAGTAAATACTACGAATTTGGTGTTCAAAAAATCCCCATACATTTGTGGAACACATGCGAGAAACTTCAAAAATTAATGTTTGGTATTGCTTATGAACAATCAAATTGTGGGGCTGTTCTTCTTTGAAGAGAACACTGTTACCAGTAAATCTTACTTGGATATGCTGGAAAACTTTGCAGTATCACAGATAGCATACATGCATCCGTCAGTATCTTTCAGCAGGAAGGTGTCCCACCACATTGGAACCTTCAAGTCCAACATTATTTTAAATGTCACATTCCAAATCGCTGGATTGGTAGCGTTGGACCAATGTTTTGGCCTCCATGTCCTCCCGATAGTACCCTATTAAGCATCTTATCAGGGTACGTCAAAGAGAAAGTGTAAGCTATAAAAGTTGATAACATACTGAACTTGAAACATCTCGTAAAAAATGTCAAACTGTTGTCACATTAGAAATGACAAACAAGACATTGCGTGAAATAGACTACAGGTTAGACATTCTTGGTATCACCAAAGGTGCCCATGTGCAAGTGTACTGAAGTGAAATGAATTTTAGTCTAGTTTGTGTCACAAACTTTCTGAGTTACATTTTAATTTACATGTATAGTAATGATGAAATACAAATTTTCTTTTCCCCTATATCTGTTTGAAATGGTGAAGTCTCACGGAAATGTTGAACACCCTATGTTATTTTTAGTATTATTTCTTACACTTTTTTACGTTCATGCATGTTAAAATTATGTTTAATGTAAAGATATTATACATATATAAAAGAAACAAATCCCTGTATTTTAATATTGCTAATATTTCTTTCTTCCAGACCCGCTCTCAATGTCTATTCCTTGAAAATTACCGTTGTAAGTAAATGGATCGAAACCTCAATGATTTTTTACGTTAGAACATCTTTGATGATATCTTCAGCTATCTTATGCAGCAATTATCACAACTATTGTTTCCATCACCCAAACCCAAATTATCCATTGTTAAGAATTTTGGGATTAAGATTACAGCCATCGTAATTACACTCGTATACTGTTGATCTCTGTGATATGAATTGAGAACTTAACTAAAGTATATTTCAAAGAAGAATTTATTTATTATTATTTACTTACTTTACATATAACAGGACTCTACTTATTTATTGAATTTCACCGCACTTATTGGCAAGCACTGCAATTTGTGCTCTGCTTACTTACCTACTTCTTGGTCTACTGCTTGGTTTGCTCGTGTTTTTTGATGTATTCCCACTGCATACATCCAGATCATCTACATCATCCAGAGAAACGTGAGATCCTACAAAGACAACAAACAGATAATAGTTTTAGTTATGAGATTACATCAAATTATCTTTCTAGCAATGACTTTCTTTTTTCTTTTTTTTTTTAACGCCGATGAAGGATTCTGCTAGCCAGGTTTGTTAAGTGTGGTCATTTCCGATTTTCTTGGCCTCTGGCTGACCTAGGTCTACTACTTCTTGTAACCCAGATTGGCTCCCAACATTATTCCCACCAGTGCAATTCACAGATGCCAGAAATATTAAATATATCAAAATATAACTATTTTAAGCCTATTCAATATTTTATCAATACTCAATTTTATTGAGGATGATTGCAAACTATTGTGCATGTAAGATATTTTTTGTTTTAAGCTATTTCGGAATTTCGTAGGAATCAAACTCACATTTTCTCATCAACATACATTGCAATACAATATCTAATAATGCACTGCTCGGAAGTATGAATGGTATTGTGACAGAAAACAAAAATATATCGCAATACCATTTATTTTTCTCTTCTATGCTTCACGCTCTTCGCAATTCTGACCATCTTGGTAAAGTTTTCCCCCCTTTCTCCCCCCTTAACATAACTAACTTCGATTAGCAGAATTACGAATTGTAAGCTAATGTTCACATGATTCATTACATTTTATTAGATCACGCTGTATTAGGGGAAAAAGAGGACTAGTTGGTCGGCTGTATTAAGGTACATGTAAAAGCAGCCAGACCAATATATTTACATTACAGTTAAATTTAAGAGACGAGTCTTGAAACTTTTACCAAAGATTTATATCTTATTTAATTTAATTTGTATTTTTGTAAAATTTCGATATGCATCTCTAAAGGAACACAGAATATGTAATATATTTAAGAAATGGGAGGAAGAAAACATTTTATATCACACCAATTACTTTAAAGATGCGAATTCAATGATGAGTGAAAAACAAATGCACGATCGAACCAGCATCTCCAGTTTACCGTGCCCATGCGTTTACCACTACGCTACATATCTCGCTCCCTAAACAGCTATATACTGTTTATTCTTGAATTTTTGCTCAGCCACTCAGACCATATGGATGTACCACAACTCCTGTTGTACTTGCACATTATAGGCAGAATAAGGTTTAATAAAAACAAACCAGAAATTTGAATATTACAGAAATTACATCCCTTTCTCCCCTCTAGATGAGGGATATTCAAAAACGATACAACATGTGCTCGCTTACTATTAATGAAGAGATTATATGCTCAACTTCACATCAACAAATCAATCCTCGCATCCGACATTATCAAAATAAATAAATAAAATAAAAAAATAAATAAAAAAAATCGAAACATTAATATCAAAGAAAATGCCACCCCTTCGGAGTACTGAAACCCGTACTCTCTTCCTTTCAGTTAAGAATTTAAATACCGAATCACAAACGTACAACTTAAGCAAATCCTTAAATTTTGGATTAATTGGGCATTTTCATAAGTGTGAGAAATCTGAATATCATATAAACTTCCGCCATTTTTCCCCCTTCTAGAAGAGGAATTTTCAAAGACGCTGAAACACGTGAACTGTTAACACATACGTAAAGTACTGAAACAAGTTACTCCATGAAGTATAGGATTTACCTGGATCACTATTTCGTTTTCGGATTTACACTATATCTATTAGTGGATGCTTGTTCGAAATATATTAAAATTTGACTGGTTAATTGAACTAATAGCAGTGAGGCTATAAAGCAGCTCTACTATTTTTCATTTCTTTAGATTTCCTCTCTCCTTCCCTAAAATGTTTAGGCGAACCGTTAAACTAGAAGCAAAAATGAAATATTTAAGTTTTACGTCACGGTTATGCCGGTTAAGCTAAAGGAGACGGTGATGATGAGAAATGTATCAAATGGTGGAATGAAGAAAGTGGGAGGAAACGGAAAAAACTCCGAGAAAACCCACGAGCACGGTGTTTGTCCACCACAAAGTCCACACGGCGCGAGCTGCGATCGAACTAGGGACCCTAAGCACTGGAGGTGAACGCTCTACCACTGAGCCACCGCGTCCCCAAACTCGAAGCAGATTCCACTTTCAACTCAATTTTTGGTTTTTAAATATCTTGCCTATAGATCCACGAAGATGCTGTGATGGTTCTTTTCTTCTCTCGTTTCCTACGTTAATTACCATCGGCAGCACTTTCTCCGCTGTCAACGGTACCACCTGCCAATACGCTTTTTCCTTTATCAACTATACCAACCTCCAATAAAGATTAGGGAAGAAGATAAGACAACACCATCACTGGTTTCTACGAAATTAGTATCTTCGACATTGTCAGCGCATTCCCGTCTGTCAACAGTACTAACAGCCAATAACGATTATATCAAACAGTTGAACTTACGAAGCAATCCAGGAATATGGCCACTGCAGGCAAGTTACATCGAATAGAATACGATTGTTACTGAAGGTCTTATTCGATCAACAACAGGAAAATTCCCTTAAATGAAGGTGTACTACACGAAAATTTTGGTTAATGTCGCAACACAAGATAGATGCTGATTAATATATCCCGAATTTAAAAGTTTTGTATACAGCTTTCCGTGGCGTTTGTTTATCTTTGATAAAGGTATCGGTTCACTTCAGAGAATTGAGACGAAGCACTCGGAGATGAGTGAAGTGGCACGAAAACAACGAAAAAAGTGCCTTTTGATATATATATAAGATAGATATCGTCTGCTTATCCCAGATTCGAAATGGAGTAGAAAAATAATGTTAGAAATATATTTTAGAGAGATGATTAGCCTCTCTAAAGTCTAGATTCACACAATTTAGTGTTCAGGAGTTGCAGAAAAAAATCTGAACGCCGATTTTGGCGGTAAAGTTTTGAATTTAATCGAATAAATTGTTACATTTGATGTTACGCCAAATGGTTAATAAGGAGATTAATGATAATTACCTCGGAAAAATATATTAAAAATGCATTATAAAAGTCATGGTAAAACGAAAGAAAACGTAAGAAAAGTTGCTAAAACACTTGTACTACTCCATTATTCTTGGTTGTACAAGAAACATCGCTTGTGTTGAGCAGCTCCCTACAATATTGTGATTTATAAACAAATACCGCTGAAATCGGGAATAATTCTGTATTTACTTGTCGTTATTCTGTCGTCGACATTTTTACTTTTGATATTGTGTCATAGAAGCCGGTTTCTAATGCACTTTTGCCTGCTTTAACATAAAATTTAACTGCCATCCTCTGGTCATCCATGACACTAATGACAAGGCGAAAACTCTTCACTTGCAAATCTCGTCCATGATCACAGGCACGAAGCATTGGACTACGTAAGTCAGCTGATAAATGGCACGCATGATAACTTTTAAAATTAATCGCCTGAATATTTTTGGATCGCCGCTTCGCAACATCCCAAAAACTGCCTTCCTACAGGCCATGAAGAAGCTGGAGTAACGTGCAAACAAGTGTATCAATCAAAGAGGAATGTGTTTTGATGAATAAAAGTATATTATGTCCGTATTAGAATTTATCTATGTTCTTTTAGTTCGGTTATTTCAAGACTTTTGGGCCGCACTTTACATAAGGGTTACGAGTTGTTATCCTCAAGAAAATGTGAAGAATTTAACTATGTTAAAGCAATTTCTTAGTCATCATTGGTAAATTAAGGAAGTAAAGTTATTTCTTATGGCCCATTCATTGTTTAAAAATGTTTAACGATAAGTGTGGTCATATGCAATCCTCATCCTAATCGACCTGTTTATAGTATTATTAAATGTGTTAAAAACACAAACATGTAAACATGAATTCCGGTAAACTGATATTTCTGCTTTCACAAACACGTAGGTTTCGTTCTAGCATTTAAGGTTTGAAATATTATGACTGATATGTACCTGACGGAAGTAGCATTGATGGCCCCAATATATCTTCATTGATGTACGGCGTTACATCATCCAACTCGTCTCCAGCATAGAACGCCGCACTGTCCGTAGCTTGACTTTCTACCATCTCCAACCACTGAGAATTATGCCAACGAAATTTTTCCAATTTAATACGACGGGCCCAGTCCTCATGACCTTCCTACAATAGAAATAAATAATACGAACAGGAATTAGAGATGGAAAAGCTATAGAAGAAATACAAAAACAAACTTAATATATTTTGCATTTTAATGTATTATGTTCACCAAGTAGAAGAAGCATATTCTAGTGTGAATTTAATAGAAGAATTAGTTAAATTTCAAAATACATTTCACTAAACCAAAATATGTTACATTAAAAAGAATACTATGTTCGAATTAGTAAAAAGATGAAAAAAATATTCATTGCAGCACTATCATTAAATTTCTTACTTGCATACACCCAGATGTAAATGCGCTATTTCAAAATTACAACTTTACAGCTGTACATCACTTTGAAAACTTCTTTAGCACTTATGTCCTATGAATAACTTTAATATGAATTTTGTCATCCACTTCTTATTGGTTTTACTGATTATTACTATATTTAAGCAAATCTAAGATACCCTCAAATGTAAGACGCACACTTGGCGAGGAACAAATGGTAGCCATATCACGAACGAACAAGTCTTTTCGAAGGAGTCACAATGCTGGAAGGCATCAACTTTAAAACTGCACCTCCAAATCTTCGGAGAAGCAGGTTGTCATTCCCAAACAATGACTCACTCACCAGCGCCACCCTAATCGCGTCCAAACCTGTTTGTGACTCAAACTTCCTGATTTGCAGCATTTTCCAACTCCTTATTTTGTTATCAACTGTCGTGCTTCAAGATGTGTGACTCACTTGTTTATGCTCTTTAAACTGAGGAAGACATCAGACATTGTATGTGGGAGGGAAGGAACAATCTCCGCTATCGTAAGTTCACAAGAATGATTCCTCTCTTTCATTTGCCACTGGTTTGCAGGCTAATTCTAAAGAGTTTTTATTTCGCGTAAAATGCATGATTTTAGTTCTGCATTCTGTTTGTACACAAAAATACACATTCTTTACAGAATCGTGACTAACGGTGTAACGTTTCAGATTATATTTTTAACTTACCGTTAAAATTCTTTTACCTTTCTGTTACAATTATTGCCCATAGTTCGAGTAAGTCAACACGATCCAGCACCTTAATTTTTACTCATAATTACAAGAGAAATTAGGCACATCAAAAGCATATCACAATTAACTTTTATTCTTAAAACTCCATGAATAATCTTTCTTCTGGTGCCATAGCAACGCGAAACAAATAACTATATCTTGTTACAGCAACTTTCATTACATGATTATTTTATCTATCTCCACATATATTCTACCTTTTTCTTCTTCTTCACAACGGATTGTGCACTTTTAGCACCGTTGCCCAAAATAGCTACAATTAGAAATGGAAGTAATTCACAGATGTCAGATATACAATATCGTTGTAACGGGATTAGCAATTTTTGGCAAAACTTCATCTAATCTGGCCTAAATTTGCATAACTCAAATCTAAGACGTACGTTGATTTTGGACGGATGGACGGACAGACCCAGACACACACACATACACACACACACACACACAAAAAAAAAGTGCGTCTTAGAATCGCGTAAATACGGTATGTATTTTTTCCTTCTTTACACATGTTGTTTTCTTTAGGAAAAAAAAGTTACTGTAATTTGAGAAGAGAACTTACCGCTATGATATCCAGCGTTGCATCACATACTTTTCGCACTTCATTATTTTTATCATGCATTAAGTCAACAAGATACGCAGGTGCTTCTGTAATAAAAAATGATAAATAAATAATAAAACAAAATACACAGTGGCCCAAAAGTAGGTATACAAACCTGCATCGATCACGTATGACATTTTAATTAATTAAGTTAATGAATTTATTTGCTTTGATTTTTTTCGAGCTTTAGGTATAAGTGAAAACAAATAATGAAGAAACTAAGTTAACCTGCATGGATAAAAATAGGTAAATGATATAAAATGTCATAAGCCGATTAGTACGGGACTGTATACCTACTTTTGGGCCACCCTGTATAAGACCATAAGCGGTGAGAAGGTGTGGGGGTAGCACCTAAATTATATTTAATTTATTATCCCTTCACTGTATCAAAATACTTACTTGTCCTCTTAAACCAATAAACTAAAAGAATGATGATTTTTAAAAAATCTTTAGGAAATCATGCACGGAACTGAAGTTAAGGTGAAATTTTACAATATGATAACATACTATATTAATTCTCAACTTCGAAGTTTATGTTGTACCGGAAAATTCTCGTCAGCTTCCTTTAGGTGTCATTGGTAACGGTAATTTGTTCCATTTTTCACTATTATTATTTTCTGGTAAAAACGAAAAGAAGAAGAGTAACTTGAAAATAAAATGAAAAACTGACACACACATGGAAAAGGATAAAAAAAATGACGTGGAAAAGGATAAAAAATTTGCTTAAAAATTAGTTTTCTTTTGCTTATAGCAGGAATCGTTTCTTCCCTGATGACGGAAATTTTGGAATAAAGTTATCGAGACTATGACAGCAGTGTTAAAGCTTTTTGTTTTAAAAACCGGCAAACTTTGCACATGTGTTCAGACCCTCAATACAAGGAAAAAAGTCTATCTCAGACTTTGTTCGGAACCATTTAATTAACTTGATCGTAGGGTGGTTACTTTAAATTGGTTCCATCTCCGTAATTAAGCATTTCCGACCAAAGTCGCAGGTAAACTTTTTTCTTGTATTGAGGTTCTTAACACGTGTATGAAGTTAGTCGGTTTATTCCTGGAATACCCTGTAATAACTGAACAAATACCTACAGAATTAGTATATGCTTATATATTACCACCAAAAGTTTACTCACTGCATGACTAACTTAATCCATATGCTTTCCAACGAAATATATAAGCATCGAAGCAGAAATTAACATTTGCCTAAATCTGAAATTAAAAAGTACAAGAATTTTACCTGTTTCTTGAATGAGGTAGTCTTTTGTCGAAGTATGTATGCACATTTGATAGAATACATATACGATTTGAAGCACAACTTCATCATCTTCTTGTTTTGCTGAAATACAAAATTGATTATACTGTAAATAATTATTTCTAAAACAAGCAAACGAATTAATTTTAAGTCCAGCAAGATATAACGCCCTATTTCCGCTTTTACACGATTTAGGAAATCAGAAGGAACAAGCACGACCTGGATGTTATGTTTTACACATTTCTAAACTTTTTCTATCTCGAGACCTTTAGTTTTTTAGATGATGCAATGGGCAATACAGACTAAACTCTGAATCACATAAAGGCACTCTTTTCTCACTGTAGATTGCTGGATATCAATCTACCAACATCCGCCAGGAACACTGATGCTTCTAGTGAATACTGATTAATCTTCACATATCTACGCATGACAGCAAACAACAAAAATAGACTCAACATATTTTGTTTAATGTATTTTTGCACCTAGTGTATTTCTGTCTCTCATGCCTATCTAAATAGCAAAAAATGATTTTATTTTTATTTTTCATTTATTTATTTTATTTCATTTTTTTACAAATCAATCGAAAAAAAAAAACATACCAGGTGCGTCAAAAAATGTATTCACATTTTGAATTGTTATAGAAAATTTATTTTCCAACCTACAAGGTAAGTTTCTGGGAAAAGAAAGGCTACAGTTCAATTTGAAAAATAAATGTACCATCTGTGAAATCTCGTGTTTAAATGGTAATTAAAGTAAATGTTCGAAATGGTAGCCTTCAGCATCTATACAGATCTGACTAAGAATCACAACTGCTTCCGTATTTCACACCAAACTGTCTAATAGAATTTTTGCGAATACCGTTTAATCTCATCTGAAAGTATGCCCAGGTTACGTGGTTTATGATAGTACAATCCGCAGCAAAAAACTTGCAACATGAGCATGTAAGTTTATCGTGCAACTACGCCTAACAGGGCAGGGAATCAATATAACGTCTAAGTGGCACGAATCACGGCAGGAGAAACCTCTGCGTCCTTCCCTGCATACTTATTTTGGAGCAAAAGACTTCGTCGTTTCACAATAAACTTACAAGCTCATGTTGCAGATTTTTTGCTGCGGACTGTACACCCCATCTTTTACTGTGCTCCATAAGACAAAATCGAGTAGCATAAGGTCTGAAGAGAATGCAGAAACTCGATCGGTTCCGAGTTTCTCGATATTTATCATCCGAATAACGTAACTAGGACACTATCCACTTTCGTTAGAAAATGAATACAGGATTGATCATGTCTAGTTTCAAATAACTCTATCTGCAACTCTATTGAGAACTGATATTATGTTAATACCAATTATTTTCCTATAAATACCACTATTATACGGGCTATAAAAAATATTAACTAACCCACCTAAAGCATTCTATATAATGTCGAAAGAAAATATCAGAAAGGAAGATTAAGAACATATGCAAACTTTACCAAAAGCTTGGACTATGCAATGTCATTTTACAGCTTAGAACAAAAATATTCATACCCCACTAATAGTGGAAGAATATTCTCTGTATGCATCTTCTATTCTTACTACACAATACTAGCACTCTTAAAATGAATTTGCGGTATTTTACGCTTTCTTTGCCAACATATTGGCTATTTACTAGGGTTCAAGATTTCTTTCAACTTCCCTCCTTTGGTTTTTTCAATGTCATCATTATCATCATTCTAAAATAACATGTATTGTACACAGAAAAAGGACTGGATCTTACTAGATACTGAACATAGATTTACCACAAACGCTATTCTAACCTTTCAATAATTCTATCAAAGACTGCAAAATCTCTGCCTTACAAAGCAACATTGCACACGCTTCATCTGCAGCAACAGTTCCAAGTAGCACAACTACTTCAAGAATTAAGTCATCTTCATTGTTCCCTATTAAAAGAATAAAAGAAAAAAATAAAGTCACATTACATTATATTACTTCAGCATTTCAAACATATTTGAAAGCTGGAATTCTTTATTTCAAACACAACTTTTTTTTTTTTTCTATGGTTATAAAACATTAGTAGAACGCCTATTTCTCTTAACAGGAAGTTAAAATACTGTTAAGTATGTGCTACATACAAAATAAAAAGGTACCTACATTGCTACTTAGAACTTGTATAAACTGGAAGAACAGACACACTTAGATTTCAAGCCACAAACGACTTCTCGACGATATATATACAGAAAAGAAGAAAAAATAGTTTTACATCACACAGTTATACTGCGTAGCCTAAAGGACATAGCTCGCTCATAAAAATGAATGATTATGAAAGAAATGAAATAAAAATGAAACTTCCAGTTTAACGTCTCATGATTATGCTTATTAGGCTAAGAGAGACGATGATTAAAGCAAGTGAATGATGATGGAAGAGTTGGTGGAATGAGAATGGAGGAAACGGGAGCACCCTCAGAAAACCCACGGACACGATATCCACCACAAACTTACTTGGCTGGGGATCGAACTGGGGACCCGCTCTATCAACGGAGCCAATGATTATGAAAGAACTGGTGAAATGAAAAACTGGGAGGAAACTGGATAATTCCGAGAAAACGCATGCCCACAAATGTTGGTCATCACAAATTCACATGCCGTAGGATTGAACCAGTGGCCCCTCGCACCACACGGAAACGTTGTACCACTGAGCTACTGTATCACCATTCATCCATCAATAACAATAATAATAATAATAATAATAATAATAATAATAATAATAATAATAATAATAATAATAATAAAATAAAAATAAAGAAGAAGAAGAAGAAGAATAGAAACTCACCTGGCACCAATTTGTTCCTAATCCAAGAAACAAGATTGTATTCTCGTAGAAGTCTTTCGTAGTCAAGGTTTGCTAATGTCATGTTTCCCAATATTCCTACACATTCTAAAATGAACTCCTCATTTTCCGCTTTCTGTACTGCATTCGCCAGATCTCCGATAAACTCCTGATGACAAAGAAAAGAATTGGTGGAATAAATGAAAATTGCATTTAAAATTATTCAAATCTATCGATTACTGAAGAAAGAAAGAAAGAAAAATGATTGACGTAATCAACTCAGCTGGTTTACAGGTAATTTCTAGTGTCAACGAATACTTACAAATATACGTTTCAGAATAACTGATAAAAATTATTTACATTCGGCAGCGCGGAAACGTGCATTTGTATACATGATCTGTGAGGGAAACTTGGAAATCACAGGAACATTTAGTCGTGGCTACAGAAATATAAAAGTAACGTAGCCTATTAGTAGTATGTGCGTCAGCATTAGCACAATGTGTGTGTGTCACTGTTAGGAGAAATCGAACAACCATATATACAATCTGCTATACAATACATAAATAAATAAACCACCTATTCTATTACAATAAAAACCACCAACTGCATCAGACTGGCAAAGAATGACTTTTAGGCTCAATAAAAATATTTTTCTTAAATACTACGCATGAGAATTTACCCTCAAGCAAGTCATTTTGTTGAGCTCGATTGATATATCGTTCTATATCCCGCAATGAGTCATATGTTAAGAATCACAACTTTACAAGACAGCAAAAAAAAAACTGTCTTACTTTGTAGTTTTGAATTATGGTGACATATTATTTTTACATACGTATTATATATATATATATTGTTACGGTGTAACATTAGCCTGGTCTTAAAACTAGGATGAAGCCGCCACTGACGTGAGGTGAGCCTAATCTTGGGGAGAATCGGTAGAAGCCGTTCTTATTTTATGGTTTTGAGATAAAACTGCCCAATTTTATCAGACACCGTCATTCCCTTCCTTTGGAAAAATAACGCAACCCAAGACATCTGGATGTGCAGGGACACTGACGAATTTAGACTAATTCTGAGCGTCATACTTCAGGAGAACTCAATTCCGTAATTTTCTTATTTGCGTAGAATAGAGATCTCAGAAACGCTCTGACTTTTGTTCGTCACGTACTTCAGGGAATTGTTTGTTGATAATTTAATACGTGTTTATCATCGGCTCCTTACTTACGTCAATCCTTTCATCGTGGTTTGCTCTGCTACCTTTTCCGAAGGTGTGGGAGAATTAAAAAGACAATAAAAAATAACAATCACGTTGGCATGGTGCCTACAAGAACCAAATTTCAATAACGATCCTCTACCGATTCTCCCCAAGATTAGGCTCACCTCACGTCAATAGTGGCTGAAATAAATCAGTGGCGGCTTCACCCTAGTTTCAAGACCAGGCTAATGTTACACCGTAACAATATATATTGTATATATGCGAGGAGTAGTCAGAAAATTCCCAGAATTTTGTTGTAGCTCTTTATCAGCACAATATAAGTAAACATTTACTTAATCGCCTTCAATGGAGGTACCTTCGGAACTTGCACACACACTTGTTTTAGCGATTCTGTGATTGGTGGAAAACGACAAAAGTTTTCTTTTAGTATCTCCCGAAGTTCTCAGGCGTCGCGTTGGTTTTGATCTCTTCCATGGTGGCGAGACGGAAAAGTCACATTTTTGGCTTTGGGAAGAGCCAAACACCCGATGGTGCTAAACTGGTTTTAAAGCTACCAAAGTCTCTAAAGGAGATTTCCTCCAGTTGGCACATTAACATGGTGTTTGCGCGTTGCTCAATCTGTGAAATTGCACCAACCGATCACTATACACTCCTCCGTTCAGCTACACTACTCGTACACTGCCTGTTATGACGTGTTAACACATGTCAAATTCATAATTAGGCAACTTAAGAACTGTATTGCACAAGATTTGTTGTGGTTGCATCACAATTGCCATCGGGAACTTTTTGACTGCCCCTCGTATATACAATATTTTTACAGAAATGAAACAAGATGTGCTAGATGACCTACTGGTGTCGATTAAAAACACCCCCAATTTTAACATACAACGTAGTGAGGAATACAAAACGGTTTGTCTTATCTTTGGACAATCTTAAACAAAAATTGGAGTATTAACCACAATTTTAGGCTGTAATTCATTAACCACACTATAATCTTGCCACCGTCATAATGAAATGTTTGATTAGTGTATATTTCAGGATCAGTTTCATCTTAATAGGCGTCATAGTATTCGTACAAAATAAGCTTTCAGTTAATTAAAAAAAAAAAAAAAGGCTCTCACTTCTCATCCATATCATTTTGTTCAGTTCAACGAGATCCATCGATTTATATTCATCTTATCTTTGGACAACCTTTTTTCCGTTAATTGCTTATAATATAGAATTTTATCTTTTTAGTATTAACTACGTGCTCTTACGTAAAAAAACTTGACCATACTTTGCGCAGAGCCTCTGTGTTCTTGTTCTTCTCTAATATTCTTCATCCTTTTGAAGTAGTTATTCGTTTCAAGGTAGATAACGCGCGTACTTCAATGCACATGGTTCCGAGTTTGATACTTAACACTTGATTTAAACCCGGGGAATTGTTCCGACTTTACTTTAATCAGTATAAAAATGGCTACCACCACGTATGTCTACAGATAAGACAAGATACTTGTTCTGATATCAAGTAACTTTTTTCAATTGCAGATAACTACAAAGATGAGAGTATACCACAGAACGGTAGGAAGATTTCTTAGGAATGAAAGAATTCATGACATATCATCTCTTAAGAAGTGACTGTGGTAGAAAACGAAAAAAAGTATCCACGAATTGTGGGGAAAGTAGAGGCATTACCATTACGAGATTTATCTTCTATCACAAGAAAAAATGCTCTGATTCTTGCTGACGATGTGTCACTATGCCCCAAATGACAATTGTCAGGACGCTGAAAAAAGAGAAAATTACCACGGAAAAAGCTGTCTCACAGACAATCATATCAAAGCTAAAAGACAATCTTGCGACATGTACGGCTCTCAGAGTGTGATTCGCGGAAAATCGTAATATTTTGAGACGAGCAATTCTGTTGTCTAGAAATCATAGCAGTGTCAGACTTTAGTTGAAAAAGGATGAGGACCTGAAAAGTTATTGCATTTTACCAGTGGTGCCCACCCTCCCTCATGTCCATGACGCAGCCCCTCTCAATTGTCCATCCGTAGGTGTTCTCCATGAAAAAAAAAAATCTTTTCGATTAATTTTTACACCTCCTCAAATATATTTATATAGATTTTTACCCCCCCCCCCAATATTTCAATGACACAGTTTGCGTCATAGCTCCCCCCTCTTGTGGGCACCCCTGCATTTTACTAACACAAAAGTTTAGTGCAACTATACGGTATAGGGTTGTTTTACGTAAAGGGGTGTGGAGAGACTGGAAATTTGCACTGGGCCGTTGATGCCGAAAATTACACCACGAAATATCAAATGGGTTTTCAACTGCTAGAGATTACTCCTACCGTTGAAACTTAGATTACTTCATTTTCCAGGATGATAACGTTCCTGGTGTTCTGGGATGGGTATTGACCGATTGTAGTGGCCATCAAAATCCCTTTGCATTAACCCTATTGACTATTTATAGCACCTCAGGTTCCGCTGGCTTCAAAGAAAGACCTTTAGATCTGGAATAGAACTCACTGAAGCCACTGTCGCCATATGGTATACTAATTGGATATGGATATGAATCAGTGACTTATACCGTACACCATAGAAGCTGACCCCTACGAAGATGGCTACGGGATGATATACGAAGTTCTGTGTGACCAATTGTAGGATAATGGACAAGCTGTATGTTTTGCTTAATGTTCACTAGGCCATTAGCTTGTTCAGGGTTTGAGCAATATATGGATTCTTGCTTATTATAACAGCTATTGTACTGTTAAGTATTAATATGTAACCAGACTGTTTTACGTCCCAGGCTTATTCTTTTTTTCTACAGGAGTCAGATAACAGGGTGTCTACTAAAATTCCAAAATGAAATTTCGTGACCTTTTCTTTGATAAAAAACATAAGATTTCGTAAGATTCTCCAGAGCAAATCTGGAAGCGAATTAGGCCCCAAATTTTCATGTATGCGATAGAAGCTGCTTTGTTTCCGATTTGGTGCCTCTAAAGACGATCATAGACATTTTTGGTGGTGAATTTTGACGTTTTATAGAACAAAATTTTCCAGTCTGTACTTACATTTGTACAGATTTAAGAAAAAACAATCGTTAAGTAAAAGCTAAATTTCTTGACTTTCAGGACCGTCTTCTGATTTCGTGACTTTCGTGACCGATAGACATCCTGGATAACTAATAAAAGTGAAGTGATTATGAAAGAATTAGCAGAATGTGAATGTGGGATGAAACGGAAGAACTAAAAGAAAACGCACAGACACGATGTCCACCACAAACTTCCATGGCCTGCGGTCGAAATAGTTTTTCTTTCTTTCTTTCTTTCTTTTTCTTTTCTTTTTTTTTTTTTTTTTTGTATTACATATACGCGCTGTACCAGTAATACTAGTAAGCCACCGTGCCTCTTATCCCTATATCTTAATATCACTTTATTCGCGTAATGATTATTTTTATGACGACATAAAACATCGCGAAAAGTAAATATTACGTTGCTAACAGAGACATCTAACTAATGAAATGTAAAACATGAATAGTATTATTTGCTATGTATCATCCACAACATAATTTTTCTTGCATTCTGTTAGGTGGCGCAGTTACTTTGTTATAGACTTTATTTATTTATTTTGAGACAAATATCTTACCACAAATTGAGATTTTGTTGGTCCTTCATGTTGCGATATATTTCGTATCATTTTCATTATTAATGGATCTTGGAATCGGAACGCTCTCTTCATTAAGTTTCTAAGGCCATTATTTTCACACATTAGTTGAGCATTTCTCTTGTTCACTGCCAAATTCACACAGAGAGCTATAAGTTCCAAATCTACGCGCTCCTCTTTGCATTCCAATAACATTCGTACCACCTGCAATAAAACATAATTCATATGTATTATGAAAACAATTATACTATATAATTTCATGTAAATCATCTTTGGATAAATAACTACGTATTTTTATTTTCAAATAAGATATAACTTTCTAAACAGAAATATTTTGAGGTAAGTTTTACTAGGTCTTTGCGGCTGAGCCGGTGACGCAGTCTTGTAATTCAGATCTATGGGAGGAGATATAGTGTGATGGGAAACAGCTTATACTGTAAAGGTTGATCTTGAATGATTGTCTGCGGATCCGTCATCTGCACCAGATTGGAGTTTCAGTTACGGTCCGGAGCCGGAGGTGTTGTCCTTCATAACTTTGGTGTTGTATAAGAATGTACAGATGGTGATCAGAAAAATGGAAACACCTGAACGAAATTGCAACTTACCAGATTAATATGGTGTCGGGCCACCTTTCGCCTTCAGAACAGCCTTGATGCGACGTGGGATGGAGGTATAGAAGTCGTGAATGGTAGCAAGTGGAATTTACACCATTCCTCGTGCAGGGCATCGGCCAGTTCTGTGAGAGAGGATGGAGGTGGAAATCGTCGCCGGAGTTGTGTTTCCAAGACGGACCACAGATGTTCAATTATGTTGAGATCTGGGGATTGGGCGGGCCAGGGGAGGTGTTGAACTTCATCCCGATGTTCCTCAAACTACGCTGCAACAACAACTGTGTGAATGGGTGCATTATCATCCTGGAAGATGGCGTCATTGTCCGGGAACAACATCCGGACCATAGGATGCAAGTGGTCTCCTAAAATTGCGACATAATCGTTGACAGTGATTCGTCCGCTAAGTGTGACCACAGGACCCAATGAAAACCATGATATGGCGGCCCACAGCATCACCGAGCCGTCGCCATGTTTCACAGTTGGGCGGAGACACTGCAGATCATAAGCTTCTTTGGGCGTTCTCCACACATAAACACGGCCCGTGGTTGGGAATAGGGTGAAGGATGACTCATCCTACCATATCACACGTTTCCAGTCCTCAACGGTCCAAGCTGCATGGTCGCGGCACCATTTGCGGCGTGCGAAAGTGTTATGGTCCCTGATGAGCGGTTTGGCCCGTGCAACACGACCCCGTAAGTTCATGTCATGTAATTCGCGGCGGACTGTGATTGTCGAAACAGGGTGGGGGAGGTGCTGATTGAGTTCCTCCCTCACTTGCTCCGCAGTGGCACGACGGTCCTGCGTGACAATGAGCTTTAATACCCGGCGTGACCTGTCACTCATGATTTTCTTCCGCCCACTGTTCCGCTTCCCCGATGTGGTTTTCCCGTGTGTTGTGTAGGCTGTCATCACCTTCGACACTGTCGCACGCGACACACCTAACACAGTAGCCATTGCCGTCACACTCACTCCACATAACCGCGCACCAACAATTTGCCCTCTTTGAAAATCTGAGAGGTCTCCCATTTTATACTACCTCCGTCTGCTGCAGCCACTGGACACTACTGTTCCACTGCGCTTGACGTAGTATGGAGACCGACCTAACACACCACCAGCAGCGGTCCGGCACTGCGGGCGCCACGACACCACTGCCAACCCATACATCTGACGTGTTGCCAACTACAGGTGTTTCCATTCTTCTGATCACCATCTATATATACAAAAGCTTAAAGTTTCTGCATTACAACCTTTGCTGATGTAAGACATTTATCACAATGCACTTTTTATTTATTAACGTTGTTTCAGATACGGTTGTTAAGTAATTTTACAAGCATAACAATTAAAAATGGAACTAGAAAGTAGGGTGGATTGATTTAAATCAGCCTGATTTAAATCACTTGATTTTTTAAATAAAAATAGTTGATTTAAGTCAAATTCAAAATAAATTAAAGTCAAAATAAGTAAAATTATGTTTCTGTTCTGTTTTTCCGATTATGGAAGATAAAAATTTAATACAATGAGACTCAAGTGTATATACAGTACAGTATGAAAACAAATGTCATGCAGAGGATGATTAGGGAAAATCCCATTTTGAAGGGTAATGGGAGAATCCTGCTTTCCTCTCTTCATAACATAGGGTTTTTAAATCGTTAAATTATTCCAACGGGGAAATCACCATAGACATTTAAGACGAAAATTCCTTTATGTGCGCGTCTGTTTATTCTCAAATAATAGGTGCGTATTTAGAGAGGTCTGATCCCCTCTCCGAAACTTAAATTTTTTTTAGGTTTTTATAACTTTAGGCGAAATTTATGTTTTATATGTATTTCGTGCAGCAAGCTAGTTCCGATCTTTTAAAAATATGCCCCTGCCAAATATCAGTAAATTTTGTGGGGAAAAAAAAAAGTGTCATTGATAAACGTTGCTGTACTTTCCCTTAATGTTTAAGAAACAATATTTGGGATTGAAATAGGTTAACGATTGGGGATTAATTCAAAATTCAATCCCAATACTTTCATTTAAATGGAATAATTAACATTTAATACTAATTCCTAATGTTTTCTTCAGTTCGCGACTTGTATTATACGAAGAGAAAGATTTGATTTAAATAAAAGTAAAAAAAAAAAAAATAAATAAAAAAAAAATAAATAAATAAAAAATCAGCATAATGATTTTTCATTTTAAAAATTACGATTTTTTCCACTCTGCCAGAAAGAGAATTTTCGAAAAAAGCCCTAGCAGGCCTTATTTAAAGGTATCATTTCAACAATCGTCTGGTAGGACAACGGAAAATATCAAGATAGACGGCCGAGAGTCTCGAAATCCGAGACACGTCCAATGCAAGGCAAGAAAGCTAACAGTTTATATATGTCCGTTTGGTTAATCTGAATTCAGAATTTACGTATCTTCCAAGAAGCACAACTAACTGGTTAGCAAGTTAATAACAAACTAAGTCATAACTAGAATAAAATTTAAATTAATATGTAAGGTTACCATTAAATGATGACGTGAAAGCCAAAACGAAATACAGAAAAAGGAAAAATACTATGTCCCAAAGTATAAGAGATATTTAGAGAATTATCTAAGCCAATTCTTCAGTTTTCATTTTTATATTCTCTTTTGTTATCTTCATCACTTACATTACACAAAGGAATTATTTTAGAGTTTATCACAAAACCTGAAAAGATCATTTGTTTTATACTCCTTTCTTGCAATTTTCCATCAAGTAGCACTTACGCGCATCCCGCTGTATTAATGTTGTAAAATTAGTAAAAATAAAGCAGGATCATGAGTTCATATACTCAGACGATGGATGTATATAAACTACTTAGAGCATTTATGTTATCTTTAAGCATCCAGGAAAGCGTAATTAGTGTTTCGTTTCCTTGCAAAAGGACATCAGGATTCGTCCAACAGAGAAAATTCTTCAAAATGTAGGTTGGTGAGCAGGTTGTTCTTCACCCTTACGTTGATTAAGATGTAATCACAGATTGAACAGCGGGAATATGCTTCCTTGGATGCTTGGAGATAAGGGAACTTTTCATTTAACTAAACCTCCATTGACATATCAAAATATTAGACACACACATATCGAATATAGAAAGTGATTCCAGATAATCGTAATTTTAAATACGGAACTATCTAGAAGCCTCTTAAACCATTTCAATAATGTTCGACGTGATGACATGAGTTCGAATAATCATGTCTCCACAGTTGCAAATTATTTCGGATCGTGTAACTAAGAATATTCTTTGCCATAACTTCTCATAGATATTCCGAGTTAGAGGAACAGGGCACTATTCCAGGAGACTACACGCACAGATATTCACGGTTGAGCGAAGGGGAATCTAATATGAACACTTGAAATGGAGATAAGATTAATTCTTGTTTCAGCTGGGTTTAGTGCATATTAAGCCAGTGTAGCCCTGGCGTGTAGATCCGTATACGGTTAGCAGTAAGTTCGAAAATTGAGGAACTAACTAATCACATGAGGAAATACATGCGTAGTCACACAAACATGTTCGGTTACCTTTATATTACTCGGGACATTAAAGAATCGTTTTGAACAACAGTACTTTGCACAGCAGGATTAAGTCATAGTGTTCCTGGTGGAAAATGGCGCGTGGCTTTTTACTATCACTCAGATATTTTTTTTCCTTGTTCAGATTAATCTTTGCCACCTGTTACCTACCAGGTACCCTTCATACAGCTTTCTGGCATTTGGGATCATATTTAGATGTGCAGTGGAGTAAGAAAATGTCTTCTTAGCTCATGATACTGCTCTAGGTCCAGTTCCACATGAATGATACAGTTTATACCTATAGATATAAATTGACGTTGTGGTCATACTTGATTTGGACAGGTTTATTTGCTCACTTCTCCCCTCATGCTGTACACTGTCAATTATACGAGGCGCATTTCAAAAGAAAGGGCCGATATTTTATTATAACCGACTGGCAATAGTGATCGGATCACGTTTGCGCAGTAACATCACTTCGTCCATTGGCTATCAAACAACCATAGTTTCGCCAGTCATCTGTTTGCTTTCGTGTGTGCTGGAGCGTGTTAAAATGGCTGCGAACATACACAATCTCGTTAGGTGCGAGGTCCGCTTTGTGATTAGATTTCTTCATGCCAAAGGACAAAGTACTGCTGAAATTCATAGAGAATTGTGTGCAGTGTACGGCGACAGTGTAATGAGTGAAGGAAAGGTACGGTATTGGTGTCGTGCATTCAAAGAAGGCTGTACAAATATTCACGACGAAGAGAAATGTGGAAGACCAAGCATTCAGACTGACGATTTGGCGCAGCGAGTGAATGAAAAAGTTAAAGAAAATCGTTTAACCGCTCTACCATTACCGCTCTACACATCGAGTTTCCAGAGATTTCACCAACAACATTGTTTCGAATTGTTACAGAAACATTAGGATATCAGAAATTGTGTGCCAGATGGGTCCCTAAAATGTTGACAGACGTCCACAAACAGAACCGACTGACTGCAGCACATGCATTTCTGGATCGCTACGACAGAGAGGGTGATGGATTTTTTTTTATCCACATTGTTACAGGTGACGAAACATGGATTTCTTACATCAATGTCCAGTCGAAACAACAATCGATGCAGTGGCGTCATTCAAATTCCCCAAAGGCAGTGTTGAAGTGGCTGAACTCCCAAGCGGCGAACTTCTATGCAGAGGGTATTAAAAAAACTTGTGCCACGGTACAGAAAGTGCTTGGAATATAATGGTGACTATGTTGAAAAGTAAAGTGGATATGTACTTGTTTTTACCCAATAAAACAATGTTGCTAAACTTACTTACCTGCTTTCAATTAAATATCAGCCCTTTCTTTTGAAATACGTCTCGTACTTGTCCGACAGTCGAGTGCCTGCATACTTCATTGTTACTGTGCAAACTGGAGGGATATGAGTAGTTCTACTTCAGTTCTACTATTAATAATCCTCTCTTCTCTGCATCTATGCACCAAGGCATTTGAATCCACTTTGCACCATACGCATCATTACAAGAAGACATCCAAAATCGACGAATTTCACTTTCATCATTGTACCGTCTTAAACCGTTAATTCTATTAAATTTAGTAGTGGGATAAGTGTGTTCCCCGGTACTTGGCGTTGCTCATAGGCAGCGACGTACGAAATAAACCTCTTTGCGAAACAAAATCCATTACAACGAAAATACAGAAGCTCAATTACCGTATTCCAAAATCGTTTTATTTGTGTGGTAAGCTATCCTTACTTGATGCAGAACAGGAAACTCCGATAAAATCAAAACTAGTGGGAATGTGGGAGAAAAAGAAAGTTGAAAAGTTAAGCGTGCGTTGAAAATTAATTTCCTATTGGATCATTGTTCCAACTTTATTTTGTGTCTGATTCACCAATATGATATTCCACTGCACAAACGAAAGCAAAAGATAATGCGCACAACTACAGAACAGTATTAGTAGAAAACACAGATAAGTTTGTAAGTTTGAAGATACCAATTATAAAAATAGCACTCAACCATACCTGAAATCTTAAAATTTTCATTTTTTTTAACAATCTCATTTTTAGCAAATCAGAACTCCCTGGCTATTCTCGGTCTTCTCAAATCCCTAGTTTTCAGGTTTATCTCCATATTGGATTACTATCCTTATTTGTGCCCCTGTTCTTTTAGATTCACACTAATTACAATTAAAATTAAAATCCGTAAATAACATTAAATATTGTTAACGAACTTACCATTGGTACACAATCTGTATATGTGAACATGGATTTACATCTATCATCCATACTTAAATGATACAAAATTCCTAAGCAAACGGCTTTATGCCTCTCATCGTCTGAAATGAAAATTATTAATGATTTTCACGAACATGTGCAATAAATAGATAATTAAAAAAAAAAAACTATTAACAAAATACAAGAAAATACGAATCGCTACTAGAAACTTGCATTGCACACTGGTACAAATGAGTAGTAAACAACGGATTTTCAGTTGCTAACAAAACTGAAAATATTATTTACCAACCAAGGCTTCGCATTATTATTATTGTTTTAAGTTGTAGTACATCCTAAATGTCTTTCCAAAATGTTCACTACATAACTAAGTCAATTGTCACGAAATAAGCATACATATTGGGGAAAAAATCGTATATCACGAAGTCAGTTTGACACACTTCAAAAGAGAGACATCACGAGCAGGTATGTTCTTTATATATATGTATTATGTATGTTTGTGAGTGTGTAGTCACCTAATCAGTGATTCATTTACTTAGTTATGCTCAAAGTTATTCACATTATGTATACCCACATCTAAAATTATTGTCGCATGTCTATAAATATGTTGTTGTAGGAATATAATTTGATAACGAATTCGCCCGGTATTTCTTATAATGTTAGTATGGGTATAATCGGCAAAGACATGTATGTGGCAAATTTCATATCAAAAGAGTAGTAAATAAGAACAATGGAACGAAAATAAAACTTTCTTGTCCATTTAGCAAGATTTTGTTTTATTTATTCTAATTTTCGTATTTATAATTCTTTTCCTATGAAATTTACCACAAATATACATTTCCTGCTTATACACATAGTATCAGTATTAAAAGTACCCTGCAAAATCATTATCAAATTATATTCTTACAAGAAGACAGTTATAGATATGCGACAATCATTTTGGACATGAGTGTACCTATTACTAATTACTCGAGAACAAACAATAAAGTATGTTTTATAAAAAAAGATAAAATCTAATAATGTAAACATGGAAATTTGAATTGCAGCACGAAGTACAAATTCGATTTCATGAGAACTATGTAATTTATATATTTCTTATAATTTTCTTGAAACATTTATTTTATTTTGTAAGAAGGAACTTTATATACTCAGATGATAGAGTAATCAAGAAACTCGGAAGAAGGAATATTTAATTATTTATATCTACTTGGTAAACATGCTATTTTGCTAATAATTTGGAAAGATTTTCTCTCGTTTTAAACAAATTTTAAATGATTTTTTAAAATTTCTATTTCAAGGCTGTGAATGAATTGATTCTGCTTTCAATGTCTCATATTTCTTGAGTTTTTTTCAAAAGCTTTATTGTTATTTCTAGGTTTTTACGGAATTGCAAAAGAAACTCAAATTTGTCAGAAATATACGTATTTTCACTTCCCAGGAAATTATCCTTGAACAAATTTCCTTTGGCCACAAACAGACGTACACTTTCATTGAAAAACTTAGTGATTTTTGATTTAATTTGCTGTTAATATTTCTTTGTGTGACAGCAAAAGAGAGCACTGAGAAAATATATTAGGGGTACAGAAGCAAAACCTGCTAAATCCATTTTTTCAATTTTGTCAGGAGACGAAACAAAAGTGACTTCCTTATGTTTTAAAATTATTGATTTTTTTTTTTTTTTTTTAATAGTGATCACTACTTAATGCAAATGAATGAAATCTACCACTAAACTAAAAAACTGTTCAACAATTCTGCAACATAAGGAAGTCACTTTGTTTCGTCTCCTGACAAAATTGAAAAATGGATTTAGCAGGTTTTCCTTCTGACCCCTGATATAGTCATTCTAAGCACACTAAGAACCAAATGAATTATTTCTCTGCCTGCTGAGTAAATGAATTCTTCATTGGATGCCGATACTTTCACATTTTCACACACAAATAATACTTTCTAACGTTTCTTCATAGCACTGTAGAAGGTACTATTTTTTAAGGTAAATTCTCTCAGAGAGTCAAGATTCGTGTACTTAAAAAATTAGCTAAGCATTGGATTGTTCACTTTATATAATGGAATATCCTTCGAAATAAAAATTGTACAAAATTTGAATAAAATTTAGAATGTTTTGGTTAGGTTAGGAATTAGATTTCTGGGCTCTCGGTATATATGGCCATGTTAGCCCGTACATTGCATGGGGAATTAGGGAGGAAGAAGCAACCACGGATCATGGTTAGGTACCATCCCGGCATTTCCTTGGTGTGAATGAGGAAAACTTAGGAAAACCTCACTCAGGATGGCCGGCTAAAAAAAGCTGTTACACTTCTCCGATCAAATGTCCTCAAGGGGAATCGAAACCCGAACCTCACTATGTTTTGCAGGATGTAAATGATGTAGAGGATGGTATTGTTCCACCTAGCAGTACTTGCTTGGAAACAGAACGTAAAACACAAACAATATTTTGTTGCCATATAAATATTGGGTGCCTGAGAGAATTGATCTACTGTTATGAATGTTTTACTAGGCTGGCAAAAACGTACTTCACATATTGCATATCCTGTGGCACGTTAGTGCAACGAGACATTTTCATTAGATTTCAATTTAGACACTGCATGCACTTGACAAACAACTACAGAAACACGATCATGTTCTTGAACTAAGTACAGTGAAACCTGTCTATGTTGGCCACCATCGGTTCCATTGAAAACTGGCCAACTTACAGAAAATAAGTGTGATTGGTGTATTTTTAGAATAGGATTTCTAGTATTACTTGATTGTTAAATTTTTATAAGCAAGGGCACGACAGCTACTTTTAAATAATATATATATAGTAATCTTAATAATACACAGTACTAGAAAAAGAATACTCGTTAATACAGTATATGTACCTTTCCTGAAAACTAGTCTGGTACACTGAATTATTCGTATGGAAAACACAATAACACAAACAATCATAAAATCGAAACACATGTACGCAGTTTATTGAAATTGATACTGTAACACACTAAGTTATTCAGGTTGAAAACAAGAAAAGCAAAATTATAAATTGAATAATTTATATGTAGTTTATATGGTGCCTTCCATTTCAATTCAGGCAGAGCATGTACCATCACCATCTCAGATATTGTTGAAACTTTTTTTTATAGCAACTAGACATGTTTTTAAGAGACCCATATTTTTTTGCTTTATCGAAAAAAAATTTCCCGCCAAGTAATGGGCCATCAAAGACAGGGAGTAAAATTTATGAATTGTAGAAGACATGGAAAATGGTCAACTTCGGAGCCTCACCATTCGGCTATGGAGACAAGTAGAGTTATAATTCTTGTTGTTGTATGTACTACCATGAGCAAAATAAATGACGCGTCTCTTTATTTTGAAGTTTTTTGAAAATATCTCCGTTTTCTTTATATGTTCGAAATTTCGGAAGGTTTCCCCAGCAGGACAGGTTAATAACAAACCCGTTTTTAATATTTGTGTTAGATATTAGCTTAAAATAAAGAAATTAGAAGCAAAAAACATTAAATCGACAGAAATCTCGAGAATTACCAACTCTGCTAAACTGGGAAATTTTCAAGAACACGAGGGAATTCTGCATTTCAACACGAAGCAGCGACATCTATGTCATTGAGAGAAATGTGGATTAAATCTACAAACTAAACTTTTAACGAATATTTCTAGTATGTCTTATTATATGCATTATCTGCAAACTCCAAATATATGAATATATGCTAAGTATTAACATAAAGATAGAGCAAATAGTGGAAATTATCTATGGAAAAGGACGAATTGGTAGGACGATCGTAATGAAATATCGTCTTTACCGGAACAGGCTCAGTTCACGTAAAAAGCAAATAGCTCAGTTAGTTAAAGCAACGAGTCTGTATGCTGAAGGTAGCGGGTTCGATCCCCTGGAAATGCCGTTGTCATTTTTATCACTACACTACGGAGTAGTAGGCCCCGGCGTATATTGAGCCGAGTCAGCAAAAATTTTTGTGACGTCATAGGTCAAAGGTCAATGACCTTGGCCCAGGGTCAATGACCTAGGGGTACCTAGGACCACCCCCTCTAAATTTTGGCAGGGGTACCTTGGCCCACCCCCTAAATTTTGGCAGGGGTACATAGGACCACCCCGCTTAAATTTTGGAAATTGCCAAATCTAAAAATTGGGTATGGTAGCCTAGGACCATAGTATGTACCTCTATCAGTATTGGGTGTCTATGTCGTTCCCTTTTATGGGTAAAAAATTGCCAAAAATTGAAATTTCGGGGGTTTTTGACCTAATTTATCCCCTTTGATGAGGTGTTATTACCTTATATAGTTATATGGGCGTATACAGGGGTTCATTACCTTTCATAAGACATGGGTATATTAATGCACCCCTTGAAAAATTTGGGAGGGGTACCTTGGCCCACCCCTTCAATTTTGGAAATTGCCCAATTTCAACATTTGGTATTATAGTACAGGACCCTAATATGTATTATGATAAATTTGGATGGTCCACCTCGTTTCCTTTTAGGGGTACCAAATTGCCAAAAATATAAACGTAAGCAATACGTTGTACCACGTGTTTGGTTTTTGGCTCAATTTATCCCCTTTGATGAGATGTTATTACCTTATATGGTTATATGGTCATGTATAGGGGTCCATTACCTTTCATAAGACATGGGTATATTAATGCACCCCTTGAAAAATTTGGGAAGGGTACCTTGGCCCACCCCCTTAAATTTTGGAAATTGCCCAATTTCAACATTGGGTATTATAGTATTGGACCCTAACATGTATTATGATAAATTTGGGTGGTCCACATCGTTCCCTTTTAGGGGTACAAAATTGCCAAATTTTAGTACAACCACATGTTTGGTTTTTTGGCTCATTTTATTCCCTTGGATGAGGTGTTATTACCTTATATGGTTATATGGTCATGTATAGGGGTCCATTATCTATTATAAGACATGGGTACATTGGTGCACCCCGGGAGGGGTACCTTGGTTCACCCCTTAAATTTTGGAAATTGCCCAATTTCAACATTTGGTATTATAGTACAGGACCTCAATATGTATCATGATAAATTTGGATGGTCCACATCGTTCCCTTTTAGGGGTACAAAAATTGCCAAAATATAAACGTTGTACCACGTGTTTGTTTTTTTGGTCCATTTTATCCCCTTTGATGAGATTCTATGATTACAGGGGTTCATTTCTTATCATAAGACATGGCCACCCTTCTTAAATTTTGGCAATGGGGGTCCACTGAAATTGTCCAATTGAAGCATAGTACAGGACCTCAATATGTTTCGGTGGTCCTATTACCAAATTTGTTTAGTACAACCACGTGTTCGGTTACTGACTCAATTAAGGTTATAAGGTATGGATGGGTATCCCCTTTCAATTTGGTAGGACCCTTCGGGTGTAGTACAGTCACGTGATCGATGATTTGGTTTTGATGCGCGACGAGGTCCCTGGTCAATGTTCTCTAGGAATTAGCTGGAAACTTTGCACAGGGTTCTCGTCTTATATCGTACAGTTCTTTAGGAGAATCTGATAACGTTGTATATGGAATGGACAATAAAAACACATAAATAAGCATAAATTGTATTTTATTCATTTTTCTGGTTTCTTCTTCTTTTTCTTTCTTATTGACAATGTTTGTATATTGAGCTGGGTTTCTTCATTAGACCGCCTCCTCTTCTTGATTGCGATGATTTGTTTCCATGTTTTGCAGCATAGCACCCGTTTGCAAAGCTTCGTATTGTGAATTCTGTAAAAAAGAACGAGGAAAAAGATGATTAGTATAGAAATAGATGATGATAAAACAAATACATTTGCAATGATAAATATGATAAAATTACCTGGAAGGTATATTGCAACAGTCTACGATCATTAACCGTGGGTACTGTTGTGAACAAATATTGAATTTCACGCAGAGATTTTCCTTGGGCTTTACAGCACAAATAAAAATAAGCATAATAGCCACATACGGATGAACCAAGACTTTGCATTTGGCTATTATTATATTTATAGTACATACAATGAAGTTTTAAGAATGCAACATGTTGTGGTACATAAGGAGGAAGGCCATAGCTGTCAAAATATTCTCCAACACCGCGATGATCAATATAAATTGCAATCCAATGACTTCCTAGTTTTGTAGATGGATCTGTATTTACAATGATTGCCAGAGGAAGAGAAATCCGTGAGGGCAACTCATCGCTTGCAAATACCCCGGTAAAATGATTTCTGAATAATGGACTACCGTGTAAAGCACTAGCTAATTGCAATGTATTCAACATCGTGAATGGAAATGATACATAACGTATACGTACCTTGTAATTTAAAAGTCCAGGATAATGTTGCGCTGGTGGTCGATCTCTAGGAGTGAGGAAAACTCTCCATACACAATACAGTTTGCAGGTGCTGCTAATTTCTCTTGGAAATGAACTTCCAATCGGATGGCTCCATGTCGTTGTAAATTCCAATAGTGACAATCTCCAGCAGAAGAATCGGGAGTTAGGTCAAATACAAACAGTGTATATCCATTCTTGTAGTCGGCTCTTGAAATTGTATTTCCAGTATTGGTAAAATGTATGCCAGAGCCTGAGAACAATGTGTGGTACGATGAAATGTAGAGATTTTCTTCAAAGTTGGGTTGCAATGGTTTTGAAGGTACAGCTTTTCCATCCACGTACAATGTAAAGAAATTAATGTTTAGATGTTGAAATTCAAATGGATTGGTGGTAATAGTTCCACTGGATGCTTCATTCGATGTAAATCCTACAATAATACGATTTGGCAATGTTCCCATAAACAGGTTATCAATAGTTTTGGATTGTATATCCTTCGGGATGGTAAATGATTTCATTTGAACCCTTGTCAGAGGATACTTTGCCGGTGTAGATTGTAAAATTTTATTGTGTGCCAATTTGACACTAGGGCTGATGGTGACTTTTTTCACCTGCAACGATGCATCTAGAATATTGATTTTTGCACTGACACCACTTTCACCGGCCATGAGACAAAAGTTTGGTTTTGCAGGAATAAGTTTCACACGTAATTCTACTCCATGAATTAAAAATTTATCTTGATTAAAAATGTCACAATGAAGATGTCCAATCATATCGAATTTCATACTTTGTTTTGTCAGTTCATAGCGTTGTTGAAATCCTTTGTTCTCACTTGTGGTTGCGTTCATATGACCAGCCGTATCTTGAAACCACATTGCTGTTTGCAAATGTGTATTTTTAGCTCCATCACTATAATTGAGTAGTTTTTCCATGTACGAACGATATGGATGATTATGTGACGGAAATGAAATCAGTTTATTGTTCAAGTAGATTTGTACTTCACTAAACATAGCATTTAGAAAATCATTGACAGGTGCAATTGCTTTATCCGTATTGATGAAGGAGGAACCATCTGGTTTCACAATTTGTGCTTGGATGTACAATAAGGTTTGTGGTAAATCAATGTATTCATCACTGCTACCACTCACTACAAATTCTATTGGTGAATTTTCAGCTATTGAACTAATTGGTTTGTAGCCTATAATACGATTGTCCAGAACACTGGTTTGCGTGGGCAACGTTGAAAAAATGTCCAATTCACTTTTTACACATTCACAGGATTGATGATGTAAGAAAGCCATCGTTGAATTAATCAAAAATATCTGGTGACGATGCCAATGATCTCTTCTTCTTCTTATGTGATAATTTACGTCTCTTTGTAGGATTGATGGTGTTGTTGATCGTTGGAAGGTCAACCTCAAACTGAGAGCAGTCATCCCATTTTCGTTTATGATATCCACTTCCCAGCATAGTTTTCAACTTGTTTTTAGCTTTTTCTTGTAAATTCGATTTTGCCTCTTGCATCCGTTGATGAAACGATTCTTCCAGCGGTTGATTCGAGATCACAACATCATTAATCATATTGGCACCTGATTTTAATAATTCTTTTCCCATAGTTTTAGCGCCTTGCTTCACAAGTGGTAACACTGAACGAAATAAGCCACCAAGGAAACTTCCAATGCCATGTCCTGCTTGATAGGGACTTCCCACATAGACGTTGCCGATACCGGATAACGCTTGTTTTTGGTAGTATTGCAAATACGGATCAGTCATGACGACGACGACGGAAATGTAGTTTTGTACACACCGTTCCAAAGGTGAATGGCATAGGATGACCTGTGCTATCCCTTATATCGATTTGTATTTGCTCAAAATTCATTTTTTCCACCGGAACATAATGTGCAGGATTAAAGATTTGTACTGCATGACTTCCAAAAGTATGATTCACAGGATCCATGTTGACAATTCGTAGCAATGGTACCATTGTATCTCCAACAATGACAGATTCAATAATGTCACAATAGACGTACATTTGTGATGGTAAGCCTAATCGTACATCCGGTGTATATTGTCCCTTTTCCATATCTTTTAAATCACTTTTCGGGTCAAATCCAAGCATTAAACTAACACTTGGTGACAATTGTACAGAAGTATGGATTTCCTTTTTGGGATGTCTTATGAGGCATATATTATTAGTTGCGTCATGAGATATAAATAAATTGGTTTCTTTATGATGTATATTAATTGCATGAATAAGATCCCGTATATTGTTATAATAGCGTACAGGGATCGTTACAACCTTCCACGGTTCCTGATCATTACTACTTGATGATTTGTAATATATTTTATTGTTTTTACTGTTAATGTTCAGCAAAGAATGTGGATAATGAATCTCTACAATTGCCACATCCCATTTCTGGCGAAACTCTACACGTCGTTGTAATTTCGTAATATATGAAGTCAATGTATTTTCTGGAAAATAATCCATGGAACTATTACTGGGAAGTGTAACGTAAAAATCTTGATCAGGTTCCATTCTTCTTCTTCTTCTTCAATGAAGTTGCAGGGATCCACGAATTGAATGAGGAAGGATATCCTTTCCACTGGACGAGATACTCCTTTCTGCGACCTTTTGTTCTTGTACGTAATATTTTATCGATGAGGAACATCGAAGGGAGCGGTACTGGTTGTAATTCTTCTCTGTAGAAAACACCATCGATAAGTTGATGATTTAAATCCTCTAGTCGATACACTGGTGGGTTTCTTGGTACAATGGCTTTTACTCTGAATATTTCCCAAGTCCAGTTCTCGAGGTAACCCTTGTCAAAGATACGTTTTGTTTTACTTATACGAACAGTATCACCAACAGATAAATCCGTATCTTGTTTTGAACGTTGTAGCTTTTTGTCGTATAAGTTATGCCACACCTCCAGTAAATTGTCCTGAGAAACGTTTGCAGGTGCCATTTTAATACTGGAATGCCGACTTTCATTGTATGCTTTTACAAGTAAAGGCAATACTTTGATGTAATTGTATGTTTGATATTTGGTAAAGTATTTCCACATACGATGTTTCAATGTCTGATTAAATCTTTCTGCGATGCTGGCTTTAATATCTGGATCCTTTGTTGTAACATGTTGCACGTTGTGTTTCCTGAAAAACTTTTGTACTGTCTTGTTGGTAAATTCAGTTCCTTGATCACTACGTAGTACAATTGGTTTCCTCTCCTGGAAAATCATTTCAAATGCATTCACTATATCCTCGGCACTTTTTGATTTTAGTGGTACAGCCCACCCGTACCGACTAAACACATCAATCACTGTAAGAATATAGCGGTAGTTGTCATTATAGTTTTGAAGTGCTTGTAAATCATTTAAATCACATTCCCATTGATCATCAATATTGTTGACAAGATAAAAATCTCTACGGAAACGACGACGTACAGGACGATGTAACGTGTAGGTAGGTTGTTTGTTTAACCAAAGTTTTATTTTGGTTAGAGGTATAGATTTTCCTGTGGCTTGCCATAATTTCTTTGCAGTAGAAAATGATGCAGGATGTGCTGGATTGTAATAAATGGATTTCAACTTTTTGTTCATGGTTTGTACGTTGACCATTGTGGAATGATACGTTTTCTTTTTGGTCGGACTTCTAAAACATCATCATCGTCTTCTTCTTCTTCTTCTTCTCCGGAAGAAAATAATTCAGGTGCCGGTTTTGGTGGTGCAGATCCTTCAGATGCTGATGTACTATTATGCTTGACAATATAGTTTAATCTCCGTGGATTACCAATCAATTCTTGAGGTGTGTTTGACGATGCAAGGTAGTTGCAAAACAATTCCCAGCCTTGAGGATTAGAATGTTTCCTCGGTCGAGTCACATCGCACATTAAATCTACAATATTGGATCCTTGTAGTTTATTATCGTTGATGTACACTGTTCCTTTATGATCCCACGTAATTGCGTCATCTTGTTTTAAACGACGGAATAGTAGTTCGGCTTTCTTACGATACATTTGTGGTATTGCGGCTAAAATTTCTTGTTTCGTGCTATCGTCAACATTCGGGACGTCACCATCAGGTTTCATTGATGTAATTGTAAGTGGTATTGGTTCTTCTTGTTTACGTATCACATAAAGATATTTCTGTAATATTCTATTGTACTGATTCCATTTTTCTTCATCACTTGGATACGATGTATTCAATATGGATTGCATTTCACGATCGAGATTA
The DNA here is from genome assembly GCF_964235325.1 of Thermobia domestica. Taxonomy (NCBI): domain Eukaryota; kingdom Metazoa; phylum Arthropoda; class Insecta; order Zygentoma; family Lepismatidae; genus Thermobia; species Thermobia domestica. Next base: position 49,867,091 of record NC_137455.1, on the reverse strand, counting down.
GATTCTCGATTTTCACTCACACGGGATGATGATGCATGCATTCGTTGAAGCATTTCTGGTGGCACTAAAACCATCTTCTTGCTATGTTCCATGATGTTTATTGTTTAAACAAAATACTGGATAACACACTTCCTACAATAGGTGCAAGTAATGCAGGTAAGAATCCTCCTTGTTGTACGGCTAAATGTTTCTTCTTTTTATCCAATGATTTTGTATTGTCTACAAGATAGCGGAGCGTGTTCTTGTAACGCTTTAATCTTGACTTCTGCGCACTTGTCAGTGGAACATTGCCTTTTAAGACATTATAACAACATTCACAAATACTATGAATTAATGAAGCGTCTGCATTGGCAATAATAGCTTTACGCAATCTTGGTTTAGCTTTGTGCAGAGCACGTAGCAGATCAGCGTGTTTCACTGTAGGAGACATCGTGACAGACTAAGTCATTCTTTTCACATGCACAATAATTTAAACATGTTTTGTTGGTACGTAAACATAATGATGCAAATCGTCGGGAAAAATATTTGTACGAAATCGCATTTCATCGGGTGTATCTTGTTTAAGATCCATCAGTAAATAACCATGTGGATTTCTTGTTGCGTCTGCATAACTTTCTTGTAGAAACAGTGGATGCTCAGGCATGATTTGATAACTCATATGCTTGATTTGTGACTTGTCACGTGGATTTTTAAACAACACCAAATACGAACAATTTAAACTCATATTTCTATTTGCTTTACTTTGATGAAATACATTTTGTGTTATAAAAATCACACTAATATTTCGATGATGTGATCCTTTTGTGAACATATCAACAATATCACTATTCACTTCTCGCATATGGTCATCAATAATAATCAAATGTGGTCCATCGTGAGGCTGAAAATCTTTCATTCGTGGCAGTCCTTCGTGAAATTCTACTGGAACTGGCATTGTTGCATACACGTCTTGCCATTCTGCATAATACCAATATATCTTACGAAATTTTGCATTGATCATGGTTGGGAGATGTGACAGTAATCGCTTCACAAAATACGTTTTTCCACACCCACTAGGCCCTGCGAGAATACAGGTAAATGGATGTTTCCACTGTGTATCCATGATGAACACTAACACCTTGTTTCAAAAATGATGCGTATTTAAAGCGAGTACAAATTTTCTTTTTGTTTTAGATTGTAAACTCTTGCACTCACTGGTGTGAAAAGGTTAAAACCGTTCATCTGTTTATCGAGTAGTTGAAAACCGTTTATTTGTTAATCGAATAGTTGAAAACCGTTTATTTGTTAATCGAATAGTTAAAAACCGGATAAAGTTTAACGGTTAACCGTGAAAGCTGATCATTGTTTGATTTAAATTCTATTTGAAAATTTTTCGTTTGAAATTTGTTTTGTAATTTTTGTTTCAAAAATTTTGTTTAATTTTTTTTTGTTTCAAAATTTTTGTTTCAAATTTTGTTTAAAAATTTTTTCGTTTGAAATTTTTTTGATGAAAATTTTTGTTTTCAAAATTTTGTTTGAAATTTTTTTTCGTTTGAAAATTTTTAATTTTTTTGTTGCAAAATTTTTTGTTTAATTTTTTTTGTTCGAAATTTTTGTTTTGAAATTTTTCGTTTCCAATTTTTTTGTTTAAAATTTTTTTATTTCAAACTAAAAAACTTTTTGTTTGAAATTTAAGTTTAAAAAATGTTCGAATTTTTTGTTTAAAATTTTTTTTGTTTGAACATTTTTGTTTCGAAATTTTTTCGTTTCAATTTTTGTTTTCTTTTTTTTTTAGTTTGAAAAGTTGAAAAAAAAAGTTTTAAATGCCAAGAATCTTTCCTAGAGAACATTGACCAGGGACCTCGTCGCGCATTAAAACCAAATCATCGATCACGTGACTGTACTACACCCGAAGGGTCCTACCAAATTGAAAGGGGATACCCATCCATACCTTATAACCTTAATTGAGTCAGTAACCGAACACGTGGTTGTACTAAACAAATTTGGTAATAGGACCACCGAAACATATTGAGGTCCTGTACTATGCTTCAATTGGACAATTTCAGTGGACCCCCATTGCCAAAATTTAAGAAGGGTGGCCATGTCTTATGATAAGAAATGAACCCCTGTAATCATAGAATCTCATCAAAGGGGATAAAATGGACCAAAAAAACAAACACGTGGTACAACGTTTATATTTTGGCAATTTTTGTACCCCTAAAAGGGAACGATGTGGACCATCCAAATTTATCATGATACATATTGAGGTCCTGTACTATAATACCAAATGTTGAAATTGGGCAATTTCCAAAATTTAAGGGGTGAACCAAGGTACCCCTCCCGGGGTGCACCAATGTACCCATGTCTTATAATAGATAATGGACCCCTATACATGACCATATAACCATATAAGGTAATAACACCTCATCCAAGGGAATAAAATGAGCCAAAAAACCAAACATGTGGTTGTACTAAAATTTGGCAATTTTGTACCCCTAAAAGGGAACGATGTGGACCACCCAAATTTATCATAATACATGTTAGGGTCCAATACTATAATACCCAATGTTGAAATTGGGCAATTTCCAAAATTTAAGGGGGTGGGCCAAGGTACCCTTCCCAAATTTTTCAAGGGGTGCATTAATATACCCATGTCTTATGAAAGGTAATGGACCCCTATACATGACCATATAACCATATAAGGTAATAACATCTCATCAAAGGGGATAAATTGAGCCAAAAACCAAACACGTGGTACAACGTATTGCTTACGTTTATATTTTTGGCAATTTGGTACCCCTAAAAGGAAACGAGGTGGACCATCCAAATTTATCATAATACATATTAGGGTCCTGTACTATAATACCAAATGTTGAAATTGGGCAATTTCCAAAATTGAAGGGGTGGGCCAAGGTACCCCTCCCAAATTTTTCAAGGGGTGCATTAATATACCCATGTCTTATGAAAGGTAATGAACCCCTGTATACGCCCATATAACTATATAAGGTAATAACACCTCATCAAAGGGGATAAATTAGGTCAAAAACCCCCGAAATTTCAATTTTTGGCAATTTTTTACCCATAAAAGGGAACGACATAGACACCCAATACTGATAGAGGTACATACTATGGTCCTAGGCTACCATACCCAATTTTTAGATTTGGCAATTTCCAAAATTTAAGCGGGGTGGTCCTATGTACCCCTGCCAAAATTTAGGGGGTGGGCCAAGGTACCCCTGCCAAAATTTAGAGGGGGTGGTCCTAGGTACCCCTAGGTCATTGACCCTGGGCCAAGGTCATTGACCTTTGACCTATGACGTCACAAAAATTTTTGCTGACTCGGCTCAATATACGCCGGGGCCTACTACTTACGGTTATTTTATTTATTTTTTTATGTGGGAAAGAATCAAATTGTAACGTATGTGTAAAACTCATGACGATACCAAAAAAAGAAAAAATGCCGTTGTCGCACTTGCACTAGCGTCCCTAATTTTGTTTGCAAACAGTTTCGTAATTATTTCCCCTGTGCTCACTGCTCACCATATGCTCGCTGGCGCATAACGAATGTTTCCCAGTAAATGTTAATTCTAATTTGGAGAATTTTATAAAGTTTCACAATATTTCTCACTAGATAGTCTTCTATCTACGTGTTTGGATATTTTGATAACATATGTCCCTATTAAATGTTTAATTTTCCCTAGATGTTTAATTACGGAAAAGTTTTACAATGTATTTGTATTGAATTGAAATTGTTTTGAATTTACTACATAAGGTAAGTAGACCCAAGGAGGAGAACTCAAGTAATTGATATTCTACGTAAAAGCAACCTATTGTAGAATGATGATGCTTCTTACCTTCAGCACATAATCTTTACGTTAGAGAGTCAGACAGAGAAAAATCCTGTTTTTCCTCCTCTATGACCACCCATCTTAAACCTCTACATATCGTTGTTCGTCTCACAAAATTTCGGTGCTCCAAAAACATTCTAATAATAATAATAATAATAATAATAATAATAATAATAATAATAATAATAATAATAATAATAATAATAATCCTGAATATGCCATCCTTACATAATGTAAGGATATCTTAGTTTCCTAGTTTAAATCTTAAATATCTTAGTTTAAAATGCTTTCTTTAGTACTTATTTGAGCAACCATGTAGGAGGGGGTACGACTTTTTATTTTGCCCCTCTCATTTCAGTACCCTTCCAACAGAAAGTAATTTTTGATAAGCAGGACAGACAAAATGAATAAGAAATATATTTACAGCATCCTTTCCCCTTTCATGATTGGAATATCATGTAATATTTTTTATTCTACGAAAGATGGCCCTGTGCGGTTAGGGGTAGGTAACTAAAAGAATACCTAATATGTAGCGCCCCTTGATTGTAATATTGCCGCTTCTTTATTTGTACGAAGGAGCCTCTACACAATCAAGGGTGACAAAAAGAATAGGAAGAGTGTCTATTGATTCCAGTGGTGGATCCAGCACGAACTCCTGGAGGAGGGGAGGGGAAGTGAAACATTCTTTTGATGATGTGAAGCTGTCACAAATTACCACTTAACTAAACTAAACAATAGTGGGGGGAACCGGAACCCAGTCAGTTTAAATTGATGTAAAAGTTTAATTTTTGGCTTCATATTAAAGTTTTGGTTTCAAATGAGAGTTTCAGTCCAAGTGGTCAATGATCAAATCTCGTGGGGCTCTTCAGTGTAGGCTAATACGGCCCCCTTATGAGAAAAGGCAAAATTGTTAACATGTTTATAACTTTCGAATTTTTCGTCTATTTTAAAGAAATATTTTGCTTCGTATTAAAGTGTTGGTTCCAAATGACAAATTCAGTCCGAGTGGACAATGATCAAATCTCCGGGGGGGGGGGGGGGCTCTTCAGTATAGGGGGCTACGGCTCCCTTATGGGAAAAGGCAAAAATATGAAAATGCTTATAACTTCCGAATTTTCCGTCTATTTTAAAGAAATTATTGGCTTCATATTAAAGTCTTGGCTTCAAATGACAATTTCAGTCCGTGTGGACAATGATCAAATCTCGGAGGGCTCTTCGGTGTAGGGGTTTCGGCTTCTTTATGGGACAAGATTCACGTAGTTGATATTGCAAAATTGTTTTATATATATAAGTGGAAACTTGCACCATTTGGTTAATTTTACCTCTTATGTTTTGCAGATTCATATTCCAAGCAATAGTTACTCCGCAGAGCTAAAAGAAGGCACTTACTAATTTCATTAAAATGAAATGTCTTTTATGAGAGGAGCAGACGAACGAACAGGCACCCAAACGTTGGTTGAGTCGTACGGTTGAAACTCGTTAAGCTCGCTTCAATTATTATTATTATTATTATTATTATTATTATTATTATTATTATTATTATTATTAAAGCTTTTTGCTCCTAATTTAGTTATTTTACTTTATTATTTAACGAATATATTGAAAATTGTCAGAGACACGTATGCAGTAATTTATTTCGGGAGGGGTCCGACTTCAATATTAGGATAAATTATAATATTTGGTCTAGGAATTAATTCGTGCGGTTTTACAAAAGATGGCGTAACTAGCTTATTGTTCCATAGTTTCGTTGATCCAAACATGCGTTGAAAACTACTGTCATTGAGCATCTTGTTTAGTATATGTCAGTTGCTTGAAGCGGAAACAACAACATTTTTTCTTCAACTGAAAATGGCGCATTTTGTGCCTGATAAAGTGTTTTTGCGGGGAGTTATTCTTCATTGCTTTAACATGAAGAAAAGTGCTACCGCAAGTCATCATATTTTAGTGGAAGTGTTTGGTGACCATGCTCTAGCTGAGCGAACGTGTCAGAAGTGGTTTGCACGGTTTAAAGGTGGTGATTTCAGCTTGGAAGACCAAAAGCAATTTGGAGAGCCAAAAGAATTTGAAGATGAAGAATTGAGAGCACTGCTTGATCAGGATTCGTGTAAAACGCAGGACGAATTTGCAGAAGCATTTGGAGTTGAGCAAACAACAATTTCCAAACGTCTCAAAGCCATAGGAATGATTCAAAAGATGTCTTATTGGGTTTCACATGAATTGAAAAGAAAGACGTTGAAATAAGAAAAACCGTTTGCGAATTGCTGCTCCAAAGACAGAAAAGGAAGGGATTTTTGCATCGAATTGTAACTGGTGATGAGAAGTGGATTCATTACGAGAATCCTAAACGAAAAAAGGCCTGGGTGAAGCAAGGTGAACCAGGTCCTTCACAACCGAAACGAGATATTCATTGTGCAAAAGTTATGCTGTATATATGGTGGGATTTGAAACGTGTGGTGTACTATGAACTTCTGAAACTTGGTGAAACTATTAATGGACACCGCTATCGACAACAATTAATGCGTTTGAAGCAAGCTCTGGCCTGAAAACGACCAGAATGGAATAACAGGCATAATAAACTTATTTATCAAGATGATAACGCTCGCCCACATGTCGCAAAACCGGTCAAAACCTATTTGGAAAATGTCGGATGGAAAGTGTTACTCCACCCGCCATATTCACCAGACACTGCTCCGTCTGACTACTACTTGATCGATTGCATGAATAACGATTTGATTGGACAGCGGCTCACTTCTTCAGAAAATATCGAAAAATGGATCTTTGATTAGATTGCGTCAAAAGATGAGGAATTCTTTCGACACGGAATCCGTAAATTGCCTGAAAGATGGGAGAAAGTAGTGGCTAGCGATGGACAATATTTTTGTTAACGTATTCATTTACTTTGTTTTTGAAATAAAGCTTCCATTTTTATTAAAAACCGCACGAATTAATTCCTAGACCAAATAAAATTTTAAAAGATAATCCCCAAAATTAGGCTAAATTTACAGAAAAGTTGGGGTTTCAGAGGGGGTCCGGACCCCCTGGACCCACCCCTGAATGCGTCCTTGTTTGTCAGTAACATTTCCTCATTTTGAAACCCTCAAAAACTTCGGATAGACTATATAAAGGAAAACGAGTTATTTTCGATAAAATATCACTTCAAGGAGACGCGACAGTTTTATTGCACATGGTGGTATCCAACGTTCACAAGGGCAAGAATTCCTTCCCTTTTATTCTTTTGCTATTGTGCTGTATCGAAAGGTCAGGTTTGTAACATATTACTCCTACGAACAAGCATGACTGGCAGATAGGAATACTGAACACAACTCCAGAGAAATGCATGCTGAACTTACGTCTTTACGCTTTGGTGATTTGCCCTCAAGGTCAATCGAGTGGTAATTCAGTTCCGTCTCTGTTCTTAAGCCATGTTCGTATTACTTCGAACAGTTTTGATAATGAAAAGCATGCCTCTTAATATAACAGACTTCTTTCGCGTAAGAAATCGAAACTCAGTTGGTCAGAGCAACTAGTCTGTAAGAATTAGGTTGTTAGTTAGTTAGGAGCCCAGTACGAGTAAGGGTTTTTATTACTATTGTTTTTATCTTTTTTATGTGAGGAAAAATCAAATTGTGACATCCCGATATCAAATGTATTTGATTAGGTAGCTTTGTCTTAGCTAAACTTTAAACATCAGTAACTGTCGAAATTATTTCACTAACCGATCACTTACTGAACATTTCAAACACGTCAAACCAGTGGCATAACATGAAGGTTAACCTCTCCTCCGCAGTCCTTAGTTATGCGTCCGTACTTTCAAGGGCGGACTAAGGGCCGGGCGACTGCCCGGGGCGCCAGAGAAAGAGGGGCACCAAAACGAGCCTCAAAAAGTAAATTTTATAATGTGCTTTCTACTGACGTTTTTGGTTTATATTCTTGTAAAGTAGTGGCAATTATATGATCTTTTTCCATTTCACTATGGAAGAAGAGAGTTTCATAGTACTAAGGGGGCTGTATCGAAAAATTGAGAGATGGCATGTAGAATAAAGAGTGCCGGGAATTAAGTATTGTTTGTTTATTTGCTTGAGTTTAGCGTTCCACGGTTATGCCTTAATGGGCAAGGGAGATGTGGATACTAATTATAGTGGAATCCGAACCACTTTTATCGTTCAACAGTAATCCACCGGGAATTGGACCCGGTACCACAGAAGGCAGGCGTGCTAGCCACTAGACCAGGGGGGGTGGAGTTGGTATTGTCTATAGCGGGCCATATTCTTTGTGAAGTTTTCCTAGGTAAGGATTTCTTTTTGAAAATGGGTTTAAAACAGGGGCGTCATTTAGGGAGGGCAGGGAGGGGCATTTGCCCCCCCCCCTGAGTTTGAGATGTATATAGAGTTTATCATTAGAATAGTAGTAAATCAGTGAAAAACGCGAAATTTTACTTATATCAAGAGGTCTTGCCCCCCCCAAAGCAAAATCTGAAATGACGCTCCTGGTTTAAACTATTAAAAACACTATGATAAAATGTAAAATATAGGCTACTACTAGGGGAAGGGCGCCAAAAAGTCACAGGAATAATAATAATAATAATAATAATAATAATAATAAATATGAATGTCTTTGGAGAGCCGAAAGTATGTGACACGAATCATTATAGGTAGAGCTTTAAGATGAGTGGTCATAGGGGAGGAAAAACAGGATTTTTCTCTCTCTGACTCTCTAACGTTAAGATTATGTGCTGAAGGTAAGAAGCATCATCATTCTACAATAGGTTGCTTTTACGTAGAATATCTGTTACTTGAGCTCTCCTCCTTCGGGCAACTTTGCTTATGTAGTAAATTCAAAACAATTTCAATTTAAGACAAATATTTATAGAGAAAATTAAACATTTAATAGGGAAATCTGTTATCAAAATATCCAAACACGTAGATAGAAGACTATGTAGTGAGGAATTGTGAAACTATAAAATTCTCCAAATTAGAATTAACATTTACTGGAAAACATTCGTTATGCATCAGTGAGCACAGGGGAAATAATTACGAATCTGTTTGCAAACAAAAATTAGAGACACTAATGCAAATGCGACGATATTTTCTCTCTTTTTTTTTTTTTTTTTTTGGTATCGTCATGAGTTTTACACATATGTTACAATTTGATTCTTTCCCAAATAAAAAATAAATAAAATAACCTTAGTGATAAAAATGACAACAGTCCTTCACGGGATTCCAACCGTCTACCTTCGGTATACAAACTCGTTGCTTTATCTAACTGAGCTATTTGCTTTCTTACGTAAGCTGAATCTGTTCTACAGTAAAGACGATTTTTCATTACGATTGGGCTAACAATTCGTCTTTTTCCATAGGTAATTTCCACTTTTTGCACTATCTATACGTTAATACTTAGCATAGATTCATATATTTGGAGTTCGCTGATAATGCATATAATAAGACATACTAGAAATATTTCGTTAAAATTTTCGTTTGTAGATCTAATCCACGCTTCTCTCACTGACATAGATGTCGCTGCTTCGTGTTGAACTGCAGAATTCCCTCGCGTTCTTGAAAATTTCCCACTTTAGCAGAGTTGGTAATTCTCGAGATTTCTGTCGATTTAATGTTTTTTGCTTCTAATTTCTTTATTTTAAGCTAATATCTAACACAAATATTAAAAACGGGTTTGTTATTAACCTGTCCTGCTGGGGAAACCTTCCGAGATTTCGAACATATAAAGAAAACGGAGATATTTTCAAAAAACTTCAAAATAAAGAGACGCGTCATTTATTTTGCTCATGGTAGTACATAGGGATATAAATAAACTATATTTTATTATAGTTTGGTTTGCGCAAGCTTATCTTTTTGTACATAAATTAACAAATGAACGTCAATTTATCTGAAAAGTCGAAGTTTGCGAGCTTTCTCGAGCACTTTCGGTTCGAATTTTAAAATTCTGTTTTCACGGTTGGTAAGACCTGGTTACCCGCTTTCCGAAAAAAAAAATTTGTATCGCTTCTGTGTGCAACCGTTTTGTCGCAAAAAATTCGAGAAATTGTAAAATTTTCAAAAATCGCCATTTTTGGGCGCCATTTTCTCGAAAACACCATCTTTTAAAATTCTAAAATTTTGTCAGATGGTTCAACTTTACATGAGTAATAAACACATCAATATTATTCTCGACCAATGCTTCATGAATTAACTGCAGCCTCTTAAAGTTAGCAAAGTTTAGCTAACTTTGATGTCACAGTTAGCAACACTGGGAACAATAAAAGTGCAATGATTTGATGATGTTTGTGGTTCACATTCATTAAATGAAGAATAAAATCTTTTCTTGACTGTTTTTTTCATTATTTTGATCAAGAAGGCTCTCTGAAATAGTAAAATGAGCCTCCTCCTACTCCTCCGTTTTCTTAAACCGAAATAATCTGAGGTGGAAATTACGATTACGAAACACAAAAATTTTAAGTTTACTTGAAATCAAATAAATTCTGATGATCTACAAAAAGCCTGAACTATTACCTCAGTGATGATTTGGAATGCTCCAGACAAAGTCTCAGTTAAGTGCGATGTCATAACAGTGATCGAAAAAGGTAAAAAAGTTAAAAAAATCGAAATGTGTATGTGCGTGTGTGTGTGTATATTGTGCAAATTTTAAGTTAGCTGTTAGTGCGTTGCTACAAGTCAAAGGTGCAGCCTGTATTGAAGCTGTCATGAGTGACCTATTTCCTTTAGTAGTATGATCCGTACAAAATGACAATTGTCTTCTTCAAGAATGTTGTGAATGTCTTGGAGTGGAAGGAATAAGTGTGGAGTCTTTAATTATTGATCCTGATGAAAATGATAGTGTTACGTATGCCACAGGGAAAACAATAATCTCGTTAAAAAACTGTGTCACTTTCTGTTTTCGTATCGTACATTGCTGGTTTAACTGTAAGAATTGTAATTCATGACTACATCAAGAAAATCCAAAGAGAATTAATTGCTACCGAAAAGCATCGTAAATTTCAAGATACAAATTCTATTTTACTTCATGTGGACTTCGCTAAAAACGGGACTGTTATTCTGCAAAGTGAAATTCAGAGTTATCACCGGAATATGAAACAACTGAGTTTTGTTGTAATAAACGACGATAAAACACACGATTCGGCTCATGTACTCATAGCCATAGACAAGATTCTAAAAATACTAGAAGAAAAGCGAAAATATATTTCATAGAAAAAGGTTTGAACACGAGAAAATAAGTGTCTACAATTTCCCAAACCGTGTCAGTGATTTCTGATGGTGCTGCATCAAACTTTAAAAATCGCTTTCAGAACATGCAGACAGGTCCGATAAAGCTGTGGTTTTGCAGTGAAACCGGCCATGCAAGGGTCTCTGCGACGGTATTAAGGGGGGGAGGTGTAAAGAATGTGGCAACGCGGCATAACCTTAGGCAAATACAGATACACAGTATTAAAACCGCAGAAGAAAAAAAAAATGAAATGAAATGTTTAAGTTTTACGTCCCACGCTCATGCCGGTTAGGCTAAAGGAGACGGTGATTATGAGAAATGAATGAAATGGTGGAATGCAGAAAGTAGGAGGAAACAGGATAACCCCGAGAAAACCCACGAGCACGGTGTTTGTCCACCACAAAGCCCACACGGCGCGATCTGGGATCGAAACAGGGACCCCAAGCACCGGAGGTGAACGCTCTACCACTGAGCCACCGCGCCCCTACTAAAACCGCAGAAGAATTCGTGAGTACAGTGCAAGTACAAACTAAGGGGATTACTCTCGTTTTGTTGCCTGGAACTGAATTCGACGACTTCCGGAAGAAAAAAAAAAAAAGGGAAAGTATGCGACCGGTAACTGGTATTCAACGAAGTCATCTTTGGCTTTCGGAAAACGGCGAAGTTTTTATGGCAGTAACGGGTCACCATGAACTAACTTCATGCTCCCCCAAAATCGAACTTCTGCAATTCAAAGTGTAGATTTAAGAAATCTGCAAAAAGGAACTTTTGTTACATACATATATCTTTGATAACCAAGGGTGCGTAGCAGAAATATTATGAATAAATCATGAATTACGTGAAGTTGAAGTGCTGTTTACACATGGACCTTCAGCAAGTGCTTTCACATGGACCTTCAGCATTTGTGACAATCTACAATGTGCTACGCAGGGGCGGATCCAGGACGGACTTCTGGAAGGGGGGGGGGTAATACTGCTACTTAGAGCTACTTTTAAGAGCTCTAAACTCTGAGATCGGTTTTATTTATATATAAAACAAAAATGTTTCTTTCCCCTAGATCCACTGCTGGACGAGTTGTGAGTGAGACAAAAAAAAAAAAAAAAAAATCAGTGAAATTTTGTTTCCGAAGACCATTTTAAGTAAGTGAACTTGAAATCTGTGCGTTTCGTAATTGTAATTTCCACTTCAGATTATTTCGGTTTAAGAAAACGGAGGAGTAGGAGGAGGCTCATTTTACTATTTCAGAGAGCCTTCTTGATCAAAATAATGAAAAAAACAGTCAAGAAAAGATTTTATTCTTCACTTAATGAATGTGAACCACAAACATCATCAAATCATTGCACTTTTATTGTTCCCAGTGTTGCTAACTGTGACATCAAAGTTAACGAAACTTCGCTAACTTTAAAAGGCTGCAGTTAATTCATGAAGCATTGGTCGAGAATAATATTGGTGTGTTTATTACTCATGTAAAGTTGAACCATCTGACAAAATTTCAGAATTTTAAAAGATGGTGTTTTCGAGAAAATGGCGCCCAAAAATGGCGATTTTTGAAAATTTTACAATTTCTCGAATATTTTGCGACAAAACGGTTGCACACAGAAGCGATACAAATTTTTTTTCGGAAAGCGGGTAACCAGGTCTTACCAACCGTGAAAACAGAATTTTAAAATTCGAACCGAAAGTGCTCGAAAAAAATTCGCAAACTTCGACTTTTCAGATAAATTGACGTTCATTTGTTAATTTATGTACAAAAAGATAAGCTTGCGCAAACCAAACTATAATAAAATATAGTTTATTTATATCCCTATATACATACCACAACAAGAATTATAACTCTACTTGTCTCCATAGCCGAACGGTGAGTCTCCGAAGTTGACCATTTTCCATGTCTTCTACAATTCATAAATTGTACTCCCCGTCTTTGATGACCCATTACTTGGCGGGAAAATTTTTTTCGACAAAACAAAAAAATATGGGTCTCTTAAAAACATGTCTAGTTGCTATAAAAAAGTTTCAACAATATCTGAGATGGTGATGGTACATGCTCTGCCTGAGTTGAAATGGAAGGCACCATATGACTTTTTTCGGCAGTGACACATATTTTCTGTAGATACCTTTGAAAAGTACAAAATCAGTGAGACTTTTCCGGAATAACTAAACCTCCCAATGCTTTTATCAAAACAGACAGGGTAAACAAATACGTACAACCATTCGTGAATTCCTGTACGTGCTTTTTCTTATTCACATCTTTCTTCACCACCCCTTTGTCAGGGTAGTGTTCTAGCCATTGACCTCCAAGAACAAATTGTGGGAATCTATGCTTCTCTGTCTCCAGTAATAAATACAGAACATTTGGCTTTCATACAGTAATACGAAAGAGTTAAGAAAAATAACAAAACGTATTCGCGTGGCCAAGATACGCAGGTAAATTTATTATCAACATAGGATAAACATTGCTTCAATGCGGCCAACTTTCAAGATAGACACATGGCCAACTTACAGACTAATAAGTAATAAATGTATTATGGGAAAATACAGGTTCAAGGCGAACCAGGCCAAGATAAGCAGGTGGCCAACTTAGAGAGGTGGCCAATTTGACAGGTTTTACTGTACTTTAAAGATATACTTGTTCTTTCAATTGGAAGCAGTGACGCACTATGGAATTGAGCTTATTGTTTCTTTGAAAATGGGTGATATTTTTTAGCCTACGTAACTTCTGGGTAGCGCGTCTCATATTGAAAAGCTTGTCACCATTTCAAACTGATAACAGCATAAACCAGGGCGAATGAAGTAAATACCAATTAAGAACAAAAACTTTAAAACATTATTAATATAATTTTGTACAACAAACGTAATTATTTTAATAGCTCTCCTTCTATATTCTTTCCTTACCTTGAAGATAATTTTATTCATGATAAAAATACTTACTGAGAAGATTGACTAGTTTCGGGAGTAGTCCAACACGAACCATTTTGTTCCTCAATTCCGTATCAAATGAGAGATTCAAAAGCAGCTTTAGCACTACGTGAACCAGATCTTGATGACCCGAGGAGACTAGCTTTGGAAGTTTCTCAACAACATTGAGATCAGCCTAAAAACAATTACACAAGAGGAAGTTATTGATTTCTTGCCAATAATTTTATATCTCAATCTCGCTTTCATTCCCATATACACACACACAATTTTTTATCTTGATATCTAATTATTTACGAGGGTTGAGAAGTAAGTCACGGCAACCATAATATTTCAATAATCGAAGGCTGTATTAAAAATGAGTTATATATAACTGAAAGACTATCCATAATGGATATTTTGTTGGTAGGAATTACAAAAGAAACCCAAAGCAACCTTGTAAAATACACACGTTACAAACACTCGTCTCATTATGTTAACCCTCAAAATACGTCAACGATATGCAAACATGAAATGCAAGCAGAAAATGCAGACTGCGAAAGAAAGTCTGACACCAGTACTTTATCCTCTGGTCAATAGATGGTTGTATCTGCTGTACTGGATGAGCACGGGTCACTGAGAAAACAGTTCTGAGTCAGTTGTGGTGTAAAATGGAAGTGACCATAGGAACAGTCATCATATATCAAAGTGGTCATTCGCCGGGGAAGAAATGCAAATGAGTGTCACCAAAAATTGGTAGAAGCGTTAGGGAACAATGTTCTGTCATACTGAACCGCTGCAAGATAAACAGAAGCTTTTCAACGAGAACGCCAAGCAACTAGGAGCATGGAACGCATGGAACGGTCAAGTCGGCCTGTGAGTGTGCGGACCGAAGCGTCACGTGTTGTGTTGGAATATACTGTTGGAGAACAGCGTGTTGTGGACAATGTGGGAGATAATTTTGAGGGTTTATTATGGGACGTGTTTTTGTTACCTAAGCTGTAATGTATGTGAATGTCACACGGTTGCTCGGGTTTTCGGTCATGATTCCTACCAACAAAATATGCAATCATTTTTAACACAGCTTTCGATTCTCGAAATATTATCGGGTTGCCATGACTTGCTTCCCAACCCTCACATTTGAAATTTAATGTGAAGTTCTGAACCACTGGGGATCTAAACAGCACTACCACATTGAAAACTAAAACGCTACCCATTTAGAATAAATGAGAGCTCATTCTATTACTACTGTTATCGATGGAGAAAATATATTAAGTATTCTACAGCAATATTTGAATGGAAGTAGTTTTAAAATATTATTTATTCACTTTCTGTACGGATTTTATTGCTCTTTGTACTAACTTTATATGAGCGAGAGAAAAAAATCTTGTTTTACGCTCCAAGATTCTGCCCTTCAGACTAGAGAAAGATGAAGTGTGATGAGGAGGCTGTGGAATGAAAAGAAGAGATGAAGCGGGACAAAGCATATGAAGTTATTCATCACACATTTACTTGATCTGGGATGTGAACGAGTAGGAAGATTTTCTTCTAATTAATAAAGATCAAAGAAAAGTATTAAGAGTTTCGCGTGAGACAAAAATGGAACGCGAATGGTTAATATTAATGTTACATAAATAATCTTCAATTACATTATTATTATTATTATATTTGATTTAAGCCTCTCTTTCAGCAGCGAGACTATATGAGACGTGTTATTATTAATTGAAATCTCGTTCATAAAATCCCTATCTTAATTCATTATGACGGGTGTCCATTTTTGGAACTCCACGTCTTTACCACATATACATCTCTCTCTCATGGTGCTAAGTCTCGTAGTTTCAGAGATGTTGCTATTGTAAAAAGGAGGTTGTCCCTTAAAAAGATCACACTTTGCTTTCGTTTTTTGCTTCTCCTGAAAAACTAGATGATCTATTCTGGTTCACTTTCTTCATCTGCATTCTCTGTATTTCTGCTTATTAACTTTGCATATCATTTATGATCCCTTTTCCCACTGAAATTGTTATCAGAATCACTTTGAACTACAAGATCTGTTACCTCATCGCTCTTGAACACTGTTTTTCCTGCCGTCATAAAAACAGCCGTGAAAGAAATATGTTACGCTTCCATTCAACAAAACAAAACAAAACAAAAAGCTGTCACCGTTACGATCACATCTAGATACTCTTGCATTCGTTATGAAAACAAAGAATTAGCGGAGAATGTAAACAAGTCGCTTAACATCAGAGTGCAAACAACAGTACAGGAAAGGACGAAGAAATTTACAGGGTTACAGATAACATAGCAGTGCAAAGGTTTAATACAAAATAGGGTTTAGTTTATAGCAATTCAAATGTTTTCATAAAATTTAACATCTATAGATTAGCGACTCTGTTGTGTATTTTTATGGTAGAAAAGAAGCATCGGGATATATCTGATATCTATACGTAATTTACTTCGAATTATACGTTACGTTTTTACACTAAAAAGAAAAGTGCGAAAAATAGTGTTGAAAATTATTATTAACACTATTTAAAATTATTTCTTGTATTCATAAATTTTGCGAAAATATCCCTGAATTATTTTCATACTAATATGTTTCAATTTGTGGTATTCATCTGTATGTATTATGATTTTTTTTTTTAACTGTACATGTTATTCACTTGTTTAACACTCTAGCTGACTCGAAAATACGAGAAAAATAAGCCCAGCCAAGATACCTATGCCTTTAAAATGAACAAGGTAACACTTAATAAGCTAAAACAGCAGTTACAGAGAATCACAAATGGGAACTTGTAAGTGCGAAATAAGTGTACTATTGTCTACTTCATCCCACTTTTTCTTGTCTATATTGTATTATAAATATGAAAATTCTTATAGTAATAATAATAATAATAATAATAATAATAATAATAATAATAATAATAATAATAATAATAATAATAATAATAATAATAATAATAAAAATAGTGTCATGTGCATTAACTTGCAGTATTAATAAAATTAAGCAAAACTCAAAGAGTATGATCTATCAAAGCACATCACTATATATGGATTTTCAAAATGATTGTCGCGGTTGCAATTAGATCTGGGTGATTGACACAGTGCAAACGCATAAGTGTAGCATAACTTAACAGGTTTTTTGATTATTTGATTCGATACCCGTTTCTAGGGACGTTAAACTGAAAGATTGTTTCGATACCCATTTCTAGATTTTGCTGCTAGGCGCAGTTTAGCAGTTGTGCAGATGGCTGATATTGATCGTAAAAAGGCTTTTTGTGTCCTTGCATATCACACAAGAGCTCCGTTACACTTGTACAACAACATTTTCGTATGCGTTATGGGAAGATGCACGTCCAACAATTCCATTAGAAAGAGGTACGCACATCTTAAGGAAAGGAGATGTATTTGCAAGGGCAAAGGCAGTGGTAGATCTTCAGTGTCTGAAGATGTGGAGCGAGTTCGTGCAACCTACTTATCGAGTCCGAAGAAATCGATCTCCACAGGATAACGTTATGGATATTCTACGTAAACCCCTATCCAAGAAACCATACAGAATAAGTCTCACTCAGATGTTAACACCCGACGATCGTCGTGCATGGGAAAAGGTTCTACACTGATATGTTAAGCGCTCATGGAAGGGGATGACAACTTTTCCGAGAACCTCTTTTGTTCAGACGATGTGACATTCCATGTAAGTTGAAAAGTAAACACACACACAATGTGCGATTTTAGGGAAAATCCACACAAATTTGTTGAGTTAGTTTGAGACTCCTCTACAGTGAATGCTTTTTGCACTGTGTCAAGAGAAAAGGTTTGCGGCCCTTCTTTTTCATGAAGAAAACGGTTACGGGATTTATTTTTCTTAGTATGTTGACCGAGTCGTTAATTCCTAAATCAGATGAAGATAATAGCGCCTACATCATGCAACTGAATCGAGCCCCAAAACATTTCTACTCCGAGGTGAGATCACTCTTGAACAAAAAACCATCACGTCATTCGACTGGACGTGGAAGTGATTATGACAAAACTTCTGTAATAGTTGTCACGTTTCCCAGATCTTTCTCCTTGCAATTTTCTTCCTCTGGGCCTATGTTAATTCAGAGTTACCAGGGAAGAGCACATTGAACATCTGAAAAAGTTTACAACCAAACTTAGTGAGTTTTTTGACATTTGTGTGTATGTATTTCACTACATGAAATACAATACTTGTCTGTAACCCAACAATCATTTTGAAAAACCCTGTATTTAATTCAGAAACACACCGAAAATTCATGAGCAAACAAAAGTGTATGCTCACCGAAGTATGACCCGAATTAGATGAGTCAATACTTCGAATTACGTCATGTGAAAAGAAAATTAAATTTGACATCTTCATTAAATCGTTCAATCAATCAAAAAATGAAATTTGTGTTACTGCATACCTTTACATTAATAGAAGTTCTCTTATTCAAAATTTATTCTCGCTGCTAGTAACAACTTTAGCCTGTGAAGAGAGTAAATTTTGAGAAAGAAGTCCATGCTGTTCTTACAAACAGATATAAGAAATAAAAAATATAATAAACTAAAAATTAAAAACTTTTATAAAAGAAAATAAAATAAAACGATACGTTAAGTTTAAAAAAATCCTCAACAGTAGAGCTTCACGCGAGATATCTGTGTTCAAGTTAATTCCTATCAAGTCAACGACCAATGTTCAATCTAATGACTGGCAAAAATTATTTCATAGTTTGAATAATAATATTTTCCACCTAATCACAACATTAAATCATTAAATTTGTGTTGTTACTTACCATATCATCTTTATTTTCTCTGAATACTGATAATTTCTTTAAGAACGTGACCACTAAAATCAAAAGATCATGATTATCTCGATCTAATGCTTTAATTAACATTCCAACGATATTCTTCTTCCTCATTTTATCTTCGACTTTTGTATCCTCGGCGATATTCAAAAGTAGATAAAATGCCACTGTTGAGGAAGAAAAGACAACACAATGAAATATTCAATTTACAGTAAATTAATTACATCTTTCACTATTAACAATCATGTTGAAAAAATGCCGAATATAAATACAATTTAAAATGAAATTATCAAAGTTCGGTACTCCCCTCTACAAGTCAACTATACGAAATATTCATACACTTTTTTTTGGGGGGGGATCACTGTTAATCGGCGCATACTGCAACCACTTTCAAAGGTTCTCACACCTTAATCTTTTACTATAGTAAAATCTGTACACAACTGAACTTATATTAAACTAAAATCTGTTTATAACGTGAACTTGTAAATCGTACAATTTCACCTGCATTAAAAGTAAAACTATGTATAACAGAAGTAAAATGCGGTATCGTAAGTTATCTTAAAGAATGGTTTCATTATATATATATATATATATATATATAATTTGCAATGTTGACGATGAATATCTTACCACTTAAATGGGTTTTTCCGAAGCTCACCGATCTAAGCTGCATCCTGATATTCATACCTGTACATTCAACTATCTCATAAAATCACTACTTCCTAATGAGTTTTTACAAATTCATTACTGATTATGTTTTCTTACAGCATATGTAACTAAATATCTTTTCGTACGCTAAGGATGTAAACCATAGATTGACTTCAAACTAATAATATTCGTTAGGTATCCCAGAAATGGTTTTTCCCCGATGCTTCTACAGAAGTTTTGAAGAAGTCAAGACTGACTAAATATCTTTTTAGCATTCGAAAACGGGTATTTACTAACTTTATAAAACCGGTTAGTCGTTTCCAAGGTAGAATTCAGGCGCCTCCATACAAATGACCCTAAATAAGTTTTGTCGACGTTTAGGTCGCCTACACGGAACGACTTTCCTAAGTGACTTTTTTGTACCTGAAATTGAGCTTTCATAAAATTTTATGAAAATCATTAGTCGATTTGAAATTAATACCATACTTCTAACCGACCAAACATTCCTTGCTTTACACTGAACCGTAATGGAAATAAGCTTTTCCACAGTCGATCATAAAAGATAGTTTAAAAATTGGAAAGAAATAGATAAATTGCTTTTTCGTAAGAGAGAACGAGTTTTCAACATATTTCACAACACCCGACGTGAGTTTTCTATAGATACCGCTGAAAAAGTTTGTGCTAAATCAATAAGCACTTTTTAAAACCATATTTCATAAAAATCAGGGTAGTTTTCAAGACATAATTGAAACTCACTTTTCCTCCCTTTCATTTTTTCTTCGCAGATGTTGCTAAATGACTTTTCCCAAAGTCCAGACCCAGGTAAATCATTTAATATCCGAAAACGAACTCTTACCAAATTCCATGAAAATTGTTAAGTCATTTGCAAATCAAAATTTACAACTGACTTCTTTTTCTTTCTTTCTTTCTTTTCTTTGCTTTGGATTGAGGAGCCATTGTAATGGGTTTTAAAAGATACTCTCTAACTAAGACTATGAAATTAAGAACTAGCTAACTGCATTTCTCGTACTCGATAACTACTTTCAACCAAATTTCATTAAAAAAAAAAGTTTTAGCTTTTCAAGCTGAAAGCTTACTCAAATCAGAACTTAGCTACATGTTTTTCTTAAACTCACTTGGGTTTTCACTAAACTTAATAAAAACAGCTTTCAATTACAGATATCTACATAGGATTTTGCGAAGTGGAGACCTAGTTAAATAGCTTTCTCACACTTCAAAATGGATTTTCAACAAATTTCATGAAAACCTTCAATATTGTTTTCGAAATGAAATTTACACTCGAGAAATGCTTGTTTTAGATTAAGGGGTATATTTTCTAATTTAATTTGCTATCAGATTTTCTAAAGATAAAAACAATGTATTCAGTTTCTGATGCCTTAACTGAACAAAAGATAATGAACAACGAACAATCATGTTTGTACTTAAAAACCTTCCATTGAGAAACTGTCCATATTGGTTTCCGTATGACAAGACTGCAACAACAAAAGACATACATTGTTCAACCTCTGAGCCATTTTCTGCAAGCCCAGGCATCAAAACATGGCACATACGAATGCAGTAGAGAGCCTTCTAAGGAACGTATACTACTTAATTTCGAAACAGAACGCAAGAAGCAAGGAAAAACACATTAGGATATACTTATGGATATTGCATCAGCAAGTTTTTATTATTATTAAGATTACTTTAAAGAAAAATTTCAAAGAAGCTTATCAACAAACATCTGCAAGTAAACGAATACTTATAACGAAAACAACATTAAGGTTTAGCAAAGCACCCGAATAGCAAGAGGATGCAAATTTTTTAGTGACAAGTTGTCCCCATCCTCACGGTGTATAGTGTATACCTTTAAAAATTTAAGTTGCTTAGAAAACTTATATTTTGAATAATTTCCTTTATTCTTAAATTACTGCTGTTATATTTTCCTTGTTAATACCTATGTAATTTTCTCATTACCTTTAGGGTCAATCCATCTGACGTGGTCCAAAGATGGGGAAAATGGTTGCTCGACCATCTCCGAAAATTATAGTAATTGGAGTGTGATGAACCTTGTGTATGGGAAGGTCAATAACTTCATTCACGTTGTCGTATGTACAACTGTTTCTGAATGCCGGTCATCTTTGTTGTCGGTGGATTGCCATTTTTTGCATTTGCAAGCGTTTACGAAAACTACAGTTGCTCAGGACGTACGTATCAGACGAACTCCAAACAAAAACGAATGTTTAGAGGAGAGACTGAGGTACACGGAGAACATACACTCTTGCTTCTAAATAAATATGCGTGGTTGCAAACCAATACATGAAATCACTAGAAAAAGTATAGAAAATTAGACTTTTAAAGGAGCTGTAATTTGGAATGGCATAAAGTGGAGGGTGCATAAGTTTTGTGTTGAATACTATTGCATGTAAAAAGTCTGTAGAAATATCCACAGCTATGATACTACTAGCACCATAGATTTATGGGGGTCTGAAAGTTGAAGTTTGTGATTTTGATGTCATGTTTGGGGTGTAATATCTCAGGAGGGCAAAGTGCTAACAATTGCTATTTGGGCCAGAAAGAAATTTTGTGTGTGAATAAACTATTGAAAAAAAAAAAATCATGACATATTACATGGGGGGAAAAAAAAGTAAGGATATGGTAAAAACGAGAAACAAGCACGCGCGTGATGATGGTCATAGCCCGGAAAAATTTAAATATTTTGATATGTTTCAGGCTAAATCTCAAAAACTACGCATGGTTCAGCAATTAGGCTCGCTTTTGTTTGTGTTCAGTTGTGCAAAAGCTTGCGAGTGGCGTTTGTTCCATCTTTCTATCTATCTCATGATAGAAAGATCTCTATGATCATTGCCACAACTTATGGTAAGAGGATTAGCTCCCCCTTGCACCCACGACACCCATCGTCGAACTGGTTCGCGGTATTAAGGCACTTAATGTATATACAAAGTATCATTGAAATCCAATCCCAGTTACAGAAGTTAATGTGTTCACAAGCTTGCGTTACACTCATCTATCCCAACCTGCTGAAAATGGCGTATTTATGGAAAATATTTAAAATGATTGTTGTTTTCTTTCTCTTCTATAGCATTACAGAAATAGCTTTTAGTAGCTGTCACTACAAGTTCTCGCAATTACATGATTTAAGTAGTGTTGCAAGCTTCAGCAATGTTTATCATATCTCCGAACGGCTTGAGATATCGAAGTGCTGTAAATGGCAAAATAATTTACGCATCCATTACAAACCATACAAGTAACTAGATATGATACTTATCTCAGCATTTTTTCGAAATAAATGCTTCCAAAAAAATTAAAATTTTCAAGTCCTGGTAACTTCGTTCCTATTTACTCGAAACAAGTCATATCATGACCATGGTATCCAACACTAAAGTACTTTCGATGTGCATTATCCTGTACATCTGCGTTGTGCTGCATTTGCGTTAGAGGTTTCCGAACTTTGGATGTCTGATACTATAACATCCTTAGTTTGCAATACTGAATAATAAAAGTGGTATTTTAAGTTTACGTTTGACACGTAGATTTTAAATATGTAATAACCTGACGTTATGCCGTTTGAAAAAATATAACTTTATATTGGGTTCGCAACGCTGTTTGTTGAGTCTTTCTGTTTAATATAAAGATGTCCTCCTTCTTATAGTTGCTTCGTGCAAAGTTTCACTTTTGGTTTGTCCGTTACAGCGGATGGTCAAGATCAATTATCCACTCTGTAGACGTGGCAATGATTATGGGGCTAGAAAGATGGAACAAACGTCACTCGCAAGCTTTTGCACAACTGAACACAAACAAAAGCGGGCCTAATTGCTGAACCATGAGTAGTTTTTGAGATCTAGCCTGAAACATATCAAAATATTTAAATTTTTCCGGGCTACGGCCATCGTCACGCGCGTGCTTCCTTCGTGTTTCTACCACGTCTTCAATTTTTTCTCCATGTAATATCAGTCATGATTTTTTGCAATAGTTTATTCACATACAACATTTCTTTGTGACACAAATAGCAATTTTTAGCATTTTGCCCTCCTAAAATATTACACTCCAAACATGGCATCAAAATCACAAACTTCAACTTTCAGACCCCCTAAATCTACGGTGCCAGTAGTATCACAGCTGTGGATATTTCTATAGACTTTTTACATGCAATACGTACTCAGCACAAAACTTATGAACCCCCCACTTTATGCCATTCCAAATTACAGCTCCTTTAAAAGTCTAATTTTCTGTACTTTTTCTAGTGATTTCATGTATTGGTTTGCAACCCTGCATATTTATTTAGAAGCAAGAGTGTATATTCTCCGTGCACCTCAGTCTCTCCTCTAAACATTCGTTTTTGTTTGGAGTTCATCTCATATGTACGTCCTGAGCAACTGTAGCTTTCGTAAACGCTTGCAATTGCAAAGAATGGCACTCTACTGACAACAAAGATGGCCGGCATTCAGGAACACTTGTATATACGACAACGTGAATAGTGTTATTGATCTTCTCATATACGAGGTTCGTCACACACAACGTTTTATAATTTTCGGAGATGGTCGAGCAACCACCTCTGGACCATTTCGTATGGATTGACCCTTTATCTAAAGTGAAGGCGAACAACTACAAGTTGACAAAATAGGACTTCTAAACGGTTATTCTAAAACGTTGGAGAAATGAGGATTACAGGCATTAACAAATTTATAAACAACACAGTGAAGATACCAAGAAAATTAATAAGTTTTGAAAAATAGCTCTCCATACTATTATGGCATAAACTTCAAACTTCAGAAAATTGTGTTAAATATGGTTTCAAAGTAATGCTTAAATCTCCATTGAAATTAAAAAGCAACCTTACGGAATACAAAAATTATGTGAGCAATCATTTTTTTTTTTTTTTTTTTTGGGGGGGGGGGGATTTGTTCTCTGATGTGTCAATGCCTACAAATCTAAAATATGTAAAGAACGCTAAGTATTATGATCTTGCGATATCAGGCTTATCCACATCAATGTACATTATCAAAAAGGTATAATTACTCCAATTGTACTTCGCAAATTGAAAGATTTCTTGTGGATTTTTCCTTGTTAGGACTATAGAACCAGAAGTTTAATCTCGATCAAGATTCACTTAACAAAAATTGGAATTACATTATTAAACTTAGCAACACTTCGAAAAATCCTTAACACATAAACACTATGATTTTTTCATACTGAAAAATGCCTCAATAATTTTTTATACTTTTTAAAGAACTGCACCAACTAGTACGATAAAATGGCGATGTAGTATTTAAGATAACGTAGTTCATTATATTGTACGCACCAGTGATTTTAACATTAACTTAATTTATCTTTATTGAGTTGATTTTAGTTTAGCGTCCCTTTCAGCAGCGAAGCTATATGAGACGTGGACTTATTGATTAACGTGGAATCCGAACCACATGAGCTCCCGTCGGGAATCGAACCCGGGTCTCCCACGCCAAAGGCGTGTACGCTAACCGCTTAGCCACGAGGGAGCTCTTAATTTACCTTTAGTCTATTCCCTTAATATCTGTACAATGTTAAGAAATAGTCAGCTCAACAAGTAACTCAGGATGCTTGTCTGGAAACAGATGTAAGTAAAACATCAAAATGGTCGATTTTTAAATAAAACACAAATACGGTAAGTAATTTTATTTATTGATTTACATAACAACGTATTATACATAAAATGAAAATATTAGCTTATCAAAGCATTGACTAAAAGAGAAATTATAATCGATGTTCCTTGGGTATACGTCTATTTTCCTACTTCATAGATCAATCATTTCGGCACCTATAAGAATTCCTGTTACTTTTTTGAAGTCCACTTTACATTGAAGACAAAGAAATCTAGTCATCATCTACATCTTGAGTTTTTCCACAATGCTGAAGTATTAAGAATATATGGAAGAACAACTAAAGATGCAGGTGATAACTAGCTTTCTCAGTCTTCAATGTAAAGTGTACTTGAAAAAGATACCAGGAATTTTTATAGGTACCGAAATCATTGTACTATAAAACAAGGAAAATAGACGTATATGCAAGGCATATTCAATCTAATTTTTCTTTTATTCTATGCTTTGATGTTTGACTTCACTCAAGATAAAGTAGAAATGAAATGAAATTTTTGAGCTTGACTTCTCACGATTATGCCCATTAGGTTGAGAGAGATGAATAACTAAGGCAGTGAATGATGACGCAATAATTAATGGAATGAGAATGTGGGAAGAAACGGGAGTACCCCGGGGTGGACAACATAGTACCCACGCAAACTATGTTGTCCACCAGAAACTTACTTGGACGGGGATCGAACCAGAGATCCCACATAACAAGAGTAAGCGCTAGACCACTGAGCCACTGTGCTCTTTTTCGGATAAAGGCAATGAAAAAATTGCATAGATACTAAAAAGGAAATTTAACAACGAAAATTCAAAAATCGTAAACATTAATTCTACAACGGAAGAAACTGATTAAAATATAAATTCTTCAAATAACGTAAATTTCTCAAGGGATACACACTGAGGATGGAGACAACTTGCAGCTGAAACGTTAGTGTCGCTCTGCTTCTGCTTCTGGTGATTTGTTGAATATTTAATTGTATTTTCATTATTTGATATGCATTCAATTACATCATTAAGTAATGTAATGAATACTAGTCCTCCATTCAGTAATAAAATTGAACTAATTCTGGAAGTTTCATGCGAGCATCTTATCGATTAAAAAGGAATAAAACTTTTAAGTGCATACCTCTTAAAAGTTGATCCTGTTTCTTGAGTAGAACATGATACTTCCGACAGCTTTTCTCATAGTCCTTCCTCAACTTTTGCGCCTCCGTCATATCTGCGGCTTCTGAGGCATTTGCCATGGCGTTTTCACTTATTCGCTTACGATTTTTCAAATCATCTATCCACTGATCATGTCGCCGTAGTTCATAATCTATGACTTCCATGCACAATGAACCAATCTAAAATATTAAATTACTGATAAATAATTTGACAAAGATCGCAGTAAACATATTTACAAATCAAAAATTCAACTTAGTATTTCATCGAACAACAAATCAATTAAACATCCGTTATATATTTGGGAAAAGAATTGCCTTCTAATCTTAGGGTCTGAAGTACGAGTGGATCACACTAATTTTACAGCATTAATGAATATCTCTGTAAAACACTAATGTAGATAAATAACCTGAGTAGACTAATGGAAGCAGAAAAAAAGAGAACCTAAAGAACAATGCTTTATACCAGAAATGCGTCATGTTGAACTTAGTTCGAAATGGTTTAATACACATATTGCGAATCTGAACAAAATTCAGCAAGATGTTTTTATCTCCTGACGAAGACGAAGTTGCTGCTAAACCGTTGGTGATTGTCAGAAAACTGATGGCCAAAACAATGAAAACATTTTTTCTTATTGAAGAAAAAAAAAAAAAAGCATGTTAAGGGCAACCGCTTGTGATCCTGAAATGAAGGTCATGAGAATGGAATGGCAACATTTCATTTAATCTTACAAAGTGTCGAAGATGTAACCTTTTGCAAAATATGATGCTCACCATGTTTTGAGATCTGCGAAAGCTTTTATCCTAATAGACTGATTGAAATCTGGGCTTATATTACTTGAGAATTTATTGAAACCTACTACAATAGCTTTGCGGGTTCTGAAACAAAATCTGTGCTTCTCTTGACTAATAATGCTCCCACTCACAGAACAGGGGAAACAGTTGAACCTTGTGCAAAAATGCTATTACAACCAGCTGTCACCTCATTCGCCTAGCTTGATATCTTTAGACTTCTTCCATTTTCCTTGCAATTGATAAACTGAGATAATTTTTGTTGGGAAAGAACTGTTTGAGAAGCAAAACTCGCTATGCTATGAAAGATGATATGCCACTGAAATATGTTGCTTCATAGAAGGATAATATAGACAAACATGCAATATCGCTTGTAAGTTTTAAGAATCTAATTTTATTCCTTCATAATGAGGGTGGATTTCCTCGTATTTACACACCTTTTCTATATTATTATTATTATTATTATTATTAGTTATATTAGTTTAGTAATAACCATAGATATGGCTTCAATTTGTCATCACTTGCTTTTTACCAACGGTAATAGATAACTAATAAGAGAGCAAATACGGCGGGAGATTTAATGCTCAGCTGCCTAACACGATTTTCAATGCAAATCGTCATTACTACTTCAGTAGTTGTCAATTCATCAATTAGCAACCCCGAGTTTTACAATGCAGTAGAAAATAATCTTTAACTTACCTTGTATTGAATGATTACCGAATGAAAATTGGAGAATGTTGAAAAACAGAAAAAGATGTAGATTATATTGGTGCTCAGTTCAATACTTCTTTTCCAGTCTTCCCGAAGTACTCGAGCCAAGGCACCCAATACAGTCTCTGAAAAATAAATTAAATAATCAAAGTTTTGATTACGGATAGAATAAAACAAACAACTAAAATTAGCGTTTCGAATTTCAAGTAGGAATCGATACTAGTATTTGTTAAAATTCAATATATGCATGAAAAAAAAATGTGTGTTTGGATTAGGAACACAAATAATAAAAAATACGGCTACATGCCTCGGGAAGTGTATTTTCAAAAATGTCAGGAGAATGATAAATGAACAAATTACTGAGTGGAAGAATGCTTTAATGGTGGCGTAGAACAGTAAACGTAGTTACAACTTGAGTTACAGAAGGAATTTTTGTTAGGAAATATACAAAATACAAAGTCGTGCTTTTTTTTCTTTTTAGTGACTTACCGTTAACAGAGAGTTCTTCTAAGTTATCAGGGTTTCTCGCTAGCTGTAGTATAAGGGCTGAGCCTTTGATTTTTTCTGGTATGTCTTCATACAACAATTCAATGTAGTCCTCTAGGCAATTTATGAAAGCGGTCTCCGTCTCGACCGGAATTTCTGATTCAGAGCTCGCAGAACTTGGCCTCGAGGCTTCATTGCTTCTATCTAAATCAAAAAACAAGAAATTTACAATGAGTGGAAATGAAATCAATATATTGTAGTTGAAATACCTAAGTCAATCGCAACAAAAACGTAAAATTTCTCAATATGTTCGACAACACATGCGCTGAAATAACCGAACTGAGTACTATCTTTAAATGTGAAAGAGGTACACGTCTATCAACAATATAAAATTGCACACAGACTTTCTACGAAGAAAAGGAACTCGAACTATTTTCGCATATAGGAAATATATATCCTCTAAAAAAGAACTGTCAAACAAAATTAGAAAATACTACTTTCTTGACTTCAAACGCACAGAACAAATCATAAAAATTATTGGCACTTATTGGGAAGTACCGAAATGATCAATGTAATGTTTTATTATTATTATTATTATTATCATTATTCACGAACCTAAACAGATGAAACCAACTGTAAG
Source organism: Thermobia domestica (assembly GCF_964235325.1). Classification (NCBI taxonomy): domain Eukaryota; kingdom Metazoa; phylum Arthropoda; class Insecta; order Zygentoma; family Lepismatidae; genus Thermobia; species Thermobia domestica. The sequence continues at coordinate 49,838,276 of NC_137455.1, read as the reverse complement.
TCCCTTATTTTCAATTTCTCGGAAACGAATACCGACGTTTTCGAAATATTAGCAGTGAAGAAATAGAACTTATGCTCCTTTGGAACATTACAGAAAGTACTACGTTTTTAAAAAATTGTCGGCAATAAAACGCAAATACAATATAAATGATCTGCATGATTCTATTAGTTTTTAACTGTAATAAAAATATTTAGAAGGGTTCTTAAAAAAATAATTGCTGAAAGAGATGAAGATATTCTAATTTTTTTCTCATTTTTCAACCTGTAACATTTTACGCTTCCATATTTACTTTCCAACTTCACTGCTATCATTTCTTTCGCCTATCATATATACCCTTGTTGTTTCTTCCTGGTATATTCTGTTGTTACCGTCACACAGTGGAAGGAATTTTAGGCATGTAAATAATGATTTTACCTATGATTAACCACTGCTCGACAACACTAAGTTTCTTAAGCAGATTACAGAAAGATATTTCAGAAGAATCTGAAGTGCAGTAAGGACGTTTATGTGTAGCTGCTGTACACGTGGTGGCAAACCAAATATACGGCAAATTGATGATTTCGTTCCTGTTTATTAATACAGTGCACAAAATAAACTTGTATTCCTCACCTTTGTCAAATGATGGTTCTTTTCTGTTCTGTAAGTAATAAATAAGTTGTTCCACTTCCTTCAACTTTGATGGGTGAATAAGGCTACATTTGTCTATTACTTCTTTTGCAAGTGCAGACACGTCGGTGTGAGCGTTCAAACTCTTCAGCCGAATGATTTTTTGACATTCCTGCAGAAAAAAAGAAAAGCAAATTTAAAATAAATTTACCATTAGAATTCTACCATGTTTAAATAGGAAGACATCAACAGTGGATTATGTTCTTCCTGTTGTTATCATGTTTGCAAGGTGCTAATGAGAATTTTAGTTTTGATGTGTAAAATGTTGGCATAGATGTGACGAATTCAAGACATATTGATTATTGATTATGAAAGATAGCTAAGGTATTTTAATATCATATTTGAGCGAAGAGTGAACCTGCAGAAGTTACTTCATATACCGGAAGTTGATACAGGTCAACATAATCGATGTTAGTAGTTCGGTTCAAGTGTACTAAAGAATAATAGATCATCATGGAGTGTACGCATGTGTTGTCTTCCTTTGACTTTATAGAAAGCTTGAACCTTGCACTCTAATTTTGAAATTGGATCGAAATTCTACGACTGTAAACAGAGAGAATTTAGTTGTGATGTTGGGGCCGCGGTGGCTCGTGGTAGAGCGTTCACCTCTGGTGGATGGGGTCCCTGGTTCAATCCCAGCTCGCGCCAAGTGAACTTTGTGGTGGACAAACATCGTGTGCGTGAGTTTCCTCGGGGTTTTTCCGTTTCCTCCCACTTTCTTGATTTCACCATTTTATTCATTTCTCATCATCGTCGTTTCCTTTAGCCTAGCTGACATAACCATGGGACGTAAAACTCATGGGATGTTGTCCTTGGGAGTAGTATTTGGTAAAAGTTTGCGGAAGGATACAAAAACTCACACCTATCCGAGCACATGCAACTGAAAAAGAAGTTAATAGAAGGCAGAGTCCGTATGAAAGTGTTAAGAGCGGTTTAACTACAAGAAACATTTATAAAGCAATAGTTATTTCTTTAAATTAGCAGACGCGTATTACAGAATTTGCATTGTGGGGGAAGACTTTAATCCTTAAGATATCGGACTGGTTCACATTTTGCGCGTAGTAATTCTCCTGAACACTGCTATACGGCCAGAAAATGAAGCTGGTTTAGCCCGTGGAGCCAGCAAATACTCGACATTTGATTCGCTTTTTATTTTTTAAAGGAAAAAGCTCAAAAGAAATCTACGATGAACTTATGGCGGAAGGAATGCTCCATCATAGGACAAGATGGGCATAGAAGGTTTCAGTATGGTGTAACAAACCTGTAACACAAAGAACGAAGTGGGTGGCTATCTCAGTCGGAGGAATATGAACTGCCAAAGAAAGTCCAGGGTCTTGTGCTTACACACCGTCAAATTAACATTACTACTATTGTAAAAGGTGAACATTAAGCAGGAGTTAATATTTAAAATAACGCCTGATGGAGGTTGCCGCCAACTGGATCCTGGATTTGCTGAAGCCATTCCAAATGTAGCACAAAAAGATCACAGCGGAAATGCTTCAGCTCTATAGTACCCATCAGGATTACGTTTTTCATAAACTGACCTCTGTGGATAAGTGCTGAATGTATCACTACGACCCAAGGACGAAGATAAAGCAAGTAGTTGAAGCATTACTATCTCACAAAATGATCAAAATCGTGACATCACAAGTGAATGTGATACTATCTTTTGAAACTGAAGCAATGTGATCTTGTAGGATCATTCCGCAAAGAACAAACCATTACTAGGTGCTGGGTCATTCCATGTCAAAGGTACCAAGACCAACTTGACTATTTCCGAAGTTAATAAAATTTGGTGGGAAGGTTCCATATCGTCTGTGATGGTTATGTGGGAAATTTCAGTTAAATATCTTCTTTGGTTGCATATATATACGGTCTTTAGAAGAGCGGCCACTCACTTGCGCTTCGCGTGCGAGGGTGCAGATGTGTTACGTTTGCCTAGCACTTCTGAAAGTTGTAGTAAACATTAAGACCTGGTCTTTTGCACACTTAACCAACTTATGACGCTGATTCAAAATATGTTACTTATTAGCCCTTTAAGCATACCTCAGTATCAATATAACTCTTGAAATTTGGCAAAATTCTCTGTGCAATTCAGGAAGTCCATATTGAATACACCATAATTATGTTGTAGAATGTATTGATTCAATCATTCCATCTATGATGTCGATATGTGGATTAAATTCAGTTGCCACTGTTCAACTAGATCCAAACATATGCACTTGCAAAGTTAGTTAAAATCTTGCAGATGCAAATTTTTGGATATGTTTGGGAGACAATATCCCAGTTGTATCCCCCCCCCTTTTTTTTTCTTTCTTTCTTTCTTTCTTTCTTTCTTCACAGGTGGAAAGACCATACTTCAAGATTTCGGAACTATACAATTTAATTTTAGAACACTGTATCTTAATAAATAAAAGACCTCTCGGCAGATTTGAAAAGTGATTATATCGACAAAATGATGTTTGAACATTTTGAAATTTAAAACATTATAGAATATGTTAAAACATCATAGTGTAACGTTATATAGGAACCACCATTTAAAATGTAACAATTATAACCTATTATTTTAGACGTTACATTCCAGCCCACAGTTCGTGTAATTTTTAGTTACGTCAACACGGTCAAAATACATTAAATCAGACGCACCACCTTGTAACACTATTAGCTTTTATTCTCTAAACTCCATTAATAATACTAATTTTCTTTTTCGGCTGTCATAGCAATGTTTAAATAAACAACTATCTGATGTTACGGTAATTGAGAGTATCGATCATCTACTAAGATTAAATCTTATTTCTTTCTATTTAGAATCAACAACATTATATTATTTTCCTCCTCTTCTTCTACACGACAGATTGTGTACTTTTAAGCACCGTTGAACAAAACCAAGTTATAAAAATAGAAGAAATTACAAAATAGATATACAATATCGTTGGAATAGAATGTTGAGGAATATTCTATATTCTAGAACATTTTATAATATTTTACCACATTCCATTATGTTCCAGAACATGACAGAATGTTTTAACACATTCTAGAATGGTCCAGAAAGAGCAATTCTAGAAGAATGTGTTCCTCTTATTGTTTATTTTTAGTGGTTTACGACTACAATAGAAAGAATGCTCCAGAACATTATACAGTTTGAAATATGTTTGAATATGCTAGAATGTTCGTCAAGAAAATAGAAAATACATATAAACGTTAAGATTTTAGAACTACCCGCATGCGTTAACATCTTGTAGTGTCTAATTACAAATTGCTTACTTGTGATAACGTTATAAATAGTACACTTGTACCTACTACTAAATATTTATTTATCGTCGCGAAAAATGAATCAAGAGACAGCAGCACCCTGCTAGTTTGAAAACGCAGACAGTACTGATTGTCATAAGTCAACACATTTTATTTCGGTAAAATTCAGCTAAAGCCAGTGAAAGAAATGTCGCCAATAGTCATGGAGATTTTACTACGCAAATCTGGGTTTTATTTTACTGAAGATGACCAAATTTGTTCGTATGTGGCTTTGCTGCTGACTGAATTTCGATTCCTACAAAAGGCCTGCTGCAATCCATTTGGGAAGGAAAGGCACACGGTGAAGAAGGGCTTACAACCGATCACTATTACAACATCCGATAGGTTGAACTTACTGACTAGCAATGTTTTCAAGCCAGGTCAGAAAAAATATGTGCCAAATATACACGGGAAGTAGCTAAAAAGTACTCAGAACACTTGTGCTGGTTTACAGAGTCGTTTAGATGACCAAAACAACCTGGGTAGTATGTTTCGTGTATAGTATGGCAATTTTTCTTGAGTGGAAGATATATGTAAAGTTTCATATGAACAACAAGACGCTCTTTTGTCAGTTTCATACACCCCCACGGTCCTGCCCGCTTCTTTCATTGTCCAACTGTTCAAGATACCTGTTTGATTCCAGAGCAACATATATTTATGACCTTACACGCACCATCAACTTTATCACGAAGATAATATTTATCCACATTCTTTCCAAGACAGGATTTCAGCCCAATTTAGCCACAAATGGAATTGCTGTTCAGTATATTGCACGTCTTGCAAATTTACTATGTACGTCTCTATTCATTTTAATGTTATCTTTATATTTTACACTGTTATGGATATCTGTCGTTACGAGTGTTCAGTACAATGCAAATTATATCCAATGACTTTGCCGCAGCATATACTCAATAAGCATGAACTTCATTTATACAAATTTTCACAAAGGATCACAAGTACTACTGTTTGAAACTTTATTATTATTATTATTATTATTCATTAAGAGACATGGTTCTACAGTTAAACTATAGAACTACATAGCTTATATGGCTTGAAGCATGCTCTTTCCAGATAAAATGAGAGTGGCAAATAAAATGAGAGTGGAGAGGGTACAGTTGAGATACTGTCCCCCTAAATTTACATTTACGATATTTTGACCAACTTTTTAAATGCATATCTTTGGATTTAGCTGGATAGTGGGAACGGAATTTAATCCACACATCAACATCACGGTAATTATGTCTCCAAGTTTTGACTGAATTGGAACATTTATAACGTAGTTATGTGTGTTCAATGTGGGCTTCCTGAATTGCGTAGACTTTTTTGTTTGCCAATTTTTAAGAGCTGTATCTACACTGAAGTATGCATAGAGAGCTAATTAGTAACATTCTGAATCAACTTGAAAGTTGTTCAAATGTAGTAAACATAAAGACCTGGTCTTTTGATCAACTTTCAAAAATGCTAGTCAAACTTCGCATCTCTGCACACGTAGCGAAGGTAAATGGCCTCAACTGACGTTTGGCACATAACTATTAAAGACAATATAGAACCTTCTCATCAAAGTTCATTAACTCTGGAAATGGCAGAGCTGGGACCGCTGATCCCCTGGACGTGGAATGACGACACTACCAGGATCTCCTAATCAAGTGGCGAGATGTAATCAAGAAGAAACATCACGAAATAGTGACCAAAGGATTTGTGACTTTTTTCACGACCATGTTTCCGCCCATTCCATTAAGCAGATCGTGACTCATGTAGCCTGAGTTTTGAAATTCTCCCTTATCCAGGATCTCGCACCCAACAACTTCTACCTTGTTCGAAAATTGAAGAAACCTTGCATCGGAGGCATTTCAATGACAATGTCATATTTGTCGCGAGTGATTTCTTGGACAGCCAGATGCAGGATTTTTACCACACCATCCACCAGTTTGTACACAGGTAGGACACTGTAAAACTTTGGATAGAAATTATGCAGAAAAAAAAAAAAAAATGATTCATTCAACAATACTCGTATTCGTTCCTCTATCTATTCTTCGTAATTATTACTTTACAAAGTTCCTTTTAAGTTCAAGATGAGATTCTTATGAAGAAATTAATTGAATTCTCTTATAGCTAAAATTATTCAACATGTATTCCTTACAGCAAAGTATTAAAATTACCATAATTTCCGATACATGCTCGAGTATCCCTTCACAAGAAAAAATAAGGCTTAATGCATCTTGTATCTTGAGTTCTTCACATGACTGCTTGTATATCAGTAAACACTTCGAATTGTAAACCTAGTAATGTAAATCCAAACACTTGTCCCCTCCCCCCTTAATTAATGATCTGTAAAGAGTGCACTCTTACTTATTCAACTTGTCTCAATTGTTATTTCTATTTTCACGCATAAAGAAGTACTGTGTACACCTCCAAGTTTTACTAATATTAGTACATTGTTGATCTATAAAATATGATGTAAATATTATAGCCATAATTAGACTAATATTTCACTTGTATATAATTTACAATTATGACGTTATCTGCGTAGTCGATTATCTGCTTAAATGTTTTGCAGTCTAGTTGAAAATGGCCTTGTGCGAAAAGCACGAAACTCTGCATGATTTATAGCGAAAGACCCTTTACATATGAAACTGGTACTTAGTTCGTCTTAGTGTTACCTCAAAATAAACTTGTTTACTTTACTGCCTTGGAAACGATTTTCGTTTCTCAGTGCGTCCAGCCGGCATGACTTCGTATTGAGAAGTGTTGTGCTGAACGACCTACTCTATTAAAACTGATCCTGTACGATAGGTTAACGTACCGCCAACTTACTGGATTCAAGGCCCAGTCGTTGTACGAAGCCCCACGTTATTAGTAGGTCCTGTCCTTCATAACCTCGGTCTTACGTATGGACGCAAAAATAAATACTAAATAAATAAACCCAGTAAGTTCCAATAATTTCGCTACTAAATAAATAAACCCAGTAAGTTGCAATAATTTCGCTCTAAGATGCAAAGTTAATAAATAAATAAATTAATTAATTGATTGAATATAACATTTAAAAACTTGAAGCGTTTGAGTTTAAGGTAAGTTAATAATGAAGTACGACACACATGTAAGAATATTTTATATTAAAAAACGCATTGCTTGTTCATATACACCTTCCATCTGAAAATAATGTATACGTACCTTCTTCTCGCCCAACATAGGGTCACCGAGCTCCCCCAGTATGGTGGCTTCCAACTCATAATTGACAACAATAGCTTTTTCTGTTGGATGAACGTCTATGGAACCAGCTTTGATTTTTCTGCAAAAAGGTGGAAACATCATATTACGATGGTTGTATGCAAATAAGTTAGAAAACTCAAGTACAAGAAAACTGACCAAGAACTAGAGTTTGAACACATCTTCAAGTGAATTATGATCAGCGTATGTGACTTTCATGCCAGAAATGTTTTGAGATTTTTCATTAGACCCATTAGCACAAGATCAGTTTTATTCCAACCGATGTCTACTACTGAATACAAAATACTCTCCTGAATATACTGGAGATAATTCATACAGCTCCTCAAAATCACATTAGTGGAAAATTGATTAGATGTCCAACCAATCAGTTGATTAGATATTTGCCACGGAATCTCCTCTCTCTCCTGTCATTGCCAACTTCCACATTGAGTGATTTGAACATGAAGCTCTCGATGCGGCGGTTCTTCTTTTAGATACGTTGATGATACTTTTGCTATCTGGCCACATGTTCCTGAAACACTACAGGATTTTTCAGAATTTCTCAACAGCCGTCACCCTCAAATCAAATTCACCATGGAATTGGAGCAGAATGGATGCCTCCCCTTTCTTGATATTCTTGTTCGCCGTAAACCTGACGGAACATTAGGACACATCGTATATAGGAAGCCAACACATAAGGATCTTTATCTCAACGCAAGCAGCTTTCATCGTAAGTCACAATGTCTTACAATGCTAAACACCTTGGCCCACACAGCAGTCTCCGTAAATGACCAGAAAAATTTACACGAGGAATTCAACCATCTTCGTTCGACGCTACAAGAGAATGGTAGTCTTACAAATATCAACATGGCCATAAAAAGGGCTGTTACTTCGGAACACAACGCAATCAAAAAACCTGAGAGTGAGGATTCTCTCCCTACTGCCGTATTGCCTTTTATCGGCTGTGCCTCCGGGAAACTCAGCAGATTACTTGCCAGACATGGTAGAGTGATTCATAAACCACCATCCAACATCAGATCATTACCCAAACTAATAAAAGACGACCTTCACCTTCGCACTCCTGGTGTATACCGTATACAATGTGAATGTGGCAGAGCAGATGGGACGTACAATAGAGCAGCGATGCAAAAAACACAACAGCTACATAAGATTTCGGCAAACCGGAAAGTCAGGACGAGCAGAGCAAAGCCTAGAGCTTTGACACAGAATTCATTTTACAAATATCACCATAGTAGTAAAGTTCAGCAATTTTTTGGGACAGAATAATAAAGGAAGCCATAGCTATCTCACGGGAAAGGAACAGCCTCAATAGAGACAATGGATTTCAACTCAGCCCCTATCTGGTTGGACATTTTCAGGATCAAAAAACAGATATTCAACAAAGTCATTTCTCGTAGCCACAACCACCACCAATCACAAGCCCCATTCATAGCTCTATCCCTAAATAGTCACTACAGTATATATATACATGCTCACGTCTCCGGTCTCTTCACTACAATCCATGAAGATGAATGCGATGTCCGCATTCGAAACGTCGGATGTCAATACCTTCACCTGGCTGGTAGCCGAGAAGAAAATGAAATGAAACCTTTGAGTTTTACGTTCCACGCTTATGCCGGTTAGGCTAAAGGAGACGGTGATAATGAGTAATGAATGAAATGGTGGAATGAAGAAAGTGGGAGGAAATGGGAGAACCCCGAAGAAACCCACGCAAATGGTGACAGCCGAGAAGAGTTACTAAAATTACGTCGCCAGGAAAAATTCAATTCTTTCTTCAAATAACACAGGTACGAAGAGCACGATAACAAAGTTCAATGAAAAGAAAATATCCCCCGGACCTCCTTTCAGTTTCTCGCGTCCCGAATCAGATATTGTGAAATTCTTCTAGATGATTTGAGATACGAGAAAATTTCATGAATTCACACAATTTCTGGATTTTTGCTCTTAAATTCATTTATTTTGATTTAAACTTTTTTTAAAAAATGTTTTAAATCAACCAATCCTATAGCGCTTTTGCTAATGATCTTGTTTCCAAAACGTAAGATGAAATCTTGCATCCTGAAATCTAATTACGGCGTTTTAGTTCCAGTTGCAATATAATTCAAAAGTAGACGTTCACAAAACAAGTTCGCCGTCATTTCTCTGACCAGTCTCCAGTAATACGGTATGTAGTCCCTACTGCCTTGGTTTGTATTATTGAGAACCTAAAATAAACATAAAGGGTAAAGGTTGACTTTTCAAGCGAGAGGATATTCATCATTGAAGATTTATTAGTATATGTAAAATCGGAAGAAAACCGTTGTCCGTTGAAGGAAAGACAATGGTATACTGTTTTCGGTAATAAGTTATGATCATAAATGATGGCATTTTGCGATACAATCTTTTGTTTACATTGTATTTCTGTGATTTTGTATTCAAACTGCTATGGAATACAGTTTTAAAAAAATGCTAATGTAATAAAAAACACATCTTATATGGCGGGTAATATATATATATATATATGCATGTATGTATGTATGTATTAGCAGAATATCCGTTTCTCGTACCAGGAAAATGCGTTTCATTTTGCACATAAAGGGCAATGGAGACTAGATTTAAACAGCATCGGAAGTGTTACTGTTCGTCTCAACGACCCCAAAAACTACGTAATCGACACTAATATCGGTCATTTTCGATCATTTTTATATATCTCACCCTCCCCCAAATTGCGGGATTGAATTTGGATTTAAACGAGATCGGAAGTGTCACTATTCATCTTAGAGACCCCGAAAATTGTAGATTCGGCACTAATATCGGTGATTTTCGATCATTTATATATATTCCCTTCCCCCAAGTTGCAGGGCTGAATTTGGATTTAAACAGCATAGGAAGTGTCACTGTTAATCTCAGCGCCCCTGAAAACTATGGATTCGACATTAATATCGATCATTTTTAAATATCTTCCCCTCCTACCCTCCCTTAAGTTGTACCGTCAAAGTGAAATAATAATAAAATATTCCAGATACGAACCTCACAACGGGACTCCCCAAAGGAGAAGGGGATTCACCAAATGAAATACAGTAGGGGACGTGAAAATGAATAATACGTACAAACGTAAAATGATCTGGTTATGTATAGCTTACATACTGAATCACTGATTGGAACGGGGATTCCTCACTGCAGCGTCGGGGAGTAATGCATACGACAGAATACACCACGAACGATGTGGTTTGTTGGATCGATGGTAACACAAGAAAGACGATATCGCTCCTGAAAAAGTGTTACTCACAGCGATCTCTGAAACAGAAAAAGTGGCGGAATTGGGGTGAAAGGTATAAAGTTTTGTTACTCTATGTGTAATGCAGTTGAGACTTACTGTGTACAAGAATACAAACAAAAACAATAATTCGATTCTTCTTATTATTATTTTTATTATTATTACTGGTAGCGCAATAACAACAATCTCCTCCAATTCGGCCACTTTTCTGTTTTGGATGCTCTCGGAAACAATATTTTGGAGTAGTACCATCGGTCCAACAACTAACCACTTAGTTCGTGGTGTATTTTGTCGTATGCATTGTTTTCCGACGTTGCAGTGGGGAATCCTAGTTGCACGTTCCAATCAATCATTCAGTACGTACGCTAACATAACCAGGTCGTTTTACGTTTGTACGTATTATTAATTTTCATGTCCCCTACTGCATCTCATTTGGTGAATAATTCCCTTTACCCTTTGCGGAGTCCCTTTATGCAGTTCGCTCTGCTTCTTTCTGTTTGCGCCATCATTCTGGCGGGGTATGACTTTCTTTACATTCTTTTGACCCGACGTCAATATCTCTATTTGTTCGGCAGATATTGCACTTACAAGAGGGCAGCGAAACATCGCACGGCTGCTGCTTGAAAACGCCGCCGCATTGGACCTATGTTTATTGGAACTTTCTTCCTTGTTTTCAGCAGTAAAATCACCTCCCAAAGGATTTCGGTTTTGTCCCTTTCACCCTGTATATATATATTATATATATATATATATATATATCCCTCTCCCTTACGTCGCACCGTCAAAGAGAAATGATAAACATCCTAGGTACGAACCTCATCTATGTCAAAAATCTGATCGACATCGGTCGGGAAGTTTAAAAGATGTAGGAAGTCACAAACACATTGACTTTCACTTTATATATATATACGAGGTTTGTTTAAAAAGTATCGAACCTTATTTTCTTCTCGAGTAAACCATAGAAGCGCGGGAGATTCTCTTCAGTGTAGATGTATAAAGGACACTCATGCGCAGTCGTGAATTTTTTTCCCCGCCCGCAAAAAGTGTCAGTCGGCCAAGGAATGAAGAGCAGTTGTCGGATTTCAGTTTTTTTTGTTGGTAAAATAATAGAAAAACTTGAGCCGCGATATTACATCAAATTTTGCCCAAAAAAAATGCACTCCTACTAAGTAAACGTGATTTCAAAGCGTCGGAAATGTAAAGATTAGCGCCAAGAACATGAAAACCATTGTCGATTCACCAATAATATTCCCTCAATCCGACGCAATATGATGTGCACGGTTGCATACCAATATGGATGCAAGAACTGAGGCCAAGTTGAAATTGTGCAAGGGAACTCACAAAAAAACTAGGTAAACTAAATGAATGTCACTAGTGGGCTCGCATGATCGATCTTGAAATGTGGCCAATGTGTGTGTTGATACCAACATGTAGCTAATGGACAAATGTCAACATGTCCCACTACTGCTGGGACACCGTCCCACGTGCGAAAAATAGGAAAATAACTACTCGGGTCTTGAATCTGAGGCCGTGGGCTCCCAGTAGGTTTGGAAACTGCGATCACGCGAACGAAAGCAAGCGCTCTAACCCTGAGGCTTCGAGGGAGCCTCACTTTCTCTGTATTCATTCCTTTGAGGAGTACCCATTTTGTTTGGCAAGCGCTCTTGTACAGTCTCCCGACATGCTTGTGCGTTTCATTTTATTTCTACTGCACAGTTGTAAACAATCAGAGCTTTAAGACGTTTCTTCCTATTTCTCCTGTCGTTTTATTTTCCATATGTACGGTGTTCCAGCTGTAGTGTTACATGTGCCAAATTGGTTCATTTTCGTCTTTGTCTTGGCATGTGCATTGTGTGTAAGATACGAATTTCTGGAGGTATTTTCCTATATGTCGAGTACGTCATATGTCCTAAAAGACGTGGGATATGATACAAGTTTGTTATTTTCACGCTCTATCAGAATTTGAACCATGGGTTAAGAGATTTCTTTTCATGTGTCGACTGTGGGACAATGTCCCAAACAAAGAGGAACATTGATACAATCGTGTTCTAGTTACGTTCAACCAAAAAGTGCACCACATGTAATAGCAGATTGTACAACGTTATTTTCCTAGTTTTCGCACGTGAAACGGTGTCCCAGCAGTAGTGGGACATGTTGACATTTGTCCATTAGCTACATGTTGATATCAACACACACATTGGCCACATTTCAAGATCGATCATGCGACCCCACAAGTAACATTCCTTTAGTTTACCCAATTTCTTTGTGAGTCCCCTTGCACAATTTAAACCTGACCTCAGTTGTTGCATCCTTATTGGTATGCAACCGTGCACATCATATTGTGTCAGATTGATGGAATATTATTGGCGAATTGGCAATGGCTTTCATGTTCTTGATGCTATTCTTTACATTTCCGACGCTTTGAAATCACGTTTACTTAGTAGGAGTGCATTTTTTTGGGGCATTTTTCGTTACGTGTTTCCACACATGTGAATCGCCCTGCTTCATCTGTTGTGCTCTACCGACACTCCATATGTCTTTCTAGAGCATTTGAGTACACATTCGCTACACTTAATACTCAGAACGTCACTGTTGTTCAGCATCCGTACCTGGCGATTATGCAACCACACACAACGGGCATGAAGGTGTCCACCATTTTGTATTTGTTCCAGATATCGACTTAATACAAACGAATTATTGTTACCTGGTAGAAACCCTATGAATTCATATCCATTTAGACCAATCTTCATTTGGCAGATTATCCGGGACTCCCTACGTTCCTTTGGGGAATCCCTTGCGCGTGCATGGTAGGATTGTGAAACATGCAAAATTCAATACAGCAGGTATGACTTCAGTGAATTTTTCACCCGCCGTCTTTACGTCGGATAGTTTCCGAACTATTGGCGCCCGAAAATCATTTTCTCACGTTTTCGGCACCTTGTAGATCCGAAACTATGTCCGATAGTCGAAAGTTCAAGAGAACCTTTTTTCTTGTCTCAGTGGCACGAGTCACCTCCCAAGAGTTGTGACACATATTTTGCAACTCCCGATATATCGATATCTACATTTTCCTAACAATTTCGATGTCCTGATGACAATGGCCAACCTGTCAGCCAAACGATGATTAGTAATATGTCAAACAATTAATACAATGACATAACTGCTGGGGAAGTTACTACTAAATTCTCTAATACGTTTATTTATTTTTTTAGTTTGGTTGTGATAACTTTATGATATTAAAGCATATGAATAGTGAACTGTTCTTTTCACATATTTACAGATATATGTCTGTGTTGGTAGTTTACTGTAGAAGAATTATCGTGGTTTCAGTTTTAAATATCGAAGTATTATTGGGAATATCAAGTAGGCACTACGCCTTTATTTATCCATCTGAAATTGGCCATGGCTACAATAGACTACTACTTAATGGATTTTAAGTGGAGAATGACTACTGACAAGCACTCCAATGACAAAGAAGGTGGTGGCCCCACACCCAAACAAAAATTTTAAATACGCCACTGCTAATCTCAATCCTTTACTCTTCTTTCATCATTATCTGCATTTGTTGCGTGACACATTTTTGTAAGCGATAACATTACAACAATGTCGACCTTGGTTAATCAGTACAGTACGTAACAGGTAACTTTTTTTGTTTGTGAATTTTTTTCACGTTATTACTTCATTCTCAACGTCTACAGAAACATACTGAATAAGCAGAAGAAACATGCCTGACAATGAAAGAAGTATTTCAATATTGCTGCTGTTGCAATTGAAAAGAAAATTAATAGGTCTAACATATGTATTAGTCATATCAACGCACTTAACGCACAAAGAATGAAGAGAGTAACACGATCTCAAAGAATTTCTACATACTGCTTTCAAATAAAAATGAAGTATGGTAAAGCTTATACAAACAATTTATCTTCCTTTAGCTTGCTTTTATTATTTCTTTAGGTACGTTTTTATAATTTATCATAATTCCTTTCACACAAACTTGATATTTCATTGTATTAGTGTTATGCATGCTCTACTAAAATGTTCCGTGTATAAAATTTATGTTAAAACAACATTGACATGGACAACATTTCAACGCCCATGAGTAAGTACAGGTATTATATTACAATTCTAATCGACAAATATATGTAGAAGCTATATACACAATTTATTTATTTGATTCTTTGAGACTATTGTAACTTAAAAAAATACAATGATGAACTTTTAAAACTTGTTCTTTCCTTCCAAACTTGGGCTGCAGAAAGGTTAAGTTCGGAACCAATTCGACTCCAAAGTGGTTACGTAATGTCAAATATACGTATGTCTACTTATAGAATTTGAAAGTGCTTTTGTTGCTGTTGCCGTTTTAATACATGAACAAAATTTTACATTTTGATCGAGCGTTTAGAATTTGTAAGTTACAAGAATCAAATTGTTGTCAATAATAACAACGGCATAATAATACTTCAAGCTACGGCTGCATAAAGAATTACTGCTGAATATGCTTTTGATAGACTCGACCACTCGAAAAGCGAAAAGCACATTATAATGCATAATAAATAAGGAGGGAAGTAAAATATGCCACTCCCAGGTTGCAGACCGCCCCAGGCTCTACGCCTACTCAGTGTAGGCGCTAATCCAGGAGTGAGTAGGTTACACTGTGGATCTTACATTGATAACGTACCATATATATGATCTAAATTGCTGGAAACCAACTGAAAAAAATAAAATAAAAGAAAGCTGAACTGACAGAAGACTCGATAGCGCATTGCCACGGAAAGCTAGAGATTCGATGGTTCTATTCCAGCCCCGACGGTTGCTTACTTTTCGGGTTTTATTATGGAAAAGTTTTATTATTATTATTATTATTATTATTATTAAAGACATACAGTTATACTTCAACACACAGAATCAGTACATATTGTATATATCTTATTGCGCTGACTTCCGTTGGCTTTTAAATCACAAATTGGAGTCGCGGTGGCTCTGTGATAAGGAGCTTTTTTCTGGTGCGTGAAGGCCTGGTTCAATTCCTGTGCCCGCCAAGTGGGCTTTGTGATGAACACAATGTGCATAGGTTTCCTCAGGCTTCTCCCAACTCCTTTCACTTGCTCCATTTCACTATTACTATCCACTTCATTATCACAGTTTTCCTTAACATCCGTACATAATCGTCGGATATTAAACTAAACATTTTAAAAATAATCACAAACTTTTTGGCAATCCATCCTCTGTAGTGTTTACGAACTAAAGAAACTAATTAGTCACTGTTGCCGCAAAACAGAACCAGAAAACAAAATGAAATAATATGATATACCAAAAAAAGGAACCACGATGTTTTCTTTTCTAACAGTTTATGACCTTCTATTTATTGTGTTTCTGATTTAGTTGGGAAAAGATCAAAGGTCAGGAGGTACGCTGAAGAAAAATGTATAGCTCTATAAAAATTAACTTGAATCATCATCATCTTCGGCTAGCAATCTCTCGAATCATTTAATGCAGCTTTCCACTCTTCTCGATCCTGATGCAGAACTATTTTCCTGTAGCATTTCTTCCCACGTTTTGCATTAATTCTTGCTGTTGTGGATCAGTTTCTGGCCCAACAGATCTTGTTTTCGTCCTTGCTTACAAATATTCTTAACATTTATTAATGTTGAAACATAACTAATTAAATAAATTATGTTTAATTTAAAATAAATTTTGAAGATCTCGAATATAAATGTATTCCTTTTGTGTTCTTTTGTATTTATTATGTTGCTCCTGATTGAATTTAGAAGTTCCAAGTTGGTCGAAATGCGCAACAATGTTCAAATGCAACAATTTGTCACGGAATCAAGGGTTTCATTTATTTATGAATTCTTTTTCATCTTAGTTCTAGGACCTTTAATTCTAATTAAATGAATGCCGATATAATCTTACTAGAAAAGCATAAATTTGACTTTAAAAAAGTTGAATATAATCTTAATATATATCCTGCATAAGTCTAGAATGCCTGGAGCAATTTTAACCGAACTTATTACACATATTGCTTACACTCTAGAAAACAGCACTATCGGGAGCAAGGGAGAGCGAATGGCATATAAAAATGATCGACATTAGTGTCGAATTTATAGTTTTCGACGTCGCTGAGATGAATCATGATCTCCCGATGTTGTTAAAATCCAATTTCAATCTCCATCGGCACCCAGGGTTGGGGGGGGGGGGTGATATGTAAAAATAATCGAAAACGTCCGACACTAATGTCGAATCAACATTTTTCAACGTAGCTAAGTTAATTGGTGGCAGTTCTGAAGAAGTCCAAGTTCAGCGCCTAGTGGGAGTAAGACCCCTCTGTTCTCGTAGGGGGAGGAGGAGACATATAAAATGACCGATATTAATGTCGAATTCACTGCTCTCAGGAATGCTTAAATAACTAGTAATACTCCCGATGCCGTTTTTTAAGTCTATCTCCTATCAGCACCTTGTGCAGAAGGGAGGGGATTAAATCATGACATGTAAAAATAATCGGAAAATACTTAGGATCGAATCAATCGTCTTGGAGATCGCTAAGTTAAATGGTGACGGTCCCAAGTGCTTTAAGTTCAAGTTTAGCTCCCAGTGTGGGTAAGACCCTCTAGCGCTCCTAGGGGGTGTCGAAACGGGAGCGCAGAAAAATTATCAAAAATGATCGATATTAATATTTAATTCTTAGTTTTCGGGGTCACTGACGAGGGAACCTATCCAAGTGCAACTCTGACTTCGAGTCGAGACTATGGTCGTTGGATACCTTGTCCAAAAAGAATATAACACGAAAAGTGATACATCCTCGATCGCAACCGTTGCAGAGATATAAGCGTGAAAAGTTAGAAATTGAGCTCCATACTATACATTACAAAGTCAGCTTCCGGGTCAGATTTTTCGGAAACGGACAGGTAAGGAAACTCAGCGAATACATATCACATTAGTGTTGGGATCCCACCACCTTTTGAATGAAAACAATGTTGCCCCCGGGGCACTCGCAGGGTCCCAGGCGGGGTCTAACTCAAAATTGGCAATTGGAACCGGGGGTCAAGTAGCATATTGTATGAAAGCTATTGTTAAATAAAAGAAGATAGAACAAATCTCAACTCTCTATGATGACCCTGTGCAAACGGGCAACTGGTCAAAATGTCAATACAACCTACATCATGGTCATTCTATTGTCCATTGGTCATTCAAAGTCACACTTATACTTGGATAAGGTCCGTTATGTAACTCTGTGAGAGACTCTGCAACAATTTGTTTAACTTCAATACCTTGCACTTTTAAACGTGTTTTTCTGTCTTGTTATTGTCACAACTTAACGGATTTAGAAGAGTGGCCATATATTTTCTGATGTAGGTTGTATTGACATTTTGACCAGTTGCCCGTTTGCACAGGGTCATCATAGAGAGTTGAGATTTGTTCTATCTTCTTTTATTTAACAATAGCTTTCATACAATATGCTACTTGACCCCCGGTTCCATTTGCCAATTTTGAGTTGGACCCCGCCTGAGACCCTGCGAGTGCCCCGGGGGCAACATTTTTTCATTCAAAAGGTGGTGGGCTCCCAACACTAATTTGATATGTATTCGCTGAGTTTCCTTACCTGACCGCTTCCGAAAAATCTGACCCGGAAGCTGACTTTGTAATGTATAGTATGGAGCTCAATTTCTAACTTTTCACGCTTATATCTCCGCAACGGTTGTGATCGAGGATGTATCACTTTTCGTGTTATGTTCTTTTGCTACAAGGTATCCAACGACCATAGTCTCGACTCGAAGTCAGAGTTGCACTTGGATAGGTTCCCTCGTGAGACAAATGGTGACAGTTTCAACGCTGTTTAACTTAACATTCAGCCCCCCATTAGCATCCCTAGGGAGGTGGGAAGGGGATGATATGCAAAAATACTCGAAAACAACAAATATTAATGTCAAATCCATAGTTTTCCAGCCCGATAAGTTGAATAGTCACATTTCAGATACCGTTGTGTTCCAATTTAAATCTCCATCGGTATGGAGGTGAAAAATAAAATGTCTAAAGTGACCAAGATTATTGTCGAATTCGTTGCGTCCATCGTCGATTATTGTGTTTTAGAGGCCGTTTAGCTCTATTGGGTGCCAATCCTGGTAACATTTAACCCCAAGCGTAGGTAACAACGGATATGTCAATTGGCTCGGAAATTAACAGCCTTAACGTTACTTATTCTATTCAGTACTTTAGTTTGTGATAAAGGCAGCGCTAAAGACGCTCCTTATCGTTAATTTATACTACTCAGCTCTTCATTTTCTACAAGGACAACGACGAAGGCATTACTCACACATCTGTATATTTAAAGATTTATACATGTGCGTATTTCCCACCACAACTTTGAAACGCATGGAATTATTGCCCGTGTCAGTCGTTGTGTATATGCCGGGTGTTGAGCAGAGGTATTCTCGTGGCCCGCTTTTTGTACCCTATGGCGACGAAATGGTTCAGGGTGGCATGGTTTCTCATATATCATCCCATATATATATGGTTGTCCAGCACTGACTTGAGGAGAGAGATGCTGCACTATGCCCTGTCTATCCGCTCTTAGCATCCGAACTATTCGACAGTCATCAACGAGTCGTACACCACGACAGTGGGGCCTGACAGCAGTGGTTTTGCCTGAATTTATACGCTGGTTCTTGGAAAGCCCAGTCCCTGCCTAACTTCAGAAATGGAGGACCGACATATCTGACCCCAACAATCTGTCCACTGTCATAAGTGCTGAAGTATCGTGCCATATCCATCCTATAATTAAGCGTTACTCACGCAGCTCCTACGAGGTCTGACGTCCTCGTTGTCGCATGCTAGGACCTCCTATTACATTTGCTAAGCCGAATACAGCCGCATTTCCCCAAAACGGCAACTATCTCTAATTCAATTGCTCATGAGTATACATATTTTGTTCCAGTACTAATAGAGAGTACAGTAAATATAAGGGAAAGTAATGAAATTAAATCTAAAATAAAAGTTAAAACTTGCAAAATGTGAATTTTTCAACATTCTATCTGGTGATAATCAGAAAAGATGACAGCCCTTAAGTGAAGACCAATGGTGACCGCATTGGAACGAAACTTAAAGGAAACACACTTAATAATGAACTTATTAACTTCTAACTCTATACTACTTTCTTGTCGATCCTAATACAATATAAATATTAAAAAAATAAAAGTAATCTAGATACTTCTCTAGATGACAAGATAAAAGTAATCTAGACACTTCTCTAGATGACAAGAGAAAGCTCGAAAGTACACAATATATATATATATATATATATATATATATATATAAAAGAAAACAATGGCACAACTATGAAGAGGCTTCTAACAATCCCTATCACACAAAAATTACATCTCTTTTCATCAGGGTTGGCTGGTAAAAAACGAAAAATGCTTTAAATCATGTGAATTTCATGGCATCGTTTTCACATATCAAATCATCTCATTAGTTTCTTCTTTTCACCTTTTAATCAAGGCGTCCCATGTTCAATTCTTTGTCGAACCACAACCCTTCTTTCAAGTGTAAACCAAGTAGTGGTTCGGATATCAATTTAAGCGAAAGTCTTCTACTTAATAACCTTTTGTTTGTGCATAGTTGAGTGAAAACTGCACTGAGATCGAGTTTGGTTATTGTAACTTTTTTCTTTTCTTTTTGTGTGTTTGAGTGTGCTGTTAAGAAGTATTGTTACTAATTGGTGACAACGGCTAGTTCTTTAGAACCGAAGCCAAAGAAAATAATGTATAAAGGGCAAATTGGCAACATTGTTTTGTCCACGTGCAGACTGCCAGAGCCAGAGACGTAGCGGCCATACTATACGTAGTTTACCCTATTCAGATATACGGCTTTACGTCCAAGTGTTTCGCGCCCAAACGTCCTGCTCCGAACCGAAATGGTAACGTACGAAGTGCACTATTCTTGCACCATGGCTTTTATTCCGTTAAGCCTTGCCAGCTATTTGACATGACAACAATTATTTATGAATAGGTTATGTTTGATTTGGTTTCTTTCGTTTACTTAATATAGGTCTATAACTTTGGCCTGGCGGGCCTTATCAGACTTTAACTCGGCCACTCCCTCTCGGCTAGGTCCAGGAGACGAACCTTAACTCAGATGGCACCGAACTAAGAGCACTGTTACTGTAACAGGGTCGGTGCAGATTAAATATATATCACCATAAAAATGGAAATTTTACAGGTAAAATTGGTTACTTCACAAAGAATGATTACTGTCTATGGAACTATCTTATGTAGGCAGTATTCTTGCAAGTAACAAGGCAAAATAACATAAATAATGTATGCGTCCGACATTCCGTGTTAACACCCATAAGAGAAGCTATAAACACAAAATACACTGTGCAGGTTTACTTTTGGCACACCATTCGAAATAATTTTATAATTCTTTCACTAATTTTCATCTTATTGTTACCTAAATGATTTGTGCTGGGCGACATAAAAATATCTGACTTGGCACTGACAAAATTTAAGAGAGGCACCAAAAGTAATTACTGAACAATCGCAATTATTTCATGATTTCCATATAAATACGGCGTCCGAATATATGGCATAAAAACTGTACAAAAACACGAACCTGTGCTAGGTGAGACTGGACAGCGGTAGCGCAAAGTACGTCCGAAGAGAGCAAGCGCGTTAGCGACGATGAGAATAGCCGTAAGCAAGGATAGTGAAAAGAACTGAGGTTTAGCAATGATACGAGTTTCACTAGCACTTGTCACGCATCAAACCTTTCTGTTGATCCGAGCAGATACCTTTTTCTACAAAATAATTATTATTTATTTAAAGCTCGCCTGTATTAATGATATAGTAATGCCACAAACTTAATATCACATTAGCACCAAAACTTGTGATACAATTAAACTGTCAGAATTCATTTACCCTCTCTGCTAACGATACGATTGACCAATTAATTATCTTGTAATCATTTAGCTTTTACCTCATCAAGACAATTGGTAGAAGTTACCAGGATGCATATTAAAGCACTTTTAGCTTATGCAAAAAAGATTACCCAACACTTCATGCTTTGCTTGAAACCCATGTTTATGTATATTTTGACGCACTGTTATGCTTTATTGCTGACAGAATTAATACGTGGTGAATTTTGATTAATAATGATGTAACATGGTAAGTTTTATAGCAAATATTACTTAAAAAGCACATGAAATGCTTTCATAAAATTCACTGGATTGCAGACTGAATTATTGTCACAAGAATGTGACAAGCAGACGAACTTGAATTTGGATTAATTAAATTCCACTCACATAACACGGACAATATACTATTTGTTTGCAGATAACATGCAAAACATGCCCGTATTGTTCATGTATGAAACTCACCGTTTTAAATATCTTGCATCATCAGACTGCATTCTGACATCCTACAAAAAGTACGCGACGACAATATTTTATCGACCTTCTCCCAGCTTCTGTGTACATCGCTTTTCCGCCATGTTGCTAAAGTTGTCTGTAGCTGCCTTAATAGTCTTTCCACGAGAAACTTCTTCTTCCCAGATTAGAAAACTATACTTATCACCGGGCCTCCTTATGTAGCAGTGTGCGTCTACGCAGCGAAATAGTACTTACAATTGGGTGGTTCCTTTGTTGTTGTTGTTGTTGTTGTTTGTTTTTTTGTAATATTGCGGTCCATAAATTTCACGGAAAAATGTATGTAATGAGTCCCTACGTCTTCCAGTTTCAAAATTTGCAAACTTGAGGCAAGATCCATCGAAGATCACAAGATCCACTAAACAATTAAAACTTCTTGAGGGATTATCGCGCACATTCGTAACAATTTGTGTCAACGCAACGCAAAATTTATTATTTAGTTTGCAATAACCGGCATGTCTTATTGCATTTTGTGAGTTGCGTTCCATACACAGAAGTTTGGAAACATTAGTTGAGACCAGTGGCGTATTTAGGGGGGTGGCTTCCGGGCTTAAGCCCCCCCCCCGAAATCTTACTTACTATAGTAAAGTATATGAAATATCTTGCAGAATTTTCACATTTTCAGGCAAAGCCCCCCCCGAAAGTTAGCAAAGCCCCTCCCGAAACAAAATCGTAAATACGCCACTGGTTGAGACATATGATGGCCAGGTCCTCTGTCTCGTACCGACTCGAGACTTATGTAAGACGTAATAACAACCCTTTACTGGTGAGTGAAGAATAACATAGGAAATATGAGCCAAATAATCTATAATGATATGAATGTCAAATGTGGGTCTCTCTGCTGCTCCCAGACTTGATTTGTGAGTAGTACTGGATTAACCCATCTAGAGGCATGGGGCTAGAAAAAATATGTGGTCCCTGTTGACTTCACCTAATACAATTCTGTAAAAATACAGGAGGAAAGTTAAGGGAATATGTTTCATATTTTTGATCATATTTTATTTTATGATGATGATTGTATCTTCATGATTCTTTTTAGATAGCCAGTTGAGATTTTGATCAGAATGATGGCCCCTGTTCACCTGGAGGCCGAAGGCTATATCACCCTAAGCCCCTCCCTTAATTCAACCCTGTTTGTGAGCATCTGTAAGGGCACAGACTCTTAAGATGTCAAGATAGAGAGGGTGTGCATTTGTAATATAGGATTCAATGTGTCTTGTCCATAGTGAAGCGAGATGTACAATAAATGTTGGAATATATATGTTCGTAGGTCATGTAAATTTCTGACATTTACATGAGTATAAATGCTGCCATCTGTTGCTCATATGCTCACTATTTTTCTCTTCGTCGTCGACTATATTACTTATCAATCACTTAGGGTAAAGTAAGGTATATTCGTGGTATAAGTAATTTCGTGATAGTTTTTTAAGCAACTGTAGCAAAGAAACTTATCCCAGTAAGATTTCCATTTCTTGCCACAAGATCGATCATGGATCCAGTTTCATGTGTAGGCCGGCGCCACTGGGCCATGTGCACAAATGGGTTTGAAGGGAAAGAAACAAGACAGAGGAAGGAGTATTGTTTACGTTGTGCGGAAGATTGTGTCACGTCTGTTATTTTCATGAGATAACAACGAAAGTAAAACGAGGCACGTAAGTATTGGTGTTTGGTTTCATAACTGATATATTAATTTAATTTTCTGCGGTAGTAGTGTATCTGTGTGTCGCTTTTTAAACATTTTAGACTCTTAAGAACACATGTAAAATTCTTAATGAATATTTGCATTTATGGAAAAGTTGCCAAGTAGCTTGAAATCAGGGCTTCATTTCTGCTAAGAAAGTCAAATTTTCGTAGTTATCGTGTTACAGGATAGTAGTGTAATAAATATCACGTGTAATTATCAGTCTGATTCTTGTGTAGAGGCTATCATGAAATTACCTTACTGTAACGAAATTACCTGTCCTTCATGACAATAAAAATACCTCGTCCACAGTATTCACATTTTAAATTAACTGCGCACGCAATTGAAAACTCCATCAACGATAAATAATTGCCTAAAACTTGGATACGGCTATAGCCCTACGGTAAAGTAAATCAGGAGTCTCGCATACAAGATTGTTAAATCAACAAAAAGAAAAAAAAATCACTAACACTGAAAGTGAAAGTGCAAATAAATGGTGGTGAGGTGAGTTCAAGAAAAGATACGAACTAAATCTGAGAGTTCCGTTCAAAAGACGAAAGCAGAGAGATTCATAGGCAAAATATCTGAACGAACTTAGTCCTACTACTACTGACAGAAAGCAAGTTGGTCGACTGAGAAAGCTCTCGGTCTCTTACCCTACTAACATGCAAGTCTGCTGATCAACCATAGAGTTCACGATCTTCTTATAACAATAAAGCTAGGCCTATCCGTTAGAAACAGGCAATTCGTGATGATGATTGGGAATGTGATGTGTATGGTGAAAGCTATGAAGACAGTGCGCATGATAAGACAGGGGATAAATGGACCCAATGTTCTTTCTGTTTAGTGCCATACCATGTGCGTTGTCAAAAGCAGGATGACAGGTCGGGTGTGTTCATGTGTTCATGTGTGATTCTTGCGCCACAACTCCTTTAAGTTCTGATGAGGACTGACTGTTACACGAACTTCGTTTTTTGTTTGATCTAATCCGTGTGCTTGTTTCTATGTGTGATTTTGCTATTAAGAATTGATGAGACATATTTACATACCCACATCATAGTGGATAGGCCCTAGGTAGTCCTGTTAATTAGAGTTAGCGTATTTTGTGTATAAAATGCTTTATAACTGGAAGGCGCTTCTTTCTTGCTGATATTTCATTCCTATGTTCAATCAGCATTACTATATTGTACTAATTACAGTGTTATCACGAATATACCTACCCACTATCACGAACTTCCCTTACCTCTCACGAAATTACCTATGCATGTATTCATTTTATAAACTAACTTGATACACACTACAGATTGTATACGGAATAAACAATACAACGGAACATCATAAAGCAATGTACGCACTATCTATATCCAGCCTTACTTTTTGCTTAAATTTTAACTTTTAGTAGAAATATCGACTTTATATAGATTTATCACGAATATACCTTACTTTACCCTATCAATAATTTACAACACACTTTGTTATCCCTCATATGAATAATACTGTTTAACAAAAAAGTAAATTTTGTAAAATGTTGTTTGACAACTGAATATAAACTGCACCAATGATGTGTTACTAAAATGATTCCTCATCATATCAGGTGTTTGTTTTAACGATGTTAGTACTTTATTTCACGGTGTGATGGATTTGAAATAGTACAGGCATATGTGAAAATTTAACACAATTCAAGTACCAGAGAGCAGGGACGTACGCAGGAATTTATTTCGGTAGGGGTCTAAAGCGTTTTTTGGGGGGTCCAAGTACAATTTGAGGCTAAATTTTATGAAAATTTCTAAAATTGTCCCTAAAAGTAGACTACATTTACAAAAAAAAGTCTGGATTTCAAGGGGGTCCGGAACCCCAGAACCCATCCTCTACGTACGCCCCTGCCAGAGAGCAATCGTCTTAACGCTACAATTTTTTTACTGTGTATCTGGAAAACAATGAAGTGGAACAGAAATGATCAAGTATTTATTGTTTTTACTATATTTCTACAAAGGAAATGCTTTCGTGGTCATCGTGGTGGTTTGGAGCAAAAGAAAGCTGTAGTGAAATAGAGGCAGACGGATGGTTAAGGCTAACGAAAGAGCATTATAAACAAGAGAAGCCCTGGACATTTTTTTTCTGACCCAGGCCCCGGTTCTCTAAACTAGGTACCACAAGAATGCAATTTCATACTTGGGTCCACCTAATTTAATTTTGGATTTAAATTATCTAGGGCCAGACTCGTATTTTTAATCGGCACGACTACCCTGGCACCCGGGATTTTACAAGGCCGAACAAGGGAATATTGGCAGAATTTAATTATGTAATACGTGTGTTGTTACTTTGAAACTTCATCTTTTCAATAACCTCACACGAAATAGTGTTCTAAGCGTGCGGACATAAGTATTTACATTCTTTCTCTGGGAGCTCTGAGTGTGAAAAATGTTTGGTTTATGGTGAAACACTTGCAAAAGATTATATCGTGAAAGTATTCACATATGACTATCCCGCCATTTCTTTTTTTATAAAGGATGCGGCAGAAATAGTTAGACGATGTAAAATGAACATAAAAAACGTAACCCGATAGATAACGTGCTCATTGTTGTTTTGTTTTGTAAAGTGGTTCAAAGCATTGTGTATGCATGTAGGTTTGTTCGACTGTTCGATGCGCATGCGTAGTATTAGAAGCAATCGCGCTTTCGCAGTGGAGTGTTTCTTCAAGAACAAAGACTCTGCAACAATTACGCAGCGTAAGTTCCGGAGTCATTTTAACATTGGCAGAAATTGACAAGTACCGACACGACAAACTATTCTTAATTGGGTGAAAAAGTTCCGAGCTTCGGCTTCTGCAAGATCAAAGAAATCCCCAGGTCGTCGACGTTCAGTGAGAACACCAGGCAACATAGAGAGGGTTCGAGAAGCATAAATTAGAAGTCCAATGCTTTCAGCTAGTCGCCAAGTTGCTCCCTGAGGATTTTAATGTTCGCGTACAATTCTGCAATACACTGTTGAAAATTATTAATGAGAACCCAAACTTTCTACAGAGGTTAATCATGTCCGACGAGGCTCATTTTCACATTGATGGGTTTGTAAATAAGCAGAATTTACGTTACTGGGCACCCAGAAATCCAAAGTTGTTGCATGAAGTGCCCCTTCATAGCCCTAAAGTAACAGTATGGTGTGGTGTTTATTTTGATGGGATTATTGGACCATACTTTTTCAACGACAAGGATGGTAACACTGTAACTGTTACGTGTGCTCGATATGTGGACATGCTCGAAAACTTTACTCCCAGAACTGCGACGGCGTCGCCTTAGACAGATGTGGTTCCAACAAGACAGGGCCACGTCACACACAGCAATTGCATGGATCAACATTCTTGGGAGGATGTTTCCAGAACGGGTTATCTCTGGTTGCGGCAATGGTCCTTGGCCTGCACGCTCACCCGACCTATGGACACATGACTTCTTCCTATGGGGTTACTTGAAGCAACAAGTGTATGCAACAAAACCTGCAACATTACAGGATTTGCGTTAATCCATTCAACATGCAATCCGCCAAACCCCGCTGGACATGGTTCAACGAGCTCTGAGTGGTGTGAGGCGACGTGCAGAGATCTGTTTGAATAACCATGATGCTCACCTCACTGACATAATTTTCAAGACGTAGTTACCATATGTAATGCTTTTGTATGTACATTTTGGACATGTAAAACTTTTGTTCATAAAAGGCCATTAAAATATTTAATTTTCAAAAAAACATCGTCTAACTATTTCTGCCACACCCTATATAACCACTCACTTTTCTTAATCATTCGGCTCTCTTATCCCACAGGTAGTGGCGTATTTAAGTGGGCCTTCCGGGCTTAAGCCCCCTGAAATTTTATTTATTATATTAAAGTAAATGAAATATTTTGCAGAATATTCACATTTCCAGGACTAAAGTTAGCAATGCCCCCCGAAACAAAATCGTAAATAGGCCACTGCCCACAGGGTATAAACGTAGGTGTAAAACTAGAAATTTCATTCAGCAATTAGCCAATTGGAACTATTTTTTTGTCATTACTTTGCGGTCATATTTGCTTATTTTTGGTTGAAATATTAACTTATGTGTTCAAAACACTTCAGTCGATGTGTAAATGTTAACTGGACTAGTATCATATAAAGAATTTACGAGTATGTTCCATTGGCTAAACGATGGTAAGCGCGCGAGTATGTTCAATTGTTTAAATGACGATAAGTGCGATGGTAGTTATGATGAAATAATATTGTTAATGTTTAAAGTAGTTCGATAGTACTGGAGAATTCTCAGAAAACATGACCATGATTACGTTATCTTACATTTGTCCGTCCTAGTGTTAAATTTAGTAGAGAATTTAGATTGCTTTTACTTGGGGAAATTATTTCTTATAGGTAAATTTCCTCTTGTTGTTTCCTGAACGCATAGCTATTGAATTCATGACGAACTGGTATACCAGAAATTAGCACCCAACTATCAAATCACTGTGCTTTTATATCGTTTTTGTTCTTCTTAAGAACGAATAAAAAAATTTACATCATAAGCTCTGTTGCTGACCCAAACATGACGACATTAATTAGTGTACTAACGCTAGATGCAAACAATGTCTATTTACATAAAGGTACTAAATAAAATTACTATCACAACAAAATTACTATTACTTTATACCATTACTTTATAGCTTTATATATTACAGCTTTTAAAAGAACTGGAAAACCGGATAAGTGCCCATACTCACAGATACAGATTATGTTGTACTGTTAAGGAAAGTAACACTAATTAAATAATTTGAGTGGTTTAGTAAATTCAATGCCACTGTAACATTGTTCTTAGCTATTCGACTATATTAAAATAATTAATTACAAAAAATAGATAAGCAGATTACTTTTCGAAGAAACCTTATGTTTTGTTATTTTTTTAAATTTTTGTTTTATTAGCAACGTCAAACACACTTGAGAAACATGCATCGTATCATCTTCTGAGTCTTTTCCCTACTGGGCGGCTCAGACATTTCCCCCTGAACCGACAGATAACGTTTAAATATGGCGGTCATTGCTTTAGGCGCACGAGTAACAGATCTAAGTTCAATCACAAGTTTCGACCAGTGAGAATAAAGGCATGTGCGAAAGAAAGTGCTTCCCGTAATCGGTTAGTTCTAAAATATTTTATAATGCAATGAAAATCACTGGAAATGTCCATTCTTGCAAGTTTGCAGTCTATCAATCCAGTCAAAAAACAATATCCTACACTGCTCAGCAAGTGGTGTCAGATATGGAGAAAAGTTCCTTTTTGATATCTCTGTTAGTTTCTAACATGTGAAAAGTTGCTCAGTTCGACTTTAATTTATCTACAAAATACCAACCATGATATAAGTCCAGCAATGGAATATACAGAAGACATCTTGAAACAATTGCAGATTTTAAGGACTGCAAATGTGGAAGCCACATTCAGCGATATCTTCCAACAAGCATCCCAGATCATGAAAAATTCTTTCGATAGTGATGTATAAAAGTTCCAAGTCTAACAAGAAAGCAAACATAGCGATCGAATTATCCATCAGAAACGCCGGAGCAGTAGTTCAAAAGGACTATTTTCATATCTTGTATCGATGACTTTTTCGAGTGTCCACATTTTGAACAGAATAAGTTTATACTTGCCTTTCAGATTTTACTGCCCGAAATGTAAAATCAATTACGGGTAATACTGTAGGCTAAAGAAATTGTACATATCCTTACATCAAAATATAAGTGAAATGCAAATAATGACAGACTATATGATATGGTGGCAAAAGTGGAAAAGTGTTTATAAAGATGCCATTCCTTCAGGATGCTGTTTCAGCCTTAGTTTCATATCCTGTTGATTTGTATCCAACAGTCCATCAACTACTTAAAGTATTGGCCACCTTCCTCCTACCCAGAGAGCTAGTGCAGAGATAATTTTCTACCCTGAAGCGTATTAAAACTTTTTTTTTTTTTTGAGAAACCGAAGAGGCAACGAGCGATTAACAAATCGTGCTATGTTATCGGTTCATTGGGACCAGGGTATTGATCAGGAAGAAGTTATTAACATAACTGGCAAACGTAGCAGGCGATTTAATTTAACACCCTAGTATCAGTGTGTCGGTAATTGTATCGATGACCTCATTTCGAATCTTACATTGCAATTTGAACAGAATAAGGATACACTTGCTGCTTTTCTGATTCTACTACCGCGAAATGTAAAATCAATTACTGGTGATACTGTAGGATAAAGAAATTGTGCATATACTTACATCAAAATACAGTGGACTCTTTTTAATTCGAAGTCCAAGGGGACAAGAAAAAACTTCGAATTACCCAAAATTCGAATTATCCAACAACATTCATTTTCACATATATAAGAACAAAGAAACCAAAGTACTGTGCATCAAAAACATATTCATATGGTGTAGACTTTAGCTTTAAAGCAGCTTATTATTTGCGTGATCGAATACCGCAAACTAACAAACGACATTGACTCTACATAATTCAAACTACGTGTACAATGGAAAATATATTTACGTACAACACTACAACATACATTGAATAGCCCAAATAATTAAACACCAGTAACAATTTGAATATTCTGTTCTCACTAAGAAGTCGTAAACCTCATTTGCTTGAATTTGATTGTTTTTGTACGGTCAATAAATCTTGAATTTCATGTATTGCGTGGAATACGATATTAATAACATTTGGCTGACTTTATCAATAAGTCATCTTAAATTTTCAACCAATTCTGAAACAAGACGAGATTGACACACGTTCTCTATCTTTACTTCTTCCCCAACTCACCTTCCTCTTTATCACTACATAGATTTTCTATTTATCTTTTGTATTACTCTTCCCTATGGCTGTATCTGGATAACTGAAAACACGCTAAAACTGTATTTCTATGTTTACATCTCTCCAACATTAAACATTATCAACTGTATTTACTTCGAATTATCCAAACATAGGTTCAAAAGTTCGATTTATCCACGATTTTTTAGTATTGTTTTCAATACAGTTTTCAAGGGGAATGGACTTCCGTTCGAATTATCCAATATTTCGAATTATCCAAGTTCGAATTAACGAGATTCCACTGTATAAGTGAAACGCAAATAATGACAGACTACATGATATGATGGCAAAGTGTAGACGTGTTGAAAAAGATGCCATTCGCCAAGATGCTGTTTCAGCCTCCTGTACATAAACTTGATTATAAGTGAGAAAAAAGTAATTACTTCATTTCCCAAATCCTGAAGAGCTGGATGTTTGAAATCATCTTGGAAGACTTCAAAGTAAGTTAGATAAATTTCATATTTTTTAAAATTTGATTATTTGTTTCACTTTTTCAATAATTTTTTGGCCGGCCGCTTTCTTCTTGAAATTAGTATATATTTTATACTCACTGGGATGCTTCTAATCTCCCAGACACACACGCACACCGTTATATATACGTGCTTGTCCTTGCAGCGACTTCCATGATTAATTTTCAGTTTGTAATAAGCTTTCTGATAATTTCTGCTTGTCCTTGAAAATTTTATGCTTTATTTGACAATAAGAATGAGAATAAAAATGTCTATTGAAATAAGAAGTTCAGAAAATCTTTGAAAATCATTTTTCGCTAGTAGATACAATTTATAGTTATCTTTTTCAGCTCCATTTGTAAGTATTTCTCTTGTGACCTCCTTAGTAGTACCGAAACAGGTTGAGAAACCCCGATTTAGGTTGATAATTGATTATAGATGTGTGTATAGAAGCATTTCATTAAATACGAAATCGTACTATCGTCAAAAGAAGGAAATTTGCATTACAAAGTTCACAAGATGAACCTTGGCTTTGACCCCTTGCGTTTCAGGTGTCATTTTCCTATGTGCTTGCTGTAATACGAGGTTTACATTTACTGTTAAAAGACTGCCTAGACCGTTATATAGGGCATAGTTCTTGTGCACTCTCCCTTAAGCCTACCACCTACTGAAACATTTTTTCTTTTCTCTCAGTAAGGTGCTGTCACCTAAGGAGAAATATAAGAACTAACTCTTGCCTTACATCCACTAACAAATTTCATCATCTCCAGAATTATTACGACCCTTAATAAAGGAATACATATTCATGACATCCCTATGGATGTAACTGGTATTTTGTAACGGAGTTTTTTTTATGACATCCGCATGGATGTGACTGGTACGCAAGGGGTTAACAACAACAATATAAAAGAAAACTTAATATCAAACAAACGTCCATTTTCTAGTCTATGTTCTAGCAAAGTAGTACGCGGATTAATCGCCCTAAGTAGGAAGGGGGTCCAAACGTCGCCTTCCACGTATACTACCTGAATTAAGCAGGGGTTATCTTCTTTTACCTGGCTCACGTATGCTAAGGGATTACACTATGATTACAGTGTTTTATGTATTTATTACGTTAAGTAACCAAGAGATTAACGTGAAATTAAGCCGGAACTTTTGTTAAAAGGCGACATTTTATCATATAGTATGATGTATATAGGATAATTAGTTTTTCAATTGAAGTAATGAGATTTCAATTATTTTGGATTGATAACGCGTGCCAGATGGTACCGCTGGCGCCATTACTGTCTGACCGCAGCGCGAGTTCCCTTTATAGTTTTTCCGCGCATCTACTTTGTATATTACCGACTGTGCATTAACCGCACTGTATTGAACGTTAGCTTTCCGCTGGCGCCATTTCCGTCGCGAGTTTTTAGCCCCGCCCGCTTTGTATATAAGCCGCTCGGTAGCCGTGGACGCTAATGGTATTTTCCGGCACACTTTGTATGTTTACCCGATACTTTAACTTAAGTAGGAAGACAAGTTACCTTTGATATCACCACTGATGCTCTTTGACGAAGCACGCCGATGACACACGAACCGCACCGACCGTTCATGAACTGGTCTTATGAGCCCGGAGTTTTTTTTTTAAATTTTAATTATTTCTAGAATGAACTTGATTTTTTCCGAACAGCTTAGAATTATTTATTGTTACAATAACATTTTCATATATTATAATTATTTAGGAAGAAATAGTTGATTTAAATATTATTTAAGTACGTAGAATTATAAATACTGGAAATTACACTATAAAATATTTGATATTTTTTACGGTACAGCGGTGACAATTGTTGTAACTTTTAGTTTTCCTTGCTGAAAAAAATCAAAGACAAACCAGCTATACATCTTTTGTGTGTTAATACTTTCGAAGATAAATTTCTCTTTGAGTATAAGAAGGTGGCGACATCATGTAGCAGATTTTTGTACTACAATGAGTCGGAGAACGAGACAAGATAAATGACCTGTTTGAAATGAACCCTTAGCAATGGGTTTTGGTGTGATTGAAGCGGGATATTCGTTGTTATTGGAAATTTGGAACTCAGCCTTGAAATCATGTGGAACATATTTATTTTTAAAATGGCATTTACCTCTAATTGAAATACAGCTTGTTGAAATATTATTTTTGATGCTTGTGTCTATTTTGATGTACACAAGAACTATAAAATATTTTTGAAATGAGAACGGTTGACGAGTTATAAATTTACACAGTATTTGATTAATAGCCACAAATGTTGAAATAAATACATGCTTTGATTTCTAGTGCTATTTTTGAACCTCTATGGGACTTTCTCCTATAGATGATATTATCTGCAGTGATGGCCCAATGAGTGATATTATCTAAAAGAACCACTTTATGGCGACTCTTTAGATATTTTAAGATTTACTTATGTGAAGATATTTATGTCTGTAAGACGCCTCTAAATGTGTACCAATAGACTATTTGAAAAGGAATGGCCACTAAAGGTTACTTTGATGGAATGCTAGTTAAGGAAAGAAAGTGCTATGTATACTGGCGTCGTTATTTACGGGGTTATTGCCATGTAATCAGTAAACGGTTTCCACAATTTTCTCTTTTAAGTGCAATCTTACTTTTGGAATAACATGCAGGCTAGAAATGAAATAAATAAATTGGTTAACTGAATGCTTAACCCAAAAACTAGGACAAGGCAGGAGACTGACCCCTCATTTATTATATCTGATGAAAATGCATGAGGAAATCAGATTTTATCTATTTTTTCTTTTTAAAATAAGCATAATGGTAGAAAGCTGAAAGATATTTTGTATCTAATCATAGATAGGAGAAGGGAGGGTAGGTAAATGAACTTATGCTTTGACGGAATTGAAGTGGCTTTATAAATACATGACCGACCATAGCCGTTTTATTATTTGGCTAGTACTGCGCTTGGTATAGAGAAGATTTATTGTGTGCTTGTATTATAATTTATTGGTGTTCTAGTTTGGATGCTTGATTTCTGCAGCTAGGTGTATTGACATTGAAGATTGTTTCAGCGTTTATGCAGAATTAAGGTAAGAAACTTTAGCTAATTTTATACATAGAAAATATAGAATTAAATATTGCAAAGATTGACTAATTCATGAAATTGATATTTCGTTTTTAAACTTTGTTTTATTGAAAGAGATTTGTTTCATTATGTTGATTGTACTTAAGTTTGGGTTTATAGGCCTGTTAGCATCGATTTTTTTAAAATGAAACGAACAAACTTTGAAGAATGTAAACAATGGAAAGCAGAGTTGAATACTGTTTTGTAGGAATAAAAGAATTAATTGCCGAAGACGCGTACGCTAAAAAGTTTAGCAGGAAAGAAGCTCTATTATTATTATTATTATTATTATTATTATTATTATTATTATTATTATTATTATTATTATTATTATTATTATTATTATTGAGTTGGAATTTTGCGCATTTTGAGATCGATTTCAAACTTTGTTTTTTCGTTTTGGAGATTTTTGTATTTTATTATTATGCAGTACAGAATTAGAATCAAAGTTGTACGAAACATTATTTGTTGAAGTGATTTATTGGAGTTTAGTAGTGTGAAATGCGTATTTATCACGTTGGTGTTTAAGGTTTTCTAACTAGGAATCAATTTGAGATTATATATAAAGAAAATCCTTCGTTTTGCGAAAAAAGGATTAATTGCAAGAACATTAACTTATTTGGTTGTTTTTCAGTCCCTTTTATCATCATTACGTTTGTTTTCTTTATTTGTAATATGACCATTAAATTGTGATGTTAACTCTATTGAATTACATTTATGTTGTTCCCTTATAGTCAACGAATACTAAACTTTTTATTGTTGATTTCACATACCGATAGTATAAAGTATTGACTTTATATGAAATGGGGCATTGCCTGTGTTACAGGAATTGCTGCGTGACAGAATAATTAAGTTTAAAGGGTTTGAATTCTAAAATTTTGTGAGTATCCAACGACTTAATTTAACGGTAGCAGTAAAAAATAAAGAGTGTCCAGCTAGGGACAAGTCATGAGATGAAATTGTAGAATAATTTCCATTAACATCTAGATGCTTTACGCCGCATAATGAGAGCAGTTTACGCTTATTGGTCGTACTGTTATTTCTTATATTAGCCTTGTAATTGAATTTTATTTTCCCACCTAGATCTTTTGGATTATGACTCATCGAAAATGTACTTTTTCAATTTTACGGTTATTGAGTAAAATCACGTTTAAAGTCCAAGATAATACATAGAGTTCATTTAGAACTGTGGCTATATGAGCCATAGCTTAGCGTTGCTTCCCCATTGGTGGGTCTCCCACAACCAAGGCGTGTACGTTAATTGATTAGTAAGGAACAAGCTTTATTATTACTTTTAACAGCTAAGCTATAGGAGACACGGACCTATATTTTATTATTATATTCCTGAACCACAGGAAGTAACATGGGGGGACCTTCACCGTGCTAAAACCGTATATGATACTCCGAGAAAACCTTAATACTTTATAGATGTTATTTCTTTTGGACGCATATAAAATTAAATTTTATGGGGAGCAGCTTAAATGAAAGTAGAAATTGCGTAGAGCGAAATAACAGTTTTAATTTATTGGATGTCATAGAAAATTTAGAGTGAAGCAAAGCGAACAGATTCATAACTGATGTAATAGCGTAATACAGTTAATATTGACACTTAAGGACATTGGATAGAGTGTATGAACTAAGTTATTAGTTTTTTTAAATGGGTGGCGAAACATAAGTTTCAAAGTTATGGCTATTTGAGACATGAACCTCCAACGGTGTAGTTATATGAGGTATATATTATTGAATTAGTAGCGCCGCTTTGTTTGGTTTGAGATTCTAAAGACTGTTAGTAATTTTAAAAAACGGACGGCACACATGGTTTTTTAAAGTTTTGGAGATTGATAGAACAAATTTAAAGAATTCTCTTACTTTGTTTACTGCATTATATTGTTTTAAGTCACTCCGGAAAAAACTTGCAGTTATATTGATCTGAGGAATAATTCCGACTTTTTACAATTATAGTTGCTAAGTTATGAGGGAAATGGTGGTTATTTTGATCCATTAAAATAGATAGAACCTCGAAAAATCTATGGACATTGTTATAATGCCCTAACTTGCCTTTGAAGTAAGCACTCTATTACTGATTCCCCCACAATTAAAAAAATATAGGAAATATTTTGGTATGAGGACAAATTGATTAATACTAAGACTATATAAAAGGAGTAGTTGTACTAATTTGCTATTTAGATTAATTACACTATATTTTAGTTTGTAGATTACATTTTTATTAAGAAATAATGATGATTACAGGTCCGTAGACACAATTCTAGATACAACGAATTATAGTACTCTTGAATTTTGTTTGTAGCGTACTATTTGAGTTTATTGAAACTAGTATTTCCCGAAACTAAATTTGATTTGTACTCGATTGAGTTTCAATATTATTAGAAACATAATTTTATATCAGAATTATCAAATTAGCTATTAGTTCCGTATTTGTGTAAAATAAGTTGAACAGTATACATAAATTGTTTTACGCAGCCTTGTTTACAGTAATATTTGTTTTATATCTATTTCCGTTTGATAATACAAATGAGAAATTGTTTAGATGGACAAAAAATTTTAAATGAAATTTCTTAATTATCGATTAGAGTCTTTAGCTTTTTTAAAATATTTGATGCCCTCGAGAAATGTTATAGCACTCCTCAATACTTGTAAGGTTGATTAGTGGGATGTTCAGGACAATACTCAGAAATACATATAGAATTGGAATTAAGATTTTAGATTTTCTTTGCTTCCTTGGATAATGACTTATTTGAGGGTATGCCGAGACTTGTGTATTTTGACATTTAAAATGCTTAGCGTACAGCGGATTTAACTATACAGGGAAGAAACACATATACTTTAGGGAACAATACCAAACATATTTAATAGAAAAGTGCCTGAAATGTTATGTAGACTAGATAAGCACCTATGTGCCGCTGGGTTGCATACAGCCATGGATACTACCATATCTCAACTTATTCTTTGAAATTAATTATTATACTGAGATGACATATTTTAGTTTAGCGTCCCACAATTATGAGTTTCGAAAAATACTCTCCAATTTTCTTTCAAATGTAACCCAAAGGCGGGGTGGGGTCCCACCACAATTTATATAAGATTTAAAATTGTTATGAAATTACTTGACCGGACATGGACACTAAGATTGGGACAGAGGGAATTTTGTATCCATTTGTTAAAGAATCACTATTTTTCAGTTTATGGTGATTATGAGGAATGAATTTTTATATTGATTTGCTTTACGAAGAAAGCTGTTGAAAAAAGTATATAAAAAGTGGAAGAGAACTCACGATTACGCTGATTGTTCACTACAATTTATACAAAACACTTGTTTTTTGTCATGAGAACGCTACAGGATTTGTTGAATCAAGAATTTCTAGCAGCGCCCCGCAATTTTACTATTGAGTATGTCATGCATTTGAGTTAAATGGACGCAATTTTAACTATAAGTAGGATACGCGTTTAATTAGATTTCAATATAATCAGAGGCGGAAGAACTGTACGCTGTTAATATTCGTGAAAGTATGAGGAGTAGTCAATATGAATAATAGAAGCAGAAACACTTGTTTCAGTTCAATGTGAATACTAATGTTCAAGACACTGACACATGTGAAACTAAGAAAAAATCGGTTCATTATTTGTCCAACTTATATTTGCAGATAGGACCAAGTTATTGATATTGTTAGAAAATATACCTGATATATTGTAAAGACTCATTTTCAAGCTTACCAATAATAATTATTAAATTTAGGCATCCCTTTTTTCTTATAAATAGTCACTAATTTAGTTCAATGTAGAATGCTTACCCTGGACCCCTACATTAGACAAATGCTTATCCAATGAGAGTCTACGTATATGTAACCTTATTGTATATATAACAGAAAGTATCTAATTAAAAGTAAATCTGTATTAGTTGAGTCCGCTACATATATATTTACCTCGGGTTCTTAAGTAACTAAGTTTTGAATTACAGATACTTTATATATGTAAAACACATGATCGTTGAAACTGCATGAACTCCTATTATTACTACAACTATTGCTACTCCCACTACTACTATTACTACTACTATTAGTACTACTGCTATCACTACTACTACTACCGACTACTAGAATTACCACTGTTACCGCCACTAGTGCCATTAGTATTCTACCCGTACTATTATTGCTACTACTACTACTACCCCCTACTACTAGTACTACTATTGCTACTCCCACTACTACTACTACTACCGACTACTAGTATTGCCATCACTACTGCTACTAATACTCTATCAGCACTACTACTGCTACTACTACTACTACCACCTCTACTACTACTACTACTACTAGTATTATCACTTCCACTATCACTACTGCTATTAGTATTTTATCAGCACTGCCAGGGCTACTACTACCCCTACTACTAGTACTACTACTACTATTATTCGTATTACTCTTACTACTACTACTACAACCTTTACTATTATTACAGACCAGTAGTATTACCACTGTTAGCCACTAATGCTATTAGTATTCTACCAATACTGCTACTATTACTACTACTACCGCTACTACTACTACCAACTACTAGTATTACCACTGCCACCATCACTACTGCTACTAATACTCTATTAGCACTACCGCTGCTACTACTACTACTAGTAATACTACTGCTGCTACTACTACTACTATTATCGCTACTTCCGCTACTACTACTACTACTATTACTACTACTACTATTGGTTGCATGTGAACTATCGAATATTGGCTACTACTTGTTGCTTTGTGGTTATTTCTTTTGTTCCGCTTGTAATCTGACCTTCTTTCTTCTATTACCATGTAAACTTTTGCATGTATGCCACTTTTTTCTTTTTTTGCCTATATGCCCTTTTTCTAATTAAAGTTTCTTTTCTTGGTGTTTTTCTCTAACTATTTTTAACTATTTGCTCTATGTGGAATGCTATTAGATTTCTATTTCACCTTTTGTACTATTTGTACCTATTTCTATTTTACTCCTTCGTTGATCGGCTTCTAAATTCCCCGTTCTTTCGTTGTTTATCTCTATTGAATATTTCTCCTTTTCTCATGTATGTCTCTCTCTTTTTACAGAATAATATGATGAAGTAGGTAAATTAAGTAAAGTACCATTAACAAGCCATCTCTTACAGATTAGTATCTTCTCTTGCTTGAGTCTGACGACTTTTTATGTAACCTGTCCTAACCTAAGCTATTCCAATTTATTGTGTTACCCTAATTTTGATGGCCTTCCAATTAAATTTTACATAAATTACGTCCTGATTCGCTCTTTCTTTGGTATCTTTCCAACTATGCTTTAGCTAACATATTCTTGATTCTGTTTGATTAACCCACCAACCTTTACTTATGTAATATATCTGTCCTTCATTGACTGCATGGTATGAATCGCTAAATATTTTCTTTCTGTTTGTTGTATCACATGATTTCCTCTTTTACTTTGCTGCCGGTACTTTTATTCTTGCTGTTATTGTACTTTCTAATGTGAACTAATTTTAATTTATTGTATTTGTGCTTTGCCTCATTCGTCAACTGCCAATGACCTACAATACTTAATAAACGCCAATACGGTCATGATCTGAATAATTTGTTTTGAATTATTTTAAACTTTAAGATATTGTCTGCAGCTAAGCTTTAACTAACTAACTCTATGGCCTATGGAACCCGGAGGTTCACAGAAGCTCTCCATTGATTTCTATCCTTGCATCAATTTTTTACTTTGTATTCCAATCTCTGCGAGATCCATCTTAATATTCTCCTACCATTTGCTCCTAGGTCTTCCTAATGGTTGTTTTCCGACTGGTCTTCCAGTCAAGACTTTGAAAGCGTTCTTCCATTTTAGCTACATGATTTGCCCACCTAGACTTGACGATCCTAACAATGTTGGGTAAACCATATAAATTATGTACTTCCTCGTTATGAAGTTTCCGCCATTTTCCATTTCCGTTTCTCTTAGGACTGAATATTCGTTTTAGGATCTTGTTTTCAAATACTTTTTAGTTTATGTTCTTCCCTCAGAGTAAGTGATAGTGTTTTGCAGCCATACAGAACAACAACTAAGCTTTAAATGTTTCCTTAACTCTAAACTTAAGCTCATGTTTTGCTTTTACTTGCTAACTAATTAGTTCGCAACTTCTTAATTAATGCTAAACCAGTATGATGCTTTTAACTATTGCATGCTCAAGTTTATGTTCCTATCCTGAACTAAGCTTAAGCTATTGGAAAAGTTTTTTCTGCCTCCCTGTTTGCTATTATATGTCTGTTACCAATTCTATTATTAGATGACTCTTAGAATTTTCCAATTGTGCGCCTCTTTGTAGATGATTTTAAGAGTGGTGTATGTGTTCCTTATTGTGCTAGCATTATGTATTTCTTAAAATGGTTGCTTGGTATTCTATTGTGTTTAGTATTTTCCTTGCTTGGTTTTTCTGCTATTTGGTACTAGCACTACTAGTAGAATTTCTTAACTTACTTGAATACTATTCTATTGTGTTTAGTATTTTTTCTTGCTTGGCTTCTACTGCTATTTACTATTATTAGCACTACTACTTGTATTTTTTCAAGATGTTTGTCTGTTATTCTATTATAACTTCTTTAACCTAACCCAAACTATTTGACATTAGCTATCATATGTCTTTTATCTTTCTGTATATAGCAGAAGTTTTCTGATTGTGTATAATCTAAATTTGCTGTTTTGTCATTTGTCTTTATGCATGTTTTCTTCTTATGCCTGCCTTTGTTTTTTTCTTTGTATTGTTTTTTTGGTACTCTGTTTTCGTAGACGTTTTTTTTATAAATGTTTCCTTTAGGTTTCTCGTAACTTATCAAAACTCCATTGACATCTCCTGTATACCTTCCTAGTATCTTATAGTACTGATATTTGAAAATTTAATTCTAACAGAACCAAATGATTTATACATATTTCAGAAATATATATCTTTAGATACACTCAATATCAGGTTCTTCTATCTTATATAAGGCATACCATATAGTATACTAACATATAATATAGATATATCTCTAATGTAAATATAAATATATATCGATAGATAGATATAGTTATAGATATAAATAGATATGTATATAGCTATATATAGATATATAGTTATAGATAGATATAGATATAGATATATTTCTAATGTAAATATAGATATATAGTTATAGATAGATATAGATATAGTTATAGATATATCGGTATTGTAAATATAGATGTATAGTTATAGATAGAAATAGATATAGATATAGATATAGATAGATAGATATAGTTATAGATAGATATAGTTATAGATATAGATAGATATAGATATAGTTATGGGTAAATATAGATATAGTTATAGATATAAATAGATATAGATATAGATAGATATATAGTTATAGATAGAAATAGATATAGTTATAGATATATCTCTAATGTAAATATAGATATATAGTTAGGTATAAGGTTTTATACTACAACATATGCTCTAACTCTTGTTATGTTATATTTTAGGTTACCCTTTTGTGGCAATACCATTATTACTGGTGTAATACTAAAAGATCGAGAAGTACCAACCAAAAGTACCAGAGGAGCAAGATATTTTCTGCTACCAAAGGTATTTTTTTATTCCTTTGTACTTAAATAGACCTATTATGTTGCTGCAAGAATATTATTGAAAATAATACGAAATAGTAAAATAAGAAATTTTTTGTAAGTTCACACTGTAAGTGTTCTGAGCTTGCTTAGCAAGCGATCAAATTAAAGTTAACAAAGAGTTTGCACAGCAAACGAACGAATAAAATGATCACAGCGTAGTTGCTCTTACGACTTTCTATAAGAAAGGAGAATATAAAAATAAGAGACGAACCAATAAAAAATAATTTTTTTTTGTAAGTTTCACAGCGTAGCTGCTCTGAGCTTGTGTAGCAAGCGAAATAATAAAAAAGATACGAACCAATATAAAAAATAAGAAGTTTTCACAGAAAATGATGCGTCAAAGTTAAGAAAGGAACATTAAAAGACCAAATAAAATAGTCAAACATAAAAAAGAAACATTGAAAGAACAAGTAGAAAGAGTCAAACATATAAGAAAGGTTAGCTTAAGTTATGTTGAGTTAGTTTGATTAAACATTCTAATATTCACAGCATAGTTGTTCCGACTAATTTACAAGTTCTCAAATGAAATTTGCTCTTTACAATTTTAAAAACGAGTTTGTGTAACAGACGAGAGAATAAATAATTAATATTTCGGAATGTAATTCCTCTGAGCTTGCTTAGCAAGCGATCAAATTAAAGTTAACAACTAGTTTGCACAGCAAACGAACGAATAAAATGATCACAGCGTAGTTGCTCTTACGACTTTCTATAAGAAAGGAGAATATAAAAATAAGATACGAACCAATAAAAAATAAGAAATTTTTTGTAAGTTTTGCAGCGTAGCTGCTCCTAGCTTGTGTACCAAGCGAAAAAATAAAAAAGATACGAAACAATTAAAAAATAAGAAGTGAATCATAAAAATGATTAGGAAATAAATTACAGGTGTTACTTAGTAATGTTTCATTGTTTCAGGGCACCTAATTGGAGGCAGCTAATTGGAGTAAAAGTTGCAGCGGAATTCAGAATTCCAAAGTATCGCACTTCACAGAAGTAAAGTAAGTATCATTGGTAACTTACATAATAGTTTGTGCTTAAGAATTTTTTGTAAGTTCACAGCGTAGCTACTCTGAGCTTGTGTACCAAGCAATCGGTAAAAGATAAGATTTTTTTGTAAGTTTCGCAGCGTAGCTGCTCTTAGCTTATGTACCAAGCAATCGGTAAAAGATAAGAAATTCTTTTGTAAGTTTCGCAGCGTAGCTGCTCTTAGCTTATGTACCAAGCAATCGGTAAAAGATAAGAAATTTTTTCTAAGTTCACAGCGTAGCTGCTCTGACCTTGTGTAGCATGCAGATTACTTTATGAAAGAACTATTTTGCATCAGTTATTTTTTAAAAGCCTGCATTTGTTTTGAGTAACGTTTTTTGTTAACAAATGTTAAATTTTTTCTTGCATACATTTTTTGAATTTATTTTTTTTGTTCATAATATACATGTAAGTTTTTTCAACATGCAGCCTTGTTAACACCTCTTAATTTTTGTAGCACGCAACATGATTAAATTTTTGCAAATTAATTTCTACAGTTAAGTAATACACATTTTCATTTTTTTATACTGAAATATAATTTCATGTAAAGTAATATTGTCTTTCTTTATTATTACAGCATTCAAGTGTTTCATCCTCAACTGTGAATTTACCACTTCTCAAATTTTATTCGACATCTAAGAACATTTAGATAAGGATTTCCTGTCTTTCCAGCGGCGGTAAGTGTTTATATACATTTTTTGTTAAACTTTAAAACTTGTTAATAAATAGAAATAAACTATTTTGTTACTTACATAAATGAACTAATTAAAACACTATTTTAATCTAATGAAAAAATTAAATATAAAGAGTATATAAGAAGATTAATTACACAAAAATAACATAATTATGAAGAATTGAATATTACAATTAACAAACTTTCATGAACGTGTGCAGAAAAATTTTTTTCAAAACATTTTTTTCAAAGTTACACTTTTTGTTTACAAATTGCATTTTTTTAATTTTAAAATTGCATCTTTGTTTTTAAACTTGTATTTTTAATTTTGAAAATTGTATTTTCATTTTCATAACTTGAATTTTAATTTTGAAAGTTACATCTTCGATTTTAAACTTGTATTTTTTAATTTTGTATAATGTAAATACATTCTTATGCGTATAACAATTTCAAAGTATCGCCACAAGTATATTAGAAATATGAAAAGTTTTACTAATACAAAACATTCTTCATTTTATCAGTTAAAACATAAATGGCTATCAAGGTAGAAGATACAAATATTATTAACAGTTACTTAATGAAAACTAGCATTACAAGTGAATAATATTTTAGTGATAAATAAATAAATCACACGTTACAAAATACATTAAAACAGAATTTTAAAAATTGTATTATAAAAAAACTACATTATCAGAAAAATATTTAATGTGTGTGTTACTTTTGTTTACTTATACATTTGATGTTACTTTACATTTTTAATTCGTACGTTTCCTATGAAGTGAAACTCTGAACAATCTATGATTCTAATTATTTTATTTGTTCACATGTGTAACATGTTCGAACAATATGTGAGTGTACTAAAATAAACTCAGTGTTAATTATTTATGTGAACGTTTAAAAAATAGTTGTTAAATGTTTCGAATCTTGTTAAAATTTGTGAACTGCTAAATAATTTGTTTAAAGTAAACGTGCTTTTCCTAACCATTCTTCTTTTTTCTTAGTTGGTTTCAAGTTTGTTTATTCTCTGCTATTTTTATACTATTGCTATTCTATTAAT
The DNA here is from genome assembly GCF_964235325.1 of Thermobia domestica. Taxonomy (NCBI): domain Eukaryota; kingdom Metazoa; phylum Arthropoda; class Insecta; order Zygentoma; family Lepismatidae; genus Thermobia; species Thermobia domestica. The sequence continues at coordinate 49,793,925 of NC_137455.1, read as the reverse complement.
TTCTTTGTTGTTGTGCTATGTTTTGTTGGTTCCTATTTTGCCTTTAACTTCGATTTGTAACAATTAACTATCCTAATGCTCTCTTTTGCTAATCTTTGTTGAATAGAACTGCATTAACTAAGTATCTTTAAAATCGGCTATTTCTATGCTATCGTTTCTTTAATAATTGGGTTAATTAAATATGGTTTTGCTAACTTATGTGGATTAATTATCTACATTCTTTAACCCTTTGTTTCCCAAAGAATGAATTTATGAAGAGAAAGAAAACAACAAACTTTCAACGTCAATTGGCTATACAGTTTCAGCGCGGATGAAAATCCTGGAAATAATTTAAACTTCTGTCCTTAGATGGCTTGCAAAGTTGATACTAAAAGATGGTTTCCTTCTAAATTCACTAGGCTGTACGGAGAAAAGAGTTAAAACTGTGGTTTCACACTGAAACCACTGGGCCGGAAAGGGTTAAATCTCTGCTATATTGCTTCTTTGATAAAGTTCTGATGATTTGGGTCATAAACTATTCTAAACCTTTTTCTAACCTTGTTTCTTATTTGATTTTTGCTAAATTATTTCTTCTTTGATATGTTTTGTTTACTATGCTATTTTTATTAATTTGTGTGTCTGTTTATTACTACTTGAATTTTTATTGTCAGTGTTATTTTGAAATGATTGTGATTTTTATTCATTGGAATGTTCACATCAGATATGTTCATTTTTTCAAATATGAAAATATTATTGTCCGTGAAAAATAAAGATTCGGAAACATTCGGTTAAGTTCGGAAATCTTCGAAAATGTCACATGATTTTAAATAATACATGTTTGTAAAATAGCATTATTACTTTAGAAAATATTTTCGTGATTTAATACGTTTGGGTACGAGATTACAAACTAAAATATCTGGGTACGAGATTACAAAGTGAACACGATTGGGTACGAGACTTTAAAGTAAGTGTATCTGGGTACGAGATTACAAACTAAATGCATTTGGGTACGAGATTACATTTCCGAAAGTATAAATAGAGCGCAGCAAGCCGCGGCGGATCAGCATAGAAGACGTTTTTTGTTTGTACGTTGTGTGCTGCAATTGCAAAACAGTTAGATAAATATTACAGGATTTTGTCATTTAGTGTTATCGGAAACTGTGAGTGGATTTGCTGATTCTGTAAACTGAAAAACTTACGGAGTTATAGTTATCAGGATCTGTCGATAAACATTATATTATATTTTCAATAAACAGTGTTAATATAAGATTGGTATTTTTCGGCAATTTTCGGCAAACTTCGGAAAATTTCGTTAATGTTCGGAAAACCGTGTGAAATTTACAATATTTTCGTGTATATAAGTCAGGCAAAATTGAGCGGTCAGTCAGTAGTGAAGAATTATTGAAAAAGTGAAGACGTTCCTGGTTTATACTACATGGTGCAATTAGTCTGAAGAGAATTTTATTACGGCAAATTGTAAACTGGTGCTAGCGGAAACTAGTGAAGGATTTACCGATAAACTTAGAAATATATCTTCGGTGAGCTGAAAGAAAAGTTACGAGAAGATTTATTATTATAGTTAACGATAAATATTAGTGCAATTACCGATAAACTTTCAAGTGTATTGTCGGTAAACTTATAATTGAATTTGTGATTTACAATTATCCTTGTGCGTTCAGTGATAAATACTGTGAATTTAACTTGAACATATATTGATAAAATATACAGTGATATAATATTTAATTACAGATGGCTTCTACAGGTGTAAACGATCTAACCCAACTGTTAACCTTGGCCGAACGCTTTGGATACGACGCACCCGAAGTTGTTTACTACACATGGAAAACGATATTAGAAAAATTTCATAACAATGGGGTGCGTGTCCGTAGTCCTGAATATGAATGTTTTTTGCAAGCGCTATTTAGGCATTATGGGGTTGTTCAGGAAATTATTTTGGCAAGCTGTGAATCCGCTGCTGATATTTCTGATCTATATCAGTGCGGATTCTTTCGTGAGGATAGAATAAAAAATCAGGCTTGTGAAAAGTTCAAGCAGTTGGTATTGGCAGGTAAGACAGATGGCTTATTTGCTGATGCCGCTGCTGAGCTATTAGGTAATCCTGTGAACTTACCAGGACCAAGTTCTGCAAGTTCTGAGGAACCTATAAACTTTCCAGGGCCAAGCTCTGCAAGTTCTGTGGAACCTATAAACTTAGTAGGATTTGGTTCTATGAGTTCTGAGGATGTGCCTAAGACAATGGATGGTACGGGTGTGCCAAATTTTAAGATTGTAAGGAGTACATCCCGTAATTATGCGTACTTCGGGCTAAAGGGGACAGAGCTAACCATTACGTGTATGGGTTCAAATGGAATCGAAGACCCGGAAAAATATACACGAAATTTGTTTGATTTTGTAATGACCCATACAATAAAGGATGTTGACAAGAACACCTATTTAGGAATAACTATCGAGAGCAGTGCCTCGAAGTTAAATAAGCCACTCTCATGGCGAAAAAAATCTGAATTGAACCCGGAGGCCCTCTTCTCCATAGTGGAAAATACCCTCAATAGCAATGAGGAGTTCCTAATCGGAGGTGATGTCACGTTTAAGGTGCATAGTGTGCATCTCCGTAAAGGAAGAGGAAAAGGCGGGATCGAACAATCAAAAAATACGCACCGTTGGGTGAATTTTTAGGAGATAAAGTAATTCCAATGGAGAAGGATGTGTACTGCCTTCCCAAGAGCATCATCCTTGGGATGGCAAGGGCTGACCAAAATCGATCTCAAGTATATAAATTAAAGATTCGTCCACAACGTTTGTTAAATCATGCTGTTAAATTATGTGAAAGATTAAACATAGAACCTGGTGAACAAAACGGATGTACTCTTGAAGACGCAAAAAGGATACAGAGCCATCTCGCGTCCAAGTACCAAATCATTGTTTTTGAAAGGAAACTTAATAGTCGTGAATTTCATGTGATATATCCGGGGATTAAGGCTGGTAAACAAATATATTTGTTGTACGAAAATAATCACTATCAGTTGATTGGAAGTATCCTAAATTTATTAGGTACAAGGAGCTTTTGTAAATCCTGTTTGCAGGGGTATAATAAGGATGGTATTTATCATAAGTGCGAATTCAAGTGTTCAGCTTGTGAAAAATTCCATGAATTATTTACTTCTGAGATTAAACGTGAATGTGATGATTGTCATAGATTGTGTTCATCGGATGAATGTTTCAACAATCATAAAGATGTAACAAAACGTGGCAAGAGTGTATGTGATTTAGTTAGGGTTTGTAACGATTGTGGTATTATGTTTGATTTAAGACGACGACGGAAATCTGAACACAAGTGTGGTGAGCGGTTGTGTAAAGCAAGTAACATGCATGTTGACCGTAACCATGCTTGTTATGTTCAAAAAGAAAACCTTACCCGGCTCGAAAAGTATTTGTACATTGTATTCGATGTAGAGACTATGCTACTGGATATGAATGTTAAGGGGAAACAACATGAGGTAAATCTTGTGTGTACACAACTAATTTGTTACTCATGCAAGGGTAATTCGTTGGATGACACGTGTCATATATGTGGAGATGAAAACGGAAATCGTGAGTTTTCTTTTAAAACTCTTGGTGGGTTTGTTAAGTTCGTGTTAACACCTCGTCAAGGGTTTGACAAGGTTATTGTGTTATCACATAATGGGAGTCGTTATGATATCCATTTTGTAACTAAACATCTTATAGAGACCGAGCATGTTTCCGTAAATTTAACAATGACGGGGCAAAAGATTATTGAATTGAGAGTCGGGAACGGGCATATTGTGTTCAAGGATAGTTACTTATACATGGGAATTAAACTGTCAAAATTACCCAAAACTTTAGGCTTATCTGGCAACTTGCGGAAGGGATCTTTCCCATACTTATTTAATACCCCGAATAATCAAAATTATGTAGGCAAAATTCCGGATCTTAAGTATTTTGATCCCGACAGTTTGTCCCCCGAAGAGAAAAGACAGCTAATCGCCTGGCACCAAGAACGTGCTTTGAGCGGCGAGGAGTATGATCTCCAAAAGGAAATGCTCGCGTACTGTCGTAATGACGTAAGAATTTTAGCTGAGGGTATCATAAAATTCTCAGACCTGATCGAAGAAAAAACTAACGGCATCCAATGTTTCATTTCTTCAAGTACGATAGCCAGTCTTGCTATGCATGTTCATTGTACCTTATATTTACCTAAAGATTCAATTGGTGTGATTCTCCCTCTTGGATTTGATTATCGTGACCGTCAAAGTGTGAAAGCACTGCAATGGTTGCGATACATGAAATTAACAAGAGGTACTGAAATTCAGTGTTCGGAAAATGGCACCGAAAGACGCTTTGGGAAATATAAGGTTGACGGATATGAACCAAGTAGTAAAACTGTGCTAGAGTTCTATGGATGTTTTTGGTATTCTTGTCCCACGTGTTATCCAGAGTTACGTCATGAACATCTTGACGACCCCACGTCTTATCGTACAATTATGCAGCAACGTTATGAGGAAACTGTCATTAAAGCAAATTACCTACGTGGCCGTGGTTATAACCTTATTAAAATGTGGGAATGTGAGTGGGATGATCAGGTGAAGAAGGACAAGTCCATACAAGAGTTTATCAAAACTCAGTGTAAGGATATTGTCGATCATTTGATCCCCAAGCATGCATTTAATGGCGGTTGCACAGAATGTTTTAATGCGCTGTATGAGTGTACTGATGATGAAAACATTCAATATCTGGATGTTACGAGTCTCTACCCCTGGGTAATGGCTCGTAAGCCGCTGCCAATAGGTATGCCAAAAATGCATAGGGGGCCGGACTTTCCAGATGTGGGAAGTATCAATGGGCTTGTTAAATGCACCGTCTTGCCTCCAAAGGATCTTTATTTTCCGATTCTTCCATACGTTGCGGGAGGTCGATTACTTATCGGTCTTTGCCGTACTTGTATGGAGGAGGAAAGTGTCAATGATTGTTTGTATTGCGATAAGGACCGGGCTATTACTGGCACGTTTTGCACCCCCGAACTTCATAAAGCAATACAAGCCGGATATAAAATACTCAATATTAAGGAAATACGGGAACTTGAACTCACCGGCTCCGAGGATCGTAATGCGCATAGTTTGTTCCGCAACTATGTAAATTCTTTCCTCCAAATGAAGCAGGAGGCATCTGGTTTTCCTGCTGCGTGTCAAAATAAAGGAGACGAAGAAAAATATATTAACGAGTATCTTGCCCATGAGGGCATTCAATTGAATCATAGCAATATCAGGAAGAACCCGGGATTGAGGTATATCTCCAAAATATTCCTCAACTCCTTATATGGAAAATGGGGGCAGCGAACAGACTTGCCGCAAACAAAAATCATTGATAATCCGGAGACGTTTTTTACATATCTATTGTCGGCGCAATATGAGGTTCAATCAGTACTGCCCATTGGTGACGAACACCTAATTATCACATACAAAGACATCGAGAATGAAAACAAACCGTGGAAGTTCTCGAATGTTGTACTTGCCGCGTTTATTACGTCATGGGCAAGGCTTCGACTTTATGACCTATTAACATCAGTAGGACCTAAAAATGTTTTTTACTGTGACACGGACAGCATAATGTTTGTCCAGAGACGAAATGATAAGTCCAAGCTTACAACTGGGTCCTACCTGGGTGAGCTAACCAATGAAGTTCCGGAAGGGTGGGAAATAGACATGTTTATTGGGTTAGTGGCTAAAAATTATGCGTATAGGCTAAAAGAAATTGGGACGGGAAAACTAGATTATGTATACAAAATCAGGGGTATTACTTTGGACACTAGAATGCGAAAAGAAATTAATTTTGAACATTTTTACAATTTAGTTCGAAATAAAATTGAAAAGAAGGAGTTAAACTTCCCAGGGAGGATTTCACGTAAGAATGGGTTTATCATTGTTTCACGACCAGAAACAAAAACTCATCGAAAAGTAAATAACAAAAGACAAAGATTAAACCCCGACAGTATCACAGATTACCGTACCATTCCTTATGGTTATCAAAGTCAAAGTCCTGTCACGTAATAGATTGTGTGAGTGAATGTGTGTGTATATGTATATATTTATCTAATTTTACATGTAAATATAGTGTAAATAATAGTGTAAATGGAGGTGAAATCATCCCCCATCAGGATCCTGCCGCCTATAGTCGGACAATTTGTCCATGCCGACCAGATGCCGCGGTCGGATTGCCGGCGCCGGACACCGGCGTCTTTCCGCTCGATTTTCGACCGCGACGAGCAAAAAGAGATTCGTTCACCAAAAGATAACAAAGAAAGTTAGAAGGTAATTTGTTGCTTTAAAATACGAATTAGGGCTTATATTTCCCTCGTATAAAGCTTTCTCGAAACAGTCGGCAGACAGTCGGACGACGACTGCAAAAAGAGACTGCGGGCAATTTCTTAAAAAGCGACGTCGGCACGACGTCGGCGAAAGTTGCAATAACGCGTACCAGCGGCAAAGAGTCGAATTTTAGAAAATGAATAGAGCCTGTATCTTCTTTAATGATGAAGTAAAAATTGAAACTTTCCGAAGGTTTTTCTTGTGGGTGGCACTAATTCCATAAAACATGTCTTGTGAAAACGGAGTCGGCAGAAAGTCGGCATACAGCGGACGGTAGGACAGCGACAAATGATAGTTGTAAAGACGTCGAAACGTTGACGGCGTGCCGACCATAAAAAAAGGTAAATGCATTAAAAGAAATGTAGTAAAGGGACTGCACGTAAAGGGTATATGAGAAGTAAATACTTAAAATAAAATACAAGTACGAGAGGATCCTTGACAAACATTTTGGAAGGAGACGGCAAACAGCGGACGGCGACCGCGGCAAATGTCGGAAAGACGCCGAAACGTTGACGGCGTGCCGACAAGTAAGGGAGCCGGAAAAAGGTCGGCAAACAGCGGATGTACCGACCTTGAACAGATGCTCGGACATGCGCCGAGCCGCCTGTGCCGCTGAAGAGCCTGATTGCAGAAATCGTAGTCTGGTTGCGCTGCCTGTATGTTCGGTTCAAGTTCTTCATTTGTCACATGGTGCTGCAGTGTGGGCCAGAGTTCAAACATAAAGTTCGTTGGGGTTGAGTTTCCAAATGGCGATAAAATGTTTATAAATATAAATATATTGCTTTAAAGTATATATCATGCTGCAACAGTTCCCGAAGGAGCAGGACGCTCATAGTTTTATGGAAAATTCATTGAGTATTAAGTGGAGAGAGCAATATACATTTGGTGAGTTAATTTAATATTATGCATATACATTTCAAATTGTCATAAATTTTATATGTTGTGTTACATATGTTAATTGGTAGATTCGGTTATAGTAAGTTACCGCGCAGTGGCGTCTGTGGCATGTAAAATTTGGGGGGAAGGTATCAAAGAAAGTGATTTAAATGGTACTACCTAGCCCAACCTGTGTATTAACTTCGATTATATTTCTTACCTTTCTGCTTACCTTCACGGACCCCCTAAGGTATATCAAGAACTCGATTGCAATTGTAGGGTCCGCGCTGGTTCAGTGGTAGAACGTTCACCTCTGGTGCTTGGGGTCCCGGATTATATCCCAGCCATCGCCATGTGAAGTTTGTGGTGGGCAAACAGCGTCTGCGTGGGTTTCGTCGGGGTTCTCCCGTTTATTTACACTTTCTTCATTCCACCATTTCATTCATTACTCATCATCAGCGTCTTCTTTAGCCTAACCGGCATAACCGTGAGACAAAAAACTTAAGGATTTCACTAATTTTTTATTTAAAAAAACGAAGGACAGTTAAGAAACTGTAGTACACGATTTTCTTCTTGAAATTGTAAAAGTTTACATGCCTTAGTTTTTAAGGTAAGTGGCTTCTAACTCAACGGCAATGTATTTCTACACAGTGTACGAGAGCTGTATTTTATGTTTAGAACTGGAGCGTTAATAGTATGAAACCATAACAAGTGATATCGAAATATGTATGATTACCAAAGCCCACATGTTTTCACTACCCTCGCTTACGCGTATACCCACCGTCGCTGACGCACTTGTTCCCTTCGAACACACTCCCGCGCGGGTCCACCAGCGTTGCCCTGCTTGACTCAGTTATATAGAATTCGTGCTTTTTAGTGGCCAACTAGCACCAGGGGCGGATCCAGGGGGAGCGATCGGGGCGATTGCCCCCCTTCCAAATTAGGAAACTTTCTTATATATAAATAAAACCCATTCCAGAGTTTGGAGTACTCAAAAGTAACTCTAAGTAGTAGTATTACAACCTCCGTCCCTCCCCCCAGAAATCCGTCCTGGATCCGCCCCTGACTAGCACAGATTGGTTTGTGTTTTTTGCACTGTAGTTTGTATGCCCCTAATCTAATATAAAGTAATCGAACGTAACAATCTAATCCAACCAAATATAACTGATCGGAGTACGTTTTGGTACTTTTTTTTCGATTTTCAAATTGGTTCTGCGATTCAACAGTAAATCCCTAAATTTAGGTTAGGTTAGATTAGATAATTTTTAGATTAGGTGCTCTGACGTACTACTAGAGGTGATAGCTTGATTTTGTCTTTTGTGAATAGTTGTTGCATAATAGAGTGAGAAAGTGACCCGCAACCTTTTCTTATGGCTAAAATACTTAATAAAGCGAGGTGGTATACAGGCTGCACTCTTATAATACAATCAAAGGAACGCTATTTCCAAGCAGAAATCCTACTCCAGGGGAAAACGTTAGCGCGAGTGGTACACTGAGAAAATTAATCGGTAACCAACTGGAGGTTAAAGGATAACTTGGCTGCTAGAAGCAGTTAATAATTTTATCTATGCCAGGTGTGATATTTTCATGTCGCCCAGTGGAAATATTTTAGAAGCAATAAGAAGGAAATTGGTGAAATAATTAAAATGTTTCATCAATTATTCCGGGTGGTGCGCAGAAAATAAACCTGAACGAACACAAATTCGGATTTGTACATAAGTTTTAAGCCGAAATACCAAAAAGGAAGATAATTATCTTAGAGAAACGTGGACAATTTCTCATAATGCTTGTGCCATGACAAGGTTTGTGTTCCTTTAGTATTCTCTAGTATTTAGTGTATCTTTAGTAACCTAATAAGATCCACTAGATTATATACTGCAGGACTTGTTTCACATGTGAGCGAAAACTTCCAATTAAAAAAAACACAGGAGAAATGAGGTAGTGGTTAAACGCTCTTGTGTACAGGTTTACTTGTGGCGCAATACTAAAAAAAATTGAAAAATTATAATTCTTTCACCAGTTTCTTTTTTATTGTCCCCTAGTCGGTTTCAAATGGGCGGAATATATTTTACTTGGCATAAATAAAATTCAAGGGGACCTCTAGAAGTAATTGTTGAAAAATTATAATTCTTTTACGATTTGCGTATAAATAAGGCTTCCAGATGTCTAGCATAAAAACAGCAAAGAAGCACAAAACAATCTGTGCTGGGTGGCCACTAAATAGCACGAATGCTATCGAACCGAGTCAGATAGGGCGAAGCTGGTGGGCCCGCGCGGGAATACGTCCGAAGGGAGCAGGCACGTCAGCGATAGTGTGTATGAGCAGAAGTGAGGGTAGTGGAAGGAAGTGGGTTTTGAGAATAATACAAGTTTCAACAACACTTGTTGTTGTTTCATACTAGTAACTCTCCACTTGTAAACAAAATACAGGTTCTGCACACTGTGCAGAAATATGATGCCGGTGTACACGGTGCAGAAATAAGCCGCCCGTGGAAAATAACATCTAATAGAGCCATTTTTCATATGCACTCATTTGTTTTATTCGTCGTAAAGCACTTGTAATGGTTTAACATTAGTAAACGTAAGATACAGTTGTATTACATTGTATGTAATTAAGTTACCTGTAGAAATTCGTTCCTTATAAACATGTCTTTTCATGGAAAGTATTGAATTTTACCTGTAAATCTTCCAAAATGTAGTGCACCAAAACTACACCTGCACCAGACTGTCTTATTTTGATTTTTTGCTGGCCGCGGTGGCTCAGTGGTAGACCGTTCATATCTGGTGCATGGGATTCCTGGTTCAAACCCTGCTCCTGTCAAGTAAACTTTGTGGTGGACAAACACCGTGTGCGTGGGTTTTCTCGGGATTCTCCCGTTTCCTCCCACTTTCTTCACTCCACCATTTTCATTCATCTCTCATCATCACCGTCTCCTTTAGCCTAACCGGCATAACCGTGGGACGTAAAACTCAAATATATCATTTTCATTTTCCGAGTGTAAACCCTTTCTCCTGACACTGTTTCACGATGTGTAGGTACAAAAACTTGGACATCGGAAGTTTGAAAAAATTAAACAATTTAACATTAACATCTGTAGAAAACCATTAGCGACTACTATTAAAACTTTTTTGAGGAGAAAAGCTCATCATGAACGAGGGTTTGAAAAAACCCGGGCTTTTTTGAAAAAGCCAAACCCACCTGGGCCCATTTTTTCGGGTTTATTCGAGTTTAATTGGGTTTTTTCGGGTTTAATCGTTTTTTTCGAAATATTTCAATGTCTTTGGGGTAAAAGTGTTAAAATGTGATTTATATTTCAATATTGTCATTGTCACAACTTGCAACAATTTTCTACTCACTGCCGTTTTGAAAAAATGGCCGCCATTTTGATTATTTTTTTTTTACATTGGACCGCCGAGAAAATCTACACAGCAAATTTATCATATCTTGTGCTTCTACCGTCAAAATTTCAACTTAAAAGACTGAAAATTACGCTTCGTAGCGTAGATACTCGTTCATTTGACAAAATGACCGTCATTTTGATATTTTACGTTGGTATGCCGCCAAAATCTAAACAGGAAATTTAGAGTGTCTCGTGCTTGTACTCTGAAAATTTTAATTTAAAAGGCCGAAAGTTGAGTTGATTTTGTGTTTAACGTCCCTTTCAGCAGCGAGGCTATATAAGACGGGACCTACTGATTAAAGTGGAATCCGAACCACGTGAGCTCCCTCCGGGAAGCAAACCCGGGTCACCCACGCCTAAGACGCGTACACTAACCGCTTAGCCATAAAGGAGCTCGGCAGACAAACGAACCAATGTAAAGTTATAGTTTTGTGATTTTTTTTAATAGCGTTTCTCAAAGTTATGTTCATTCGATTGAATTCTTATTACAGATGGTTTGTGTTTAAGATATGTTACTCAAATTGACTCCTAGGAGAACATAAAATGTATTTGTTTTGAAACTTTTATCATTTTTGCCCACCTGATCGATTTTACCTGTAGTTTATTTAAGTATATGTGCATTTTATTTGTTCCAGTAACAAGGTTTTATTTTAAGATGTAATATTTTGTATTCAGCCGAATACAAAATTCTCAATTGCCAATACAATAGTGTCGCAAAACCCTGACGCGTATCGAAGTTCTATTTCAAAGCAATATAATGCTATCTTCACTAAATATAATATTCTATTTTAATACATCTTTTTGTCTGGTGAGGGACTTAAGGATTTATTGTTTAACTTGCAGCTTCAAGGTAATGTTTCAAAGATTTCTCAAGAAACTCAAATTCCTACCATTGGATATACGGCAGGATTTCTTTTCTTTTCTGATTCTCGTTTGGGGTGGCGACCGTACTGTTGTAATAAAGATTAAGTAAAAGTTAACTGTTTCGACGTAATTGAATTCTTCATCAGTGACTATAGTTTTCATTACTCTTACAGGTTTTCTTGTAACATATAGCGTTGAAGCCGGTTCATTGCAACAAGGTCTATTACACTGTGTAGTTTGGTTTGGTTTTGCTGTGATGAAGTATATTTTCGATTGTAATAAATATACGTGATGTGCCAACGCCGTACACATTGAAGAGTATATTTTACAAAGCATTATATTTGTTCTATTTTAGATACTTCATTTATTTCTGGAAGCAAGGGGAAATGTTGCTCAAGAAATACAGAAGTGTTTCAATGGAAGAAGACCCACAGAGAGCAGTAGCGTAGCCAGGATGTGTGTTTGGGGGGGCAAGTGCTGTTATAGGTACATATGGAACAATTCCAAACAAAAAATATATAAACATAAAAATATATAAAAAATTACAAACATCAAACTACATTGTCGGACCTCTTTGGGGGCCCGGCCTCTCTGGGCCCCCCTTTCCTACGCCACTAACGGAGACTATTGACAAAAATCATATGTACTAACATCCTTAAAGATATTTGTGAAGAGTGGTAGGATATATCTGGGACTACAGCTTTTTTTTTCCTTTTAGAACGGGTGAATTTCATTCAATCATAACATTTGTAAAAAAATTCCCATTTTAATGCGGTTTATTTCAAATCACACGGGAATTATGGTCATCAAGCGAATATTGAGAATTACGGCTTTGAAATTGATCTTTGTTTTGCCAATATTACCTTAGTCTCCTTATCCCAGTTTTTGTCGTTAAATTCTTTTTTTTATTATTACTTCATCTTTTCTATGCAGTGTTGTAAAATTTTCTGTATCTCTCTATATTCTCACTATCCTGATTCTGAGCTATTTAAATTCTACATTACTATTTCATAGGTTTGAAGTTTTCTTCAATTATAAAGACAACTGTTGTTTGATATTGTTCTTAACTTTTTTTTGCGTGGAATCAGTTAAGAGAGAAAGTGTAATTATATTTCTCAGAGTACAAGCTCCTTAACGGTGAGGTTCAGTACCATCGCCTCCTTTCTTTTCTATCCCATTGATTTGTAGGGGAAGTATTCTTCCTTTTCTTTGAAATGAATAACATTTTTGATGTTCTGATTTTACTGATTTCTTCTGAATATCTATTTAAATGTCCCTTGCTTTGTCAAAATGATCTTTTAGTATATATAAGTATATTATTATTTAAATTAGATGTCATTTATGAATATTAAAAACATACAACACAGAATTTTATTTCCACAAAGTAAGAGACATTTAAATAGACCTGAAGAAAAATAATAAAAAGTAAACCCTTAAAATCTCAAAGAAACAAAGGAAGATTTCCTCGTATATATCAATGGGCTAAAAAAGAAAAATGGCGGAGTTATTCAAGACCGTATTTCAGACGGATTGCTGCGGCTTTTTTTTTTCGAAGAAAGCGTTTGCAACTAGCAAATTTTGATTGCATAGAACAGCGTTGTTCCTAGTGGTCGTGATAGTGAAAGATGTGCTTTCAGGGGGAAAATGTACTGACTGTTATAAGTTTTTCACATTAGGCGCACAGACATGTTAATTGAATTATTCTTAACGTTCATTATTAGCTGCTCAGTTGTTATTTTTAGTTCGCTTTTAAGCATTTGTAAGTCATTCCCAGATACTTTTCCTCTATATAGCACTTAAATCGTACTGAGAATTGTAGAAATGTACTGCGTATGTACCGAGTGCAATATTACTGGTGGGGGGGCGGTGGCTCAGTGGTAGAGCATTCACCTCTGGTGTTAGGGGTCTCGGGCTCAAACCCTGCTCCCGCCAAGTGAACTTTGTGGTGGACAAACACCGTGTGCGTGGGTTTTCTCGGGGTTCTCCCGTTTCCTCCCACTTTCTTCATTTCACCATTTCATTCATTATTCATCATCACCGTCTCCTTTAGCCTAACCGGCATAACCGTGGGACGTAAAATTAAAGATTTCATTTCATTTTTATTACTGGTGGGAATCCGCCATGATTTTCATTGCAGTGCTACGCATCTTTTCTGCTGTCTGTCGACTGGTCGGAAAGGCAACTTTCCACCGGCGGCGCCGGCGCATTTTATGCGCCTTTCCGGTTGTTTGCCGACTGCTCGAAAGGACCTCTTTTCGATGTCAGCTTCTCAACTCTCCCACAGGCGGCATCCGACCTCTTGCCGCAGTCGAAAAGTAGCCCTTTGCAGACTGGATATCAACCCTTCAGGAAGGCAAAATTTTCACCACTTTTTACAGTAGCTTTGCCTAAGTTTGCCTCCGTGCTATGATTTCTCATGAAGGGCACAATTGCTAGTTCTGAAAGTATATAATACTTCCATGTCCCATTCAATTTCTCTTTTTTTGGCTGAAAGTGCTGCAAAAAAGCAAAAAGAACAAATTTTATACTGGGACACACAAAACAATGCAAGTATTATACTTCAAGAACTTCCAAGGGTGCTCCTTGTCGAGAAATCATAGCATGGAGGAAGACTTAGGCAAGACTAATGTAAAAGCTGATGAAAATTTTGCCTTCCTGAAGCGTTGATTTCCAGTCGGCAAAGGGCCACTTTTCGACGGCGGCAAGAAGTCGGATGCCGCCAGTGGGAGAATCGGGAAGCCGACGTCGAAAAGAGGTCCTTTCCAGCAGTCGGCAAACAGCTGGAAAGGCGCATAAAATCCGCCGGCGCCGCCGTCGAACAGTTGACTTGCCGAGCAGTCGGCAAACAGCCGGAAATGAGCAATAAATGCGCCGGCGCTGCCGTCGGAAAGTTGCCTTGCCGAGCAGTCGGCAAACAGCCGGAAATGAGCATTAAATGCGCCGGCGCCACCGTCGGCAAGTTGCCTTGCCGAGCAGTCGGCAAACAGCCGTAAAGGTACAGTAAATGCGCCGGCGCCGCCGTCGAAAAGAGGCTAGCATAAGGAGTCGGCAGAGGGTCGGAAAGAGGTCTTTCCGACTGTTTTGCCGACTCTAGCGGTCGGCAACAGTCGGCAAAGGGCATTTTTTTTTACGATTTTCGACCGCTTGCCGCCTCGGCAAAAGATCGGCAATTTTGAACAAGTAGATCGTCGTGCCGCCGCGGACGGGAGCCGGCTGCCTACCGGCGGCCTGCCACCGTCGACGGCGGCAATCCCTCTTGCCGACCGCGGCATCCTGATGGGGTCTATGATAATCATACATTTTCGTTAACTTGACATGACCTGGATATAGCATATAAATATTCTATACTATTAGATTCCTTTCATATTCACAAGTACTGGTTATTATACCATCTTTATAACATATTTGCACCCCTCACATCGCACCCTCATTTTGTAAATAATATATTATATATTGTAAATAGATTTTGTATACAAATTTTGCAAATAGATTGTCTTATAGTAAATAGTTTTCAAATATTATATTGTAAATAGATTTTCATATTGTAAATAGTTTTTTTATATATTGTAAATACCATTTTTCAAATATTAAATTAGTTTTGTTAATCAAGTACAAACAATCAACAGAACACTGTATATATCATTATATTCAAACACTTGTTATATAGTTTACAATTTTTATTTTTATTATATATATCTATATTTTAATTTTTTATTATGTATTTCACATTTTTATTTTATTATATTTACAATTTTTATTTTTTATTCTGCTATATAATTTTTTATCATTATTTTTACAATAAATTTTTTAAAACTAAATTCATGCCTTTAATTTCTACATCCTATACAATTAAAAAGGTACTTAATATAAAAAGTATGTGTATTCTGTATAAGATAAATGAAGAATACATATGCTTCATATACTATTATATAAACTTATTTACGTACATTATACTAAAGTATGTGTATTCTGTATAAGATAAAGGAAGAATACATATGCTTCATATGTATAAAAATAGAATATTAATAAAGGCACAATATTTATACTTTTCATAAAATTATAATATCAAATTCATATATTCACTCAATGAATTATTGTTTTATTAAGTTTAATAATAATCTGAATCAAAAAGTCAACCGAGGTTATAAATATATCCTAAAAACCAAAAATTACAAAATGCGGTATCGCAATATTTATTTGTTCGCTTAACAAGTTCTTCTACGTCATAAAAAGATTGTCATCATCAATAAAGCAGTGGCAGCAACCAAGAAATAGGCAGCGGCGGAATATTATCAAAGGTAAGTAAACTTTCTCTTCTTACTTAAGTTAAAGTATCGGGTAAACATACAAAGTGTGCCGGAAAATACCATTAGCGTCCACGGCTACCGAGCGGCGGATATACAAAGCGGGAGGGGCTAAAAACTCGCGACGGAAATGGCGCCAGCGGAAAGCTAACGTTCAATACAGTGCGGTTATTGCACAGTCGGTAATATACAAAGTAGATGCGCGGAAAAACTATAAAGGGAACTCGCGCTGCGGTCAGACAGTAATGGCGCCAGCGGTACCATCTGGCACGCGTTATCAATCCAAAATAATTGAAATCTCTTTACTTCAATTGAAAAACTAATTATCCTATATACATCATACTATATGATAAAATGTCGCCTTTTAACAAAAGTTCCGGCTTAATTTCACGTTAATCTCTTGGTTACTTAACGTAATAAATACATAAAACACTGTAATCATAGTGTAATCCCTTAGCATACGTGGGCCAGGTAAAAGAAGATAACCCCTGCTTAATTCAGGTAGTATACGTGGAAGGCGACGTTTGGACCCCCTTCCTACTGCCCTAAACCGAATTCTGCTTTTCTTCGGCAATTTCAATCAAAAACAAGAGTGCATAGTAAAACTATTATTATTTGGTCGCTGATATGAGATGACACACTTGCGAAAGGTGAAACATTAATGTAAGACAGTGAAATAACATCGAGCTGAAATAACATAGCTTTGAGCGTTGAGATAAATTGCCCTTCAATACGTAAAATATTTCAGCTCCATCCGTAATCTTGAGTCGTGACCTTAAATCAACAAACACTGTTACATTTTAGATAGACATAGACCGTCTTATGAAGAGTCGTTTTGACAAATGATTGGAGTCATGCTAAACGCCCGACTTCTGCAGGAAGCATATGTAAGTCGAACGCTTTAGTATGGCACTAATCACATGTCAGAAGGACTCTGCATATGGCCCATTAAGTTAGAAAACAAATCATGCAAATTCTGGGCAAGTCTTTAATAAATGTAATATCTGCGTTGAACGATTCCTGTTATGAATGCTTAGCGTAACAGTCATTAACAAGATTTATGTTTTCGCATCTGAATATATAATTTGCTTAAAGATGACGTAAACGTGTGATGGCTACTTGTAAACATGTAGGGCTTTATGCAGAGTCGTTCTGAAGCGTGATTAGTACCATACTAATGAGTTGGACTAACATATATTTCCTGCAGTAGTCAGGCCTTTAGTATGGCACTAATCATACATCAAAACGGATCTGCATAACGCATGTAATGATTTATGACTAACGTGTGATCATAATATCCAGAGATATCAGTCCATACCGGTTTGCATCAACGCGCAGTAGAACTAATAATACTA
Source organism: Thermobia domestica (assembly GCF_964235325.1). NCBI lineage: Eukaryota > Metazoa > Arthropoda > Insecta > Zygentoma > Lepismatidae > Thermobia > Thermobia domestica. The sequence continues at coordinate 49,776,745 of NC_137455.1, read as the reverse complement.
GTTCTATTTTCTTCCCCCTACTTCTATATTTGATAATGTTGTATATTCCAGTCCTTTCTAACTTAATGCTCTGTCACGTCACAGTTTACTGCTCCCCCTTTTTGTTAACCACACGGAGATTAGAAGGAGCTTCTGAGTTGATAAAATACACTGGCGACTGGCAAACAAGAACATATATAGCGTTGATGGTAGATTTGTGGACGTAGTACGCAATGATCCATTATTACATGTACGCTGGCAACATTTGTTTATTCACTTCTCCTTCCTCATACCCCCTCCGCTCCTTCGCTCAACGTGATTCTCTACGATTTCTCACATTGTAAAACTGCGCTTCTACATTACGTAACGATCAGTTGGAAACGACTGGTATGCCATTTCACTTTTTGCAAAGAGAAATAGAAAACTTACAAATTCATAATCACTGATCACTCGAGATTACAATAAGAAGTACTTCGTTTTGCGGAATAATATTAATAACATATTGAACGACAAATCATTGATGAAAGATAAGATGAAAAAAGAAACGATATACTTATTATAATATTAAGTGTCTATTATATAACTTAAAGAGCGTTTAAATTATTATTTAAAACCATTTTTATTTTGCAGTAGTAAAGAACTCAGTAACCTATAACTCTTCAAGATGGTATCTATTAGAAATGGTAAGTACAGTTATGTTTTATGCTATATTTTAGTTTATACGTAACAAGAGGATAAAAAAAGTAATTGAATAATTTCCACATTTAACAAGTGGTTTTGTGTTTTCTATTTGCGACGTAAACAAAACGTGTTGCATAATATTGATAATTACATAATCATAATACCATAATTTCATAATATCTTGTAATTTAGATTAATTGTCAAAGAGATTAAATAAGCCAAATTTCTCAAAGAGTGTTACAGTAATGTGTCGCGAAATTATAAGTAGAGTATTGTTTATCTCCGAAATCGAGCAAACATGCATCTAAACGAATCACAAGTTAGAAAAATTTTAGAAAACTTTCAACTTTAAGTGTTTATTCTCTGTTGTACCTAATATATGACAAGTTATTTTTGGTAGTTTAGATGATGAATTTGATAGAAAAATATGATCTGCAAATGAAATGATCTGCAAATTTGGCCGATTCGATGTTTCAATGATAATTGTCAGATTCTCATCTGGTCAAGCAAGCAAGGCTTTCCCTTGTTCCATAAAATTAAGTAGTTTCCAAGGTTTTCCAGAATCACTCAAACATAATTATGATACACACTGTTATCTTTAGTTTCTTATTTTAGTTTTAAAGAGTTTGATTTACCAAAACTCCTTCATATATTTACTCTATTCGGTATTTGTCCACCACAAAAGTCCACTTGACGGGAGTTGAGAACGAACCAGGAACCAAGGGAAGAGCACTCTACTGTTCAACCACTGCAGCCTAGCAACTGTTTGTCTTGAAACATATAGGCTAATTATGAAATTCACTATAGATATACCACATTGATTTGATCCCTAGTCTTCCGTTGCAAGCGCTGCTATCGGCTGAAGGAATTTCACTCGCTTTCTCTCGCTTAACAACAGCTGAACCCTTATTGGCTCAACGCGTGGATGTGTGAGGGTGTGAGCTTTAGTTCGCATTTTTGCCACTGCTCAAGACATTTTGGCAGCACAATAGAAGTCATTTTCAGATTTACTAAACTTTGCAACATAAATTGTTCTGTTGTCAGATGAAGTCTATATCTCTCTTTATTCCACTGTTCACTCTCAATGAAAATTACGTTCTGCGTTAGAATTATGTGCTGGGATGCTGATTTTTTGGCAGCTACGACTGCTTTTCTAAGGAATTGTGCACGATTCACTCTCAGACGCGCAAGAGCTATTCAAAAGTCCCGGCACGTTCGTGATAGGCACATCACCATCAGTGAGTGTAATGTTGCAGTTCTTCCATGAAAGCACAAAGCATAATGAGAATATCCTATTTGTCACTGGTCTATTTGAAAATCTTCCGGTAATTACTAATAGAAGCAAATACAGGAAACTGTGCGTCTGTACAACCTTCGTACAGGGCAGGAAAATAGAGTCTAAAATACAGAACAATCCTGTATATACTGAACGTCTCGCATAGGTACTACAGATCATTGGTTTGATTCCTGGCCACATGAGCTATAAAAAATAAATACCATAGTCGTTGATTTTTTTTAGCTGTCCCGTTCCCTTTCATTTCCTCAGTGCAAAACTTCCGCCCATTACTATTTACTTACATTCATTTTTATTCTCCTTAAGCCTATATTCTGAGTTTATTTTAATTGAATTTTACTGTTTACTAATTTTGAATTTTCTTCCGTAATAATAGACTAATTTTTCTATGGTGTTATCTTTATTCATTAAATTTTATATCAACTTTCATAACTTAAAGACAATTATCATTGCATAGTATTGCGAATTGCGAATTTTAACTTTAATGAAATAATTTTGAAGTTAATTTTAACTGTTCCTTTTTCCTGATACAGTGGAACCTCTCTCGTCCGCCTGCGGCTGGTCAGACCCTCCGGTTAATCCGACTGTGCTCGAATCGAACTTGTCCCGACTCGTCAGTGACTCACGAGCCCCATTATCATTTACTACAGTAGCATCATTGTTGTTTACTTGCTGTTACCGCATATCCGCTTTAATGCTCCATCATAATTTGTATCGTTTCTTTCGTTGTGCGTGTTTTCTGTACTGTACGGTGCAGTTTTTAGTGCTTACTGTTCGTTTGTTTTTACTGTAGAGAACGATACAGTCTTTTAGAGTTAAGAGATTGTTTCCGTATTTTTCTATATTTTCTGATAATTCAACCTCTTTTGCGTTCCAACCAAACCCCCAGTCACAAAGGTGACGGATTAGAGGGGTTCTACTGTATTAGTTTTTAAGGACTTTTGTTTACTATAACTCTTGACTGTTCGACCGGAAGACACGAAATCTCAAGAGTTACGTACTTGATGGATGACCGTTAATTTTGGCCAGGATGTAGAGGGTCAAAAGTTAGGAATCGAGTTCGTTGATGGAGATGCTCCATCCAGTTGATCCCAACATATGGACAATCAAAAATCTCAATAACTACTTGATGGATGACCATCAATTTTGGCCAGGATGTAGAGGGTCAAAAGTTAGGAATCGAGTTCGTTGATGGAGATGCTCCATCCAGTTGATCCCAACATATGGACAATCAAAAATCTCAATAACTACTTGATGGATGACCATCAATTTTGGCCAGGATGTAGAGGGTCAAAAGTTAGGAATCGAGTTCGTTGATGGAGATGCTCCATCCAGTTTATCCCAACATATGGACAATCAAAAATCTCAATAACTACTTGATGGATGACCATCAATTTTGGCCAGGAAGTAGAGGGTCAAAAGTTAGGAATCGAGTTCGTTGATGGAGATGCTCCATCCAGTTTATCCCAACATATGGACAATCAAAAATCTCAATAACTACTTGATGGATGACCATCAATTTTGGCCAGGATGTAGAGGGTCAAAAGTTAGGAATCGAGTTCGTTGATGGAGATGCTCCATCCAGTTTATCCCAACATATGGACAATCAAAAATCTCAATAACTACTTGATGGATGACCATCAATTTTGGCCAGGAAGTAGAGGGTCAAAAGTTAGGAATCGAGTTCGTTGATGGAGATGCTCCATCCAGTTGATCCCAACATATGGACAATCAAAAATCTCAATAACTACTTGATGGATGACCATCAATTTTGGCCAGGATGTAGAGGGTCAAAAGTTAGGAATCGAGTTCGTTGATGGAGATGCTCCATCCAGTTTATCCCAACATATGGACAATCAAAAATCTCAATAACTACTTGATGGATGACCATCAATTTTGGCCAGGATGTAGAGGGTCAAAAGTTAGGAATCGAGTTCGTTGATGGAGATGCTCCATCCAGTTTATCCCAACATATGGACAATCAAAAATCTCAATAACTACTTGATGGATGACCTCAATTTTGGCCAGGATGTAGAGGGTCAAAAGTTAGGAATCGAGTTCGTTGATGGAGATGCTCCATCCAGTTGATCCCAACATATGGACAATCAAAAATCTCAATAACTACTTGATGGATGACCATCAATTTTGGCCAGGATGTAGAGGGTCAAAAGTTAGGAATCGAGTTCGTTGATGGAGATGCTCCATCCAGTTGATCCCAACATATGGACAATCAAAAATCTCAATAACTACTTGATGGATGACCATCAATTTTGGCCAGGAAGTAGAGGGTCAAAAGTTAGGAATCGAGTTCGTTGATGGAGATGCTCCATCCAGTTGATCCCAACATATGGACAATCAAAAATCTCAATAACTACTTGATGGATGACCATCAATTTTGGCCAGGAAGTAGAGGGTCAAAAGTTAGGAATCAAGTTCGTTGATGGAGATGCTCCATCCAGTTGATCCCAACATATGGACAATCAAAAATCTCAATAACTACTTGATGGATGACCATCAATTTTGGCCAGGATGTAGAGGGTCAAAAGTTAGGAATCGAGTTCGTTGATGGAGATGCTCCATCCAGTTGATCCCAACATATGGACAATCAAAAATCTCAATAACTACTTGATGGATGACCATCAATTTTGGCCAGGATGTAGAGGGTCAAAAGTTAGGAATCGAGTTCGTTGATGGAGATGCTCCATCCAGTTGATCCCAACATATGGACAATCAAAAATCTCAATAACTACTTGATGGATGACCATCAATTTTGGCCAGGAAGTAGAGGGTCAAAAGTTAGGAATCGAGTTCGTTGATGGAGATGCTCCATCCAGTTGATCTCAACATATGGACAATCAAAAATCTCAATAACTACTTGATGGATGACCATCAATTTTGGCCAGGATGTAGAGGGTCAAAAGTTAGGAATCGAGTTCGTTGATGGAGATGCTCCATCCAGTTGATCTCAACATATGGACAATCAAAAATCTCAATAACTACTTGATGGATGACCATCAATTTTGGCCAGGATGTAGAGGGTCAAAAGTTAGGAATCGAGTTCGTTGATGGAGATGCTCCATCCAGTTGATCCCAACATATGGACAATCAAAAATCTCAATAACTACTTGATGGATGACCATCAATTTTGGCCAGGATGTAGAGGGTCAAAAGTTAGGAATCGAGTTCGTTGATGGAGATGCTCCATCCAGTTGATCTCAACATATGGACAATCAAAAATCTCAATAACTACTTGATGGATGACCATCAATTTTGGCCAGGATGTAGAGGGTCAAAAGTTAGGAATCGAGTTCGTTGATGGAGATGCTCCATCCAGTTGATCCCAACATATGGACAATCAAAAATCTCAATAACTACTTCATGGATGACCATCAATTTTGGCCAGGATGTAGAGGGTCAAAAGTTAGGAATCGAGTTCGTTGATGGAGATGCTCCATCCAGTTGATCTCAACATATGGACAATCAAAAATCTCAATAACTACTTGATGGATGACCATCAATTTTGGCCAGGATGTAGAGGGTCAAAAGTTAGGAATCGAGTTCGTTGATGGAGATGCTCCATCCAGTTGATCCCAACATATGGACAATCAAAAATCTCAATAACTACTTGATGGATGACCATCAATTTTGGCCAGGATGTAGAGGGTCAAAAGTTAGGAATCGAGTTCGTTGATGGAGATGCTCCATCCAGTTGATCTCAACATATGGACAATCAAAAATCTCAATAACTACTTGATGGATGACCATCAATTTTGGCCAGGATGTAGAGGGTCAAAAGTTAGGAATCGAGTTCGTTGATGGAGATGCTCCATCCAGTTGATCCCAACATATGGACAATCAAAAATCTCAATAACTACTTGATGGATGACCATCAATTTTGGCCAGGATGTAGAGGGTCAAAAGTTAGGAATCGAGTTCGTTGATGGAGATGCTCCATCCAGTTGATCCCAACATATGGACAATCAAAAATCTCAATAACTACTTGATGGATGACCATCAATTTTGGCCAGGATGTAGAGGGTCAAAAGTTAGGAATCGAGTTCGTTGATGGAGCTTATCCCAGCATATGGACAATCAAAACTCGGTTTCCTATGTATTCCTATCAGAGTAATTATGAATATCTTCCTTGCTTAGTAGGCAACCCGCAGTGCTCTTGAGGTGAATGTGGTTAGTATAATGCTCAGGATGCAAAATACTAACCCGTTTATAAAATAGGCTACAACGCAAAAATAAAACTAAATAACATTCAATTCTTCAAGTGGTATATACTGTGACATTGATACTTGATAATCTTATGAATTATACCAAATTATCGTAATTAAGATATCGCTGTTTCAGAGGACTCTGGAGACGTAGCCAGTGTCGTTGGAATGAAATACAACCAAACTTGGTAGGAATATATTAGGGAGCATGCAGAAACGATTGATGTGGTAAACAAATTTAGTCCCAATTCCAGGTAGGGCATTATTGATGCGAAACAGGCTTGCCAATCATACGATGATTTATCGTGATATACAATAATGCCCTTGCGATAATAGGTTAATATACAATAATTTTAGAACATATCAAGAAAATTGATGGTGGAGATCATAAGCTTCCAGAAGACCAATGTAGCAGTAGATAAATTGGTACAGTATTAAGCGTTCTAGAAGGACAAACCACTCGTCTAGACCTTGGTTTTAGAATTTTGATGTTAATTTTGCTCTTATCTCTTTGGAATTACTTTCTTTAAAATTATTACGGTCTATAATTTAAACGGTATATTTTAAATAGCTTGTCAAGTGGAACTCTCCTCCTTCGTTAAGCAAATATTTTTATATCTTTTAGTCTTTCCATATTATCAGTTATTCATCATGAAACGTAACTTCATTCATACAAAGTACAATTTCCTAATTTTTCAACTCATCTCATTTTATTATTAAGCGTATTGCTTGGGGGAGGTGTGATGGGGCTCTTTGAGTCGCCACCAAAGAAACTGATAATCGACACAGACGCTGGCATTGACGATGCAATGGCTATAATGATGATTGCTGCTGTTCATCGAGCAGGGCTTACACAAATACTTGCCATTACTTGTGTTAACGGGAACACAAACGTCACCAACGTAGGTAAAAATGTGTTGAAGTCCTTGAAGACTGTTGATTTGCTTGAGGTAAGTATATTTAAAACATTATAATAATACAAAAATTAGCTACTTCAAATAGCTACAATAGAGGATCATTTTAATACATAAGTGTGGCCAAACTTTCAAACTTAAGCCAAAGGTAGTCACATTTTCATTAAGTTGTCGCAGGTGACACATAGTTTGAATGCTCGTTCTTCGGAAGGGAAGAGTAATGTTTATGCAAAATATTTTAAAATAAACTACTGAGTGTAATAAACTACGAGTATCGCCCTCAGCGTTTCCGCTACCTGAAACACATTTCTTCAGAGAGTATTTGAAATCCTTCGCCTCGTAGAATATGTATTTCAATGAAAGTATTACCCGTATTGTGTAGACAATCGACATTGTTTTAAGTTATGAAGTGTTACTTAATCTGTTAGAAGTTGTTAAATTTATGAAGAAGATAACCCTTTCCCATTCCACTTCTAGATGTGCTAGGAGTATCTTACTCCCTCAGTATTTGCTTCCAGATTGTAAGTCATAATGTATTCTAAGTTTAGTTTAAATTGGCTCAGGTGTTCCACAGAGTAGTAGGGACCCCGTTATGTCCAGCCGAGTCAGCAAAAATTTTTGTGACGTCATAGGTCAAAGGTCAATGACCTTGGCCCGGGGTCAATGACCTAGGGGTACCTAGGACCACCCCCTCTAAATTTTGGCAGGGGTACCATGGCCCACCCCCTAAATTTTGGCAGGGGTACATAGGACCACCCCCCTTAAATTTTGGAAATTGTCAAATCTAAAAATTTGGTATGGTAGCCTAGGACCACAGTATGTACCTCTATCAGTATTGGGGGTCTATGTCGTTCCCTTTCATGGGTAAAAAATTGCCAAAAAGTCAAATTTCGGGGGTTTTTGACCTAATTTATCCCCTTTGATGAGGTATTATTACCCTATATGGTTATATGGGCGTATACAGGGGTCCATTACCTATCATAAGACATGGGTATATTAATGCACCCCTTGAAAAATTTGGGAGGGGTACCTTGGCCCACCCCTTAAATTTTGGAAATTGCCCAATTTAAACATTGGGTATTATAGTATAGGACCCTAATATGTATTAGGTTAAATTTGGGTGGTCCACCTCGTTCCCTTCTAGGGGTACACAATTGCCAAAATATAAACGTAAGCAATACGTTGTACCACGTGTTTGGTTTCGACCTAAGTTATCCCTTTGATGAGGTGTTATTACCCTATATGGTTATATGGGCGTATACAGGGGTCCATTACCTTTCATAAGACATGGGTATATTAATGCACCCCTTTAAAAATTTGGGAGGGGTACCTTGGCCCACCCCTTCATTTTTAGAAATTGCCCAATTTAAACATTTGGTATAATAGTATAGAACCCTAGTAGGTATCACTATAAATTTGGGTGGTCCACCTTGTTCCCTTTCATGGGTACAAAATTACCAAATTTTAGTACAACCACGTGTTTGGTCTTTTCACCTAATTTATCGCGTTTGATGAGGTGTTATTATCCTATATGATTATATGGGTGTATACAGGGGTTCATTACCTTTCATAAAACATGTGTATATTGGTGCACCCCTTGAAAAATTTGGGAGGGGTACCTTGCCCCCCCCTTAAATTTTGGAAATTGCCCAATTTAAACATTTGGTATAATAGTATAGAACCCTATTATGTATCACTATAAATTTGGGTGGTCCACCTCGTTCCCTTTCATGGGTACACAATTGCCAAATTTTTAGTACAACCACGTGTTTGGTCTTTTGACCTAATTTATCACCTTTGATGAGGTGTTATTATCTTATATCGTTATATGGGCGTATACAGGGGTTCATTACCTTTCATAAGACATGGATATATTAATGCACCCCTTGAAAAATTTGGGATGGGTACCTTGGACCACCCTTTAATTTTGGAAATTGCCCAATTTAAACATTTGGTATAATAGTATAGGACCCTAATATATATTACTATAACCTCGTTCCCTTTTAGGGGTACAAAATTGCCAAAATATAAACGTAAGCAATACGTTGTACCACGTGTTTCGTTTTTTACCTAATTTATTCCATTGGATGAGGTCCTATTACCTTATATGTTATATGGTCACGTATGGGGATTCATTTCCTATCATAAGACATAGGTACATTTGTGCACCCGGGAGGGGTACTTTGACCCACCCCTTTAATTTTGGAAATTGTCCCTTTTATATGTTTGGTATTATAGTATAGGACCCTAATATAAATTACTATAAATTTTGATGGTTCACCTCGTTTCCTTTCATGGGTACGAAATTGCCAAATTTTAGTACAACCACGTGTTTGGTTTTGGCTCAATTTAACCCCTTGGATGAGGTCCTATTACCTTATATGGTTATATGGTCATGTATATATTGGTCCATTTCCTATTATAAGACATGGGTACATTGATGCACCCTTTACATTTTTGGAAGGGGTACCATGGCCAACCCCCCGTAAATTTTGGAAATTTTCCAATTTGAGCATTCGGTATCATAGTACATGCCTCAACATGTATCATGATAAATTTGGGTGGTCCATCTTGTCCCCTTTCATGGGTAAAAATTGCTAAAATATAAACATAAGCAATATGTTGTACCATGTGTTTGGTTTTTGGCCCAATTTCTCCCCTTTGATGAGGTTCTATTACCTTATATGGTTATATGGTCATGTATATGGGTTCATTTCCTATCATAAGACATGGGTACATTGACGCACCCTTTAAAAATTTGGGAGGGGTATCTTGGCTCATCCACTCGGTTTTAGAAATTGTTTAATATAAGCATTTGATATCATAGTACAGGACTTCAATATGTACCACTATAAATTTGGATGGTCCACATCGTTCCCTTTCATGGGTAAAGAACTACCAAAAATCAAATTTCGGAAGTTATTGACCCCTATTTAATACGTTTATAGGTTTATATTAATGTCATGGTTTATGGTTTATGGTTTATTACCTTTATATATTTATGTTCCCTTTTAAATTTGGGAATTATCAAATAACAAAATTCGGTAAACGTTTTCTAGGACCCATTGGTATTCCTCTTATGACCAAATATTCAAAATTTAAAGGTTATTGACCGGCTTTATTATTGAATAAGTACAGGATTTATTACTTTTTCATAAGACACAGGTGTATTTGTGTACCAATCTTAAATTTTGGGAGGGGGTACATTTCTTATTGTCATATCAATAATTGATAATTGGATAGTATCTCATTCATTGGGTAAATCATTGTCAAATATGAGTATGATCACGTGATCAGTTATTGACCTATGATGGAATTAGGAGTCCAGGACATTGGAACATTGAAACTTTGTAGGATAATTTGAGAATTGCGTCATTGGTTTTGATTATTCCCGCCAAATATAAACGTAAGCAAGACGTTGTACCACGTGATTGACCTTGATGAGGTAGTGTACAGGGATTCATTTCCTTTGTTGTGGTACTTCTTAAGTTTGAGTACACACACACTTCTAGAAAACAGTTGGTTCTACTCAGGTAAACATTTGACGGACATTATTGACCTTATTGAACATATTAACTCTAAGACTTAGGTATATCAAGAGAAGTATTCTTTAAATTTGGGAATGGTGATAAACAGAATTTTAACATAAGGTGCGAAATTTGAAACAATACATTGAACTTTAGTCACAGCTCATAGTCTAAGATCATTGGTGGTGATTGATTTGAAATCTGATAGCTAACCTTATTGAATCTTATGACTCATAGACGAAAGGCAATACATGCTACAACACTGGCAAAGTTATTGTTAATGCAATTTGATTGGTTGATCACTATCTTTCCTGCAATCTGATTGGTTGATCACTATCTTTCGTGCAATCTGATTGGTTGATGATTTTGAAATCTTTGCTGTATTCAGTTTTAAGTTTTGTTTAACATTTAAAAATCTTGGTTTCGTTCAACATTTTGCACTCACTGATAAATATGATCAAAACCGTTTATTTGTTAATCGAATAGTTAAAAACCGGATAAAGTTTGACGGTTAACCGTGAAACGTAAATTTTTTTTAGTTTGAAATTTTTTTGCTTGAAATTTTTTGTTTGAAAATTTTTCGTTTCCAAATTTTTTTGTTTCAAAATTTTGTTTGAGATTTTTTCGTTTGAAATTTTTGTTTGAAATTTTTTTCATTTGAAATTTTTTGTTTGAAAATTTTTGTTCGAAAATTTTGTTTAAAATTTTTTGTTTAAAGTTTTTCGTTTCCAAATTTTTTGTTTGAAATTTTTTGTTTCAAAATTTTGTTTGAAATTTTTTTTCGCTTCAAAATTTTGTTTGAATTTTTTTTTCGTTTGAAATTTTTTGTTTGAATTTTTTTCGTTTCAAAATTTTGTTTCAAAGATTTTTGTTTGAAATTTTTGTTTCAAAGTTTGGTTTGATATTTTTAAAAGTTTGTGCACTTATTAGTAAAGAACTGGAACTGTTTAGAACAAAAACCTTTGACAACATTGTGGTGCAATAGTACACGTCAGAACCTGGGGTTGTACTTGAAATGAAAAAACACAATTCATTGAAATGGATCATTTTATTACACTCCACATACATCCATACCAGATATATGATCTGGATATTGTCGATACAATGTATTTTGAACTTCTTGCACTAGTTTGTCTTTAGCATATAATTTTAATTCCAGTTGAAGTCTTTTAAGGTCTAATGCAATATCAATTGGTGGAAACTCAATGTCCATTTGATCACAAATAAACTGTTTATCAATACAGGTATGCACTAGCCGGAACTGTTTAGAACAAAAACATCTGGCAACGTTGTGGTGCAATAGTACACGTCAGAACATGATAATGCAACGTAATCAGTTTTGCATCATATATAAGTATCGTTCGAGTTAGTATTCGTGATAACGTCATCATGGCTACTTGTCTGCAGTTTCTAAACACACGTGATGTGATGAAATCATTTACCAAGATTACTGATTTACAACAGAATGTACCTTATAGAATCTTAGCTAGCCAAATGATCCCTACAAAGTTTGGATTAAGAATCGTAGTGAAGGTTGAAAATGATAAGAATATAATTTTACCAGCAAGATATTTACCCATGGAATCATCAAAACAAGAAGAACTGCTGCGTTTCTTAAATACTGGATCTGTATCTTTATGTTACAAAGGATTTTTGGGTCGAAGTCATCAACTTGAATTTAGTACACAGCCGGATTCGTCAGCAAAATCATGAATTCAAACGTCAGCACATTTCTTTCCAATGACGTCAGCTGTAGTTGTATGAATGTGGTTGGTCGGCATGACGTCAGCAACTGTGATGAAATCATGAATTCAAACGTCAGCACATTCTTTACCAATGACGTCAGCAATAACTATAAACCAGCAAATACAGTGTCATCCCACGAAATCATTTGAGCAAGTGCTTTTCAGGAGGAAAGATGTGTACTTCTAACGATAAAGAGTTCATCTTCGCAAGCTATTATCCAATAAATATATTTCAAACAAAACATGTGATGATTGGTATCAGTGCTAGAACATTTGAACCTGTGATTCGATTGGGCAAAGCAGAACAATTTGGTGTACAACTGACCTGTGAAGAATGGCACGAATCGACCAAATGAACGATTATTTTCATGATGAGCTAAATGTGACCATAGTGAAATCATTAGGCTCAAATCATGAAGTGGTGCTGCGTACAGTCCTCGAAGAGAAGATGGTGCTGTTACGTAAAAAGAGTACATTCCATGTCCCTCGCAACATGGTGTATCTAACGGAAACAGAATGGAACAAATTCATCAGCGTATTTCAGTGTGTTAAACATGCAGTGGAAGTGTGCAACAAAACAAGTATATTCCTGAAAAAGTACTATTTTGAAAAATGTGTTATGCATATTGTACAACATGTATCTAGATATTGTGATGGTTGTCAACATAGTTCGTGGGTGCATACCTGTATTGATAAACAGTTTATTTGTGATCAAATGGACATTGAGTTTCCACCAATTGATATTGCATTAGACCTTAAAAGACTTCAACTGGAATTAAAATTATATGCTAAAGACAAACTAGTGCAAGAAGTTCAAAATACATTGTATCGACAATATCCAGATCATATATCTGGTATGGATGTATGTGGAGTGTAATAAAATGATCCATTTCAATGAATTGTGTTTTTTCATTTCAAGTACAACCCCAGGTTCTGACGTGTACTATTGCACCACAATGTTGTCAAAGGTTTTTGTTCTAAACAGTTCCAGTTCTTTACTAATAAGTGCACAAACTTTTAAAAATATCAAACCAAACTTTGAAACAAAAATTTCAAACAAAAATCTTTGAAACAAAATTTTGAAACGAAAAAAATTCAAACAAAAAATTTCAAACGAAAAAAAAATTCAAACAAAATTTTGAAGCGAAAAAAAATTTCAAACAAAATTTTGAAACAAAAAATTTCAAACAAAAAATTTGGAAACGAAACATTTTAAACAAAAAATTTTAAACAAAATTTTCGAACAAAAATTTTCAAACAAAAAATTTCAAACGAAAAAAATTTCAAACAAAAATTTCAAACGAAAAAATCTCAAACAAAATTTTGAAACAAAAAAATTTGGAAACGAAAAATTTTCAAACAAAAAATTTCAAGCAAAAAAATTTCAAACTAAAAAAATTTACGTTTCACGGTTAACCGTCAAACTTTATCCGGTTTTTAACTATTCGATTAACAAATAAACGGTTTTGATCATATTTATCAGTGAGTGCAAAATGTTGAACGAAACCAAGATTTTTAAATGTTAAACAAAACTTAAAACTGAATACAGCAAAGATTTCAAAATCATCAACCAATCAGATTGCACGAAAGATAGTGATCAACCAATCAGATTGCAGGAAAGATAGTGATCAACCAATCAAATTGCATTAACAATAACTTTGCCAGTGTTGTAGCATGTACTGCCTTTCGTCTATGAGTCATAAGATTCAATAAGGTTAGCTATCAGATTTCAAATCAATCACCACCAATGATCTTAGACTATGAGCTGTGACTAAAGTTCAATGTATTGTTTCAAATTTCGCACCTTATGTTAAAATTCTGTTTATCACCATTCCCAAATTTAAAGAATACTTCTCTTGATATACCTAAGTCTTAGAGTTAATATGTTCAATAAGGTCAATAATGTCCGTCAAATGTTTACCTGAGTAGAACCAACTGTTTTCTAGAAGTGTGTGTGTACTCAAACTTAAGAAGTACCACAACAAAGGAAATGAATCCCTGTACACTACCTCATCAAGGTCAATCACGTGGTACAACGTCTTGCTTACGTTTATATTTGGCGGGAATAATCAAAACCAATGACGCAATTCTCAAATTATCCTACAAAGTTTCAATGTTCCAATGTCCTGGACTCCTAATTCCATCATAGGTCAATAACTGATCACGTGATCATACTCATATTTGACAATGATTTACCCAATGAATGAGATACTATCCAATTATCAATTATTGATATGACAATAAGAAATGTACCCCCTCCCAAAATTTAAGATTGGTACACAAATACACCTGTGTCTTATGAAAAAGTAATAAATCCTGTACTTATTCAATAATAAAGCCGGTCAATAACCTTTAAATTTTGAATATTTGGTCATAAGAGGAATACCAATGGGTCCTAGAAAACGTTTACCGAATTTTGTTATTTGATAATTCCCAAATTTAAAAGGGAACATAAATATATAAAGGTAATAAACCATAAACCATAAACCATGACATTAATATAAACCTATAAACGTATTAAATAGGGGTCAATAACTTCCGAAATTTGATTTTTGGTAGTTCTTTACCCATGAAAGGGAACGATGTGGACCATCCAAATTTATAGTGGTACATATTGAAGTCCTGTACTATGATATCAAATGCTTATATTAAACAATTTCTAAAACCGAGTGGATGAGCCAAGATACCCCTCCCAAATTTTTAAAGGGTGCGTCAATGTACCCATGTCTTATGATAGGAAATGAACCCATATACATGACCATATAACCATATAAGGTAATAGAACCTCATCAAAGGGGAGAAATTGGGCCAAAAACCAAACACATGGTACAACATATTGCTTATGTTTATATTTTAGCAATTTTTACCCATGAAAGGGGACAAGATGGACCACCCAAATTTATCATGATACATGTTGAGGCATGTACTATGATACCGAATGCTCAAATTGGAAAATTTCCAAAATTTACGGGGGGTTGGCCATGGTACCCCTTCCAAAAATGTAAAGGGTGCATCAATGTACCCATGTCTTATAATAGGAAATGGACCAATATATACATGACCATATAACCATATAAGGTAATAGGACCTCATCCAAGGGGTTAAATTGAGCCAAAACCAAACACGTGGTTGTACTAAAATTTGGCAATTTCGTACCCATGAAAGGAAACGAGGTGAACCATCAAAATTTATAGTAATTTATATTAGGGTCCTATACTATAATACCAAACATATAAAAGGGACAATTTCCAAAATTAAAGGGGTGGGTCAAAGTACCCCTCCCGGGTGCACAAATGTACCTATGTCTTATGATAGGAAATGAATCCCCATACGTGACCATATAACATATAAGGTAATAGGACCTCATCCAATGGAATAAATTAGGTAAAAAACGAAACACGTGGTACAACGTATTGCTTACGTTTATATTTTGGCAATTTTGTACCCCTAAAAGGGAACGAGGTTATAGTAATATATATTAGGGTCCTATACTATTATACCAAATGTTTAAATTGGGCAATTTCCAAAATTAAAGGGTGGTCCAAGGTACCCATCCCAAATTTTTCAAGGGGTGCATTAATATATCCATGTCTTATGAAAGGTAATGAACCCCTGTATACGCCCATATAACGATATAAGATAATAACACCTCATCAAAGGTGATAAATTAGGTCAAAAGACCAAACACGTGGTTGTACTAAAAATTTGGCAATTGTGTACCCATGAAAGGGAACGAGGTGGACCACCCAAATTTATAGTGATACATAATAGGGTTCTATACTATTATACCAAATGTTTAAATTGGGCAATTTCCAAAATTTAAGGGGGGGCAAGGTACCCCTCCCAAATTTTTCAAGGGGTGCACCAATATACACATGTTTTATGAAAGGTAATGAACCCCTGTATACACCCATATAATCATATAGGATAATAACACCTCATCAAACGCGATAAATTAGGTGAAAAGACCAAACACGTGGTTGTACTAAAATTTGGTAATTTTGTACCCATGAAAGGGAACAAGGTGGACCACCCAAATTTATAGTGATACATACTAGGGTTCTATACTATTATACCAAATGTTTAAATTGGGCAATTTCTAAAAATGAAGGGGTGGGCCAAGGTACCCCTCCCAAATTTTTAAAGGGGTGCATTAATATACCCATGTCCTATGAAAGGTAATGGACCCCTGTATACGCCCATATAACCATATAGGGTAATAACACCTCATCAAAGGGATAACTTAGGTCGAAACCAAACACGTGGTACAACGTATTGCTTACGTTTATATTTTGGCAATTGTGTACCCCTAGAAGGGAACGAGGTGGACCACCCAAATTTAACCTAATACATATTAGGGTCCTATACTATAATACCCAATGTTTAAATTGGGCAATTTCCAAAATTTAAGGGGTGGGCCAAGGTACCCCTCCCAAATTTTTCAAGGGGTGCATTAATATACCCATGTCTTATGATAGGTAATGAACCCCTGTATACGCCCATATAACCATATAGGGTAATAATACCTCATCAAAGGGGATAAATTAGGTCAAAAACCCCCGAAATTTCAATTTTTGGCAATTTTTTACCCATGAAAGGGAACGACATAGACCCCCAATACTGATAGAGGTACATACTGTGGTCCTAGGCTACCATACCAAATTTTTAGATTTGACAATTTCCAAAATTTAAGGGGGGTGGTCCTATGTACCCCTGCCAAAATTTAGGGGGTGGGCCATGGTACCCCTGCCAAAATTTAGAGGGGGTGGTCCTAGGTACCCCTAGGTCATTGACCCCGGGCCAAGGTCATTGACCTTTGACCTATGACGTCACAAAAATTTTTGCTGACTCGGCTGGACATAACGGGGTCCCTACTACTCACAGTTATGTTGGAACATACATTCATAGATTTATGTCTTCAGTTGATTATAGAATGTATTTTTTTTAAATAATCCTTTACATTGTTCGATATCTCTGTGATCTTGACACTGATCACCCTGATGCACCATTCTCTATATACCCATTTTGCAGAGGCGTCATTTAGGGGGGCAGGAGTGGGCAATTGCCCCCCCCCCAAGAGTTTGAGGAATACATATACTTTAATCGATTGTCTACTAATATACTAATATAAAACGTGAAAGTGCTATGTCGGTGGTGCTCTTGCCCTCTCAAGCGAAGTCTCAAATGACGCTCCTGCCACTTTGTGATGGACAATCACCGTCTGCGTGGGTTTTCTCGGGCTTCTCCCGTTTCCTCCCACTTTCTTCATTCCATTATTTAATTCGTTCATTCCTCCTCATCATCTCATTTAGCCTAGCCAGCATAACCATGGGAAGTAAAACTCAAAGATTTCATTTCATTTTCATTTCCAATTGAAGTTCTAATCGTTCCCAGAATGCAACGAAAGTGATATCAGCGACACTGCCGGCCACAGTTGTAACTAATTGCATCATCTTCTACTCGCAGTAGCTAATTGTATCATTGGCTAATTCTACTAAACTCACGCGCTCTGATGACTTGATTCGTTCTTGTTTTTAGTAATTCGTATTACCAAACTGCTTTGAGTGACAGCGCCACAACTTCCATTCACGTGATTTAGTTTCAGCAGGAAGAGCAGCTGAAACCTCTTATACTACATTCTTGCTCTTAATCTCTTATCTTAGTTTTCAGCCCATTGATTTATAATGAGCTTTATTTTTTCTTTCTTTCTTCGTTTTGTTGTTATATAAAAATTGCTACATGTTGCAATATTCGCAACTATAAGGACATTTCTCATCGGACGAAATGCCTTCTGCACTGAAAGGAAATATCTTTTTGTATACCATACACACATATATCCCACTCGGCAAAGGGAGAAATTAGGAACGCAGAAAGTATTTGTTCCAAAAGTTATAACTTCACTAATCATCTCCTAATGCTTCCTAGACTTTTATTTCTTAGTAAAGTCTACCAACTAAGTGCAGATTTATCATATCCCTACGAACTTTATGAACTCTAAACCAGTCCTTTGTCCAGTTTTCTCAATTTCAGGGAGGGAGGGGATTTAAACTCTAGGACAAGACTACATTTATCACCTTGATGCTACACCTATATCTTCCAAAATTTTGTGGGGAATTTTAGAACATTGAAGGGAGGATTTTCTCTTCCTAACATCTCGATAAAACACTGTAGTAAATACTATGCCTACGAACTTATACGCATAAATAGTATTCTATAAACACTAGCTAGTCTGTGCACCATCTAACAAGGAACCCTAGGTATCTATCAGAGCCCAATCTTCATGAAACTTTGTAGAGAGAGTGTCTTGGGAAACTCACACAGCCAAAATAGTAGCTGCAGTGTCCAAGACGTTGGGACACTACGGCTCGAGAAAGATTAAAAAATGGAACTTCAGTACATTAAGGACATGGTGAGAAAATGCACGTTTTTCTTTTAAACTGGTCATTGTAACGACACGAAATGAGCATACAAAGATACGAGATGACAGATATGATCTGTTAAAAGTGATAAAAGGAATATCCACCATCTTGAAAGAGGCCATGTTGAAGCTGGTACGATTGTTGTAAATGGGAAGAGGGTTATGCGATGCATCAGTTTGAACGTAAATGGACGCACAAAACCTGTTGGTGAAGTTTGTTGTGGGATTAAATTATTCCTGTGCTTCTGATAGAGTGGTTTAGATACAAGGTGATCAAAGTGTATCTCATGACACTCGAGTAGGTGGAGGGTATGGAGCACTATGAGCGGGATCAGTGTAACTAGAAAAACAGAGCGAAATGTAATTGTAGCACTACTTGATTTGTGTCAGAGACAACACGAAATTGGTGTGGATGGGCTGATACGACGTATTCAATCTTCATAATAACGCCATGGTTGATATACTAGTAGTATGTATTAACAAATGTAATAAACTGGTACTACCAAACTACATTGTAACTATAGGTGGTTGTGCTTTGCGAACGTGAGATTCTTGTTTTGCTACTGCTGATCTCATCAATTTTATTATATCTCGCTCTGTTTTTCTAGTTACACTGATTCCATTCATAGCGCTCCATACCCTCAATCTGCTCGAGTGTCATGAGTAGAGAACGGATGTTTACGCATTAAAAACCTGAAAAATAGCTAGGCAAATACGCACTTAAAATTTAAAAAATAGGCAGTAAAATGTAACTCGAAATAATGAAGATAAATACTCCATACAATTAAAAATAAATTAAAGTCAGATAATGTTTAAAGAATATAGAGACTTACCTCTTTTTCAATATCTTGTTCTGCTGTATATATAAAAAATGAAACTTGAATGAATTTCATGTGTATTTGGTAAATGCATTCTCTACAACACTTTTAACTACACATAACAGTCCAAATTTTATACACTTTATCAGTACACACAGCAGTCCAAAGTATCACAGAAAATTATCAGTACACATAATAGTCCAAAGTTTTTCGGCATCTTATCACTACATACAGCACCTATATTTCTTGAAATACTTAATTAAATATTTTCCTTAATAAATTCTTATTTTGAAGAAAATGCATAGAATAGGCAAAAATAGGCACTAAAGCAACTATTTAGGCAGGAGTGGGCGAAATAGGCAAAAAAATTGCTTAAATTGAAACTATAACCCTCCCATATAAAATGTAAAACGTTATCTTTGATCATATCTTTCATATTAAAGAATAGGCATTTTGCCTAACATCCGGTCTCTAGTCATAAGATACATTGCTTACCTTGTATCTAAACCACTCTAACAGAAGCATAGGAATAATGTAATCCCACATCAGACTTGACCAATGGACTTTGTGTCCATTTACGTACAAATTGAATCATCACATGGCCCTCTTTTCATTTAGATCAATCATACCAGCTTCAACAGGGCCTCTTTCAATAGTAAATCTCTTGGTGGCTAAGGAGCCATAGCACTTGTGGTTTCTGTGCATGCGGTCCCGGATGTTGTCGGTGCTTAACTTAGACACCAACCTGAGTGTTGGTTCGAATCTCACATTAAGAAGTAGGTTTTGTTTCATATTGCCTGAGTGCTTTAAATAAAATGAAATTTCTTCTTTAACGTCCCACGATTATGCTCTTCAAGTTTAGGTTAAACGAGGTGGATGATTAAACAGAGTGAATGATAATGAATGTATGTATGTGTGTTCTTCCATCAACTACTTAAATTTGTTCGCAGAGGAAATTGGCCTTCACAAAACCGTTTTAAGCAGTAAAACTCCTCTGGGCTATGCCTTTTTCATTTCCAGCAGATGAGTAACCATTCCAGCTTCGTTTCTAAGGTGGATCACCATCCGGAAGTCAGTACATACTTTAGGTAATTCCCTTAACTATTGCACAATGAAATGTTACGTATTATAAATATTGTACTATAAGATAAAGTAATGTTTCAGCTACAGCACAAGACACTGATTCATTTGGTTATGTCTCCTGATATCGGAAAATGTAACAAATAAAAGAAAATATTTGATTCGTTTTACAATGAGCACACAAGATGGCTCTTGCTATTAGATCTTACTAAAAGTGGTCAATTTTATGAAATGTTTATTTGAATGTGAAAAGTACTTTAAAAGTAACGATCTTATTACGAAATAGATATATTGTTTGACCTTTTTCGTGTTATGTTTCACATTTTATTTAAATATTAATTTATATTTAAGGAAATAGATTTTAAGAAGAAACTTACGCAGAACGCCATAATGCGTTGTTGCCAACTTTGTACGTTTAATTCCTGGATACTAGCGTTCCAGTTCGAGAAGCGGAACTTAGCTGTGAATTGCAGTAAGGGTCGAAAACTAATTTCTCCAGTAAGTATCCACGCAGAATTCCATGATTACTTCCTTTATTGTCTGGCACCAGTAAACACACGACACTACCTGGCAACGCCTCACTATCCAAGCAGTGTTTAGCATAGCACCGAGAACACCTAGTGATCCACCTTAATAAAAATATTTTTTCTAAAATACTTGTAAATCAAACGTAAGTTTCTCTATTGCGGACAAGAAAATCATCTACCATTGATTTTTCAAGTAAGCCTTTCATTTATTAAAATATATTTTACGAAATTTTCGCAAGTCCAAACTCCAAATTTAATAGCCCATAACTTGGGAATCAAAAGCGTATACACCATAATACAGGTTGAGATCAACTATCATGCAAGGTTTGATGCAGATCGAATGAGTTGGTCTGATTATAGCGCCCTTGACTTTTCAGGGAAAATCACTGAAGGACGGTAAATATCATTCTGTTACAAGAAAGATGGACATAAGAAGCAGTTGTAAAGTGCCACAACTACCAAGAATCGATTTTAATAAGACAAGTGCTACCTTCAAATCCTCAGAAAATTGTTTATTAGCCGTGGTATTTGGCATGATTCTGAATTTCAGTCTCTTACAGATGAGATAGTATAAAGGTTAATTTGTTCATTGGAGTGGAGTCTGAATCACTATAACACGAACGATCTCTTGGAAATTTGTATATAACTTGGTTTGGAGAATCCTGGTAACATTTCCTGTTTATAGTCTCAAATTACGTGGAGGGTGAAAGCTTAAAATATTCCGAACCAAGTACTTCTTCGTAACAATTAATTGGGTTTCTATACGAGCAAACGCCTCTACAGAGAACCTAACTGAGGACCATGTTGGACCAAGAAAGCACGCGCATTATCCATTTGACAACGGAAACGCACACAATGTACTTGGGAATGTCATATTTGTGTCTAGATTATCTTGATTTATTGATTATGTTTTAAATAATTTATTCTGTTGTAGATTCCTGTTTACCGAGGAGCTGCAGAGTCCATTATCTACACCCCATCCACTGACAATTATCACGGAGTGGATGGTTTCGGAGACATTGACTTTCCTGATCCACCTGACTACAACATTATCCAGAAAGAACACGCAGTGAGCGCTCTGATAAAATTGGTTTCAGATAACCCTGGTGAGAACAGTCTTAAAGTTCGTATGATTTAACTTGACTCATTAAAAAAACAGGATTGTATACTACGCGACTGCCCAGCGGTATAGCGAACAAATTGTTCTAGGGCTGGCCCATGACTATTTCAGGGGACAGAGTATTTTGCATACAATAGACTCTCGGCCCTTAGTTGTCCAGTCTCTCAGTAATCTAGCTCCACATCTGGCCTCTGTCACATGACGTCGCAATAATGTGCCGCAACAATTGGTCAGCGATTGTATTCCTTAATATTGTAACTGCTGAAAAATACATACATTTCTATTGTGGTTTCCATTTATTGTTGCATGTAAAGCGGTTGCGTGGTTAAATAGCATCTTTATTGCAACAACTGAAAATTTGGGGACATGTTTAGTAATGAGTGATACTTTACATACAAATTGAAGGACTGAGTTTTCTCTATGGCGATGTATGGAACTTTAGATTTAATGAAATATAGTACTATAAACTAAATTTTAGACACACTCAATAATCCGGCACCTTCACTAATTCGACACCCATCTTTGCAAGGAATAGCCGAATGAGACGTAAATAATGCAATGGACCCCTTAATTTTGTTCCACGGACTCCTAGGGATCTATGGACCACCAATTAAGAATGACTAATCTATTGTATTAAAGGTAAACCAACATTTTCTTTCAGAACATGAAATCATTAATAGCTCACCATGCATATACATACATACCTTCATTACATTATGCATAAGTACATATTATTATTATTATTATTATTATTATTATTATTATTATTATTATTATTATTATTATTATTATTATTATTATTATTATTATTATTATTATTATTATTATTGGGGCAGGCTTCTATTTGCCTCCTTCCCCTGTAACTACACTAATCCTATGAAGTATATAACGAATAATAAGGATTTTACCAAACCACTGAACGCTACTGACAGATCACCTAAAACCAATCACAGGTTCATGGTAATAAAGCATTGAAAATCAAATGGCATTTGACCTAATTTATTAACGGAGTCCCATGGACTATAATTGACACAAATAGGTGCTCCGAATATTCATATCCATCTTTTGTCTTATAGGAATGGAATCATATAAAATGTTATTTTAAAAAAGCAACTTCCAATATAATTCATGAAATCTGTAATTTCAAGACTGTACATAATAAAATAATCAAGAATATATTACTGCTTGGTTTGCTTTAGAGATGAGAAACCTCTTACAGCAAATTTCACCTTTGATTGCAGGTGTTGCTTTGTTTTTTATAGATAGGGGTCTTTGTTGAGAATAATAAATTTATTATGTATTCAACTGTAGTGTTAGTTACTGAATATGTATACCTATACATTGTATTAAGACTTAATTTTCTTCTTCAGGCGAGGTGACACTGCTATGCCTGGGTCCTCTAACGAATATTGCTTTGGCTATGAAACTGGATCCTACTTTCACATCAAAGTTGAAAGAGATCAGCATCATGGGAGGAAATGTACAAGGTGAGTGAGTGTGTTTCTAGAAAACGGGTAGTCAAGATTTAAAAAAAACAAAAAAAAAACGAGTTTCATTTCACAGTGTGAAACTACGGCAGACTTCCAAATTATAGAAATTTAATCAAATTTGAAGTAGTACATCTATAACTCTTGATTGCAGTAGATGAATAATACCAAAGGCATATTCTGTTCCTCGGACGCTGAATCCATATTAAAAAGCAGTTACTCGCTGTGCCTTATTATTTTTGTTCTATGCCGATAAAGATTAAAAACAGAAATCATTGATTTCAACCATTTCCGGATTGAATACATGGTTAAGGGAAGAGTTAGAACCTATTCTTGGGAAACTGAATAAATTGAAAAAAAAAAATTGAAAACTGAAATGGAATCTTTGAGTTTTACGTCCCAGGGTTATGCCTTTTAGGCTAAAGGAGACGGTGATTATGAGAGATGAGTGAAATGAAGAAAGTGGGAGAAAACGGGAGATCCCGAGAAAATCCACGAGCACGGTGTTTGTCCACCACAAAGTCCACATGGCGCGAGCTGGTATGGAACCAGAGACCCCAAGCACCGCAGGTGAACGCTGTACCACTGAGCCACCGCACCCCCTCGTAAAAAACTGCATTTCAATATCTTTATATTACAGAAAATGCGAATGTTAGTAAATTCCATACATTCTTTATTTTACAGAGCAAACAACAATTTCTTTTTTTTTTTCAGAACAAAAATTCATTATAGCAGAAGCGACGAAAAAGTTAACAAATTTAGTTTATTATTTATAAAATTAATCATGCAGTTTATTTTAGTGAATACTAATTATAGCACCCACCCTTCTTTTCGCTGACATTATAGGTTAAAATTGTGATTAATTAAAATTTCTCATTATTTACATTACTCAAAATTTCTCATTATTTAAGGACTTTTTTTTTAAAGTTCGCTCACCAACCATCCCAAACTACACTTCATATTTTTATGCACTTATTCAAAGACTTCGCTACACACAACAATCTCGCAAATAGCGACATCTATTATCGTCAGGTGGGTGAGTGATAGTATCCGTAGCGACATTCTATTATTGTCGGATAGGCGAGTGATAATATCCACAGTGACATCCATTATCGTCAGGTAGGCGAGCGATAATATCCATAACACATCCATTATCATCAAGTAGACGAGTGATGGTATCCTTAGCGACATTCTATTATCGTCAGGTAGGCGAGAGGTAGTACCCGTAGCGACATCCATTATTGTCAGATACGAGAGTGGAAGTATACGTAGCGTCATCTATTAACGTGACTGTTTGCTATTAGGAATTATCATGAAGCACTGAGACGTTTTACGTTTACTATAATGCATTTTCATTGTGCCCCTTGCATTTCTGAAACCAACATTACAAATCTCTTAAGCAAGGTTGTATAACATTCCAGGATAGCATGACGTAGCGACATGTTTCTCTTTTATAATTAGGATATCCAATATACGAATATTATTTTTAATTAAAAAAGAGATAAAGTGAGTTTGTTCTAGTTTTAAGTAAGCCACTTGGCACAAACTTTTGTATACACGTTTATTAGTAGGTGAACGTTGGATAGACTTTCATTTCTAAATATTATACTTCCTTTATTACATTTTAGGAGTAGGAAATGCTGTTCCTGGAGCTGAATTCAACTTTTACCAGGATGCCGAGGCTGCGAATATTGTTCTCAGCAAAAGTTCTCACATAATCACACTGTTACCACTGGAATCGTCTCTCTTAAGAAATTTAATTTCAATGGTAATAGGTTTATACATATATTTTTTCGAAATTGATATATTTTATTAGAAACCACATAGAAAGAAATTAATTAATTCCTTGGGAAGCCTCAATAGTTAGGAAATTTTCAGTTGAGTTCTTGGGGTTGGCAAGTCTATTTTTTTTCTTTTTCTAAGTTACGCCAGGTAAGTAGTAGGATTCTCCCTTGTGTTCTATGATTGAGATGAAAATGTCAACACGCAAATATATAATTAACCAAAAAAAAAAAAAAAAGTAGCCTCTGCGTAAACAATCAGTATCAAATTACTTCTACACAGACACGTACGCAGGAACTCATTTCGCTGAGTCCAAAGCTTTTCGGAGGGTCCAAATTCAATATGAAGATAAATTATATTAATTTTGTAAAATTACCTCTAAAAGTTTACTAAATTTAGAGAAAAGTCGAGATTTTGAGCAGGGATTCCGGGCTCCCAGAACCCACTCCCTGCGTACGTGTCTCTATCCCTGTTTCTACATATTTACCCGATGGGACCAATATATCAAGATTAAATATCATGCATTTAATAACTAAATGCCCTTAATAATGAAAAGTTTTGTATTTCCTTTGTATTTCATTTTAATTTAAACTATATACTATATTAGATTGAGTAAATTCCTATTATAATATTAATCACATTCAATTCAGCAATCAATTTAAATTTTAGTGTATGTCATTTTTAACTTAAAAGTATGGGAATGGATACTTTAATTTAAAAAATAGATAAAATGCGTATATATTCCTAGAAATATAGATATTAATAAATGTTCAACGAAAGTAATTTTAATCTAAGTTGAATGCTTGTTCTTCTCAATAGGAGTGGAGGTTAAACGTCCTCGGAAAAATCGATAGTCCTCAGATGAAAATTCTCAATGAAGCAGAAGAAACATTGTGGCAGCATGGCGTATCGGAGAATTGGGATAACTGGGATCAAATGTTAGCAGCAGCTGTTCTTCAACCAGATATGGTGTTGTCTGCTCGTTCTTATTACGCCATGGTGGAAGTTCATGGAAATGTAACCAGAGGCGCCATGGTCGTAGATTACCTTGATAACTTAAAGAGAAATCCTAACATAAAGTTTGTAGAAACTATTGACGTTGAGAAATATAAACAGATTTTAATAGACACCCTAGGTGGAACGTCATCAAATCATTCATTGTAAAGAATAAAGTTTATAAAAGTATGTATGCATGTTGTGATTGAATGAATAAATTAAATTGGAATCGATTTACGTTCCATTCAAGATTTCTAACCTCTCGTATCAATTTACTGTAAATTTGACGTTATTGATTTATGAGAAAGGCCGTTTAGTGTTTTTAGATTTCTAAGATCGATTTAGCCCTTTCTAAGATTCACACACTCACAAGCAGTGTACATGAAACCAAAACACAAACAAAAACAAAAAAGCTAAAACTTTCAAGTTATGAACCAGAGACAAAAATAGGTAAAATTCTATAAATTCAACTGTATAGTAATCATATATAGGCATAGAGTAAGTATATTGCTAGGAATATATTTCCTTTATGATATTGGTTGAAATTATAGAAAACAAGAACCAGTTTTTTTTTTTTTTTTTTTTTACCTTTTGTAATTGATGTAAATAAAACAAACATTTTTTGCATGCTATTAGTCGTAGTAGATTATGTTAGATTTTGTGGATGGTAATAAGACAGTTGTGACGATGGGTTATTGTAAAGTAAAATTGTCAAATGTTATCGTCATCACACAAGATACATTATTATAAGATACAACACACTTCTATTGCGAAGCGTGGAAGATAGTAATTATTATTAATAACGACTAGAAGAGGAAAATCGGTTTTATACTCTATTCTGACTTTGTTGTTTACTACCTGAAACACTCGTTCTTCTCACGGGAATAATAGGGTTTGTGGATAAATAATCAAAGTATATTTGAATTTCTTTTTCTCTTTATGGGGAGCATTTTGTGTGGAAATGATAAAAGAAACAGCTTAACTTAATTGTGCCAATCATTTACAATAAGACATTTTAAACGATTCATTCGTTTCCCCACACTGTCCATTTTATAAATAGAAATCGGAAAATATTATAGACAAACGCTTTTCTTCCTTCCTATAGAAGTAGAACTTCCGAAAACGCTGGGACTGCTATCCACTAATTTTTAATGGTGACTGTATATACAGAGGTTTACTTTTCTAACTTGAGATATCCAATTTTTGACGTACAGTTTGAATTCACTTGACTTTCCCTTAGAATATGTATGTTAGTCAAAATGATATGATAAAAACCCGGCTTGAGCCAAGCGATAACTATGTTTAGAAACTCATTTCAAACGCTATAGCTGTTTTTCCGTGATGATGTAACGAAAAATATTGATTTAATTTTTATTTATCTAAATTTATCAAAGTATAGCGTAGGGAAATTATCTAGTCTATTGAATGATATCGGGAATCCTTAAGAGTTAAGAACGAACTTCTGCATGAATATAGTACGAGCAATATTGTGCCTTATATAAATTTTCTAAGGAACTGCATCATGAGGGACACGCTAGAGCAGTAGTTCTTAAACTTGCCTATAACGTGAATTCCCTGTTCATTCGGAAAGTAATCTGCGGACCCCTTACAATGTTATCTGAAATTTCACATGGTATTTAAAAAATATATACTTATTACAATTATCACTGACAAGAAAAAGATAAAGAAAAATAATGAAAAAAGTAATTTATTTTAAAGATTCATTAGTGTTTCCTAATGAACGAAATTTCAATTGAAAATACAGTAACTTTCAAGAATGAAAATCATTTTTGAAAGGAAATCCACTTGATAAACAATGTTCTCAAAAGTGAGGTCACTAATGTGAGAAATGATTTTTTTTTTTTCATAATGCATTGAAATCTGGAATAAGTTTTGTCACCATCAATCTTAGGCCCGATTTCACATTAAGACGATTTTGCTTTAAAGATCAAAAAAGGTCTGCTCACATAAGTAACTACTAGGGAAAGGCACCAAATGTTGCAATTGTCTTTTTAGACTTCATTCTCACAGCGCACACGCAACCAACGTTTCTCCATGAAGTATCGCAGGATGGTTCCAATAGCTTTTCTTGTTCTGTGTTTTCGTGTTCTGTGTTCCATCTCGTATGTCATGGATTTCTACTGAAAGGAGTTTCAATCCAGCCATTACCAGGTTCTGGGACAGGAAATATTCTCGAAAACTTGTAGCTAATGCTTTCGAGTATTCCACATTTCGAGTGTTTAATACATTTCAGCAGAGCTTTTTTTTTTTTTTTTTTTTCACCTGATGAATCAATGAAGTGCTTGATCACTGGAAATGATGAATAGTTATTGTCTTGTACTCGTACAATTTTTAATTGCTTCCTAATTTCTAAATTTGTATTTCTAATTGTTTTCGTTTTAGTAACTGAAAAAAATACTTCTTACATAACAGTTGTGATTTCCATTTTATTACAACACAATTTTTAGGCGTACCCCCTGACTAAGCCCCACGGACCCGCAGGGGTCAGCGGACCCCACTTTGAGAAAACTACTGCTGTAGCGGATATGGCGGCAGGAAAGAGACGAAAGGGTAGAAGAAGACTACAATTAATGGAAGATATCAAAGCAGAAAGATCGTACGTGAAGACGGAGAGGCTATCAGCAAACCGTGGAGCATGAAAGCTTCTAAGCCGTGCCAATTATGGCAGAATATCTATGATGATATAAATTTTGCACTTATGAGCTCCAATTAATAAGTTAATGAAAGATAAATTCGTTATTTTTAATTAGTTATCACCATTTCTAATTATATAAAAGTAATTACGTAATTTAAAATACTGTATTTTTATTGTACTTTATTAGAAAATTGTTTACTTAAAGAGAGAATTGTTGAAGCAAGATCTGGAACCTTTATCACACAAACCCATGGTTAACATGCTACTCAAATTGTCTTTCCTGAATTTGTCTTCATTTCCAGAAGAAGAAAAGAAGCGGGATGATGTGCGAGCCAGTTTTCATTGGTATCAAATATTTATTTTTAATATTCTGTACGATATACTATATTTCTTCCAAAGCAACATTTTCTACCAATATCTTAAATTTATTTTTGGATTTAAATCTTAAATCTATATTTTAGTGTAAACTTTCGATGCGCTTTTTGATCGTTTTGTGGGTGCTCGACGCTTTTGAGTGTTTTGTGGGCAAATTGACCATTTTGACAGTTCGGTGTT
Organism: Thermobia domestica; assembly: GCF_964235325.1. Lineage (NCBI taxonomy): Eukaryota > Metazoa > Arthropoda > Insecta > Zygentoma > Lepismatidae > Thermobia > Thermobia domestica. Next base: position 49,746,946 of record NC_137455.1, on the reverse strand, counting down.
CTTATCTTTGAGTGTTCTGACCTAGCCCCTTCGAAAATTTTTGCACCAATGATGATTTATCAATAATGTGTTAGCAATTATATGCGAAGCACTTTGGGTCAATAAATTTTCAACATTAGCTCTTCTATATAAATTACTGAGATCTTACTGGTTCGAACTAAACACAATTTCCCAATATTAGCCCTATTTTCTTAATATTAAAGTTTTGCAAGTTTCCGAACCAAAAATGGCCAAACCTTGCAGGTTCTGTTACATACGTTGGATATCATACCGAGCCAAGAACTTTGACAGATCTTCGTATTGATCAAATGTTTGGATTTTTGATCCAACGATTAGACAATTGTCCCATGATTGCCATATGTTGGCCCAACATTTCTTGCAAATGACGATGTGTTATGAGATATTAGTTCAAAGATTATGAGGCGTCGTGAGGTTGAGATTCCATGAGTTTCTGAGGAAAAATCAATTTCTGGTGGGAAGAATAAAAAGAAGAAATTACTATAAACGAAGGAATTCCCTTTACTACTTTGACAACTAGCATTTTATCTAATTGAATACAACTTAATACATATAAATTACGTGCATTTCTTTTTTCTTTCCCTCTTTCTTTATTCGGAATGGCAATTCTGTAGATGTTTCAAATCGAGGTTTCAAGATTTTCTTTGGAAAAACAATTTAAGCATTTCCTCACGAAAGTAAATAGCTAACTATTCTTTCTTAAATCATCGTTGTCCAAGTGTTTAACGTTAGCCGTCACATAATTGAGATCGTCGATACTAAACAGTTCTTACCATGATGGGGACACATGTCCACGATGCTGAGGTCCCCATTAACCCCCAATAAGTATTTAAAAAAGACAGTTCTTCTTGGAAATCATGAATCTTCTGTTCCTGCAAAAATTGGTTGGCCTTGGTAATTAAACCTGGAGAAAACAGAACAAAACTTAAAGTATCTGTTGAGCTTATCAAGACGATGAAGATCTCTTCCAATGATCTTATGGTTAGTTTCCACATGGTATCATTGTTTACAAGAGTTTCCATCAAGGACACAATACTGCTTCTTGGGAAACACTTCCGACCTGAGATATTGGATCTTTTTCAACATGTTCTCACTTCAACCTTCTTCCTATACCGTGATCAGTACTATGAACAAACAGTTGGCGTCGTCATGGGTTCTCCACTCTCACCTGCAGTAGCCAATTTTTATATGTAGCACTTTGAACATGAAGCACTGAAGAAAGCACCACTTGCACCCATTATTTCTGTAGATATGTTGATGACACCTTCACCATCTGGCTACATAAATGCAACTCCTTACAGGAATTCCTACAGCATCTCAACAACCAGCATCCGAATATTAAATTCACAATGGAAGTTGAACAAGAAGGCCGTCTACCATTTCTTGACGTCATGGTATACAGAAGACCGGATGGCAGCCTAGGCCATAGGGTATACAGGAAACCAACACATACAGATTTATATCTGAACGGAAACACTTTACATCACAAAGCTCAATGGCTTGGAGTTCTCAGCACCTTAGCACATAGAGCAAGGATTGTTTAACAGAGGAACTTAATCGCCTTCGCACCACCATGCCTCAGAATGGATACTCAATGAGATTTATAAATATATCCCTGAAAAGGACCAGAACGGAGGACACTGACAACAAGGACAAAAGTACAGAAGAAACTATGAATGAAGAACGGAAGAACACAATCTGCCTCCCAAACAACGGCAACATTTCTGGAAGCTAAGCAGACTATCAACAACAACATCACGACAATACATAAACCTCCAGCAAAAATTAAAAAAAAAAAAAACTTACTACGACCAGCCAAAGACGATCTGGGCCGGGACTCCTGGAGTTCACCGCATTCCTTGCGAATGTGGTAAGTCATATATTGGACAAACAGGACGAACCATTGAAGCCAGATGCAAAGAACACAACAGTTACATCAGATTAAACCAACCAGAAAAATCCGGGCTGGCTGAACATAGCATCAAACAGAAACGTAATATTTTATTCACAGATACCTAATAGCAAAATGCTCAAGAGTTTGGGACAGAATGATAAAAGAAGCTGTTGCAATCACACAAGAAACAACGAACCTTAACAGAGATGCAGGATTCCAACTGAGTCAAACATGGACACCAATCATATCCCGCCATTTTAAGCACCAATCAGAAAAGTTTAATCACACATACATGAAATATATATTCCATACACTCTATTGCCCCATTATAATCACCTGAAGATGAGGACAATGTCAGCCCTCGAAACGTCGCAAGATATAACAGTATTTACCTGGCTGCTAGCCCGAGAAGATCTGTTCAGACAAAACTTGTCAAAATTGATCTTATCACAGTTCTAGCACAAGAAACAGCACACTCAATCCATGATGGTCGGGAAATTTGGAATGAAATTATAAAAAATATCAGTAAAATAAGAGGAAATGGGAGAAAAACGAGATTTCGAGAAAATTAAGAGAATAAAAAATCTCAAAAGAGGGAAAAGTGCTGGAAAATAATTTCTGTCATGTACTTCAAGTAACATTTGACATATTGGGGGTTTCAGGATATACTAACATCAATTACCCGCTTCGCTGGGTTAAATTTAAAAAAAAAAAAGTAATATGTTTCGTTAGTCAGTCACTTTTGATATTGGACATTTTCGATGATTTTTATATCCAATCTCCTCCCCATGTTGCGGGCCACGGCATCGGAAGTGTCATTGTTCATCTCAGTGACCCCGAAAAGTGTGAATTCGACACTGATATTAGTAATATATATATATATATATATATATATATATATATATATATATATATATATATATATATATATATATATATATCTTCCCTCCCAAAATCTTTGCGGGCTCAATTTGGATTTAAATGGCATCAGAAGTGCAACTGTTCATCTCAGCGATCTCAAAAACTATAGATTCGACACTAATATCGGTCATTTTTGATCATTTGTAAATGTTCCCCTCCTTTTAGTTACATCGTCAAAGTGATATGACAAAAATCATCTCATGTTCGAACTTATTCTAGGTAGAAAATTTGATCGATATCGGTCCGGTGGTTCAAGAGTTATTAAGTTTTATTAATTTTTGTATATCTCCCCCTCCTACCTCCTCCCCTAAGTTCTATCGTCAAAGTGAATAGATAAATACCATCTCAGGCCCGTACCTAATCTATGTTGAAAATTTGATCGATATCGGTCAGGTGGTTCAAGAGTGAAATCACATAGACAGTCACTTTCATTTTTACTTTTATACATATCTCCGCCTCCCCCTCCCCTACCTTGCACAATCAAAGTTAAATTATAAAAATTATCCCAAGCCTGAACGTCATCTATGTTGAAAATTTGATCGAGATCGGTTGGTTGGTTCAAGAGTTATTAAGTTTTATTTATTTTTACATATTTTCCTCTCCCCTCCACCACCCTAAGGTCTACCTCAAATCCGAACTTCATCCATATTGAAAATTTGATTATGATCGGTCCTGTGGTTAAAGCATGATGAAGTCGCAAAGACGGTCACTTTTATTTTTTCTTTTTACATATATCTCCCCCTCCCCCTCCCCTAGGTTTCACCGTAAAAATGAAATAAAGAAAACATCCCAGGCCCAAACCTTATCTATGTTGAAAGTTTGATCAAGATAGGTCTGGTAGTTCAAGAGTTATTAAGTTTCATTTATATTTGTAGATTTCTCCCCTCCCCTCCCCTCCCCCTCTTCTGAGTTCTACAGTTAAAGTGATATAATAAAAACCACCTCATGTCTGAACCTCATCTATGGTGAAAATTTGGTTAAGATCGGTCGGATGGTTTAAACGTGATGAAGTCACAAAGACAGTCACTTTTATTTTTACTTTTTTTAAAATAAATATCTCCTCCTCTCCCTCTCCTTCTTTGCATTGTAAAAGTGAAATGAAGAAAACATCCCAGGTTTGAACTTCATATATGTTGAAAATTTGATTGAGATCGATCGGGTAGTTCAAAAGTAATTAATTCACGAACATAGTCACTTTTATTTTTTATTTTTTTATTTTTGTATATCTCCTCCTCCAACCCCTTCCCTACGTTCCTCCGTCAAGGTGAAATGATAAAAATCATCCCAGTCCCGAACCTCATCTACATTGAAAATTTGATCAAGATCGTTAGGGCGATTCAAGAGTTATTAAGTTTTATTTATTTTTTCTGTCCCCCACCTCCCCCTCCCTTAAGTTCTACCGTCAAAGTAAATAAGCTAAAAACACTCCCAGGCCAGAACTACAAGATCGGTTGGGCAGTTCAAGAGATTAAGAGTCACAAACATAGTCACTTTCAATTTTTTAATATAGATATAAAATTCACAGTAAATATTCTTCCAATGCCTTAAAAATAGTTTTAGTTCTGACTCTCAGTAACTACTTAGACCCAACTTGAAGAAGAATTTAGTTTAAGTTGTATTGAACTTGTTCTTTCAGTTGTTTCTTGAAACCTGGAAATTTGACATACTGACCACTTTTGCCGAGATACTGGGACATAACATGAAAACTATTGCCAATTCTTGTAAATTTGGATCACCTATGTTGGTATAAAGTTGTAATATTTATTAAACTAATTAACCGAAGTAGATTATTTTGTGAATATATCAGTGCATTTGACGAATATTTTGTTCTTTTAATTTCCACTGAAAAAATGTTTTTAGTAGTTACATCAATTACATTCTATCACGTCCTTTTACAAGATCTCTAAAATTGACATTTAATTTGTTTACTCAAATGATATGCACGGAATGATAACAGCTTTCTTGTTTGTTTTTCTCGAATGAATTTAGCAACATAACGTTAATTTAAGGAACAGTTAAAACGGAGCACACACATACAGTACACATAGTGCTGTAGTACAGACAATAATATTGTATATCACACTGCATTACCTGAAATGTATCGTTTTACTTTCTGCAAAGAGGAAAAAGAGACCGCAAATTCCAATTGAATGAACACTCAAGATCACAATAAGAAGTTTTTCCGTATACATAATTGATACAGCAAGATAGAGGACGGCTAATTATCATAAGATAAGGAAAAAGAAAAGACCATTCCAAGGACTTAGTATAGTGTCAAGTGTCCATTGTGTTACTTAAAGATCGTTCAGACTATTATGTTAAACCATTTCTACTTTGCGGTAAGAAAGACAACGCACTAGGCTACAGACCTTCAACATGGCATCTATAAAGAATGGCAAGTACAATTAACTTATATTGTAGATTTTAGTTTATGACCCAAGGAGAAAAATACAAATTAAATCATGTTTACATTTAAGTGGTTATTAACCTCTCATTTACGAGGTATCAACCCGTATCAAGTGGTTCGGATCCCACGTTAATCAGTAGGTCCCGTCTCATATAGCCTCGCTGCTGAAAGGGACGTTAAATTTATAATCAACTCAACTCATTTACGACGTAAGTGTTCAAACAAGATTCAGATTATGGAGCATTTGGGAATAGGGATATCGGGTAAGGGATAATTACTTAATGTGAATTTAATTTTGATAAGCCGTAAATTACGAACTAAGAGAAGCCAGTGTTAACTCAAAGAACGATACGTGGTACAGTAACGTGCTACGAAATGTTGCGCTCTAACTATGGTTCAGTGGCGACACCAGGTTTAATTTCTTGAAGAAGGGAGAGGAGACAAACGGAAGGCTTTGGGGGCCAATAGAACTGATATGAGACTGGTTAAGACCCTGGCTTTTTATCTCAAGTGTAGAATGTTTAACCCCAAAATTAACCAACGTGCAACAAACCAATAAGTTTATGAAAATATTGAAAAAATAAATTCAAAATTGGAGTTTTTGTTCTCTACGCCTAACATATATTGTAACGTAAGTCTAGTCATGTTCAGTAGTTTTGGAGATGAATTGAGAGGAAATACTGATAGATATCTAGATAATAGAATTACCTGAAGTTGGAAACACGTCAAATGTCTGGGTTTGCAACAGTCAGCGCCAGGCTGTTGGCGGTGGTGTGCTAAGACAAGCTCCGCACTACATAAGGAGCAATAGAGCGTCAATGTATATACAATGAAATAAGTGGACGGTGATAACGTAAAATGTACGACCTCTCTGATTCCAAAGAGGGTAAATTGTTGGCATTCGGTTACGTGATGCGAGTGACGAAAGTGGCAAGTGTGTTGGGTGAGTCGTGAGGGACAATGTCTAAGGAGATGACGGCCTACACAACCTGATCGGCGAAGAGTACCGGTGGTCGGAAGAAAACCCTCAGTGACAGGTCCTACCGAGTATTAAATTGAATTGTCATTCAGAACCATTGTACAACTGCGGTGCAACGACGGAGTAACATAAGCAACACCTCCCACAGACTGTGTCCACAACCGCAGTCCATAGTGACTTATGTGACATAAATATACAGGATCAGCTTGCATAAGATGAAAGGAACAATATCGCTTTAGCATATCTGATGGTGTTACCAACATGCAGCATGGACATGACTGGAAACGCGTGAAATGGTCGAATGAGGCATCCTTCATCTTATTTCAATTTGGTACCCGTGTATATATGTGGCGGATGCTCAATAAAGCGTATGACCCACAGTGTCTAATCCAACTATGAAGCATGGTGGTAGCTCTGATGCAATGAGACAAAATATCCTAGTTTTCAGTGGGTCCTTTGCTGATGCTTATCTCTCGTGATCATGTTGCTATTTTAGTAGATTGTGCGTTCTCTAGTCCAGATATTGTTTCCGTTTAATAACACCATATTCCAATGTGATAACTCGCCCATTGACATAGTTGGAAAATGACAATACTTGTGGTATCAAATAGACTATTGATTCAATGTACACCAATGACTAAACTAACAGCAGCATCATAAAGAGCAATGCACTGAGTGTGGCTATGGCGTCATTTAACAGCTGGAGTCCAGTGAATATCTGCTATGGAGTTCCATGATGGATTATAGTCAACATCTGGACGATGCATAGCAGTAGCAAGATCAATCAAATTGAAGCACGACAGCTCCAAGATATATTGGAAAGGTGGTTCAATGTCTCCCAATAAGGGGTCTCCAGAATGTGGCAGAAACTCCAGGAACCAGAAACAATGGGGAGACGACTAAGCCACCCAACATACACAAATAACTGCTATTTAACACTGGCGCCCCATCGCCATAGGGGGATAAGTGCAACCTAAATCGCTAGGACTTCTATACTGCTATTGTCACCTCTATTTCGCGGGAATGATGAACTGGCATTTCAATGGGGCATGATTCTATGCAAGGATGTCAGTGGTATGTATACTCATCACCACCAGGAGCGATATATGTTGACAGTGGTACTGCTCAGTGATGAATCTCGATTTAGTCCGCACAGTGACTCTTCACGTGTGTACGTATAGAGCGAGGCTGGGATCTGTTTTTGTCACTTCAACATATAAAAGTAGGGCATTATCACATCAGTGGCTTCGTGGTACGAGCCAGGATCATGATGTGTGGACGATGCCTCTGCATATGCTGAAGAATGGTAGCTTGAACACCCAGAAGTAAAAATATGAATTCCTTGAATTCATTGAGAGGATTTTCATTCCTTGAATTCATTGCAGTCATCGGGCCAAAAATTCGGTAAATAGACAGTAACGCTAGTAATTGTCGTGCGGAGATGTTGACTGCATTCTTGGTGGAGGGGGCTATTCAACGGATTCCATGACTTACAAATTCTTCGGTTTTGAACCCCATTGAACATGTGTGAAACGACTTGGGAAAGAGGTTTGCTGCCCCTCATTCCTCTCCAAAATTCCAGATCTCAGAATTGTTCTGCTGGAGGAGTGGAATGCTTTACCTCAATAACCTCTCTGCACCTTCATAATAGCAATGGTAAACCGTTGTTCAGTGTATTACAGTTCCAGAAGTCCACATGTCCTATTACTAGATGTACAGGCTCACCAGGATTATCTTAATCCCATGTGCTCCTATAGCCAGGGCTCTACACAGGTATCATTAGACATTCATTAGACATATCGTGCCTTTCACTCATATGACTTTAGTATGTTCGTTCCCATTCCTGCTTCGATCACTATTGTGCATTGTCGCACATCCCTGAAATGTCAATGGTATGTCACCTAGCATCTTTGATCTTCCGAATATCACTTAAATTTTGAACATGTATGTATGTTATCATTAAATGTTCTACTGAGAGTTATTAATTTTCTGTAGATAATTTGTTTTTAGATATAGCTTTCATGTTGCGTTTGCTGTAGTTTTATCATTATTACTATGTATAGAATTATTATTGTAACTAGATACAAAGTCCATATATTTAAATAGCTTTTCTAGGGTAGATATTCTCATTCGTTAAGCAAATTTTATTATATCTTTATGCCCTTTAACCTTTTTGTATTATCAATAATATTAATCATGAAATATAACTCCAATTAACATAGAGATTTTTATATAAAGTTAAACTTTTCTACTTTTCAGCCCATCTCATTCTATTATTAAGCGTATTGCTTGGAGGAGGCGTGATGGGGCTCTTTGAGTCACCACCAAAGAAACTGATCATCGATACAGACGCTGGCATTGACGATGGAATGGCTATAATGATGATTGCTGCTGTTCATCGAGCAGGACTGACAAATATACTTGCCATTACTTGTGTCAACGGAAACACAAACATCACCAACGTAGGTAAAAATGTGTTGAAGTCCTTGAAGACTGTTGATTTGCTCGAGGTAAGTACATTTAAAATAATAATATCAAAATATTAAGGTTTCTGAGATGATGCAACCGAGAAAGATCCTAGTGCACCAGCGTTGTTAGACTTTCAAACTCAAGTCACATATCCTCGTATTTTGAATAAATGTCAGGTCAAAACATACTTCAGGGTGAATTAGTATTATTAAGCGTGTGTTGATTGCGCTGTTCTACAAAAAGAAATCCAGTTTCTGGAAAAGGTTGTAATTCTTATGGACATTCGAGAGCTGAATTCAAATACGAGGGCCACTATTTATATTTTGAGCCTTGGCAACACTGGTTGTAGTTAGGCGCCATTATTTTGTTTCCATAGAAACGTTTGACATTGTTGACCATAACGTACTTCAAATCTTTTTCAATAGCTTTATATGTGTTGTTTACATTGACTTGAAAATTGCGTGACAACAGGTAAATGGAATTAACTCGTAAAAATTTTCGTACTATGATTTATTACGATTTTCGACGTGGATTAGCAAGACAAGAGTGCATCAATCAACTTACTTGCACATTTGGCGATGGAGCTTTATCCTTTATCACTGTGAAACGCTGGTATTACGATTTTACTCGGGTCCACCATTCGCTCACTGACGAAATTCGCGAAGGTCGTCCAAAATCAGTTGTTATTCAAGAAAACATTGATTATGTGGAAAACCTGAATACTGCAAGATCGTCATGTGACATACTGTGAGATTGAGACAACCCTAGGCATTAGTTCCACCGGCATATATAAAATATTACACGATCATTTAGCTGTGAGAAAGGTTTGTTCTCGTTGGATCTCACATAATTAAAAAAAAAAAAAAACGCAAAAAGAAGCTCGTGTCGATTGGTGCACACAAATGCTCAATAAATACAATGGCGGTGCTTCAAAAGACGTATATACGATTGTAACAGGTGACGAACATGAGCCGGAACATGCATATGAGCCTTAACGTAAACAATAGTCGACTGTACGGGTGTTTCAAGATCAACCAAATCCAACAAAAAGTTGTTCGCGCTCGAAGCACATCGAAATAAATGGTCGCCTGCTTTTTCGGGAAAACTGGTCATATGGCAACTGTGCCTTTAGAGAAACGTAGAACGGTCAATTCTGAATAATACACAACAATTTGTTTGGCTGAGGTCTTCGCTCAAATACGGAAAGGAAACAAGCGCCGTCGGACCATTCCTCATCAAGACAATACGACTCTCACACATCTCGTATAAAAACCGACTATTTGAACACTCAAAAAATCGAATTGATGGGTCATCCGCCGTACAGTCGTGATTTGACACCAATGCCTACTTCTTGTTCTCGAATGTCAAGAATAAATTGCGTGGACAACGATTTTCGTCGGCGGAAGAAGCCGTTGATGCGTTCAAAAACCATTTTCTGGAGGTGTCTCAAGAAGATTGGAAAAAACTCTTTGACAAATGGTTTGAACGAATGCAAATGTGTATTCATCATAAAGGAGAATATTTCGAGAAATAATAAATCAATTTGCAATGACAAATTACTGTTTTTTCATTGTTAGGCTCAAAATATAAGTAGTGACCCTCGTATGTGCTTAGTTTTAGTGCGTCAGGGGTAGTTTAAGAGCAATTAGATTTCAAGGCTAAGTTCTGAACATTCTGTTTATATATTAATAGATATATTGACTGAAATCCAAGAAAAAGTCTATAACATTTAGAGAATAACAAAAAGTAATATTTCATATAGCTTTATATATGTATTCAGTTTTTAGCAGGCATTTTAAAAGAACATTTACAGGAATAGACCAAATTTCAACAGAATGTCTTATTCCTTTCGTACTGTGTTCTTTTCGTCCCGAATTATAGTTCAACAATAATCTGCTAACATTGTTGGCATGAATTTCCCTTCGTATTATTTCACAATGATAGTGAGTCTTTACAGAATTTTACCTCATGGTCTCCGATACATTACTGCAACTTTCTGGAAAGTAGTCCAGATTTCAATCCCTCAAATGCACATCCAAAAATATGTTGCATCATATATTTGTCAGCTTTGATCACTCGTCTCGAAAATGTGCTGTAAAAGTGATGTCTCGACTCGAAAAATGTATATTTCTCCATTGGAAGAGCTGTGTCACGACTCGAATTTTGTCAGGAAAATTCTATCTCGTCTCGTCTCGTGTGCATCCCTAAATCTGAGGACCTATATATACACACCATCTTTAATTTTAGCATTGGAGGACGCACATATTTGTTAGCAAGATGTGCAAACCTTCTGCGGTTGGATCTATAGAAATCGATGCTTTCTCACTGTGATTATGAGTGTAAAATCTTACATTATCTTAACAATAAAGTTAACATCTGAAAAGTCAGAAACTGAAAAGTAAGTTTTCCAAATATTTTTATAAATTAATTGCAAATACATATTATTTATATACTCAAATTACTGGAAAACTTTCCACGGGGCGAGAAACTGATTTCAAATTTGAATTTACCACTGTAAATTTCTTTAGAATTATTAATTTTAATCCCAGAAATAGAACCTTTGTAACACTGTTATTCACTTGATTACTGAACAGCCTAAAAAACACATAAAAAAGGAGCAGTATTCTTAAGTTGCTGAGTGACTGAGCCATTTTCTTCATTCGACTTTTTATATAGGATATTCTTTTTTCTTACCTTAACAGTGGTGGATTTTGAGAGAAGTCACATCTAGCGCAGTAGCTTGCTGGGGCAGGCAGGTAACTGCCCTTCCATTCAAGCTCCTTGCCATTTTAGAGGAACCCACTTCAAGATAATTTTTTTTCACTTCGTATGATACGATACGAACATAAATGTATAAGCACAGCGTGTAAAAGGTTCACCAAATAATAATAATAATAATAATAATAATAATAATAATAATAATAATAATAATAATAATAATAATAATAATAATAATAATAATAATAATAATAATAAAGTTTAATAAAACTGTGAACTGGGCCCATTTCAGTAAAATGTCTACTGTTAGAGCAAACAGAAATAATATATATTTTCTTAAGACTTTAAGTTATGTCGAATATTGTCTCCTCAATTTAATTTATGAAATATGAAATAGGCCCACCATACCATTTCCATAGAATTGAAAAGAATTTAAGGTTGTTCCATCATCTGAACAAAATATATTTGTGTCAAATATGAGTCTCGCAATTTAACTTATAATAAATGTTTAATAAATGTGATAACTGAAAATAATAAAATGCAGTGGCGTGGTAACAATTGTATACCGGTTGTTGATACTACGAGTAACTTCAGTTTCTTAATATCAGAAAATATGGTGCTCACTTTTTCTTTCAGAGTATCAACAATTTCAAAATATAAACGTCGAAAACTTCTTTTTTGGTCAAATCCCACTTCATTTGTTCCTGATCTTTCTGAACATCGTGCTTCTTCAGGTTCTTCAGTGCTTTCCATTTTCTACAAAACATAATCGAAACTGCATAGTTATTAGCTTAGATCTTCTTTAAAGTAATCTATTTTCTTTCTGTAATAACCTCCATCATGAATTTTCTTTTGTAAGATATTGAATAAGATTTCTTATCTTAGGACCATGGTACGTACCTCTGTGAATTTGGGTGGTTCATTTAGTTCCCTTCAATGGGTAAAATTTGCCAAAAATATAGATTTGGGAGATTTTTGACCTAACAGCTTTTTTAAATGAAGGTTTATCACCTTATATGGTTATATAGTTGAATATAAGGGCCCATTGTCTTTTATAGAACACGGACACATTAACGCATCCTTCAAAAATTTCTGGAGGGGTGTGTTGCCCCATCCTTACATTTTGGAAATTGCTAAATTAAAAAAAAAATGATTAGTAGAATGGTGTACTTTTGTAATTTTGGGTGCTTCATATTGTTTCCTTTCATGCGTGTTTTGATTATTATTTACAAATTGACGTACATGTTTACCTCTCCGAGCTGAAGTTGAATTATTAAATGAATTTGTATTTACTCTACGATTATCTGAAGTCATTTTAAAAGACTTTTTTTTATTCTTTATATTGTTGTATCCGAATATTTGTTTGTGTAATTCCATAATATTAGCAAGAAAATTATTTTGTAAACACTTATACAATACTTAATTGCTGGATTTATCCCATTCATAATTATCTTTATAAGATCTAATTCGGCTACAAATTCTTCTACTCTCTCATTTAGTTTCATCTTTCTATATATTCTGTCAGTCACGGGCGGATCGAGGGGGGCAATCAGGGCGATTGACCCCCAGAATAGGATATTTTTTATTTTAAAAATAAAACTTATTCTAAGAATTTTCACCTTTGTATTATAAATGTAAAATAAAACCTATTGAATTCGAACGACCCCCCCCCCCAAATATTCAGCCTGGATCCACCCCTGCTGTCAGCAATTAAGGGACACAGTCTAATGTGGTACAAACTTGCAAATAAGAGCCTCCATTAAAGTATTGCAGTTTAACAAAATACTTTATGTAATTCTTTTAGAAGTACGCCTGTATATTTTAAACTAACATGAGACAAAATAATTGGTAAAAGAAGATTTGGTAAAGGATTTGTTAAGACATCTTCTATCCGAACTAAAGATCAAAAATAGCAAAACTATTTTCCCCATTCACGATTGGAAATTTATCAAATTAACATCTAAAATACCTAGTAAAGATATATCTGATAATCCTGTTGTCATCAAAATCAAATATATATTTATTGTACCCCTTACAAATAAAATTCAGATCGCTTAAATTCAACGCGTTGGTATTGTAACTGCTGAGTTTAGAAGATACAACCGGACCAAATTGATTTAAATTTGGATTTAGCGTAGTACTTGACGAACTATCTTTCCCAGACAAGTAATTTCCATTCATTAGATACAAAACTGCATGATTTACTTGTGATTTTATCCTCGTTTCATTATCATCTGAAGCTCTATTTGAATTTTCAGTTAGATCACAGTTAAAACGAACACTATTGGGGACCGAAAGATGTCCCCTTATCTGTTCCCTTTTCAAAGTTATTTCTAGGTGGAGATTTCTCTCTCTCTCTCTCTCTCTAGCTCAACTCTAGGATTCAAAACTGATACATTTTGAACCACTCCCGTACATGAAATACTGGATCGATCATACCTGAAAGAGTTAACTGAAGCAAAAAGGATCTGATTGTCAACAAATGTAGAACTCGGTATAAAATTTCTATGAGAGAAACTATCATGATGTGAAACTTCAAATATGTTGCCTAATGAGGCGTTTCTGTCATCTTATTGCTCATGCCCGTAGCTTTATTAAACAAAATGCTTCTATTGTTTAAAAATCTACTATGTTAAGAGAACTATCATTTCTGAAAACAAAGGACTGGAGTCACTTCCCAAATATTGGGATTCCACAAAACCAGTTCAATCTACTATAACATTTTCTTCAGGGATGTCAATATTAATATAATCATTGGATGTTTTTAAATTTAATAAGTATATTTATATAATAACCCTAATATCAAATTAACCTTATAACCAAAACTAATTTTGAGCCATACAGTAATATACATAATCATACTCTCATGTATTCTTTGGGTTACTGTACCGATGATGACAATATGCGGTATAAATATTTCTTAATGTTAACTAAAAAAAATAAAAAAAAAATGTAATATACGCGAAATTATTTTGGCTTGTGTAATGAAAGTTTTTACAAATCTTTTACCAGTCACTCTAGTAACTTGTCTCATATAGTTTAGTTACGTATTTCATATATTGTCTTACCCCCCCCCCCAAAAAAAAAACGAAATTAAATTTTCGTTCCAGCATTCACAACAAATCAATATCACCATCAAAGCTAAACATAAACGGGGAGAACATCCAAAACTAACAATTTCATTTTATTCGTTCGCAAATCCCACCGAAAAGTTCTTTTTTTTTTTTTTTTTTTTTTTTTTAAAACATCCACATGCAACTACATCTTTCAATATCTGATTGTAACCTTGTAACGAACCTTGGCCTCATACCTTGCAACGAACGTATGCACTCAGAAGTGTCTATCCTCAATAACCTTAATACTTTATTCGAAATAATAAACCTAGAAAGCACCCACAATTGCAAATATATAAAGTCAAAGATCCATTCCATACGGAAACAACATAGGAACCCCCACTTGGTCTAGTCGCTAGCACGCTTGACTTCGGTTCTCGTGGTCCCAGGTTTGACTCCCGGTGGAGGTATAGTTGAACGACCAAAGTGGTTCGGATTCCACTATAATCGGTAGGTCCACGTTTCCTTTAGTCCAGCAGGCATAACATATGGACGTTAAACTAAATCAAACCAAACCAAAAACAGAAGAAATATTGATAATTGAAATGATAGTTGCACTTTATAAGATATAAACTGTATACAAACATGTAAAAAAAATCAGATTTATTACAATAAAAAAATAACTTTACTATAAATTGCTGGATAGTATTTCAATAATTTATTCGTATATTACTTACTCGTATATTACTTTTTTAATTCTACGTATTTCCTTTAATATAATAAAGTAAGACAATTTTCTTCTTTTTTTTGGGCGGGGGGGTTGGAGGTAAAATGAACAGCTGAGTAACGAGAAGGTAACATGTAGGAATCTCATATTCACTTTTACTGATAGGAGAAGTTGACATTTTGAAAGCATGGCAAAGGCAACAAATATGATTTGTGGTAGTTTTGTTTTAGTTCCTCCTTCCATAGAGTAAAATGACAGTATTTTCCAAGCACTGCACAATATTTTAAGTTATACATATTTTGTTAGAATAAATGTCTTGGTGGACAAAAACGTAGGTCTGACTTTTTTCAAAATTCAATCACTAAATTCAAAAACGATAAAATCCTTTAAACCAACTTTGTTCTATGGAATACTACTTATTATTGCATATAATCACAGCAAATTGATATACGTAAATGGAATAGGCACATTTCACGGACACTTTTATTTAAAACGATTCTCTGTTGTTGTTTAAAAAATGAATTTCCACAAATATTTAGATCGAATTACCTTCTAATTTTGATTCTGGTATAGATGCATGCTTAATGGCCCACTTTGAATTATGTTTTGAGAATATTGATTTTAAATATAAGGAATCGGTACGCAATTTTCAGTATTTAGATAGATTTTTTGCATTTTAAAGTCATTAAGTAAGAATTCAGCTTATTTCGAATTATGAAAAATTAGGTTTTTTAATTAATAAAAGCATAGAGATCTCAAGTGTTGTTCAAAGACGAAGTGGAATATCTTCTGAATTATAATTTTGACAAATTTATGGTAAGTCAGATTGCCGTTGGCAAGGAATGCTGCTTTCATTAATAAATACAGGTATCTTCTGTACCAGAATATTCCAAAAGTTATGACACACACTTGTATTCAGCTACAGAAAGGATAGACAAAAGAAACAATAGAAGAGAGTCACAACTCCAAGGAGTTGGATTTGTTAAATAAATACCTATTATTTTTAATATATTATCGGTGAAATAGTCTATTGACTGTAATCTGTGATGTGATTCTGAAATTCAGTCTTCTTGTTAGAGGCGAGATGGTGTGCCTAGTTTGACTAATTCATTGGAATAGGGTTTGAAGCAAATATCCTACCGAAAATACCCCATTACATCCGAGGGAAATATCGCACCGCGGATCGAAATCGTGATCATGACCATGCTGTTTAACATTTGGCAATGAAGGAACATAAGTATGCTTCTGGAATACTTTTTCTGCATATCTTTATTGACAGATTATCTTTTAAACAAATTATTTTGTTGCAGATTCCTGTTTACCGAGGAGCTGGAGAGTCTCTTATCTATACTCCTCCGTCTGAGAATTACCAGGGAGTGGATGGTTTTGGAGACGTTGATTTTCCTAATCCACCTGATTACAACATTATTCAAAAAGAACATGCTGTGAACGCTCTCATAAAGTTGGTTTCGGATAACCCTGGTGAGAACACTCAAAATTCATGCGATTTAACTTGACTCACTTGCCACTTAAAACCATAGTTTTATGTTATATCCATGTGCCATATTATTACTGTGGAGTACAGTACACTACAAATTGTAAAGCTTTTGGTGAACTGTAGGGTAGCATCGCAAACTCGGTGATCGCAAATGCATGCTATTGAAAGTCCGATTAAATAACAATTAATTAATTTGATTTTCTAGCTGCTACTTGATGTCAGATAGATGACAACAACAGTTAGAAGCCAAATGGATGAACGGGTACACCGCGTCGTGCATTTAAACAAATCATGTATTTAGAGCAAGTCCTTTGCTGAAAGTATGTCAAATTAAATATTGCCTACTTTAGAGACATTTGGAAACAATTAAGATTTTATTAACCTATATTGTCTATGATAGTATTTATGTTTTCTCTTGTGTGCAGAATTTGTAGAAAACGTAACATTGCAATACAATGAAAATAAAGGATGTTTCATTTCTTGTCTCATGTTGACAAGATGGTGTTCAAAAAGTAGTAAAGACCGTTTCAAGGATTCGTATGTAGGGAAATTTTCTAATACGTGGATTAGGATTAAGATTAGGAATTAGGATTCTGGGCTTTCGGCAGCTATAGCCATGTTAGCCCGTCACGTATGAGAGATTATATCCCTTAATGATCACACTCTTCGGAAAATTAGGAGGAAAAAGGCATGGGGATGGAAGAAAGCGACAATGGACATTATGTTAGGTACCATCCCAGCATCTGCCTGGCGTAAATTGAGTTGAAATGATTTGATTTTGAGTTTAACGTCCCGTTCAGCAGCGAGGCTATATGAGACGTGGACCTACTGATTAACGTGGAATCCGAACCACATGAGCTGCCACCAGGAATAGAAACCGGGTTTGGTGTAAATTGAGAAAACATAGGAAACCCCTACTCAGAATGGCTAGTCTGAAAAAGTTTTAACACTTTTTTGACTGAGTGTCCGCACGAGAATCGAAGCCGGGACTATGCAGTTTTACTATACGGATCCATAGATTGTAAAATGTACAGAAAAATTTGGGCAAGTCTTTAATTTGCCCATTTCACGTCGAGAACAGAACCCAACCAACCCCTGTGGGGCTTCTAACTCGTTCCTACTTTTACTAGTACTCCTACTTCTACTTTTACTACTACTACTACTACTATTTATACTATTTATCCGTAAAATAAAACTGCACACCCGGGACTGCTCGCAAGAAAGGCGAGAGTATTAGCGACTACGCTACGCGAAGCCACTTCCAGTGTATGGAGAAGTAAGAGAAAAGTCAGATTGACTTTAATATACTTTCAGTAAGTAGAATAGAAAATAATTCCCTTTTTGTTTCTAGTATTTTATGATTTTAAATCATAAAATCTACGTTTCACGGTATATTATATACAGTAGTAGGCATATTAGGTACACTGTAAAAAATGAGGTGTTGAAACAACACAAAATGATTACCACTTTAGCGTGTTACTTGTGTGTTAATTCAGCTCCAAGCACATCGCCTTCTGAGCATATCAGAAATAACTCGTTGCTACCCGAGAGAATTTGCATTGGTATTTATCGTTTAATATGAGCAAGGCTTTGCGAAATATATTTAGCACTTGTGCCAAGTAACGAATAATGTTCTGTTTCCTGTTATCGATCACAATAATATTGTTGTAAGCCTGTGAATCGTCTGACAACAGTTACATAATCAACAGTTCTGCCATCTTCTGTTCATACGTGCTAAGACACAAGAATAACAAATAAAGAAAATATATGGAAGTACTGCTATCTGTGTAACTGTTGTCAGATGATTCACATGTTTACAACAATATTATTGTGACCGATTACAGAAAACATAGAATGTTATTAGTCACTTACCACAAACACGAAATGTATTTCGCAAAGCTTTACTCATACCAAACAGTAAAATACTATGCAAATACTCATAACAAGGTATTTTTAATATGCTCTGAAGGCGATGTCTTGATGTTGAATTGACACACAAGTAACACGCTAAAGTGGTAATCATTTTGTGTTGTTTCACCACCTCATTTTTTGCTGTGTAAGTACGATTCATTATGATTTACAAATTCACAAATTATGCTTGTTATCTCTTTATTTTTTGTTATTTTGACAACTGTAAAACAGCAAATGTTCTGCAACCTTTATTTTAAAAAAAAACTTTTTTTTTTTTTCAAGTATATAATCCGTAAGTTCAAGCCTGTTCTTATTATCAAACAATTGTGTTGAAAAATAGCGCTCATAACAGTCTATTACGGCAAAATCATAAAGCACAAATTCTTCAAACACGCAATAGCAACGTTTCCTTTCGCAATCACAATTCTGAGAAAAATAAAAGCTACTTATTTCACTTCGAATGGTACAAGAGGAAAAGTTTACTACGCCTTCAATACTTACATCTGTTAAGCAATATCTTATTTGTTCGATTAAGAAATTCACTTTAAAACTTGCTTTTAGAAAGCGAAGGTTTAAAAAATTTAGAAACTTCATTTGCCGTGATACGTATTGGCATATCAGACAACTGTACTCTTAAAAGCAAGTATACAGAAAACCTGAATTGGTAAGCAATATAAAGACACTGCTTTCGTGTGCTGAATTTCAAATATTTTACATCTTGAAATCATTCAGACAATGAACACAGAGAGATCTCAGTGTCAGATTCTTTTAACTTACAAGTGATGCACAACATTTTCCGATAACCGTTTAATAATTTTAGCTGGACATCAAAGGGAACTGCAAACCTTGATTTCTAAGCATTTGTGCTTAGCATAAATCAACAAATGATTTTCTTCATGACTGAGAACAATGGAAAATATTGGTGTATTGATTATCCTTTACGGCTTACAGAGGTACAGTGGCGTATGCAGAATTTTATTCACGCATTCAATTTCACTTTCTTTAAGGATAAGTGTGATTTTTATGTATATACAGTGAAACCTGTTTATGTTAGCGACCACCGGTTCCATTAAAAAGTGGCCAACCTAGAGAGATGGATAATTTCTATGAAATAACAGTTTTGTGGAGGAATGGCAAATTAATAGGAGGCGTTCATTTGTAAAATATTAATAGATTTCATAATATATATTGTTATATTTATTAAATAGAACGCTATAACAGAAGAGAAAGTTTTTTTTTCAAAGATGGCGTGGTTGTTGTGGAGGAGTGGAATGAATGTATGAATTAATATACATTTAAAATTATGAAATAGACTTATGTGAGACAGTGGAATAATAAGACTATTGCCAAGTTAAAAATATTACTTTTTGGTCTAGAAAATTATTATTGAGATTGGAATTTAGATTCAATGATTGAAATTAGATAATATGAAAAATCTTGAAGAAAATAATTAAGACTACGTTTGACTGTTCTTCCTCAAGATCAGCTGAGTAGTTCAAGTATATCATGGGACATGGTTGCCAGACGGTATATGAATTGCAATATATTGAAATTAGAAACGGTAAGAGTTATTAGGAAGACTTATGAATATACTTGTAACTGTTGTAGTAATGAATACTAATAAGAAAATATTAATTAAATATAAAAATAGAATTAATAGAGTTGGGTGAATGTAATTTAATTATTGTTGTGAGAGTGTACATGGCTGGTAGGTGTCTCCTACACAATGTGTTGCTTTATTTGAATTGTTTTAGTTTCAACGACAATGGCGTGGAGAATGTATAAAATGTTTATGAAGTGTCCTAAAAATGATGAGAATCAGTGGGTTATATTTGAATTGTTTGGCCTCAAACAATTTTATGTGGAGAGTGTTTAATATGTTTGTGTTTTCGGCTATATAATTTTAGCAAAACAGTTCTGAGTGTTACGAAAAAGGAGCTAAGTATTTATGGGTGTTAGGAAGTATCATTGTGACTTTATTATAAGAAATCAATATTCTAAAATTATTCATTAAATTTAAATAAAGGAACAAAAAGAAGTAATATTAATAAAAATAAAAATAAGCAAGAATAATGTCATTTCTTAATGAGTGGCCTAAACAATAAGAGGAATAACAGGTTTAGTCATTCTATGTTGGTAATTATTACTTCCTCTTTTGCTATATAGTAATGGCAACATTTACTAATATTGGAGATTGTACTCAAGACGACGATTGGACATATTTTAATAATGAGGGGACAATGATATCTAAATTTCCATTTGATTGCTACGAATGTTTGAAACATAAGCAGTTGTCGCATGCAACTAACTTGTCACGTGTCAAAATGTGTGGATCCGAAGCAACTTCAAAAGTTTATGTTCTGCCTTTGGCGTAACCGATCTTCTGATAACTTGGGAGGCTTTGCTATTCATAAGGCAAAAAACACATGAAGAAATGACAGAAAGTAAAACTTGATAAAGAAAAACAAAGAAAGAATTAGATGGTCAAGGAAAATCTTAATGAGATATTACATAATTGTTTTCTAATAAAGCTTAAGCAGCAGTTCGAAATAAAAAATATTGATTGACTTATCATGAAAAGCTCCCAAATAATGTTTTATCTCAAAGAAAAGAATCAAGTAGTATATTGAATGAAGATTTGGTTAGTACTCAAAGAAATGTTGAGGAAGCTTCCCAGGAAAGTGAAATATTAGAGAGAGAACGGCTTGATACTTTATCGGATGAGATTTATGATAGATAATTTTTTGGATGAGAATTGTATGGAGAAACATAGGGTAGTTAAAAGAATGATATTGAAGGAATTAGTAGGGATTAAAGGGAAGGAAAGTATTACTTCTAGATCCTTACTTGAGGTGTTCGAACATTTATTCAGCTGATTATGGTTTAAAAGGAAATCCATAATCTCTCATAAGCAAAATGATACAAGAGAAAAAGGATGGATTTGTATTATAATTGACTTACACGATTACATGAAAAGATTAAAAAGCTGGAATATGAAAAAAAGTTGAAATTAAAATGGAAATAGAAATTAAGGAAAATTGGTTATGTAAAGAAAAGAATTCAGTAAAAAATTGAACTGAATTAATGAAGGGTTAAATAAAGAGATTGAAGTAAAGGAGAATCAGATAGTAATGTTAAAATTACAATTTCCGAAAATTAAAGCTAACTCATATGGAATTTGAATCTGAGTTCTTAGATTTGAAGGATGAATGGCAAGAAAGAACTGGGAAATTGTTAGTAAGCAAGGAGGGGCTGAACAAAGATTGGTGATCAGAGTTATGGATCTGGAAGGTACTATTAGAAATTATAAGGAACAAATCAATGACTTGAATGATAAATTACATAAAGAGAAAAATAACAATGTTTGCAATGTTTCGTGTGAAAAAATAGATATTGGTATACTTACCGAGGTGAATATATTTGTAAATGAGGAAGTAATAGGACAACAAGGAAAATGTATTTGATGAACGATGATGAAATGGTCATAAATACTCGACATTTAGAAAAGATAGTTTACGATGTGATATATAACCAAAAAAGAATAATTCGTAATAAAGAGTTCAAAATAGAGAGATAATTGTTGAAAATTCAGGAGCATTGCAATTCCTTATCTGTTAATGAAGTGAATGATCAAAGGACTTGGACGAGATGATTATGAGTATGATTTTTTTATGAGAGTAAGTTAACCGAGGCTCAAATTGATCGAAAGTATGATAATTTAGTATTTTGATAATCTTATTAGGAAAGGTCAGATAAGTCCAAAGAAAAAATATAGAACGTTCAAGATGTGTATGGAAACAATTCACAAAAACTTGCAAGGTTTATATTTGACAATAGATTAAATGAATTGGACTGTTAGAGAAGGAAACCTGAATTTTGCAAGTACACGAAAGATTTATTATACTTTATGTGGTAGTGAGGGATTTTGTAAAGCTGAATATTATAAATACGAAATTAGTAGAGAAAAAAGTTATTACTTCAAAATCCAATCATTTATTAACAAATTATAAAAATAATTCAGAAACAAACAACATATTCAACCCTTGGGCCAGATGGCCTAAAAATACATGATATGGATAAAAATGAATTTGTTTTTTGATACGTAAATTCTATAATGTCTATTGGAATGGAAGCCTTCGAAAATGTGGTGCTATTGTAGAGTGTTGAAAATTAAATAGATAGATAAGGTACAAAATAAAAATAGGTCTAAATGATAGAAGAAAGGAGGATGCAAAAGATTAGTTCAAAAGCAACAGATATGATGATTGGACACACTACAAAACACGGAGAAATCATGCTATTGTGTTTGGAGGAAAAGGTAGAAGGGAAAATACCCAGAGGCAGGCTTCGATTGAAATAAAAAAGGCTAAATAAAATCTGATAGAGGTAAGAAAAGACTCAAGGAAGTGTTAAGTATGGTTTAAGTGAATTAGAATGGAAAGCTGCGTCAAACCAATCGGGAGATTGTTGACTCGCGAGGAAGAAGAAAATATGTAATTACAGTTTGGTTTTCTATGATCTGAACAACCTTGTTATAATAAATTTCAGGTGTAGTTTCTTTGTTCTCAGTAGCTAGTAGAAAATACTAATATTATCCGCATCCCATTCTAGTGTTAGTATTAAGAATTTATATATTGTATGACCTTTATGTAAGGTTAATTTCTTATCGTTTTTAGGTGAAGTGACATTGCTGTGCCTGGGTCCGCTAACAAACATTGCTTTGGCTATGAAACTCGATCCTACTTTTACATCGAAACTGAAAGAGATCCACATCATGGGAGGAAACGTACAAGGTGAGTTAATTTCTATAAGTAGGATAATCGATATTTAATTTAAAAAAGAAAAACATAAGAAAACGAAAATAAGAAAGCAATATTTTTAAACTTTTTAGTAGGCATATTATTACAAGCTTATATAATACTAATGCTAAAATTTGTTTCTATTCTATTTATCTTGGTCTTTTACCTTTGAAATAAATGAAGAGAATGAAAATTGGAGTTAAGATCCAATTTAGTTTAAATGTAAATTTAAATGTTATAAATATTAAATGATCAATAATATTATATTTATGTATAAATAAAAGTTGCTTCAAAAAGCAAAGGCATTAAATTAAACATGAAGAAGAAAACAGTGAAATAAGGTGATTACAAGCAGTTTTATCACCTTTTGAGTGTTATAGAAATCATACAAACACATGCCTGTAAATAGTCATGAAACAAGTATCTCAATTCTATCTATTTTGTTTCTTAAAAACAGAAAACTCCATTCTTGTCGTTTCAGCCTTACTAATAACTTCAGTGTCTTGTCCAAAATATTTGGAGGACATCTAAATACCAGCAATTTCTGATCATTGAGCCAATAGTAATAACGTTATTTTGTTGTTACCTACAGAAATGTTTGAATAATTTACACATTGCTCATACACTACCTGTAGTTTCTTTATGTTTAAAGGCTCTTACTTTAAAGGCAATTTTCATATTTATACTCGTAAATAATAAATTTACGTATTAATCAAATGTGCTTTTTATAAAACAAGTAACATTATGAAATACAAGAAGAAATTGGCGAAGTCAGAATAGTTATATTAATTCAATGAAAAAGAAAATATCATATAAAGAATGAAATGAAAATGTCGCATACATTTTGAATAGAATTGGCATGTTGTACAAATGCACATTAAAATATTCAATATTGTTCTAATGATGGAAAAAAATCTTCATTAAGGTGAACTTAAGTTGAACTTCATTAAGATTACAAGAAATAAAAGACAAAATTCAAAATATTTATATAATAATATAAATCAAATGAAAAGGGAAGGCGCTAAAAATATGTCAGTAATTTTAAGCTTAACATTTCTTAGAATATACAGCCTTTATTTTGGAGAGCTAACAGGTGTTCATTTTATTTAACTTAAATTACTTTATTAATTTTTAAGTTCGATAACTCCACTCAATTCAATCCAATACGAGAAAAATATATTAGGTGAAGACATCTGTTGGTTTACTCTGTTTAAAACAAAAAGTCTCCTGGCATAGACTTTTGTAGACGCTCATTAGTAGGGAAATGTTGGATATACCTAGGTAGATGAGTATTTCTAAATGTTATTGAACCTTTATTACATTTTAGGACTAGGAAACTCTGTTCCTGGGGCTGAATTCAACTTTCATCAGGATGCCGAGGCTGCGGATATTGTTCTCAGCAAAAGTTCCCAGATAATTACATTGTTGCCGTTGGAAACATCATACTTAAGAAATTTCATTTCAATGGTAATAAGCTTATGTATGTAAGCTTACGTATTTTACTTCAAAACACACAAATAAACAAAGAATTTATTAGGAAATATTTGGTTAAATTTCTAGAGTCAACGGACATGACTTAAGACTTTTCACAGGCATGCCAGATATAGTTTAATTATTCCTGGATTCTATTTTGTGTTTAATGATCGAGAAGAAGAAAGTATGAAAATGCAGAGTTTGTAAAGTAACTAATGTCTTGTAATCTGACTCACAATAAAAATATTGCAATAACTTTAATATAATCCTAGCTCTCGCCAAGTGGCTTTCTTAGCCGCAGAACATTAAACTAAAAATAAATAAATAAATAAATAATAAAAATAAAAATAAACAAAGCTTCAAAATAACTTGCATAACAATGAATAACAACTAACGTATAAAGAGACCATAGTATTTGGTCTAGGAATTAATTCGTGCGGTTCGTACGCACACATTGAAGCTGTAGTACAAACACAAAATACATAAATACCTTAAGAAAAATATTGTCCATCGCTAGCCACCACTTTCGCCCATCTGTCAGGCAATGTACGGATTCCGTGGCGAAAGAAGTCCTCATCCTTGGAAGCGATCCAGTCAGAGACCCATGTTTCGATATCTTCTGAAGAAGTAAACCGCTGTCCAATCAAATCGTTGTTCATGCAATCGAACAAGTAGTAGTCCGAAGGAGCAACGTCTGGTAAATACGGCGGGTGGGGTAAAACTTCCCATCCGACATTTTTTAAATAGGTTTTGACCGGTTTTGCGACATGTGGGCGAGCGTTATCATGTTGAACAATAAGTTTATCATGTCTGTTCTCCCATTCTGGTCGTGTTCTTGGCCAGAGCTTGCTTCAAACGCATTAATTGTCGTCGATAACGTTCTCCATTCATAGTTTCACTCGGTTGCAGCAGCTCATAGTACACCACACCTTTCATATCCCACCATATGCACAGCATAACCTTTGCACAGTGAATATCTCGTTTTGGTTGTGATGGACCTGGTTCACCTGGTTTCACCCAGGCCTTTTTTCGTTTAGGGTTCTCGTAATGGATCCACTTCTCATCACCCGTAATAATTCGATGCAGAAACCCCTTTCTGCTCTGTCGTTGAAGCAGCAATTCGCAAATGGTTTTTCGTCTTTCAACGTCTCTGTCTTTCAATTCATGTGGAACCCAATGTGACATCTTTTGAATCATTCCCATGGCTTTCAAGCGTTTGAAGACTGTTGTTTGATCAACGCCTAATGCTGCTGCAAGTTGTTCCTGCGTTTGACACGAATCCTGCTCGAGCAATGCTGTCAATTCTTCGTCTTGAAATTTTTTTGGCTGTCCAGCTCGCTCTTGGTCTGCCAAGCCGAAATCACCACTTCTAAACCGTGCAAACCACTTCTGACACGTTCGCTCAGTTAGAGCATGGTCACCATACACTTCCACCAAAATACGATGACTTTCAGCCGCACTTTTCTGCATGTTAAAGTAATGCAGCAGGACACCCCGCAAAAACACTTTATCAGGCACAAATTGCGCCATGTTCACTTAACTACAAACTGGTGTTGTTGACGCTTTAATCCACTGCCCTATACTACGAACGATACGCGATGACAGGGGTTTGCAACACATGTGTGGATACACGGAACTTTGGGACGCTCCGTTCGTTGCGCCATCTCTTGTCCACCCGCACGAATTAATTCCTAGACCAAATAAAACGTCATGTATTGAGTAACTAAATGTCTTTAATAATGAATTGTTTTGTTTCATATAGATACATCAATTTAATCTAAACTGTATCCCAAATTAGATTGGGTGAATTAATTGCATATGTAGCTAAAGGGGAATTGGTGTGATATAAAATCTGTTATTTTTTCAATGTATCAATATACTAAATTAATATTAATTATATTCAGGAATCAATTTCATCACATGAAACAGCTCTTATATCTTGTATACCTCTATAACTAATATGCCTAAAATATTGATGTTAAAAATCATCGACAAAGGTACTTTAAATTTACATTGAATGTTTGTTCTTTTCAATAGGATTGGAGATTAAACGTACTTGGAAAAATCGATAGTCCTCAGATGAAAATTCTGAATGAAGCAGAAAAAGCATTTTGGGAGCATGGCGTGTCGGAGAATTGGCTTACATGTGATCAAATGTCTGCAGCCATTATTCTTCAACCAGATATGGTGCTGTCTACTCGTTCTTATTATGCTATGGTTGAAGTTCATGGAAATATTACTAGAGGTGCTACGGTCGTAGATTATCTCGATAACTTAAAGAGAAACCCTAACATAAAGTTTGTAGAAACTATTGACGTTGAGAAATATAAACAGATTTTGATAGATACACTAAGTGGAACTTTATCAAATCTTTCATTGTAAAGAATAAAGCATATAAGAGTGTATATATATATATATATATCGAGATTGATTGAAAACATTAAATTGGAATGGATTTACTTCCATTCAAAATCACCATGTCTTTCATATGATTTTATTATACCTACCAAATAGAATGCCTTTGAAAGTTATAAACCAAGGATGTTGTAAAATAGAGGATTTGCCCATATTTACCTTCATCCTATTGAGCGAAGCGGGAGAGTGGGGGTAGCGAAACTGTGGCGTATGACTTCACAATTTTGTTGTATAGGCAGATCCTCTATTTTATAACATCCTTGGTATAACCAGTTCATATCGTAAAAGATGTTGAAGGAAGAATAGAAACAAGATAAAATGTGCATCAAACAGAACTTGATATTCTGGTAAACACCATGTTGTGTACTTCTGTGCTAGATTGAGTGGAAATTAACTACATGATTTATTCATTTACATACTGTATTGAATAGCTGTCCGTATGAACGACTCAGCAGAACACATGAAGTAAACTTGTATTAGGAGTTTTGTTTTTCATGGAAATATTTGTCTGTCCGATTAATATTAAATGACCTACTACAGATTGTGACACCTTCGTAATTAACGCAAAATCTATGTTAATAGAGCTATTTGTTTTACTTGTATGCAGGCCCGTGCTGGCCCACCGGGACACCGGGACGTGTCCCGGTGCGCCCTCCGAAATATCACACTATAAATAATGGTACAAGTTTTTAGTAATAAATTCTTACAGTTTTATTGGTAAAAAACCCGTGAAAGGTGCAGTGCGCCCTTTACGTTAGGCGCCCTTCCGAGACCACATCAAAGATGAACGATTTTATTTACTCTTCTGTATAGCACAGTTCTATACAATAAATACACACAGTTACTGTTGGCGAAGAACCCGTGAAAGGTACAGTGCGCCCTTTCCATAAGGCGCCCTATGAAACATCACATTATAGATAAGTGGTTTTAGTTATCCTGTATACCAGCTTTGTTTAATAAATTCAAATACTGACTGGTAGTACAGAACCTGTGAAGAATACAAGGTGCCCTTTACATAGGATGCCCTGCGAAATATCACATTATTATTTTTTATTTTATTCTTCTGTATTTCAGTTTTGTATTATGAATTCATACAGTTGCTATTGGCAGAGAACAGGTAAAGAGTATAATCACTTACAAAAATATTATAAAGTTATATAGCTATAAAACGGAACGATGTGATACATCAAGAATAGTTCGAATAGTCAAACGTACGATGCATTTATGTGATACTATACTGACACTAGTCTCTAATTTTCGATTTTTACGGCATCGAAGCTTTCACAGTCTTAATATGCATCCATATATGCGAGCATATTGATTGTTCCTGTGTGTTTTAAAGTAGTGTTCGGATAATCAGTACCTGTTGTATTTCTGAAATATAGCTGTATTAATTTCCGTAAAATGTGGTCTTCCTGTCATCACGGCACGGAACGTCCTCAGGTTTGGATCGAGGAGAAGGCCTCTGGGATATAGAGGTTAGCTGCGAATATACTGAATAAGCAGTTGCGGACAGACTAGGGGTGATAACCCAGCTTGAGAATCTGGTGTGATGCTAACAACCTCATTCTGTAAAAAAAGGATTGTTCAGATAAGTTCGCAGAACCCTAGGATCAGAACTGATAACTTGGCACGAATTCCGCAAAGTAAAATCGAAGAAGTCTCTATATGTCAGGCGCGTTAAAATTTGTAAAAAATGAGTTTAGAAATAGAGGTTGGATCTAGTGGGATATCAGAAAGTTAGATGAGAAGAAAATGTAGGAGTCAAGTCGGGAAATTTTACGTTCTTTTACGGGGAACAAATTAAAAATTACCAACTAGAAACAGGGCTTTCCGTTCACAAACGAATACGTAATATCAGCAATTACATTGGTTGAATTTGTTAATGATATATTTTCTTTTGCTTCTCTTAAGAGTCGGTGGTGTAATATTATTTTAAATGCACATGCCCCAACAGAAAATTAGGATGGCGATTTTAAAAATACAGTTTTTACGAAAGAATAGAACGGGTATTTGATCATCTCCTGCAATACCATATGAAAATTCTGTTAGGCGGTTTCAATGCGAAAGTAGGACGAGAGGGTATTTTCAAACCGATTATAGGGAATAAATGTGTGCATAAGGAAGGTTGTGACAATGGCGTTAGACTCGTGAACCGTGCAATATCCAGAAACCTTATCGTGAAAATTACAAAATTCCAACATCGCGACATTCATAAATATACTTGGACTTCATCAGATGGAAAAACACATATTCAAACTGATCACGTTTTAGTAGGCAGAAGAAAACAGTCTTGCACAACTGATATTCGGTCGTTCAAAGGAGGTGATTGTGATACTTATTACCACATGGTAGCAGCGATAATAAGAGAGAGACTATCGTTGAATAAAGGAAATATTCAATATCTGAAGACGGAGCGGTTTAATTTAAAGAAATTAGAGGAGAGTCAGGTGAGAGGGAGCCAGATTCAAATGTCGAATAGATTCTCTGTTTTAGACGGTTCGGAGTGCACCAGTGTTCACGATACTTGGTTGAAATTAGAGATAACATTAACATTTCAGCAAAAGAAATATTGGAGCACTCATAAATACGTAGCACGCATTCATGGTTCAACCAGGAATGTACTAAAGTAGCAGAGAAGAGAAAACAGAAGAAACTGCTTTGGCTACAAAATCCGAACGAAATAACTACATAAAATTTCATTGTCATCCGGCAGTGACTTCTAAAACTTCTAAAACTTTTAAAACAAAGAAATGCGACTTTTTAAAGTTAAAATTAATTAACTTGAAGATAATAGTGAAAACAAAAACATTCGGGACATGTATAAATGCATCAACGAACTTAAGAAAGGCTATCAACTTTGTGCTTATATATTAAAGAAACCTAAAGGAACAGTTCTCACTGATACAGATAGCATCTTAAATAGATGGAAAGATTTCTTTGACGATTTGCTTCACACCTAGCCAAAAAATAATGCGTGGGGAGAAAGTGAAATGCATGCAGCATAACCGTATATTCCAGAACCTACCCATACAGAAATTGAAATCGCTGTTTGAAAAAATAAACACACATCTCCGGGTGTAGACGAAATTCTGGTTGACTTAATTTTAGCTGGAGGGGGAAAATTGTAGAGCAAGATACACAAACTCATTATCTGGAACAAGGAGGAATTA
This sequence comes from Thermobia domestica, assembly GCF_964235325.1. NCBI lineage: Eukaryota > Metazoa > Arthropoda > Insecta > Zygentoma > Lepismatidae > Thermobia > Thermobia domestica. The sequence goes on along the minus strand of NC_137455.1, from coordinate 49,716,491 downwards.
CCACAAGACTGAAGAGAATCATTGTTCCTGTTCAGAAGAAAAGCAACAAAACAGATTTAATAGTTATCGAGACATTTCTCTTCTGTCAACATCCAATAAATCCTCTTAAACATTGTGTTAGCAAGATTGACTCCATACGCAGATGAAATTATTGGAGATTATCAGAACGGATTTAGGTAAAATCGATCAAATATCGACCAGATATTTACCATTCGACTAATACTTGAAAAATGAGAGAATACAACATCCTGGCACATCAATCATTGACTTTAGACTCTGGTAGGAGGGAAACATTGTACAAAATGCTTACAGAATTTGCAATACCGAAAAAGGTAGATTAATTAAGATATGTTTAAATGAATCCCAAAGTAAGGTTCGAGTAGAGAAATTCTTGTTCACGAGCTTTCACGTTGAGAATGACCTGAAACAAGGAGATGCGTTGTCGTCATTATTATTTAACTTTGTTCTGGAGAACAGAGACAGCAATCAGGTCCTAGAGCTGAATTGTATTTGAGAGGTTATGGTGTATGCTGATGATGTAAATTTAATAAGTAATGATAGAATAATAGAAAGGAATGCAGAAATCTTAATTAACGCTTGCAGGGATATAGGCTTAAAAGTAAATGCAGAGAAAACTGAATAAATGGAAGTTTGTCGGGATCGTAATACTGCATTTTATTGATGCGTTAAAATACCAAATAATATTTTCTTTCGACAAAGTGGATACTTTCAAATATCTAGGATCATTATTAACAGACTAAAACTATAATCACTAAAAACAAAAATATGTCAACTGAAAACAGGGATTTCGTGCTATTATTCAGTTAAAAATCTTTTGTTGTCGCTAATTCTGTTGAGGAATTTGTAGCTCAAAATATAAAACGATAATCATGCCTGTTGTGTTGTATGGTTGCGAAACATGGTAACTGACTGAGGGAAAATCGCCGCAGACTGAAAGTATTTGAAAAAAGATTCTTAAACCAATATTCGAACTCCAAAATGAACGGAAATGGGGAAAGGTGGAAACTTCATAAGGAGGAACTGCATAATTTTATACCGTTTACCAAACATTGTTAGGGTCATCAAGTCTAGGAGGCTCAAATGGTCATTTTATGTAGCCAGAATGGAAGAAATTAGAAACGCTTTCGAAGTTGTAACTGGAAATCCAAATAGGAAAATGACCTTTAGGAAGACCAAGGCGCAGATGGGAGGACAGTATTAAAATGGTTCTCGCAGAGATTGAAATATAAAATAGAAACTGAGTTCAGTTTTCTAAGGACATAAATCAATGGAGAGCTTTTGTAAATGCGGCAATGAGCCTCTTTCGTCCATAGGCGCGCTATATTAAGTTGTTGATACATTTAGCTTCTTTTTACTTGACAGAAATGTTATTACAGGAACTAAAAAGTTTTTCTGTAGTAAAGAGGATTTCGATTCGAGGTTAGCTATTTTCGTTAATACTAAAACAAATTTGGTGGTGATTTTGATATAAAATGGCACCCATACTTTCTTTCAAACTCTCTCTCTCTCTCTCTCTCTCTCTCTCTCTCTCTCTATATATATATATATATATATATATATATATATATATATATATATATATATATATATATATATATATATATATTCCCGTTTGTATAGGCGCCCTTTTAGTAGACTTGTCCACCGCCCTCATTAGTATCCCAGCACGGCCCTGCTTGTATGTACTATATATTCTAATGATTCACGATTTTTTTCTGGAAAAACCAGTAATTTGGTTTCTGGCTTACACCTCTGAAAAAAATATATTACTTTGTGTTGCAAAGAATGTAGCCTATGTAGGTGACAGCCGAATTCTTGTGTTTATATAGTAGGTTGGCTTTAAAACAGGGATGCAAATAAGCGACAAAATTCTACCAGCTCAAGATAAAAGCTACTAGCTCACATCCTACAATTAAAATTATTTTCTTACCTTTGAAATATATAATAGTGATATTAAAAACTCACCCTTACCGATGAACCACTCGCCCCAGGCAAGTGGTTATTTGCATCCCTGCTTTAAAAATACGGACTTTTTAAAACATATATTTTAAAATGAAATATATGGCTAGATAGCCACAATTAAAAGTAACGTAGGTAATAGTATACATGAGAACCCCCTGTCTTCCGTGCGCGAGGATACTTCATATTATATATTTATACGTTACCAAATTAAATCATTGCGTTGTCTTCATTATATGTGCTTAACATTCTATTTTTACTTTCTAGAATAAATTTTGTTGATTTCGATTCGAAAAATGTTAAATATTTTTAAATTTATATCATGATGCAGACCAAAATCCTTGTTGCATATAATGTAATGCGCCATAGCATATAAAGTACAAGGGCAAATAGGTACGTTCTTTTTTATTTTCGTATCAGTGGATAAGTAAATGAAAGTGGGTTTGTTACCCCCTTTCTAAGTTCGTAGATACTCAATGAATAATCCCTAAAAGTATGACCGTCCAGCTTTTTCTGGAACTCAGACGGTCTTACGTATACTATATCCGTAACGTACATTAGTTTTCAGTATTTCTTATCTTTTATTTTATTTTAATATTGATAATCTAATGTAAGCTAAAACTACATTGAATGCATTATAAGGCTCATTTCGAGATCTTCTTTCACGAAATTTAAGGTGGATCACTAGGTGTTCTCGGTGCTATGCCAAACACTGCTTGAATAGTTAGGCGTTGCCAGGTAGTGTCGTGTGTTTACTGATGCCAGATAATAAAGGAATAATCATGAAATTCTGCGTGGATACTTACTGGAGAAATTAGTTTTCGACCATTACTGCAATTCACAGCGAAGTTCCGCTTCTCGAACTGCAACGCTAGAATCCAGGAATTAAACTTACAAATTTGGCAACAACGCATTATGGCATTCTGCGTAAGTTTCTTCTCAAACTCTATTTCCTTAAATATAAATTAATATTTAAATAAAATGTGAAACATAACACAAAAAAGGTCAAACAATATATCTATTGCGTTATAAGATCGTTACTTTTAAAGTTCTTTTTACATTCAAATAAACATTTAAAAAAAATTGAGTACTCCTAGTAAGATCTAATAGCAAGTGTCATCTTGTGTGCTCATTGTAAAACGAATCAAATATCTTCTTCTATTTGTTACCTTTTTCGATATTAGAAGACACAACCAAATGAATCAGTGTCTTGTGTTGTAGCTGAAACATAACTTTATCGTCTAGTACAATATTTATAATGTATGTAACGTTTCATTGCGCAGTGGTTAAGGGAATGAGCTAAAATATGTACTGACTTCCGAATGGTGATCCACCTTAATAATGAAATGACTATCATTGAAGATTATTATGCATTGATATCAAAGTGACATACTCTTACCAGTATTAAGTAAAATGTAAAAGTAACCAAGAAAGTTCTGTTGCTTTTCCACCCACTGCCTTCGAACATCGATATGTCACCTAAAACGTACTTGGAAGATCAAAAATAGTCCCTATCAGTATCGACGATCTTCTGCCAACGTTCTGGAAGGCCATAGATTCCATCGCGATAGAACTAAGTGGGCCGTGAAGCGAAGAAGGTATCAAGTGCATTTTGCACCTCTACTAGGGAGTTGAACAGGAGATAATCAGACAGTGCAATGTCCAGGGAGTATGGCGGATGCAATAGTGTTTCCCATCCAAGGCGTAGAATGGTGTCCCGGGTTATCCTAGCCATACTACCCGGGACTTAACGTTGTCCTGTAACAATAGGAGAGCTCCTTTGTGATTCGGAAGTGCCGGCTCCAGAGTTTTGAGTTTTTCTTGAACATGGCTCAACTGCTAACAATACACAGTTGCATTGATGCTCTAAGCAGCGGGTAGCAGTTCCTGGTGCACGCTGCCGCGAGCAGTCCACCTAACACACAGGAGGACCTTCTCTTGGTGCAGTACTGGTTTCGGCTGTTTTGGAACCGGTTCATGGGATGCAAATCAATGATGACGACGCCGTGGAGCTTCGTACAGGACCCACTTCTCATCACATGCCAACACCCTGTTCAGAAATGGCTCCTTCCTCAGTCGAGACAACAAAGAAACCCAGGTGTCTGCTCCAGTTGCCTTCTGGTCCGGTGTCAAATCATGTGGGATCCATCGACCCAACTTGTAGTGTTTCCCAAGTTGATTGAGGTGCTGCTGAATGGTTTCTCCACTCACAGTGAATTGTAGTCCCAGTTTCTCACAAGTCTGGCCACTGTTCGCCTCAATTTCTGATTGAAGATTTTTATTTTGCACAGGGGTTGGTGTTTCGTCACCATCCTTAAATTTGTTAAACCACCACTGTACCGTCCGCGTAGTCACGACGCCCTTACCAAAGGCCTGGCATATCTTCCGGCTCGCTGCAGCGGCGTTTGGCTCCAGTTTGAACTTGTTCAACACACGGACCCTTATGACGCTCTGTGCAGGTCCCATGTTCACTCTGTCCTTACGCAAGTTCACGGTGTAACTGAACTGCCACAACCAGGTAGTATGTTGGATATACCCACACCAACAACTGACCGCCTTGTTTTCATTCGCACTCAACTCACGGTGTGAGGGCCAATGGAACACAGACCTCCACAAAAAGCAACAGAGCTGTCTTGGCTACCTTTATAAGTAAAGGTCAGACCTCATTCCGGACAGATCATAAAGTCCTGGCGAGTGTGTATAGAGGTAAAGGCACTCCTGTAGTGTAGTCAGCACCACACTTCCTTCTCCAAAACTATCTATTTATATAGGGACCGCGTAGTGTCAGTGGTAAAGAGCTTCTCTCTGCCGAGTGCTATCCGTGGTTCGATCTCAGCTTGCGCCAACTGGGCAGTATGATGAACAAAAATCACGTCTGTGGGTCTTCTTGAGATTTTCCTATTTCCTCCAACTTTCATTATTCCACCATTTCGTTAATTATCATCACCACTGAAAATTGTTTCGGAATTTTATACTGTTTTAATATTTTTACAAATTATGAATTTTAATAAACGATAAATTTTCCCAAGCACATAATTTTATCCGTTAAATTTTACATCAACTTTCACAATTCAAATCAATTGTTATTGTATAGGTCTGAAATTACCATTTTAAAAATTTTAATTTTAATAATGCAAATAATGCTATATACATAAGTGTCGGTACTCTTATAGAACGGTTTCGATAGTCCTTCCGTCCGTGCATCGACAGATATTAGAGGGAAAATGGTAAGAGATACCGAGATGCGGTTTTCTGCAATCGATTCAAAGTCTCAAGAATAGGTTCCATCGCCTTCGTTATTTTTCTATTCAAACCGAAAGTGGTTCAAATTATTAATTTCCTATTTCAACGTTTATCGCCACACAACAAAGATGGTAATAGATGGCAAACGATTCGATGTCACAAGACAACATTTCGTCACTATCCACAACACTTCCAAAAACAAAAATTGTTCAAATTCACTATTACTACCTGTTTCAATGTTGATCTATGTAGACCATAAACAGCAAATGTTATCAGTTTTTTTTTTTTTCAATCGATTCAATGTCCCAAGAATAAATACCGTCTATCCCTATAACCCTTCATCCAAACTGAAATTCATTCAAATTAGCCATTTCCGGTTTTTAACGCTTGTTGCTAGACTATAGAACGAGAATTGTAACATAGCAAGAAGCGGATTTTTTTGCAAACGTTTTAGCGTCTCAAGACAATGTATCATGACCACTGGCGTCGTTAGCTTTTTAAATATGGGGTGGGGGGTCGGATGAATCAAAATCAAAATTCTTTTTCCGACAAAAGTTATATACAAAGTAGTATTGTCCCTTCCCTTTAAATATATTTGGCTACAATCTGGGAGACGCGTCCCACGATCCCCCGCTAACGACGCCCGTGATCATGACTATCCATAACACTCTACGAAAGGCGAAAGTGGTTCATATTTTCAGTTTACTTCCGGTTTGAATACTGATTTCTGTAGAGCAAAAACGATAAATACTATCAAGGTGCGGTTTTAGCAATCGATTCATCGCCCCAAGAGGAATAGGTTCCCTCTGCTCCGTTATCCTATATTCAAACCGGAAAGATTAAAATTAGCCATTTCCGATTTGAACGTTTATCACTATCGAACGAAATTCATAACATATAGTGAAAATCGGTTTTCTGCAGACGATTCAGTGTCTCAAAATAACATAACTACCCACAACACCCTATCAAAACCGGAAATGGTTGAAATTTACTATTATTTCTAGTTTCAATACTGATTCTCGTTGGGCAAAAACGGTAAAATATATCAAGAAGCAGCTGTTTGTAATGGATTCCGTATCCTAGGGATAAATTTTGTCTCCTACCTTAACTCTGTATTCAAACAAGAAGTAGTTGCAATAAACTATTTTTGGTTTCAACCTTCATCGCCATAGAACAAAAACAAAAAGAGATAACGAGCAATGGCTTTTCGACATGGATTCAGCGTCCGAGGAATGGGTTCTATCTTTGATCTTTTACTTTATTGCAACCAGTACTTCAAGTTTGAGGATTGAAATAATAATAATAATAAAAAAATGAAATCTTTCAGTTCAACGTTACAGGATTATGGCCTTTAGGTTAAGGGAGACAATGATAAAGGTAAGTGAATGATGATGGAAAAATTGATGGAATAAGAAAGTGGGCGGAAAAGGGAGTACCCTGAGAAAAACCAGGGACACGATGATGTCCATCACAAACTTATTTGGTCGGGAATCGAACCAGGGACCGTGCATCAGAGGGAAGCTCTCTACCGCCGAGCCAGTATGGCTCCCTATAGTCTTAGTAGAGTTGAGTTGATTTTGAGCTTAACGTCCCGTTCAGCAGCGAGGCTATATGAGACGTAGACCTACTGATTAACATGGAATCCGAACCACACGAGCTCCCGCCGGGAATCGAACCCGGGACTCCCATGCCAAATGAGCGAACACTAACCGCTTAGCCACGAATGAGCTCATAGTCTTAGTAAAGTACAGAAGGTGTGTCTGGTTTTCATAATAACTCTGGAAAAGACTGTTGAAGCATAGTTTGATCAATCTATTCCATTCCTCTTGACAAACTTTTTAAATAGTGTTGAAATGAAGGGAGTCATTTAAGGGGGCAGGAAGGGGCAATTGCCCCCAAGAGTTTGAAGAATACATATACTTTAGTCGATTGTCTAACTAATATACTAGTTCAAAACGTGAAAGTCGGTGGTGGTCTTGCCCTCCTCAAGCGAAGTCCGAAATGACGCCCCTATAGTCGAGTGTGTGGTTGTCAACGGTTCAGCGCTTGTTTGAAGCACGTGAACTCACAAAAACAATGAAGGATGCATCAAGGAATTTCACAGTAATGTCTGTAAAAGAGATTCCATGAATTGCAATTTACTTCGCATCCACTCTACGTTACCGTTGATTTCGCCGTATGACTGGAAGCCTTTTCTGGTGAATGACAACGCGAGATCTGTCGCTGCCACAAAGAGATGGAACATAATGGCGGTATAGTGGCTCCAAAATATTCACCCGGTAATAAGTTAATTTGATTTTAGCCTTTTTGGTCACTCTGTTTAGTATAAATTTGTCATTATGGCAGTAACCACCAAAAACCATAAAGCTGCGTGGAAAACTCCCGCATATTCACATTCCCAGTCAGAATGGTATCTGCAATCACTGAAATGATACTGTAGGTGATAGCCGTCTCTTTTACCACATTCCAACAGATACACTCATGATACATCTAGACAGTCACTACAAATTTGCACCTGTTCCACCTGTCCTGCAAGATGGCGTTCATATAGATTTCGACTGTGTGTCTTTCTCTCAATGCGAATTTGAAGCATATACACCCTCAATCTTATAATTCTTTAGCAGATATAATTACTTAAGTAATTCTCGTGCAAGTATGCGAAATCAGTAATATTACATATTTAAAATTCTAGTTAATTTATGGGGGAAAAAAGAAAAAGAAATCCCCATATAAATCAATGGACTAAAAAATAAAAATGGTGTAGATTCTCAATAGGACTTTAATCACATGAACTTCTGACAGAAATCAAAAATCTTTATCTTTCAGTTTAACATCTCATGATTATGCCTGTTAAACTAAGGAGGGCAAATGGTTAATGTAAGTGAATGATTATGGAAGAATTGGTAGAATGAAAATATCGGAGGAAACGTGAGTAGCCCTCAGAAAACTCACGGGCATAATGTTATCCACCACAAACTTACTTGGCCGGGGATCGAACAGCGAACCCCATACACAAAGGTAAGCACTTTACCATTGAACGACAGAGCTCCTCGCGTCAGGAATGAAAGCCGGGTTTCTAACATCGGAGGCGTATGTGCTAACCATACCCGCGAGAGTGATTTGTTAAGAGGTTTGAAGAGACTCAAGAATACCTGTTGTTATTTTCTTTTTCAATGGGTACATACTAATATCCTTGAATTCGATTGAGATAATATCTACAAAGAAAGAATTAACATTACATCACTTGTAGTACTTCTTGTCTCGTGTATAAATAATCTTATCTTTGTCGTCCTTTAACCTTGGAACAACTAGTTCTCAAGAGGTTATCTCTGTTGGGTGTTGTTGGTGATACGTGATTTGGTTGATGAAAAAACATGCTGTTCGTCTCTCTATCGTTTTTGTAGCTTGTCGCAGAGGAACAAGTCGATCCTTAGTCAATTGCGGTAGGCGTGAGCACTGGCCGTGTGTGAGTGTTTGTGTGTTTATAGTGAATTGATAGGAATGTTTGAATCCGCTCCAAAGAAATTGATTATTGATACCGATGCAGGGATTGACGATGCTATTGCGTTAATGCTTTGCACGGCTGCTCATCGTAAAGGAAAAACACAAATTCTTGCTATTACTTGCGTTAATGGTAACACCATTATCGATAATGTCTGCAGAAATGTATTGAAAACATTGAAAACTGTGCAGTGCCTGGATGTAAGTAGACGTCAAATCAAGTGCATTGCTAGTGTAGGGATCATGTCTATTATTAGTATAAAATGTGATCAATAAAATGGATATGAGAAAGTGGCAAATTCAGTTTCAGAGAGATCTTTGAGTTTTGTTTCGATCTTTTTTCAAGTTTTGTATCCAAGAGTATAGCCACAAGGGGGCAAATGGGAACTTCCATTGTCAAACATTTCCCAGCAGTCCCAAATGGAGTTCGTCTGTAGTGTGTTTATTAAACGTCATTAATTTATACAGCAAACAAAGATAATTTATAACAGAATATATATATATATATATATATATATATATATATATATATATATATATATATATATATATATATATATATATATATATATATATATATATATTAGGGCGGAGCGAAAAATCACTTTTTTATATATCGAAAACGCAATAGTTCGGAAAAATTGCCAATTAATGATGATAAAATACTGTTAAAATTTCATTGCTGAAATGGAACATCTTCGGGTGGCGAATCCGCAAAAAAGATTTTGTGTCTTTAGAGAGTATGCAAGCCCGCCGTACACACCACTCTTTTATGTTTCTACGGTAAATAAACAAAAGTATTACCTACATTTCCTAACTTAAGTAACATATAAAATTTAAGAAATATTTTCTGCATGATTTAGGCGCATTTGGAATCACACAATAGCCTATTTGATCAAAATAACAATCTACTTAATACAAAATATATACTTTTTCTGCACCTCTCTGCTTGTTTCAGTGAAACGACCCAGGACCCACGACGAGTACGTGGATGCAGGTCGGATCCCTTCCATGCCCACCCTACCATCCATACACGTATGTTCAAAATTAGATCTTTGGTTCTTTCCAGAGCATAGTTTGCCTTTGTTTCTACTTTTTGGTGTACAGATTGGGATTTTATTTTAAGTCTGATAAAACCATCTCTGCCACAAACTTCTGCGTAAGCTTCTGTTACAAGTTCTGAACTCTGGGTGTGACAGGAATATTTCAAAGCTCTTTTTATGCCTGGATGTTCATGGTTATTACTGTATATTTCAAGTTCTTTGTTTGAAAACAAGACAGTGGTTGAGGATGCGTCACTTCAACTGATTCCCCATTAATAAGGTATATGTAATCGTTTGCATTTGAAATTGAGCTTTGGTAGTTTTTTTTTTCTTTACATGTGACTCATTGTTTACTGTAACTGGTCTTTCCTGTTTCATCTTCCTACTGTTACTACTGTCATTATCTCTACTCTTCTCGTTCCTAGCCTTTCCCCTTGAGTTGACTATCTTTCTCCATGCCTCTTTTCTGATGTGAAATCTTTCATTGTCAGTCATAGAGAGCAATATATTCTTCTGGTGTGCGAAATAACAATTATTTTGAACTATTTATTGAACCAATTGCCACTCCTTTTGTGGTATGTATCTTGAAGTTCTCATTAGCCACACGTGTTTAGCTCCATATTTACAAGTAGAGTATCTTTTTACTGAAAAGCAGCGACCTCCAGTTTCTTTCCTGCATAGAGTTTGATCTTTAAGACCATCAAAGTACAAGCCTCTAAGAACCTTTCCTTTGGCCATTAGCACTTCCTTTTGTCGTATCTTTTCCCTTTCTCGCCGTATATTTGAGCGGTCTATCATCTGGCCAGCATCAATTATCGCAAAAGATTGCAATGTAGCTGTTGCTATCAAAGCAGTTGCACGATGAGATGTTCCAAATCGGTCTGCCAGCATAACGAGAGGTCTAAGGACATGTCGTTGCTGCTTGCTTCTTTTTCTCTAATTTCCTGTTGTTTCGCAAAGTAATCATAAACACTAGACTCATCGCTATCAGAAGGTGATGTTTGGAGTTCATTAGAAGTACTCGTTTGTGATATGTAAGAAGATTGTAGGCGGGTGGTCTATCGTGATTTCCTTTTAATGAATGATTAGTTTTAAAGTCTCCTCATAGACAATTCCCTCTATTCTGCCTACTGGTGTTGCTCTCTGATCTTGCCACTCCTTCCTAGTTACTTTCTTTCTCGATTCACATGAGCACATGGAAAGTTCATGACATTTACAGGAACATATATCAAAGAACTTCGTGTAATCTGTTTAAATGTATTCATTTTTTTCTGGCAACTAGCAGAAGCTTTCGTTTTCTTCTCAGATTTAAAAAACTTCTTGTATATTTTCCGTGCAAGGCAAGTAGAAGCTGAACTACACGTTCTAACGACATAGTAAGGATGGAAGTTTTGCCCTAAACAGATTTCACACATTGAGCAACGTCTCTCGCCAATTTCTTTACACATCGATCATACCCTTTCTTACATTTTTCAAGATCTACCAATTAAAAATAATACTTCATTACATCTGATTTTGTGCGCAACTGTACACCTGAAAGCTTAGCTGAATGTCCAAACACGGAGTGAGTCGTTCTTAATTTTGTTCTTATCTTCCGCATGTTCAGAGTTTCAATATTGATATAAAATACAGATTTCACACACACTATATAAAGTTTAATTTACAGTACACAAACAAACTGGTTATACACTTACCAACTACGTACAACGAAGTAAATACTGAAACGCAATGTTAACACCGCAAAATTACCTTGAACAGATTGTCTTCCACACTCGAATAAAGTTACCGAATTCTAAAGTTGTTTCTTTTTTATACTGCTGCTATCAATTGGACTAGTCCAAATTGAATTCTTACGCAGGGAGGAAGGTAAGCTCTATAAAGCAGCACGAGAATTTTTAAAGGAAAAATAGTTAAAGGAAAAGTTATAATGAACAATGAATACATTTATCGGCATATTCAATGCTAGAACCTTATATGAAAATACAAGTACAGTAGCCTATATGATATGTAATACTTTGTTTTGCTAAGATGGGCTATTTTATGATTTCAAATCTGCCTAAATCATCTAGAAATTATTTCTTCAATTTTATAGACTGCTTAAGTTAAGAAATATAGGTAATACTTTTGTTCATTTACCGTAAAAACACAAAAGAGTGGTGTGTACGGCGGGTTTGCATACCCTATAAAGACAAAGTCTTTTTTGGCGATCGCAACCCAAAGATATTTGATTTCAGAGACGAAATTTTTACAGTATTTTATTAATATCAATTGACAACTTTTCCGGACTATTGCGTTTTCGATTTACAAAAAAGTGATTTTTCGCTCCGCCCTAATATATATATATATATATATATATATATATATATATAGAGAGAGAGAGAGAGAGAGAGAGGTAAAAGTAAGGGGGAACGCGGGGGTATGCCGCCCCCACCTCGAAAAAATATATACGGCGTCCCCCCAGTTCCTAAAAAATTACAATGGGCAAAGATAAGCAAGGGAAACGGCATGACGTCATGCTGCTACCTACCTACCCCCTACCTTTTCGGATCCACTTTTACCTATATATATATATAAAATCACGTAAACACATTAAATTAATTAAAAATAATTTATGATCCACATTGTTACTCTTATTTGCTTAACTGGATCACCTTAGTTGCATAGTTTGTTGCTATACTTGTATTTATTACTATACTAACAGGGTCTGAATTTAACATTATTTTAGCATCGCTATTTATTTACACCGTTTATGTGAATATAAATACAAAGCCAAACAAATGTTCCTCCAAAAACAATTTTTGTTACCCTCTGACAAGTTTAATGGTACTTTCCTACAACCTGTGATTCTAATTTCACATAACTGCAAATAGAATAACGAAAATATGAATGTATGAATGGTGAGTACCTAATCCTTTCATTTTCTGAAATAATTCTTTTGATTTACTTTTAATACGTAAAACCTGGCTCCGTCGAAAAGAACTTGTTGGCTTTGCTACTGTATGCCCAAAACATTCTTCATGTGTGGTGCTAGATAACTCTTGAGAAAGTGCATTAAGTAAAATGACATATTCGAAACAATCGTCGAGAGCGCTGGTCTTAATTGAAAATGAAATGAAATGAAATCTTTAAGTTTTACGCCCATGGTTATGCCAGTTAGGCTAAAGGAGATGGTGATAATGAGAAATGAGTGAAATAAAGAAAGTTGGAGGAAACGGAAGAACCCCGAGAAAACCCACGAGCACGGTGTTTGTCCACCACAAAGTCCACACGGCGCGAGCTGGTATCGAACCAGGGACCCCAAGCACCGGAGGTGAACGCTCTGCCACTGAGCCATCGCGCCCCATTGATCTTAATTGATATTAATGACTTTCCTTAGTAGCTAATATTTATAACACGTTTACAGACGTTATTAATTACATGGCAAATGGTACGGGTAATCAAATGAGCAGTAATAAATTATTTTACAAACATAGTAATTACTTTGTTTCATAGTTCTTTCAACAAGCAGTGCCGTGCCGTGGGAGGAAAGGGCGATCACAGCGACGGCTCCGGGCGCCGAAGTTAGGGGTCGCAAAATTCGGGAGGAAAAAGAAAACGGAAGAGGGAAAGAAAAATATAGGAAAAAATGACTTGGAATATTTTAGATCAACAGCAGTATTTTAAAATCTAATATTTATTGTTACTTGTGTTAGGAAAATGCATGTGTACATACCTAGGTATATAAAATGGAAGGAAAAAATAATAAAAAGGTCTCAAAATAAAGGGAAACCAGGATTTATTTTTGAAAATTTTATTGCGCTTCTCGCCAACCATGATGGCGCTTCGCGGCTGGTCTGTCGACCTCACTCATGCGGGGCGCCATCGTATATTCTCGCCTCGGCGCTGATTTTCCACGGCCCAGCACTGTAAACAGTATTAGCAAGTTATAAAGTCCAAATTTTTATGTTGTCTTCCATTTTAACATTATCTTGTCTTCTGTTATTTTAAAAAATTTTAAGAAGCGGACACAGATTTCAATCGATTATTTGAGTGGAATTGAACGTCTCATTTCAGCACTGAGTCTATACGAGACATAAACCTACAACTTTTAACAAGGGTTCCGAATTACATCTACTCCCGCCAAAAATCGAACCGGATCTTCCACACCAAAAAGAATAACATGTAGCCATGAAGAAGGTTAGCTATGTATAGCGTAACATTGACTTCATGAGGCCAAAAATTCTTCGTTATTCCTTGAGAAATATACTACAATTAAAAAAGCTATTTTAGCTGCAACTATGCTTTGGTTGTATAGTAAAATATTTGAGTTTAGTGGTAGTGCTAGATAAGTGTGTATGGTATGTGTGGTTCAAGAAATTTTCTAGGTAACTTTTTCTGTCTTTCTTTGAGAGTATGAAAATTCTATGCAAGACGTTAAGCTTAAATAATTTTGATAATTTACATATCCTAGTTGCTGGTTCAAATCTAGTGTCTAAAAAAAAACTATCTAGGACAAAAGATCCCTTGAGACTCCCTTTTTGGGTTGTAGTGTGTGCTGTATACTGCTAATACTTAAAATGTTTAACAAATACATTGGTTGTGGTTTAACGTCTCCTTCAACAACAATGATATATGAGAGATGGGAACTACCATTTAAAGTAAGATCCAAAACACTACTTGTGTTTGTACCCAAGTTAAGCACTCGCACCGGGAACTGAACCCGAGACCACGCACATAAGAAGTACAAATTTAGCCAGTTTATAAGAACAAAAACAAATAATACGATACTCATTAAGTTTTCCCTTGTTTTACGTGATTTTTTCCTGACCTTTAAATTAATTTTATTCACGTTCTACTTGTTGACTCAAATCAAAAGGCATTAACACAGACTTCATACTAAGGAGTGCTACCAGAATCCACGGCGATTCAACATCTAAAAGAGCCTCAGATCAACCACTTTAACCGGGAAGGGGTCCTTAAAAGTTTGATTTTAGATTGGATTGGAGCTTAGCGCCATTTTAACACCAAAAAAGACCTACAGATTAAGGTAATCGCTGTAATGTATACAAATTTCAAGGCTTAGTCACCGGAAATCTATCTCGGGACTTCATGCATTTAATGTGCGCGCTAGCCACTGGACCAGTGGTAGGGCTTACAAGTTTAAGCTTTTATGAATCTGTGAAGGAGCATTTTTTGATTAATTTTTTCGCTGTATGTGACGATAGGATCCAACGATACGGTTTTATTTCTGTAGCAACAATTCTCCGGTTTCTCAAGGAATGGCATTCTTTAGTTAGGTATATTGAAAAAATTCTGAACCTTTTGCATATTTCCCGATTCCGCAGACCTCCCGACTGCGAACCACGAATGCAAAGCACTAGATGCACAAAGGTCCGATTTGGTCCACAGATGGTGTTACTTCCACTTCCAAGACCTCGGTAGATAGATGTCACGGGTCAGTAATAGGCTCTGGGAGCTTTTATCATACAAGTTTCTCAAAGTACTCACTCAATAAGGACTGGGGGCAACCCGTAGCATTCTAATGGAGGTAGAACATTCTAGTATTGGAAACCTATAATATTTTCGGAGATTGTCTTTATCTCAAATTAATAATAACAATCTTCTTTCTAGATTCCAGTTTATCGTGGTGCTGAAGAATCCTTGACTCATACTCCAGAACCGGAGAATTTTCATGGACAGGATGGCTTCGGAGACATTGACTTTCCTGATCCTCCTGACTATAACATAATTCAAAAAGAACATGCAGTTACTGCTCTGCTCAAATTAGTGTCCGAGAATCCTGGTAAGTTTATACAATATATATATATATATATATATATATATATATATATATATATATATATATATATATATATATATATATATATATATATATATATATATATATATATATATAGCCCCCTTGACGCTCAGTAATACACTGGATAAAATGGGCTTCAATCCTCCTTTACACTGGATAAAGCTGCAACAAAGTATGGTTTAGCCACTCCCTTGATCATATTCTGGATCCGCCACTATACAGAGAGAGAGAGAGAGACTGCTATATAATACATAATATGTAAGGCTAGTTTAATATGTTGCTGTATGCATGTATGTATACTGCTGAACAGTAAAAAGTACCAAGAAGGAGAATAAATTTGAGTCTATATTTGCCACTTATGTGGATAATAGAAAAACAAAAAAATATTATCATTACAGCTTTGTTTAACAGTAACCAAATGTTGGCGTGAGATGAAATGCCTTTGAGGTTTCGAACAATGCTTCACCGTCAAATACGTAAGTAATTCCATTAAGTTTTTTCCTTTGATGTTAGAAGAATTTTGACACTTGGAAGTCGTATTTAAAGAGTCCAATGGCTCAATGTCATCTTGGATGAATTCCGTTTCCATCTGTAGCTTTGGGTGGCTTCATCTATGTCTGAGAGTTCCGTGCAACAGGTTGGGGGACAGACGAATTTTGCATAGCCACACTAGTTTGACATCGAATGCTACGGTATAGCGTGCCATGTGATTCTGTGCCAACCTGCAGACCTTTGACTAGCCAACGGTATGTCGATGAGACAGTGAATCTATAGTACTCGCGCCGAGTCGTGAAGCTTGGGCTCTAAACCAATCATAGAAATATTTTGCTTGAGCTCCAACACATCGGAAAACTTCGGTTCAATTCGTGGAGCCGCTTCCCGAGTGCACACTTGGGGAAACGTCAAACAGCTCAAATTCACCAACAATGTTGCCAAGCTTTGAAGACATAGTAAACGAGCATATAAAAAAACATTTAAAAATTACCAATAATAACACTGCACCACAATAACTACTGTAACAACTATTCTAAAATGGTAACAATAGCACAAATAGTAACAACGAAAACATAACGCAACAAAAAAGAATTAACAAAACGGAACTTGACACCAATCCGGCAACACTGCACTCTGAGGAGATGTTTTCCGTGTAGCGCGAGAGAAGACACTGACAAAATTTGATGGGTGGGGGTTGGCGGCCGGAACACACCCTCACATTCTATTGGGCGGTGAAATCGGTAGATCTAGGTCAAGCTTCACGACTCGGCGCGAGTACTATAGTTGCGGTCACTTTGGTGCAGATTCTGGATGAAGCCGTTTCTACGTTAGCATGCAATGCCCTGCACTTCCTGAACGAACAAAATATTCCACTGCGCTCTGTCGGCTCCTCATATCTCTTAGTGCTTGCTTCACTGGCAACACACAGTGGCGCTCTCTATCGGTAGCGCTCTCTACCGCGAGCTGTGTAACTTTGTTGTGGAAGAGTCGGTTGAAGTGGAAGCTCTGTTACGGAGATATATTTGGTTTTTCTACTCCGAAACGGACACAATCGAAGCACCCGAAGAACGACAGAATCGGAAGGGATGCAAGAGAAAGGAAAATTGTGAACTCTGGCAAAGGATTGTTTGAAGGGGCCCTCAGTGAGAAAACTGTGCGAAAAACATATACATTTGTTTTTAGTTTTATTTCTTTTTGACAATGTTGCTATCACTTTCAGGCCCCGAAAAAAATATATGTTGTACATAAGGGTATAACAATTTTTTTAACCAAACATCAGCGACGTGTCCACCCCCAAAAAAATTCAACAATTTTTTGAAATTTTCAACACACACACACACACACACAAAAATACGCATCGATGGTTTTGAAAAAAATTGCACATTTACATCTAGATAGTATCTACAATCTGAGAAACTTTCAAACTTTTTCGACCACTCCCACCAAAATTTAAAAATATTCAATTTTAAGCATGTATGATACGATAATTCGGTAAGGGGAGGGGGTCAATTTTTTTTTTAGGTAGTTTTAGGTCAAGGATAATCTTTTGGGTCAATAGCGACCCAATTGGATCAAGGGCCGATTTCACTATCTTAGTAGGGAAGACTTTTTGCCACATACATGTATTTGCCGATTATAAACATACTAACGTTATAAGAAATACCGGGCGAATTCGTTATCAAATTATATTCCTACAACAACACATTTAAAGACATACGTCAAT
Organism: Thermobia domestica; assembly: GCF_964235325.1. Classification (NCBI taxonomy): domain Eukaryota; kingdom Metazoa; phylum Arthropoda; class Insecta; order Zygentoma; family Lepismatidae; genus Thermobia; species Thermobia domestica. The sequence goes on along the minus strand of NC_137455.1, from coordinate 49,698,706 downwards.
AATTTTGGACATGAGTATACATATTAAAGAAAGCAGACGGTAGAATTCTTATGGTGCACAATTCTAGTAATCCCCGAACAGTAAGGTCGACACTGATGAGCGAGTTCTCACTTGTCTCACATGCCCATCTTACATATTCACAAAGTTTACAAAAGAGTTAACAAATGTGACTGCACACTTGAACATGACTAAACAAAAAGCAAGGCAACAATTTCTAGCACACACATTCACAGTTTGTATATTCATGCTAGTTCACTTCGATCCCGTCGGAGCTAATCAATGTTTCTCTCTGATGAATAAATAATGCACAATAACAAATACTTATGATAAGTGAATATATGTTTATTTATATTAACCACCATACAAAACTTGAAGCCACGCATTATTTGTTATAAATTGTCTTTTCACGCTATTCCAAAGGCCTGGCACTAACTGCTTTCATGGCACTCACCTTGCTCAAACACATTAAAAAATAAATAAATAAATAAATAAAAGACAAACGTCATGCAAATGCAATCGACAATGGCACTAACTCACTACAAAAGTGTCTATAGGTTTGTGTTTCAGACTTTCTCCCTACTGAACTACAGATTTGATTGATTTAGTTCTTATATTCTTAGTACCGTCCGACCACAAACAGGGATGCAATGCCCCATGTCCAACTCACAAAGAAGTGTTCATTCACTTTCTTGACAGATAGTACACCTTTAAAGGATGAAAGGAATTGCTGACAAAAAGCTTTTTAATATTCTACATGAACCTTTAATTCCTGTTCTTAATACTCAAAACAAGTGTTAGTACAGTCATTTAGATTATAAGTGACATGAAATATCTACATGAGGGTATGATTTTCAAATGCCATTGGGTCCAACTTCGAATCGTTGGCAATTCGGTGAAACTGAATCAGAATTACCAAGTACGTTGCGGTGGTGCTTGCAATCTGAAATTCAAACCAAGAAAATGAGTAAATAAAGCTATGTTATACAAAGAATACAATTCACATTTGTAATATTTTCACTTGCTATCCCACTGTTGGGTTACACTTTAACCACGTTCCGTAAAATGTTATCAATTCGTAAAATGCAATGCAAGGTCTGAACTTTTGATTAAGGATGTAGGTTGTATTTATTTTACTTTAATACAGAGTGTTTCAAAACAATGCCGACAAAGTTTGGGAGGTGATTCCTGACGTCAAGATAAGACAAAAAGTATATAGACCATGTTGGGTGCACAAATGCTTCCTTTCGGAGTTATAGGCTGCCGAAAGCATGAGAAAATGAACTTTAAAGGTTCATAGATCCAGAACTATGGAACCTACCGTAGTCGAGTCAAGACTTCACTTAGGAACTAGTATATGCCCTTTCCAAATATCGAAGTTTCACAATCCTGCGGTACTTCCGCAACAATTTTTAATGGAGGTAGTTGGAGAGTACTTCAAATTATATGCCCGTAGCAAAACTCCCTCTAAAAAAAATTGCTTCGTGAGTACCTTAAGATTCTAAAACATGTATTTTTGGATAGCCCACATAGTAGTTCTTAAGTGAAGTCTTCACCCGACTACGGTAAGTTCCACAGTTTTGAAGTTATGGACCTTTAAAGTAAATTTTTTCATGTTTTCAGCAGCCTATAATTCCGAAAGGAAGCATTTGTGCACCCAGGTTGGTTTATACTTTTTGTCTTATTTTGGTGTCAGAAATCACCTCCCAAACGTTGTCGGTGTTGTTTTGAAACACCCTGTATATCTCTGATAAAATGTAATACAATAAACACATAATGATGTGTAGGTTAGTTATTATCTGTGTTTCATTATACTCTACCAGCACATTATACCGTTTTGAAAATCAAAAAGGATGAAATGTCGACCCCATATAAATATGAGAATACGTGGTGACAAAAAGAATATGTTTTATGCAGGTTAGTGTTTGGTCTCTGTCGAATGTGGTTTCTTCAGAATGTAGTCCATTGTTTGATGATAGCCCTCTGCTACTGTCGTCTGTATAAGTTGTTCCGCAAGATTTAAGGAAATGAATGAGGAAAAATAATTATGTATACCTCTTTCTACGGTTTTAACGGACTAAGAGACGGTAATAGCAGTTGGATGTTGCAGATTATCCGTAAGTCCAAACGTTAAGTCTGCAGTAGGTAATATACGAAATTACATTATGAAAGAAAGAGTAGTAATAGGATACTGCACTTTTAACCAAACACACTTTCTAATCTGATAATGTATTAAAATACTTGATACACTATGAATATACAGAACACAATAAATTCAACATTTTTTGTTTAAAATCAGGACTCTCAGACTGAATCACCTGCTCTAGATTTTGTACGATGCTTCCGAAATTCTGAAAATTGAAGACAGGGATGAGTGTGTATAGAGAAATAAGTCCAGGATTTGGTCAAGTGAGCTATACATGTCCATATGCCATTTTATCCATTCTAAACTACGAACAAGCGCCGTAAGTTCAATTTTATCCAGGGTAAATTTGTTTGGATCCAACTATTATATTTGTATATATATATCGACTTTCAATATTAGAGATGAAGTATCTGATTACATGATTAGTCTGTCTGTTTCTGGTGCTGAAGAACAAAGAAGAAAAAAACTTACTTGAACGTTTATGCGGTTGAGAATGGTATCTATCAATTTAGATACTGATCACGTTTTGGAACTTCTTCACAAGGATTTCGGTTCTATAATTTCCTATTTCAGTGAAAATTATATTCCATTTCTAAGATATTTTGCATAAATTATTTTTGTATTATTTATCGACAATACCAGTACAATAACTTCGAATATAAGTCGTATTTTTTTTTTTTTTATTTCCCAAAACGTGTTATTATACCACACAGGGCCGTCATATAGAATAAAAGTATTCATAAAACATCAGCGCATGGGTAGTGTAAGCGTAAGTATAATTACTTCAGTACATAATAAATTCACAACTTTTATTTATGAGGAAAGAAATTTTCCTTGGGCTCCCTCTGAATTTCTCTCATTCTAGCTACCATGTGCAGCGTTGCAAATCTGTCTTCAACATTGGGGGGGAGGACTTAAGATTTTTTTTTTTTTTTTTTGTTAAGCGATGCTCAAAATATTTGTGAAGTTGAGAAACAATCCTGTAGAGCAGCGTTTCCCAACCTTTTTCAACTTGCGGCACACTAAGGGTCTAACTTGAATTCTCACGGCACACTCATAGGTATTATTATTATTATTATTATTATTATTATTATTATTATTATTATTATTATTATTATTATTATTATTATTATTATTATTATTATTATTATTATTTGTAAATAGAAAATACCGTCGCATTTGTTTTCTTTGATTACTTACCTCTTTCTCACAAAGAATAAAGCTCGATCACTGGTTTTCCTCCATCGTAAATCATTATACTTACTTTTCATTCAAATTAAAATATAGAAAACAATTCCAATGAAATATAGAACTCAGTCTTTTTAAAAAATACACTTTCTTTTTCGTAGAATGTATCCAACCTTTCACAAGGAAGATCACTAAATTACGAACGAACAAACAAATCTCTTGTACTTTAAAAACAGAATTGCGGTAATTTGTATGAGTGTTTGCTTTGTCGAAAGGATATAATGAGATTTTAAAATTTAAAGTTACGAAATAATCTGTAACAATAAAGAAACAACAATGGTCATAACAGTGATAATTAATACTTTTTTCAACATTAAAAATGAACAGATAAGTAACAGTGTGAAACTTATAATTTATTAACGTGGTTAATATACGTCACAATTTTAAATATTAATAAAATTATGTTTTCGAAATACAATCTATGTAGTAATAATGTATGTAAAATAATATATTACAATTACAGTATTTTTTCATTGTAGAGGTTCATAGTGATGTGAAATTTAAATACACATATTTCCTGTCTTGCAATTAGGTTCCTATATAATTAATAATTTTGTTTTCATTTCCTCGCGGCACACCAGCGGCTCATTCGCGGCACACCAGTGTGCCGCGGCACACCGGTTGGGAAACGCTGCTGTAGAGGATCAGAGAGCAGAGTTATCCTCAACATTGAGAGGCGGGCAGATTTAAGGCTTATTCTGGAGGGACATCCATTTCATCTCACTTTCCTTTGTGGTAATCGGACACAAATTATCACTTTTTTTTTTCCAAAAAGCACATTTCAAATCGCATTATTGGGGGGACAGTCCCCCAGTTCCAAGATTGGAGGGGACATGTCCCTCTCATCCCCCTGGAATTTGCGCCAGTGATCATGTAACAAAGAAATAAATCTACTAACTGCTTTCCAACACAATATAATTTTGAAATTTGGGAGCCTAGTGTTATAACGTCAATAACTTTTGAAACTGTTTGTCTTCACTTGAGCATATGCGTGAAGTGGTTTATTACGAACAGGACAAAAAGAACTGTGATGGATTAATTACAAGCAATCCGGTTAGAAACACTGCTGCTTGCATTTTAGTTCCAAAACCGGCCGCCCGCACTCGTTCACTGGTCAGGTTATAACAAAAAAGATTTGATAATGTTAGAATACAGAGTAATTATTAAAGTATAACAAGTTATTTATGTTTTGAAAGAGCAAGGTTTGTGGAAATGTATTTAAAATAAAAGCAACTTAAACGCATTATTTTCTATGATTTTTTTAAAAACGCTAAAAATCGTCTTTCTACTAAAAAAAAAAGTGGGTATTTTAAATTTTGTCCACAAAGATTTAAACTCTAGGGCTGTTTCATGAAACTTTGATGATAAAGAAACACACAAAATCAGTTTCAATAAATTAATATATGGTCACTGTAACTCGTTTGCCCTTTTTCACTTTACATAACAAAAGGAAAAGAAATATAGGGCCTATTATTATTATTATTATTATTATTATTATTATTATTATTAATAATAATAATAATAATAATAATAATAATAATAATAATAATAATAGTACGAATAGTAATAATATTTACAGTTAGTTAATTAATAAAAATAATTGCACGTGGGCAGTGGCGTATTCACGATTTTGTTTCGGGGAGCTTTGCTAACTTTCGGGGGGGGGGTCTTTGCCTGAAAATGTGAAAATTCTGCAAGATATTTCATATACTTTACTATAGTAAGTAATATTTCAGGGGGGCTTAAGCCCGGAAGCCTCCCTAAATACGTCACTGCACGTGGATCAATGTATAATTGAATTTTATACACTTACAACTATGAAACAATACACAAATACATTACTGGCATTCACTGTAGATAATACTGGTACTTACAGAGCGGAGAAGATGCAAATTTAGTGGAAGTATGCCACAGGCTGTGAATTCAATCTTTCTGTGAGCAACTAATGAAACAAAATATTGTAGCTGAAAAGAAGAGCATTTAATGTTTTTATTAATGTTACAGCATTAAGAGAAGCAGTATTTATTATTAACTAGCATATATTACCCGCTTCACTGGGTTAAAATAAATAATTTAAATGCACACTGATATTGTTCATTTTCGATCATTTTAATGTATGACATCCCTCCTCATTCTCCAATTGTCGGGGCTGCAAATGGATTTAAACAGCATCAGAAGTGTCACTGTTCATCTTAGCGACCCCCAAAAATGTGGATTCAGCACTAATATCGGTCATTTTCGATCATTTTTAAATTTCTCTTCCTCCTCCTCCCCCAAGTTGAGGGTTTGAATTTGAATTTAAACGGGATCGGAAGTATCAGTGTTCATCTAAGCAACTCAGCAAACTATAAATTCGACACTGATAGTGGCCATTTTCGATCATTTTTATATCTCTCTTTTCCCCGCCCTCAAGTGAAGGGGCTGATTTTGGATTTAAACCGGATCGAAAATATCACTGTTCATCTGAATGACCAGGAAAACTACCTAGGTATTGATTAGACATATATTTGTCATTTTCGATTCACTCCCTTCTCCGTGCTGCGGCACACGGCATCAGAATTGTCACTGTTATTCTCAGCTACTCCTAAAACTATGGATTCGACACTAATATTAGTGATTTTCGATCATTTTTAAATGTTTATCCCCCTCCCCTCCGTTGTGTCCTCCCCCTCCCCAACTATCAGGGCTGAACTTGGATTGTAACAGAATCAGAAGTGTCACTGTTGCTCTTATCGACCCCGAAAACTATGGATTCAACACTAATATCGGTCATTTTTGATTATTTTTAAATTTCTCTCCCCCTACCCCTCTCCTACGTTGCATCGTAAAAGTGAATAGCCTAAAGTAATCCCTGCTCGTGCTCCTAAACTCATGTATGTTGAAAATTTGATTGAGATCGGCGGGATGGTTCAAGAGTGATGAAGTCACAAAAGCAGTCATTTTAATTTTAATTTTTTTAACATATATATCCCCTCCCCCTCCCCTAGGTTTGCTTGTTGAAGTGATAAAAAACACCCAAGGCCCGTCGAGATTGGTTAGGTGGTTCAAAAGTTATTAGGTTTTATTAGTATTTATGTATACGTACCCCTCAACTCCCCCACCCCTAGGATGTACCGTTAAAGTGAAATTACAAAAATGTTTCCAGATCCGAACCTCATGTATCTTGAAAATTTGATTGAGATCGGTCGGATACTTCAAGAGTTATTAATTTTAAAAATAGTCAGTTTCAGTCTTCTATAAATTGATTTTTATATATATGTCTTCCCCTCCTTTTCCTCCGCTACGTTGCTCCGTCAAATGTATATCATAAAAATGATCCCAGGCCTGAACCTCATGTATGTGGAAAATTTGATCAAGATCGGTCGATTGGTGCAGGAGTTATTAAGTTTTATTTATTTGTTTATACCCCCTCACCCGCCCCTCAGTTCTATCATCAAAGTGAATAGCCTAAAACCAGCTCAGCCTCGAACCTCGTCCATGTTACAAATTTGATAGAGATCGGTTGGGCGGTTCAGGAGATTTAGAGTCACAAACATAGTGATTTTCAATTTTAAAATGGATAGATACTAAAGTAAACCTTATAAAAGAAACAATTCAAGTTATGATGAAGTAATTTTCCTGAAAAAGCCTTTTGTTCGTTCAAACACGTCTCAGTGGAGCAACTACAGAAAATCGGTTGTCACCCATCCTGTAGCCTGGATCTTTCTTTGAGCAATTTTCTTTTCATGTTTTCTTACACCTAAATACATTCGTGTCTGTTTTTTTAGACAATTCATACTCCCAAGCGTCTGATTGTTACAACACCAGAATACAAAAGTTGATACCACAATATGACAAGTATCTGGATTCCGGTGTTGAAAATATTGAAAAGTAATGTCACCGTTGCTGTTTCTGTGCCATTAAATGCTTCAATCAACGACAGTGTCCTATTTGTGTTTACCGCAGTAGTGAAACTTACTTTCTGGACCCGCCTCGTACTACCACAGTTCAAATATTCTCTCTATTTGAACCTAGGATACTTTTGAATGTCATGTGTTTAACACTAACTTAATGTTTTTCTTTCTTTCAATTCACCCAAATATTTAAATACGAATTCAAAACTTTATTGACATTGCATTGCAATAACAATAATAATCACAAAATATGATAAATAATATTTCGCTTGCTGTCTATCGACAAAGGGAACAATTATGTTCCATCCAATCTTGCTGCTATTTTGCAAGTGGTTAGTATATAAATGTATAGATAGAGAAAACGTGCTACCGCTTGCGGTGCTTTGATGGGAAGGTGAATCTACTCAAGTCCACGGTGACAAGCTAGTGTTTAGCCAATTCCACATAATGGGCCTTATGGAGAGTCGTTTTGACGTGTGATTAGTGACATACTAAAGAGTTCGACTAACATATGTTTCCTGTAGTAGTCAGCCCTTTAGTATGACACTAATCATTTGTCAAAACGACTCTCCATAAGGCGGAATATGTTTACCCAATGGATTAATTACAGAGAATTAAATACTTGTTTTAAAATAGCACTGAAAAAGCTCATGAAATAAATAGTACAAATAAGGCAATACTTCTGTAATACTCTTAAGATTACGAACTACCCTTAACTATTGTTAATGGAATTGACTATGATCAAAAATGTTTGTTAATATAAATTAATTAAGAAGTGAATAAATATTGATTACTACACTACATAGGTATCATAAGGAAAAACTGAACTGTACATTAAAAATATCACAAACAAAATACAAAGCGAATAGTGAACTCAATACTTTGTAATTTCGTTAATTTGGTTACATCTCGAAATAAATAATTATTTTCAAGCTACTGATAGAAACTCGAGTCAGTAAAAGCAGGAGTAACGATCACATGCAACGAATTTCGTAGTACACTATTTCACATACTGAGCGTAATGAAGGATATAATATCCTTGATTCAGGTATATGTTTCATGCAATGTACTGCAAAGTACTTCTTACGTTAAATAGCTAGTCAAACAAAGCATAATTTGTTTTGTAATCAATTGTTTTGTTTCCTGGTACAGAATACAATTTGAATAATTTTAAACGCCAATATTGTGTAAATATTTCTTTAAAAAAAAAAAAAAGTGCAGTAGAAATGCTTTATAAAATCCAAGAAAATGTAATTAGAATATATGGAAAATTAGAAAGGTGTCCAATACTTATCTCTATTGCTTTTGTTTTAAACGTTTAACGTTCCATGGTTATGTCCTTTAGGTTAAAGGAGATGGATAATTAATGAAAGTAAATAAATATGAAATAACATTTTTTAAGCTCTCCCAACAGGAACCGAAGCCAGGTCTACGTACAACAGCCTCTATACCCGCGGAAGGCTGCAGTTTTGTTGAAAATATGCTTAAATCGCTCTATGCTGTAGGTTTATTCATAGGTTAATATTTTGGGCTCGTTCAAGTCTAGCCCCATATATTTTCAACTTGGGGCCACAGTGAACAATGTGCAAAACCATTTACAATATCTACGAATGACAGCCTTCAGCACATAGGATGAACCGAACCGCACGAAACGTATTAATTTGATAAATAAGTGTATTAATTTATTTCATTTACGAATGTGTTTTTTTTTTTTTCTGTTTTACTCAACTTGAGCTACTATTGAGTCAGACCTAAAGACTAGTTTTACACAGCAAAATGAACTAAGTTTTTGTGAATTCATTACATAAGGGTAGGTGGTTGTTATCTCCAGCTTTGTATAAACAACTTGAATAGAACCTCCTACTACAAATACACTATCGCACAAATCTGAAGCGATTACATGGATAGTAGCATAAACCAATGTATCCTAACTATTGCAGAGCTCCTAATTAATAATAAATAATTCGTATGTTTATAGTAATAGGTTATGTATTGAGTTATTACTGTTGACTCTCTGGTGCTAATAATACTCCATCGACGCTCAAGTGTTTGTGAGCGACACAATATACAATGTTTCAATTTAGCAATTTCAATCAAATATTTATTAGATAGCTACAGTGCAAATTTACCTCCGAAAAACGGTGACGGCGATGCAAACAGTGTTCCTTACCATGAAAATATTTTCACTGATATGTTTAAAGTGCAAGAATGCAGAAGTCCAGAAAAATTATTTAGTACCTAGTATGTCTGAACACACAAGCCTGTCACATTATCATGTGTATTGCAGACAGCTCAATAAGAACTATATTCTATATCCTCAAATATCTTGAGTATATTTTTAGCAGTCTTTAGCTTATTGCTCCCTATTCTTACAATTACCCTTTATTCAAAATGTAGGTTTAGATTATTTCTGTTGACAATTCTTTTATTATTTGTATTCTAGTAGAATAGTATCAATTCCATTTCATTATAGTATTATTTGCTCTAAGCAATAGACTTTATTCAACATTTGTTGTTTCTCCTGTCAATTTTAATCTGCGACCCAAATTAAATGTCGGGGGGCGCGGTGGCTCAGTGGTAGAGCGTTCACTTCCGGTGCTTGGGGTCCTTGGTTCGATCCCAGCTCGCGCCGTGTGGACTTTGTGGTGGACAAACGCCGTGCTCGTGGGTTTTCTCGGGATTCTCCCGTTTCCTCCCACTTTCTTCATTCCACCATTTCATTCATAACCGGCATAACCGTGGGACGTAAAACACAAAAATTTCATTTCATTTTCAAATTAAATATCAAATTCGTTATCATAAATGTCAAAATCACAATCATTATATAAATTCTTATTTAAAATCTGAATTAACAATTGTCATTAACATTACGTTTGTATACTACATCAAACAAGATAACATTATATACTATTGCTCAGAGACCAGAAATAAAGTTTTTTTGTCTCGTCTCGTAAATTTTATAAAAGTCTCGTCTTGTCTTGATTCTCGAAAAACATTTCTCCTCTCTTTTTGTTAATTTATGTATAAAGTTTACGCCGACTTTAAAAAAAAAAAAAAAAAAAAAAAAAGATCAAAAGATCCAATATATTTCAATCAAAAAAATTCTTATACACCTTATATCTGGAGAGCTACAAACAGTGTAGCCAAACTCAAACTATCGCTTAACTCAGTATGATGTGCTTATTCCGTAGAAAATAAGAAAACTTGACTTAAGGGCCGTTCAAAAATTTAATGGCCCCTGGTCCAAAAACTAATTATTGGCCAAGATCGCAGTCTTTTGATCCATTTTTCGGATCATTCCTAAAATCCTTGTTTTCTTACTTTCATCCAGAATCTATCGTAATCCTTCACCTTCATCGTCACGAGCGGTCCACGAATGGTATGATATACTAACATTTAAACCTTGTTTATTTTTGGAGTATATTATGTACCGGTACCTTCAAACGTTGATGAATGTTCTTCATTATTTTCGGATAATCACTTTATCAATTTATAATTTTTTACCCTACTAAGATGCCTTAACATTCAAACAATGTTTGAGACCTAAGACTTCGGTGAATTAATATTCGAGGCTTGTAAAATTAATTGTGTCGTCTCGCTTTTAAAAATTACTTTTCATCTTTGAGACGATACAATTCTTGTTTCATAGGCAGCACTTTTACTCTATATTGGAAGATAGAATTAATCTATTTATTTGCTTATAAGCACAAACAGTAGCTCATATACAACATTAAGTAAAATGAGACGTGTATAGCATGCACATAGTTTGATTGTGTAAGTTATTGTATAATATACTACATTAATCATAATCTATTTTTAAAGATGAATCATATAGGTGCTAAAATGTACATGTGTTTCCAAATGTCGGGAAAATATTGTTTCCAGGAGCGTAAATAGAAGCTTGCAGATCCCTGGCAAACTTTAACAATGACCCCCACTTCTGGTTTCTATAACTGAAAATTGGCACCTTTACAAATTTTATAATAACTGTTTTTTAATACCCTTCATATTATAAATACACAATTCCAAATATAATTTATATTCAAAAGAAATACAATTTATTTCTAGGTTAATGTTTTTTATGAATTTAATACTGTATTCTCTAACATTCTTATATCTTAAAATTCCTAACTTCTTGATTTGATTTCGGCATAATTGTCTATTACTTCCTTGAAGTCCAGCTTCTTAGCCAGTAATTGCTCAATGCAAAAGAAGTGCTCATACTTTCAATCTTTCTTGATTCATATTGCTCCTCAGCTAATTATTTTTTTAATTATTATTTTAAGTTTGGAAAATGAACGCTCCGCATTTCCAGTGACAGGAGTGCTTAGAAATGACATTAAAGCTATACACACTTCCGGAAAACTAGATGAAATGAAGTGAATTTTTACTATAAGAAGGGAAACTAATTCACTCTTATTATGGACATTTCATTCTTAAGTGCTGGACGCATAGTTAAAATCTCTCAGGAAAATACTGAAGAAATACCTTTGCTGTATGTTTCTACAAACTTAACTGCTTTATATAGAAGATCAGTGTCAGTTAGATGTGGCAGTAGTTTAGATTCCAGCCACTAGTTCCAGGTAACGTTAAACTTTGATAAAAGTTCACTCAAAGTATTAAAACGACATTGCATTTGACTTGATGTCACATCAAGCACCTGAAAAGATACATTTACGCCTAAGGAGTCTTCAGGGTGCTTTAATTGTTGGTCTTGAGAAATTTCGTCGTAGCGATGTTGTACTTTCCTACGTCAAATATGAAGACATTAGGGCTAAATGGACCAGATATTTGCCATTAGTGATGAGCGCAAGAGTCTTGGTCTTGCAGTTTTTGCAAGAGTCTTGCATGCAAGACCAAGACCAAGACCAAGACCAAGGGGTGCAAGAACAAGACCAAGACCAAGACTCTTGCGCAAGAGTCTTGCACAAGTACCGGTTCTACTTGAATTATTTTATAGAATATAAAAAAGGGGAAAAGTCATTACATCTTTCACTTGAAGTTCTTGGCTTCAGTAAAAATACCGCTGGAGTGAATATGTTCGCAGTAGTTTATGCAATCCGTGTGAGTCGATCTGCCGCTGTAGCATATAGCTACAGTATGTCGTTTTTGAAATTGGTTGTTCGCGTTTTCTGTAGATATTGGTCGTTTTCAAACTACACAGGTGTCATCTTGCGCCATGTGAGCTTTCTCGGTAGACAAACACTGTGTGCGTGGATTTTCTCGGCCTTTTCCCGTTTCCTCCTACTTTTTTCATTTCACCGTTTCAATCATTTTTCATCAACACCGTCTCCCTTAGCTTTGGTGCATAATCGTGGGACGTTAAAGTAGATACTTCATTTCATTTCAAAGCATATTAGTGGTGTTCTTCTTTCAAAACTAAAAACAAATGAGTATTGAACATCGGTAATACCGTACACCATAGGGTCGACTACATAGGTATGGCCTTGGGTCCGAGACTCAAGCATTCGTTGGAAATTTTTAACGTGTCCTCATAAAATTAATATCGAAATAACATTTTCATGACATTGACAAAAACTTAGTGCATGTGACCGCAAGTTTGATTTCATGGACGGATGCTTGTACGTTGAATAATTGTTAATTAATATAACTTTTAGCCTCCTCAGGTATACGGCCCATCGAGGATTGAGTGATAGGGGCTATAATATACTACAATAAATCTATATTATAAAATTGAAAGTGACTATTTTTGTGACTACTAATCTCTTGAACCACTCGACCGATCTCGATCATATTTTCAACATAGATAAAGTTTGGGCCTAACTTAGGGGACGGGAGAAGGGGGAGTTATAAAATAATAAATAAAACTTAATAACCCTTGAACCAAACATCTTATCTCGATCATTTTTTTAACATAGTTGAGGTTCAAGCCTGGAATGTTATCCGTCAGTTCACTTTGACGGAGCAACGTAAGGGAGGAGGGGGAGATGTATAAAAATCAATATGAATAAAAATAAAAGTGACTAAGTTTTGTGACTTAATAACTCTTGAACTGATCTCAATCAAATTTTTAACATGCATGAGGTTTTGTCCTGGAAAGTTTTTTACAGTTTGTTTCATTTTGATTGTAGAATGTAGGGAAGGAGGATGTGAGGGGGATATATATATGAAAGGCCCGACCGATCTTGATCAAATGTTCAACATAGATGAAGTTGAAGCCTAGAGCGATTTTTATAATTTTACTTTGATGGTGCAACGTAGGGGACGGGAAGGAGGGAGATATATGTAAAAAACTAAAAAATATAAATAACTATCATTGTGACTTCATCACTCTTGGTACAGCCGATCGATCTCAATAAAATTTTCAACATAGATGAGGTTGTAGTTTTTATCAAATCACTTTGACGATAGAACGTAGGGGAAGGGAAGGGAATGGAAAATGTTCAAAAATAAATAAAATTTAATAACTCTTGAACCACCCGACTGAACTCGATCTCATTTTCAACATAGATGAGGATCGGACCTGAGATTGTTTCTGTCATGTCACTTTGACAATGCAGCTTAGGGTCGGGGAGGGGAGAGATATTTAAAAATGATTCAAAATGACCGATATTAAAATGAATTCTATAGTTTTGGGATCGCTGAGCTAAACAATGACAATTCCGATGTTGTTTAAATTCAAATTGAGCCCCGTAGCTTAGCGGAGGGAAGGGAAAAAAATATAAAAATGATCGAAAATCACTAATATTAGTGTCGAATCAATAGTTTTCAATAGTTGAATACTGACCTTCCGATACCGTTTACGACCAAATTCAGTCTCGTAACTTGGGGGAGAGGGAGATACATAATAATGATAAAAATGATCAAATATTATTGTTGAATCCATAGTTTTCGGCGTCGCTAAGGTGAACAGCGATACCTCCTATCCCGTTTAAATGCCAATTCAGCACAGCAACTTGGGGGAAGAAGGAGATATATAAAAATTATCGAAAATGACCATTATTAATTTCAAACTCATGGTTATCGAGGTCATTGGGATGAACAATGACACTTCCGATGCCGTGCCTCGCAACATGGGGGAGGAGGAGATATATAAGTTTATTGAAAATGAACGATATTAGCGCCGAATCCATAGTTTTCGGCGTGTCTGAGACGAACAGTGATACTTCTGATGCCGTTTAAATCCAAATTCAGCCCCGCAACTTGGGGAGAAGGAGGGGGGAGAAATATAAAAATAATCAAAAATGATCGATATCAGAGAGCGCTTTACTAATAGTAAAAGGTAACTGACTAACGAAATATATTACTTTTTTTTTTTTTTTTTTAAAGTTTAACCCACGAAATGGATAATTGATGCTAGTAATTCATATTCACCAGTGAGACTTCAAATAACTTGGAGTTTGATGCCGTTATTTTGTGTTTCTAATACAGGTCGAAAGTATTCATATAAATTGAGTTTATACAAGACATGGACAGTTGAGTCATTTTCAGTTTTCACTCAAATTATTCTAAAATATTAAGAGGTTTGATTATAATAATTATTATTTTAATTTTCTCTATCTTTGTTTCGGTCAGTGTTGCTAAACATGTCATCATCATCATAGCTATTCTGCCATTATTGACAGGTTACTTGCTGCAACTGAGAAAGTTGGATGTTCGGTGCTCCTCACCTAGTCTCTTCGTCTCGCCGTAGCAATTTTCTATTTTAATACCTTCCTTCAACTACAGCAGCGTTTCCCAACTGGTGTGCCGCGGCACACTGGCGTGCCGCGAATGGGCAGCTGGTGTGCCGCGACGAAATCGAGGTGGTTGTCTCGTAGTCGTGTGTTGTCAAGATTTTATGCACTTAAAGAACAACTTCTATTCTTTATGTCAGAAGAAAGTGAAAATGTCGATTTCCTTAGTGATGATTCCTGGTGCAATAAAGTTACTTTTCTTATCGACATATTCCAAACATTGAATACGCTGAACAAATGCATGCAGGGAAAAAAGGAAAATATCTTAACCTTAAGTGCCAAAATTTTCTCATTTAGGGAGAAACTCTCATTTTGGGAGGTCAGAATTAGAAAACAAAACAAATGTGACATTTGAGATTACAAAGTGCTGTGAAATTGACACAAACCTCTCAACACTCATTTCTAGAGGTCTGCGCGGATATAAAATATCGCAAAATATATTATTAAACAATTTTCAACCTTCAATAGATATTATTGAAATAATGTTACATTACTAATATTATTGAACAATTCTAACCTTCATAAAATATTTAAAAATTGTAACAGATCAACGATGTTAATAAATTATAAGTTTCATACTGTGTTACTTTTCTGTACTTTTTAACGTTGAAAAAAAAGTATTTGTTATCATTTTTATGACCATTATTGCTTCTTTATTGTTGGAGAATATTTTGTAACTTGAAATATCAAAATATCATTCATTCCTTTCGGTAAAGCAAACACGGATACAAATTACCTACATTTGTGTTATTCAAGTACAAGAGATTAGTTTGTTCTTTCGTTATTTAGTGATCTTCCTTCTTAGTGAAAGGTTGGATACATTTTTCGAAAAAGAAAGTGTATTTTTAAAAACCTGAGTCCTATATTTCAGTGCAATTGTTCTCTATTTTTAAATTAAAATGAAAAATAGGATAATGATTTACCACGGGGGGGGGGGAACCAGCGAATGAGCTTTCTTCCCTGTGAGAAGATCAGCAATCACAGAAAAAAATACCACTGTATTTTATATTTACAATAATAATAATAATAATAATAATAATAATAATAATAATAATAATAATAATAATAATAATAATAATAATAATAACAATAATAATATCTATGAGTGTGCCGCGAGAATTCAAGTTACACAAGTAGTGTGCCGCAAGTTGAAAAAGGTTGGGAAACGCTGAACTACAGTCTCCTTCGCTCCCTCCCTCTCTTTCCTTCCGCAATACCCTCCAGCACATCCCTCATAATACAGTTCCTCCTCAGCCAATATCCTAACCACTTCCTCTTTCTTCTCTTAACAATATCTAAAATTCTACTTTTTGTCCCCTACTGCTAATATGTACTTCTAAAACCTTCTCATTCGTTTTACGTTCAACACAGCTAATTCTCTCTTTTTTTCTCCATGCCCACATTTCGAATGCCTGCAATTTTTAAAATCGATTTTGCGTAATGTCAATGTTTATGCCCCATAGAGTACATATTGGAATCAGTAAAACAAAATCTCAATATTTACTTGGAAGTTTGTTTAATACAAGGATTAGCTAATCGTGGTTAAAAAGAAAAATCTGATGCCTTTAGAGTGTAAAAATAATTTCGCAATTTATAGTATTTCAATAATATGCGCCGTCTTGATTTTCTTTCATGCGTCTCAGGGGTAGCCTCCCCAGTTTGGGAACCAGTGGAGTGTTGGATCTGTTAAAAAATATAAACAGATTACGAAACCTTGTGATTTAGGCATATCTTATAAGTAATGAAGCGTGGGCACCAATTAAAAAATAAAGGACATCACCTATGTTGTACACTATCATCATACTTACACCGATCATCATACTTACACCGATCATCATACTTACACCAAGTTAACCTATATTACATTTAGAAACATACATTGTATTTCCGTTGCTATTGGCGCATTGTAGAGTTTATTATCCCTTATATCCACACTAAAACTTACCTATGAAAAGCTTGAGATTTCTTAAATGGAAGACTTGCAAGACTCTTGCATGCAAGACCAAGACCAAGACTGGGTGTGCAAGACCAAGACCAAGACCAAGACCGAGGATTCCAGTGCAAGACCAAGACCAAGACTGGATGTGCAAGACCAAGACCAAGACCAAGACCACCCCGGTCTTGGTCTTGGTCTTGCATTTGCTCATCACTATTTGCCATTAGGTTTGTCTCTTCCTTCAGTTCTTCAAACTTTTCGATATTTTTTTTCAGTTCTTTAAGGTACTTGTGTATTCCTTTTGATAAATCCTTTAATGGTTTTCCAGTTCAAAATATTGCAATATTGCAAACAATTAAGGTTTTGTTCAACACACTTCAATAATTTAAAAAAAAAACTTGATAAATCCAAGTTTTTTTTTATTATTATTGAAGTGTGTTGAACCAAACCTTGATTGTTTGCAATATTTTGAACTGGAAAACCATTAAATACACAAAGTTATAATTCTCAATATACTTTTTCAATGCTTCAGCATAATTTTCCCGTCAGATTTGGAACTCAACAGAATCACCTTACAAATAGCCTTTGAATGCGTTGATATCTGTTTTAAGGCAAAAGCTGCGTCATATTTTCCAGCTCATCTTGTTGGATTAACTTTATTCCGAGTTATATTTTGGACGAAAGATCGCCGCTTGATATTATGCCCAAAGACACTTACTGCTATTTCATTATGGCATTACTTATACATAAGACTGAAATTTTCGTGTTGTAAAGATAATAACATAAGATTTAAGAACAATGTCCATCATAATAATTATAGATATGAACACCATGTTTAATTGAAATAGTTCAATTTTTGATATTTCATTTGTCTTATATTTATTTCATTTTAACTTACGCTTCATAATAATCAAAGTCTATAACTGACTGCGTTCATAATAATCAAAGTTCAACTCGAATTGTAAGTTGAAATAAACTAAATAAAACACGGATCGAATATAAAAAGTTGAACCAAATTTAATTGTAGATTTCTCCTTGAAAATTATGTGGAATATATAAATACCCTGTATTTACTTTTTAAAAACATTTTGTCATTTTTTCAAGGCACATTTTGTTATTTTTGTTATATTTTTTTAAAAAAGTAAACATATAAATATACCGGATCACAAGTGGGGGCCTTCATTTTATGGGTTCCTGACTTTTGCCAGTTCAGCCACCCTGTAGTTACGCCCTTGTTCTTTTATAGATCCTATCGACAAATAAACACCGCGTAATGAATTTACAAACAACGTCTATAGACACTGAGAAAAATCCGTTCTCCGGACACGGTATATTGTACAAATATATGGAATCCTCTTGCTTACTACAGAAATCAGTACGGAGCATTCGTTATCCGTATGCTTCATAGGCACTGCCCTTAGGTGTTACATCATGCTGTTGCAGGATGTCTAATATTTAGTAGTCTTCTTTATATTACACACATGTATGCATGCTACCTTCATCAGCTATATGTTATATACGTCCATTTGTATGTGAGATCCTGACCGATATATTGTTTCATACGGAAAGTACGTACATATGGAACACTTATACAGAAACTATTATAAAACATGCATTTTCAGTTATACGTTTGCTGTACGTTAAGTCCAAAATCTACAAGATTTAAAATATAACACAATTTTACATACGCCACGTACACTTTTTTCTCAGTTCATTACACAAAATGTTCTGCTATTTTTGTCACAAGCATACATACCTCTTCCTTCACTTGTTTCTGCAAATCGGTGTTCAGTAGTTCATGTATTACATCGAGAACATTACGAATCTGCAATTGTAAACAAAATGAAATTAATTGAATGAGAAATTCCGCAAAGAACACATGTCTGAAAAATAAAACGAAATGAAATTTCTAGATTTACGTCTAACGTTTATGTCCTTTACGAGACGGATAATTAATTAAAATGAATGATCACGGAAGAATTGGTAGAATGAGAAATGTATGAGAGAATGGAATAACCCCGAGAAAACTCACCAACACGATGTTGTCCACCACAAAGTCACATGACCTGGTATTAACCAAAAGATATTTAGTACCATAGGTGAGCATTCTGCCACTGGATCATTGTGCATCTACGCAGGAAAACGAAGAAATTTATCCATAATGAATATTTCCAATTTTTATTGAGTTTTGTTTAAAATTACATCAGCACAAGTTGACTAATCATACGTAAGGACAAAGAAGCAACATCTTATAAGTGTGATCTGGGAAATCTCTACTTATTTCTATAGTTGCCAATCTTTTTGAATAGAACCTATTTTCTTCACATTTGTTATTTTTATAATTTTTATTTTTAACATTATTTTTTAAAACTATGCTGAGATGTTATAGGCCCGACGTATACTGTCTAGAGTTAAGGAAAACCCATTCTTCTGTTTATCCGATGACATTAATGAATTGAAATTGGTAATTAAATTTTGATCACTCTCTTATGACTTACATATTTTTCTGTCATCTGTTTTCGGAAAAAAAAAACTGTGTTTTGTGAAAACAGCTCGTATTCACTTATTTGTTTGTTTTGGAATAGCTGGCAAAAGTTCTGGAATAGCTGATAGAGAGAAAAGTGACACATAAATGTACGTATTTACCAAAGAACTAATTTATTAACCAGTTTATTGTAATAAACTTAATAACCATAAAGACAAGTTTACAGTAATTAATAATATGAACAGTTGATCTAATTACTTTTACAAAATATATGTTATATTGCTCGGCTATGAGTCAGCAGTGAAATTAACATATTGATTTTATTAAATAATTAATGCTTAATTAATTTTATTTTTCTTAGCAGTATTTTTCGTAGCAGTTGAGTAGCAATGGATTTGTCTGTCCAGTGCTTGACAACTTTCTCAAACTATCTAGCAAGCTACATATCTAAATATTATAAAGACATTTTATCACAGTCAGTTTGAAACATATTGTTGGAAAATTCTATATTTGCGTTGCAGTATCTGTTAACAATCTAAACGAATGTACTAATTGCACTACACCTGCTAATACACACAAAAAACAACTCGCTCATACTTTTCCGTAAACGATATTTGGTAAAAGATGTGGAATTGGGTTCATTAGATTGAAATTTATGGGGATAATTTTGGGTAAGTTCCTGAAAGAGAAGGTAATGAGAGTAGAATTAGTTGATGACAGAATTGAAATTATTTTCCTGTTGGGGTGCTTGGCTTGGATAAATTCAAATATTGATTCGGGTTCTACTTTAAGCAATTGGCCTCATTTTCATGCAATCTCGGTGCTGAAAATGTAGGTAAAACTTGAATTAATCAATCAATCAATTTTCCGTTTGAGGAAGTCAAAATGCGGTGACCCTAATCATATTAACCTTAATGTTAAGAAGTTTATGATCATTGAATTTTGTTTATAATAAGAACAAAATGTATTTCTTACGCCAGTTTCTGCCATAGAACATCCATTTGTGATCATAACAATTCTGAAGAGATAGCTAGCAAATAAGGAACCGAAGCAAATTAGATTTGCAACTACTTGATTAGACTCAGTTTTCAAAAGAAATGATATACCATACAGAGAAGTCAATATGAAAATGAGAATTTCTGTTACGTGTATTAACAACGGCAAACCATAAGCTTTGTTTATGTCATCCACAATATTACACAATCTAGTATACTTCTTATATAAGTTTTGAATCTCAATATAAACATCACTGTTTTCAACAAAAATAGGAGAAATTTGGGATGTAGAGAAATTTTTGTACCTGCAAGTTTGTGGTTGAGGGCTTTTATATTGCGTTCTGAATGAACGTAAACAACATTTGATTGAAGTAAATAATTGTGTCACTGAAATTACCGATATCACAAATGCCACTTCTAGAATAATGCTTTGCAATGTACAGAACTGTACACTAATGACGTAAATGAAGTCATTCTTTCCTTTTGAGAAGATATAGAGAATGATCACAAACAAGAAGTTGAACCCAACTATTAGGAAAATTTGAAAGCAAACAGAATGAGGTAAAAAATTTCTCATACTGTGATCAATAGCCATGAGGTTTCTTATACATTTGTGATGCCTGGTGTTGTATAAATAACTACTGAATGCTGATGCAATTACAGACATTAAACAAAAAGTTATAACTGTTGATTCAAGACTACTTTCACAGGGAAACGCATGATCACAACACAGTAAAAACCGACAATAAATTAAATAAATTAAAGGAAGTTGTAAAGAAATGGAGACGATTCTCATGACAGTTTTGAGCATACAATTTGATGATGGCGATAAAACACCAAATGCTGTACAAACAACAAGCAAAACTCGAAAAATTTCTTTAACGCCCAAATCCTTCATATTTTGTTACTTCGCGACAAATAATGTGCCAAGTAAAAATTGTTTCTTGGTATTTGCTATTGTGAAGTCACAGGACCTATTAGGCTGTCAAGAAACGTCTTAAATAAAAATTTTAATTACATATCTCCCATAATGAAGTAGTTTTGAAATCGATTTATTCAACTGTACATTCTTTAGAATTAATATTACTTCACACTAACGAAGGAAGTAATAATGACAATTAATTCTTATCCCTTCGAAAAGAATACGGAAAAAATCATTGTTTTCCAAATATAAAAACCTTACAAAATGAAAATAATTGACTGAAGTAATGATTACGTATCACATAAAATATGAACAGATGATGTTCATAAAACAAATTCATCATTTCCATCAAAATTAAATATAGCATGAATACTTTTATCATTAAAATTAATAACATAAGCACATCGTGTGACATTACGTACAGTACATTTAATTCACATTTAAGTTATTAAAGAATTACACATTGATTTACACATTCTATTGCTTAATTCTCAAACCGAAACATTAGTAAGAAAATGTAAAAATTTCCATATTTTGGATCAAATCCTTATGTATTAATACACAATAAACTTATGGTTTCATTTCGTTATTGTTTCCCATTATGTACAAAAATGTTTCTATTTTTAATCAACTTAAAAAAAAGAGGAGGTTCTCCATTCGACTCATTTATATAATGATAAGTTTTACGAGCTAGACCTGAAAAGTCCTCAACGGTTGACAGTGTTCATAATTAATTTTCTGTATCATTACACATAACTTCGACAAAATTGGACTGATGTTGATAAATTATTTTCTTGTTTGGAAAGAATATTCTTTCCTTGTGGTCTCTTATACACTTCCTAAGGATCCTAATTTTATTCGGAGCGACAAAGTGTCCGTAAAATCGCGCAATCCGAACTTTGGAGAGTCAGAATTTTTGAACCAAAAGCGCGAATAAAATGGAACTCCCAATTTGCGAAGGCATGTATTTGTAAATATTTTTGAGATTTATGAGGTGGGAGTTCGACGTCCGTCCTCAGGAATACCAAAAACATACGAAGGTGAAGAAATATCTATATTTTTCACGAAACGTGAAAAATCAGGATTTAATGGCAGTTTTGGGTTTATTGTGGACAAATGGGATTATTAATGGACAGACTAGGTGGGATATATCGCTCTGAAACATTTCTGTTAATAGGTGAGTAAAACCATAATTTGGACCTGTATGTCAATAACCATACCATGTACTGTCATCTTGCTAGGTAAAGGGAAGAATTTGATGATAATCAGTTTCACCTTAGCAAAAGGCTAGCAAGGGCGCCGATCCCGGGGGCCCGGCCCCTCCAAAGCTCGTGTGAGCCCCCTTACTGTATTTATAAATTTACAATATTTGGCATCATTTGAATGCAATTTGTTTTAAAATCCTCATATATGCTTTCTGCATCTGAATGCCCCCACCCGAATTTACAGAGAAATCGGCGCCCTTGGTGGCTAGATTCTCGTACAGCAACAATTTTTAGGTTTACAAACAAATTCATTTTTCTTGATTTTCTCAAAATCTACGCATGTGCTTTTATACTCACTCGTATCATCATGTTCATCTTAATCAGATCTACCGATTGCTATGTGTCTTATCTTTGGGCATTTTTTGTTAGACACTAATGATATTGAGGAATTAAAATAACTTAAGTTTTTAAGTTAAGCGAAATAAAAATTGTTCATCGTTAATCCAAATATAGAAGTGAGTTACCGACAAAGAAAACAAAGCAACAGTAAGGTTAAGTAAATCTGACTAATTTAACACTTCGTAAACAGAAATTAAACTGCTTCGTAAACAATTAATCTGATCTAACCACCTCGAGCTTTCTGTTTAGTGGGCTAGACAATTGATATGATAATTTCAATAGGACGTGAAAATAATTGAGAATAAAATAGAGGGACCAATTATATTATGTGCTGATTGTCCTGTGGTAGCGAAGGTCGTCTGATTGTGTATGGTTGCATTAATTACTCTTGAAAACAATATTGACTGTTATTGAAAGGAGAGAATGATTAGGACTTCTGGACGTCCCTGTTTAAGTCGAGACAATCTCGGATTTTTTTTTATTATTATTTATTATTTGTCCCCTCAGGAACTGTCAATAAATATTTCATTGTCACAAAATTCCAGGAAGGATACATATAGTTTACTAGTTGGACTGAGATTTTTTAGAGTGTATGTCTTGAAACCGGTTTTGATGATTCAGTTGGTAATTCATGCTAAAGAAACTCTTTAAAAAAAAAGAAAAAAAGAAAGAAAAAGAGTGGCTTGATGATAGCTGGAATTTTATCCGGACAAAGTCTTTGTAAAATGTATATTGATCAGATATCATAAATAAATATTTCAGTAATAACTCTACAGTATGATATGAGTTATGATTTAATGTATGACATGGTTCACAAATATTGGTATCAAATGCTAGTTAGCAAATAAGAATTTCCATAAACTTACTAGAATGTTTATATGAATGTACGACACTACGAAGATATCCACATTGTCGTAGCAAGCTTATAACTATTCAACTATTTAATTACTAATTGTAAGTACTCATTGTTGCCCGGTCTTAATTCAGAACCGGGATAAAAACATAGGAGGTCAATTGCCGGGCATTTATCCTATGTTATGTAAGCCTGCAAATCTACAATGCAATACGGATTACATATAGGTAAACGGTTCTTAGAAATCGAGAGAAACGTGCATACATTTTAACTCCCTCCCCCATAAATTCCCTCGAGCCAAAAAAACAAAAACAAAAAAAGACTTCGTACGCTCTTAGATCTGAAGTGAATATATGTGGGTAAAAAAAATGTGATTGTAGGGGATTCCTTTTTATGCAAAAATCTAATGACTGATGCAGACAGACAGACAACTACACACAGAGACAGACATTATTTTATTAGTATTCAAATGATATAAACAACATGTATATTGTTTGAAATCATTTGTCTCAATAAATCTTAAACTATATACGAACGTTGATGTCATATTCCAGTCTTCGGTGCTGCTTTAAGAAGTCATTTGTAGTAATAGATATAGTTTATACTTGACTTGAATTTCATTGATATCATACATCATCTTAAACTTAAGCCTCATTATTGATTTTCCTTCCAATATTGAAAATTTCAACACCGTAGAAGAAATTCTGTATCTATGCTAAAATTCTAGAAAGTGCAAATAAATCATTTATCGCCTCAGGTTGTGTTAAATATTGCAACAGTAGTTATAATAGTAAGCAATATCGACCAAGAACTCTAGTAACTGCAATATATTAAGGACTGTTAATTAAATTACGAAAGCTTTTTACAAGAACACTAGTAATTAAAGATATAATATCTGTAGTATGTATAACGATATATTATATTTATTTAAATAAAAAACTAATTATTCGTTAATGATTAAAATTTTAAAAGTAGAATTTTAGTAGAAGCAATAAGAGTAACATTGTAGTTGATTACGCTTATAGCTGTATAAGTAAGAACTATACCGTAGTCATAAAAGTTTATATCTGGATTATGAGATTCATTTTTTTTTTTTTTATTTGTAAGGAGAGATATCACTATTATGTTTGGGTCCATTAACAAATGTTGCCCTGGCTATGAAGCTGGATCCTCAATTTACAAGCAAGTTAAAGGATTTCCATGTCATGGGTGGAAATGTTGAAGGTAAGTTTTAAACACATAATACACCAAATTAATTTTATAGTTAGAAAGCATTAAACGATTTCTAATAGTTTAATGCGTATATTGTACTTCCTTCAATCTTCAATTAATTCAAATCCTACCTTTCTTTTCTTCTTTAATTCTATATAGGTCTATGCATTGAATTCTAGGAATTCCACCGATTTTCTTCCAATAACTCTAGAGATAAACGACAGATCATTGTAACTAACTTTTCATCTTAAAATGAATATTCTAAACAAATAAAATAAATATTTAGTGTTGTGTCCAGGACAAAATTAAACTTTCCGGTCATTAAGTATAGCAATTATTAATTTTATGAAGCAATTAATCTAATTGTTGGTCATTCCAACATGTTCCACAGGAAAAAAGGACAATGCTCATTTAACTTAAAAAAATATTGTTCATCAACTGCTATCATTAACTGATCAACGTATGTAATTTCCACTTGATTTTTAAAAAGGCACACAAGGTTCAGCCTGAGCTGAGCAAAAATCTATAATATTAAAGAAGTCAGATTAAGAAAAAAGAAACCCAAAGGTCATCTGCGCTTTGCTTTCAACACGTGTTTTCACTCTTGCTTTAAACCTTTTATACATCAGTGGCAATGCATCTAAGAACATCCCATATTACTGTCCTATTCGAACGAAATTAAACCATAGAATTTGTGTCTGTGAAGAACATGATGATATTACACAGTTTCTAGTTCCTTGAACACTGGCCACTTTAGAGGGCAGTGTAATCGTAGTGTCTATAAAGGACATGCTGCTAGTAGTCTGGAGGTTATCTGACTGCATGAGTGTAGTTGTGCGCGAATCCGTTTACACGTGTGTTGATGGTCACAATAAACGTCTGCAATGCACCAGCGAACATCTTTGTGTAATTAAGTGGCATCAAATGGGGCCATATAGTGGAGCCTTGAAAGGCTGGGTTGTCTCCCGTAGAATTGCCATTTGAGCGAATCAGCTGTATATAGATGGTCTATGCGTCTATGAGACTCAGAGAGTTTCCACTGCACCCGTTCCAGTGCTCCTACGATTCACCTAAGAGAACTGAAGAAAATGATCTTTGGACCGCCCTTACGGACGGGAAGATGACTACCAGCGCAATCAGAGGCACAGTCATCAACTAGTTCATAGATTGTCAATTCTCGATTGCTGGGGGTAGGCACGGTTACTCCTGATTCTTGTTCAATGCCAAGAACGTCTTTGGTAATATTATGCAGTCGAAAAACACTAGATGCCGAAGCGTATGGAGGGTGATAATATTGAACTATGTAACGTTGGTATGTGTGACCATATGTGTTCGTATGCGTGACTTGCGGATGAGTTTGAAAATTCAGCGTGTGTTTTCACTTGCCATGTAATATCTACACCTAGTATAGCACCATTAAGTTGTACACCTCGTTCACTATTCAGATGATCTTCATTCACGGAAGTATGACTAGTGAATAGTATGTCGTACATATGTGAGGTCATCAATCCTGTTCTTTGACCTTAACTGGACGCTTTGCAGGAACCTATTTTTCAGCACGATAATGAGCATCACCATACCTTCAGGACAATTAAGCATGCTTTATTCGTTATACACCTTCTATCCTGGTCTCCTAAGCCTCCAGGCCTAATCTCTTACAAGTATAGTGTGAAACAATAGGACGGCGTCTGTCAGCCCACTCCCAGCAGGATTTTGTCACGAACATCGCTCAACTACGCCAAAGATCTGCAGCAATCGTTGGATACAACACAGCACACAGACATTCTGCATCTACTCTACCAGATACAACCATAGAAAATGTTCGTGCAGCCGTTCTTTGCGACTTCATGTGCTATTCAAATTAGTACTGTATTTTTTGATTATCCTGCATAGCATGTTTGAATCATTCATATTCATTATGTTCGGATTGTTATCACCAACTATATTTTTCTTCTTCTGTGCCAACTGTGGGCCAGATTCGTGAATTCTACTCACAAGGAACGGACATGAACATGTCATCCGGACATCCGAATCGAACCTAGTCCATCCGATAAACATAAAGAACATATGTTCATGCACAAAAAATTAGGTGCCACGGACAACTTAGTAAGTTCCTGAGGCCCATTAACCCTGTTAGTATAAAGAAAATCGTAGACTCGCAGTGAAAGAGCTATTGCATCAACACTGTTCATTGGAAAGTCATGGTTTATAGTTTATTCTCTTCAGCATGAAACAAGCTTTCCAGAGGTGCTATGTATTGGGTCCATAACGTACTTGAACAGGGAAAATTAGGAGAATATCAGGAAAATTTCCTCCATAAATTCCTCTTATTAACTTTGGACCCCTCTAGAGTGGCTCCGAGTAAAAGTACACAATCCAAATGTATCTCGAAAAATAATATAGGGGATAAGAAATGTACCAAGTTTTGTATTGATAGAAAGAATAGGTATGAGGGGAAAGCGTGTATTGCTATACAATCTTTCCCGTAATATCTATTCCGTCTATCAATACAAAACTTGGTACAGTCATTTCTTAGCCCCTATAATATTTTTCGAGATACATTTGGATTGTGTGCTTTTACCCGGAGCCACTCTAGAGTGGTCTAGAGTTGATAAGAGGAGTTTCTGGAGGAAATTTTCCCTGTTCAAGTACGTTATGGGCCCCCAATACATAGCACCTCTGGAAAGCTTTTTCATGTTGAAGAGAACGAACTACAAACCATGACTTTCCAATGAATAGTGTTGATGCAATAGCTCTTTCACTGCGAGTCTACGATTTTCTTTATACTAACAGGGTTAATGGGCCCCAGGGACTTACTATGTTGTCCATGGCACCTAATTTTTTGTGCATGAACATATCCTTGTTGTTTATCGAATGGACTAGGTTTGATTCGGATGTCCGGATGACACGTTTATGTCCGTTCCTTGTCAGTGTTCTTAATACGTTTCCACCAGCGTATTTTCAATCGACTTTATATTTTTAAACCACAGTATACACAGTTGTAGTTTGAAGCAACTAAATTCTTAGGGTACTGAATAGCGTTGAATGAGACATTACAAATTATAAGCGTCGTTTATCTCAAATCAAACCATTTCCGGGAATATACTGTAATTCGGTATATAATGCACATTTTCAGTTTTGTTTTACGGCTGAGCTCAATATTCAATACAGAGTTCGAAATTTCAATACAAAATTAAGCTACATACGGGACTGTTCATAGACGTAACTTCGCTTCTAATAATAAAATTTCTACTTTTTAATTTTAGGGGTTGGAAATGTAGTTCCTGGAGCGGAATTTAATTTTCACCAAGATGCAGAAGCTGCTCATATTGTTCTCAGCAAAAGCACTCGACTCATAACATTGCTTCCATGGGAAACAGCTTACCTTAGGAACGCCATTCCACTTGTAAATATCGAATTATTTATATTTATATATCGTATAATTCTTTCGCTTCATTAAAAAATACATGATGTCCCTTATTCTTCTATATTCATTTGTATCTAAGCACTTGTGTTCAAGACCTTTCAAAGAAAATTTATATCATGTTGTTCGAAATAACATTAGTTTAAGTTAGAAGTTTAGTAAACTGTTAAAGTGAGCCCTATTTTATTAATGAAAACATAATCTTACTATCTTACGGTAAAGATGTTATATATTATACTTGATATTCAAATTTTCACCATGTTATAGAAGTTTGTCTCCTTGTGGAACAAAGTAACATGTGGGGAAACTGTGTTAAATACTGTAGAATAATCACAAAATTATGATTGCTAAGAACAACATTTAAGTAGGCTTCATATTTTTCACTAGTAGGAGCTTTTGACACGTCAAGATAGATAATTAGCTACCAGATAATATTGCCCTGTGTATATAGTATCATAGTAACAGCCAATTCTGAGATATCAACCAGTTGCTGGGTACTAGATCAAGAGTACATAGGGAGTTCATAAAGATCAAAATACAAGTCATGAGAAGATGTACGAATGAATTCGTCGGAATGAATATCGGATAGATCAAGAATGCGTGTAGAAATAGCATAATGATTTTACTTCGCTTTCTTGGAGAAGGGTTTGGTATAGGCAGGGCCGGATCAGGATTCTCTGAGGGGGGGTGCACCAATAACTACCAGTACATTTGAATTAAATTTGAGTTTTTTAAAAGCCTTTAGGCATCTGTGATGTGAATGAGGAATTCCTTTGGAAATGCTAAATGTCTGCTGTCGATGAATTCTTTTCCTTCAACCTTCAGAAAATTGACTTAAACTATTGATTTTGCAAAACTCACTGCTAGCTTCTTACTTTAGGTAGTGTATATTTCCAACGAAGGGGGGTGCACATGCACCTTTGCACCCCTCCTAAATCCAGCCCTGGTATAGGTATTGTGCTTTCATTGCTTTCTCACTTCTTGTGTTTTGAATTATTGCATTCACGCAATCATTGGAAGAAACCACGTAAAAAAAAAAAAAAAAAAATCATCTTTATTAGATCAATGGGCGAAAAACTGTTCTACTTCAAGAAAAGTAGATCAAAAAATGTGATCATTTGATATATTGAGAACTCCATGTGGGTATTGGCGAATAGCGAATATTCAGGAAGACAGTTTAGTTTTTTTTTTTTTTTTTTTTTACTTCCTCGTGAAATAACATACAGTGTTTTTCAAAATCATCCGCCGTACTCCATTGGGTATTGCAGAGTTACTAGAACCTCTACATAGATACTTACAAGAAGCATGCCAGTTACGTAGAATGTTTTTTTTTTTTTGTCTTCTATTCGTTATGCACACCTTAAAGCTGTAAACAGGGTTGCTAACCCTAATACAGTTATCTCACATTATTACATACTGTGGTGGTCATTTTCACTCCGCCTATTATGTGCAAAAATGATTATACAGGGAGAGGAACTTTATGAAGTACAGTTAGAACAAACTAAAAATTATTTATTAGGGACCAACTGTAAGCACCGTTTTTACTCAGGTCTTTATTCAGAACCTGGATTTAAAAAAAATAAAGCAGAAGGAAAAAGAATATCTTTAAAGGGATGCCCAAACAATTTCATTCTTCGGGCATTTATCCTCCGTTGTTATGTAACCCACATAACAGAAGTCACGCTGGTTGCATACAAGTAAGGCGTTCTCAGAAACAATCAGAAATAATCGTAAATGTTGACCCTCCGCCAATCCCCACGAGCCAAAAATCAATAAAACGGCTTCGTACATGACTAGATCTGGTAAAGATTTATCTGCATATAAAATTTAGTGGCTCCAGGTGACTACTGTTTATGCTAAAAACTAATGAACCGACACACATGTTATTTTATTATTCAGAATGAACTTTGTAAATAAAAGTCAATTTAAAGTTGTATCATATTCTAATGTGCTTTAAAAAATCACTAATTTCAGAACGTCTTAAACAATAATTCATTAAATGAAATGAAGTTTCTAGTTTTATGTCCCATGGTTATATCCTGTACAGTAAACGAGACGAATGATCAATGGAAATGAATGATTATGAAAGAATTAATGGAATGAGAAAGTGGGAGGAAAGAGGAGAACACCAAGAAACCCACGGAAATCATTTAAGTCGGACAATAATAGGGAAAATTAGGTTTTGGTGCTAATTTTAGTTTTCGTTATTAGTTTATATATCTAATATGTTAATTTTAAAAATGATTGAAAATTATACATATACTACGCTAATAAACCATATTGATTTGTTTTCCGGAACAGAAAACCGCCATCACAATGCGAAACCTAACTGAAATTTGAAATGATACAACATCCAACTTATTCACCAGATTTAGCAACACATGAGCGCATTATTCTCAAATCTTAAAGCACTTAAAGGGAGCATAATTTCATACTCGTGAAGGCGTGATAGTAGCTTCAAACCAGTGTTTCTAGTATCAACCAGAAACGTTTTCCTGGAGGGCCTATTAGAAGCTACAAAAGTGATGTCACAAATACATTCAACTTCGAGGGGAATATATAAAACGACTTTCGCCTTTTAAAGACAATAACCTATTTGTTCTTATTAAACTCATGACTTATCAGCAACCCCTCGTATAGTAATTTCACAATATTTGTTATTAGGTTTATGCTAGCGAGCCTTGAAAGATTGTAGTACATTTGTCCGTCCGTTACTCTACATAATAACTCTTGAACCAAAACGTATTTTTGCTTTATATTTTTTTCAATAGGTAGCTAAAGCGATTATCTTCCCCGAGTTCGCAAATGGAGTTAATATGTTAACATCTTTACTACGGGTAACGGTGACTTTCACTGGTTATCCATATGCCATTCATTTATAATTTACGTTTCGCTTTAACGCTAATATGCAACCCTTAGAACATGCAAGAGTTACTGATTGCATCAATATTGTAAAGTTCTTCCCTTTCTGGGGGTAGGTAGAGTTATGTAGAGTAAATTAGAGTCCGGAATCGACTTCGATTACCAGTTTTTATTATAAAAAATTGTAATAAAATACAACAGTATTTACAGAAATATCACAATATAACTTTTTCTAATGCGAGATAAGAAAGAAAGGTAGCACAAGACCTTAAGCCTTAGGACAGGATATCTACAGAACTCCGGGCAAGCTGAGTGATGTAAGAAAGCTCAATGCTCTGAAGCAAGCAACGAGGGGATTAAAAGTCTCAGAGCACCGAGCAAACTAAGGCGGGAGGAAGGGAAGTCTAGAGTTCCGCAGTAAACTAGAGGCTTTTGGGTTGGGTTTCTCCTAGAGCTCCAGGCAAGCTAGAGGAGGGGGTGACCAATCGCAGACTGGTGACTGTCCGTTGAATCCTCTTCGTTATATAAGCTTTCCGGGTGACGCTGCTGTTCCATTGTCATCATGTGACTGTATGTGGTGCTGGTGGTCGGTCAGTCATCTGCATCTTGTAGTAATCCGACGTGAGGTGTAGTACTGCATCGTAAAATGCGTGTGATTGTTGTTTACAAACAGGAGCACGTGTAATGTTTATAAATCTATGCAAAAATAATTAGATGGTTTTAATCCTTATTATAAACTCAATCCCATCCATTGCTAAATATACGTTTTGCCTTTTGCGTGAGGCCCTTTACTGTATTTAGCATAGTTTATATAGTAATTTTCTTCTTTTCTAACGGTAAGAATAAAAATATTTTTCGTACGCTTTTTCCAGGACTGGAGACAAAATGTATTAGGAAGATTATCTTCTCCTCAGATAGAGTTACTTAACAGAGCCGAAGCTTCTTGGAGAATTGGGGAAACAAACAAATGGATCTCCTGCGATCCTATGTCAGCTGCAGTTTTTCTTCAGCCAGACATTGTGCTATCCTCTACACAACGCCATGCAACAATTGAACTTCATGGTACCATTTCTAGAGGCGCCACAATTGTAGATTATCTCAATAAAAATAGTAAAGATCCCAATGTAATTGTAATAGAAAAAATTGATGTAGAAAAATATAAACAGTTTTTAGTGCATGCTTTAGGAAGTTAAATAATGTTAATATAATAAAAAATAACAGATTAACGAATTTGTATATTTTCCATGTAACAAATTAAAAATGTTAAATATGTTAAAGAATGTCGTTGCATTATACGCAAAATCTTTAATAAAAGAGTATTTTGTCTACTCATATTTGCGGTATTCTTTAAAGACGATATTCCATTTGACTAGGCTTCAACTTTCAAGTGATCAACTTTATCAAATGTAAAATTAAACGGGAGACTGTTACTGTACAACGAAACAATTTCGTATAGAAGACATCTCCAGTATTAAAACATTCTCTAAGACATATTTTAAGTTTCCTATGCATCTGAAGAAACCTTAAACCGCTTTTAATTATACCAAAATCGTCTAAAAAATTAAAAAATACACAACATTAAGATGCCAAATATTCTTTTATTATTATAATAAGCACATATTCCTAATGAATGACTTACCATCAAAGAATCAATGAATAACACATTGAGGAAGAACAAACTCGTAACCAACCCGATTTCTTAGAAGGGCAGAAGTCAATACTGCCAAGTAACACTTCGCTGCTTTGAATCCGGAATGGCGGAATGTGACACATATCCTGAAAGAGTCAGGATCATAACATCCGAATCCATTGCTGAGTAACGCTGGGATTCCATATGCATCGTAATTAGGACTGGCTTTTTCAAGATTTGTGTCGCATTCCGCCATTCTGGATTCAAAGAAACGAAGTGATACGTGTCAGGAAGCAATGACGAAGACACTAAGCAACATCACAAAACTGTTTATTTATTTATTATTTAATAAACTTGTAGCAGATCTGTAGTTCCTTTCAAAAAGGATATGAACGGCTTCAAATCGTAACTTCGGCATAAATAATATTTTGGTCAAAATTGGGGTAATTTATAGATAGCAATTACGCACAAGAAAGTTCGTGTAGTAAAGAGATGTAATCAGAATAGCATTATTTGCCAGATATATAATTGTTTACAATCGCAATTTACTTAAGAAACATATGGGATCGCTTATCTTTAAACTTGTTTTTTTTTTCTCGGAATCAAGGTTTATGCACGAGGTCAGACTATTCTGACAAGTATTACGATACGCAAATCCAAGACTAAGAAGTTTCGTCATTAATTTACACATGCTTTTTTCTTTACCAAAAAAGTTGTACCTAATTCAAATCAATTCATTTGCATATTTTCTATCTGTTATGTAAAATATTTTGATGCATCTAGAAAGAAGTATTGTGCTAAATTTAATTTAATTTAATAAATAGAATTGCAAGAATTTCATGTCTAGCCTTCAATCAATTGAAAAATTCTTTATAACATTCTTGTTTTAGTAGCTACAAAAATTAATTTAGGGTGAGCACCGTCCTCTCTAGCTTTTTCCTGATTTTGGACCTGAGAAAGAACCCTTCTGTCGTATAAAGAGTTGTTCTTATAATTAATTTCATCTTTGGAATTAATTTCAAATGTGGTGTGTATTGGATCGTTTTATCTAGTGGAGAAGTCTGGTTTGAAATGCACAGGAAACACTCTGTTCACGGCGTGGAAAGATCATAACATAATGAGACTACGGTATATTGAATGTGCATAATTCATACATTTTCTCAATTTTCCTTCTATTCTGCGTATCCTACATCTTGTTTCGTGTGTCTAGTCCAATTGGGACCTGAGTTACAACTATTTGCAAATAACTATGAAATCTGCATTTCTCTAAAAATTGGCGCAGTACCAACGGATTTAAATTGTAGAATCGACTTGGTAACCGAAAGATTAGATAACATACTTTCACAGTTAAAAAGTCGTCTTGATTCAGGTACATTATGATTGCCAGCTACACTGTCCCCCTTACATACGCAGTAAAATATACATTTTTTATTCACGAGCTGGATGCGACCTGCGGGCTTCTATATGGCTATCACTGAATTATTTAATTATTTAATTTTAGTTTTAAAATTATTTCATTTAATTTTATCCTTTTTAGCCATAATTAAATACATTTTCTATCGTTGTAAAATTTGGTTTGTTTCGTTTCCTATATACTGCCTAGACTTGTGTTTTCAACATTATATCATACTTGAGGAAGAAATTCAAAAATTACATACAAAAAGGTTCTTTTGGGGTAAAATTAAGAAATGGGACTAAGACTAAAAAAGCATTAGGCTCTTTAAGTGGTTCATTTTAATCCATTATAGTCAATGCTTTTACAGTCCTATTTCTTCATTTTAATCAGAAAATAATCTTTTTTGTGTAATTCATAAAAGTATTAATTAGTATATTTTTCGCTTTCTGTTATAAGATGTTTTTACATTGAATCAGTTGTTGAAGTCTATCGTACTTTCACAATCCGATACGTAATTTACGAATATCCCTTGGGTGTTATACGGTATATGCCATCTTCAGAATATTTTTAGCTGCATAACAAAGTAGGGTACATAATAGTTAAGAGCAGTATTAATGACTAAAGCAAAGGTTCTTTCCTAGTAAGATAGTGAAATCGGCCCTTCATCCAAATTGGGTCGCTATTAACCCGAAAGGTTGCCCTTGACCTAAAAGTGCCTCAAAAAAATTTTGACCCCCTCCCCTTACCGAATTATCGTATCATACATGCTCAATATTGAATATTTTAAAATTTTGGTGGGGGTAGTCGAAAAATTTTGAAAGTTTCAGAGATTGTACACACCATCTAGGTGTGTGTAATTTGTTTCAAAACCATCGATGCGTATTTTCTTTATTTTTATTTTTATTTATTTATTTATTTATTTATTTTTTGCGTGTTGAAAATTCCAAAAAAATGTAGAAAAAATTTTGGGGGGGACTGAGTCTTGCACAACGAAGTTACACATACCTCGCGTCGGCTCCTCGTATCTATCAGTGCTTGCTTCACTGGCCGCAAACAGTGGCGCTCTCTATCGGTAGCGCTCTTTACCACGAGCTGTGTAACTTTGTTGCGCGACAGTCGGTTGGTTGAAGCGGAAGCAGGAGACATGTTTGGTGTTTCTATTCCGAAATGGACACAATCTAAGCAGCCGAAGAACGACAGAATCGGAAGGGACGCAAGAGAAAGGAAAATTGTGAACTTTGCCAAACGATTGTTCGAAGGGGCCCTCAACTTAAGGGCTCTAAAATGGTTTGAAAACTGTGCGAAAAACACAATTGTTTTCAGTTTTATTTCTTTTTAACAATGTTGCCATCACTTTCAGCCCCCCCCCCCAAAATATATATTGTACCTAAGGGTATAACAAATTTTCAACCAAAAAATCAGCGACATGTCCCCCCAAAAAAAATTTTCTATGATTTTTTGAATCAGAATACATCACATCTAGTTGCTAATTACGTATGATCCATTTTATTTTTCATGTATCTGGTAAATTATTAACAGCTAAAACTGAACTATTGTTATCTTCAATTACCAGAAAAGATAATTCAAAAATTCGTTTACTTGGATGGAATATGGGCTATAGAGATCAACCATTACTGTCGCAGTTATCCATCAATATTTTAACGGATTGACTCCAATAGGAAATTCGATTGAGTTATAGCTCTAGCTATGTATTGCAAAAAAAAAAAAAAAAAAAACGAATTCAAAAATTTGATTACATGTATAAGATATGAGCTATATATAGTCATCATTAAAGTCCCCTTTGTGCTTTATTATTGATGATGTATAAAGGGGTGACATGTTTATGTACTTTATTTACAAATCACGCATATCACAACCACAGCTAATGAACTGTATGATTAAACCCATATTACTGATTCACCCAGATATCATGGAGGAACGAGAAATAAGACTTAACGAATATTTTAGATGTTACTTGCTTCAATTCTTGTTCAAGTGTACATGCGTTAATATGATAAATATAACATGCTTTGTTCATATGTTAATATAATGATTGATATAATACTTAAATATTAGTACAATGAATTACTTATCTTAATTTCTTTCCGCAGTAATTGTTGCTTGCTTGCTGCTAAACCACATGGTTGCTTGCTAAACCATCATACTTTGTCTTCGGTCACACAAAAACTGAGTAGCACTCTAAAACACCGTTAAGAACATGTAAATCTTGTATATTAATGAACATGAGTGTTTCTCTAAAACCTATGAATAAATATGTTTTTCTGAAACTATTAATGAATATGCTTGCCTTCACGGCACATTGTCAAATGCACAGACACAACTTGAATAGCACACTGAAGGCACTGTTGCCAGCCAATGCAAACACAACTCACAAAAACTCACCAGAAAAATCACTAAAAGAATCACAAAGAATTCACTAAACCACTAAACTATATACAAAAAATGAAACTAATATGAATAAAAATAATGCACATATGCAAGCTTATCCAATTATATTAACAGATTGACTCTATTAAGCAACTGGTCGAGGTAATTGCTCTAGTTATTTTTATTTTTATTTTTATTTTTATTTTATTTTTTTTCAGAAAAAATTTAAAGATACTTGTATGGAATATTGGCTATAGATACCTACCTTTATAGTTGTTGTTATTCGCTAATACATTAATAGGTTGACAGCATTAACAAAGTTAACCGAGATAATCGCTATATATTGCAAAAAGCAGAATTAAAACATTCTCTTACATGTAAACGGATATGGGTCGTATATACCCACCGTTAAAGTCTCCATTATCCGTTAAGTTGTTAACGGATTGATTCCATTAACGAACTTGATTAAAGTAATAGCTCTAGGTGTTTATTGCAAAAACAGAATAAAAATTCCGCATACACTCAAGTTATAGTGGAGAGTATCGGACGGACGTACTAACAACACAATCTTACAAGTTTGGACGGACGGATATACTACCAACATAGCTAAACATGTTGCGCATAAATTTAAGCAAACAAAACATGGTTTTCAAACAATTAGCAGTCTCTAACAGAATCAAAGCTGTTCAAAAATAAACAATATAGCCACTACTAATAAGAGGGAATAGAAAAAAACACTTACTAGTAGCACTTAACTGGCTACATATTAGGCACAGTGAGTAGGAGCCAATGTCCTCTCTGCTTCACTTGTATCTGTGAACTCTACCACTGAGCCATCATCCACATTTTGTTTACTAGCCCTTAAAATGATAAGCCTCTTTTTGTAACACAAAATGATTAGGTGAGTCCATTGGACTCAAGTTATTTTTCCTCCACCATTTTGAATTTTAGGCCCATTTTTACGTAATAAACTTTCCACATGCATCAAGGAATGCATGTTTATTTCCTTGAGTTCTTTGATTATAGTAAACAAAAATGTACATGATAGACAAAATACGTTCATCTATAACAGTGAATCCGTTAGACTCATATTATCAGTTTGTGCTACATTTTTGCAATATATATATATATATGTTTAAAAAAACTAATGATCCAAGTAATACAATTAATCCGTATTTCCATTCAAAATACTCTAGTAGGAGCATATATTGACGGTGGCATCTATAGTGCTTATAGTAAAGTACTGAAATTGATTTATTTTCGAGGATGTCCGATGGACTCACCTTATCACTTCAAGTGTTAGAGCACTATTTATATTTTCTCATCCATTTTCATAACAATTAAAGTAATTACATAAAAGAATCACACTATCACTTTGCTCAGTGTCAACAACATAGATACAACACATTGCATCGGCTTGATAATAGAACGGACATAACATGCACAATGTCGAAGTTCTAAGTTATTTTTCGGGTGCACTCACAGGAATGGGAAAACGAAAAAATTTTCAAATATTGTTGCCATCTTATACCACGCATTTTTAGCAGGTTTTGCACAATACCTCACATTTCAGAGGGTACTTCCATTACCGATCTCAAATAAACGTCAATATGATCATTAGCGGATACAGCGTTGCTTCCTAGGCTTAGAAATATAATGTAATCAAGAAGCTTCCGAGTTATTGCACCAATTTCAACCTCTCTCATTTTCCTCCTCTCTGGTAGCAGAACTGTTCATCTGATTCTTTGGAACATCCTGTGAACTGAGAGAGTTCTAATATCTCTTCGATTTCAACTGCAAACATATTTTTATATCTTCTTCCTAGTTTGAGCAACACAAATTTCGATTTCCCACTTGTTTGGAGTTGCATCTCGCAAAGTTTGCAAAACTGAACGTCAGGTTGGTATTGTAGGTTTTCCCTTGGCATGTAGATTTTATTTCTGTTCTAACTTTACGTAGTACCATATATTGGGTTGGCAAGACCGTCTAATTGCTTCGTGCAAAGTTTCGCTTCTACATCTTTTTTGGTGTCTCAGTTGTCATGGTTAGACCATAGTTATACAAGTGATAGCTATGTAATGCGCCGTTATTCTAGATTTGCACCATAGCGCATTACACGATATGTAAATTGGCAATAAGAATTTTGGTACGCATAAACTTTTAAAATTCAATTCAATTCAATGGCTATTTCGAAATTCTTATACATAGGTTTCATGACAAGTACTAACCTATGGATATATATGTATATATTACATAATGTAATCTTCAAGATCGTGTATTATAAATGATTAATAATCTAAGTTAAGCTATGGACATGGAACATCAGCTAACAATTTATTTTAGAAATGATCTTCAAATTGAATAATGCAGGTATATATGCATCTCTTGTTCATAATCGGAATATAAATATGTCGAGGTGGAAGTTATGGATCTGAAAAAAAAGAAAAATATATATTAGATTAATCTATGAATGGGAAAAGAAATATATATACATAATGGATATAATAATATATATATATACTAGAAAGAAGGGAAATATACACTTACCACTTCATATTGTGTTGGATCCGATGGGAAGAGATGTACATAGTTCCGTAGATCTGCAATAAAGGAGAGAAGCCATTAATATATGCACATATATAAAACAAATATATATCTGTGCTAAGACTTATTCCAGAACTTATATGTTTTACTGGTAATTAAAGAATTGTTTCTTACCTATTGTATGATGCATGTAGCCAAGATATCATTAAACCAATCGATAAAATTTAATAATTGAAATTTTAGTTCGTAGATCTAAACTTTATAAGTTGCGGTAGATTAAAGCATATTCATATTTTGTTTCAATATTTCATAAACTTTAATCTCTAACCTTGTTCGAGTATTCTCCAAGCTCTTGTTCTTCTCATTATCTCAAACGTTCGACCTTTAGGAATTTTTCCGAATCATTAGTTAATTGGGATGGCGACTGCGTAATGGACCAACACCTCGAAACGTTTCCAACGTATCGACCTTTTCAACAGGGATTTATATATACTTTTTTCTCTTCGACCTTTTCAACACCTTCAAACAATTCCAATTACAATAAAAGGAATTCCGTATAACAACTTTATGCATCAATGTGAAAATATACTACAAGAGTTAACGAAATAATGAATTACCCAAAACGTACACACAATCTGCACGTAGTACATACAAGTTGAAACAGTACAAGTAAAATGACGACTACAACCATAGTCGCTAGAATAGCAGTACAACTAGACATCGGATTTTTATGAAAATGCATATTTTGTTTGCTTATATGCATCCCCGTTAAACTTGCTAGAGGTTTCTAACAACAATAATACAGTTCGAAATCGCATTTGAAGATTTATCATTCATATAAATGCATATTTCAAAGATTGGTGCTTAAGAGCATATTCAGCATGTTGTATAAGTTTCTTTATTATTAATATTATTTCAGATCTGGGCATCTGTGCTTATAGCAAGAAATAATTCCAGTTTTAATTTGTGTTTTGAATGCATTTACATGTCTATGCAAAAGAACGGCATTTTTCGTAGAAGGATGGGAGAACGTCGAGTTTATGGAGAACCAATAATGTTAGCAACCGATCAGCAAAGCAAAGACGCTTACATTTGTCAAGACATTAAGAGAAATCTGATAATGATAAAGAGTTTGTAATTTCGTATCGACATCAATTCAGAAACAAGAGACGCGAGGAATGTTGCTCACTGAATGCTTAGCTCTAGTGAATGTAGTTCAAGAACGAGCTCCAGTCAGTTTCTGGTAAATTCAGGCGCTCTATGGAAAAGAAATTAACAGATGCTATTATTAGAAACCGCGATTACAAAACAATTAAAGCCATGGAAAAATTCCTTCAAGAGTTAAATTTCAACTTATCAGAAAAAATAGATACTAAACCTGCTCCTCTATAAAATATATTGTCCAGTAACCTCTTTTTCTGGCTACAAATGTCAAAAGCTGACACCAAAAAATGTAGAGTAGCATCTTGTAATATACTGTAATGCTAATTAGGAAAGGAGTAAATCCTTATAAACGAAAACTTCTTTGTACAGTGATAATATGTAGAAAAGTGAGGCACGTATTGCTATTGTAAAGTAAATGCGCTCTAAAATATAAATGTGAAGGAAAACTAGAAATTGTGTTCTTATATTAATCTCATAATTTTGTGTGTTTTAAAAAGTTAGGAGTATATAAACTGTGACTGTCACAAATATAAATTCTGAAAAATTTCTGAAAGGTAAGATATACTTTCGATGTTATATTTCACCTACAAAACCTTGAAATACCGTTGCTGCATGTTTGAAAATACTCTCTTTTATTGCATTGTTAGTGCATATGAAGTGCATATTTTAACACATTTAGCAGCATAATTGCTTGCATGTTTCATTAATTTTAAGTGCATAAAAATCCAATGTCCAGTGATAACACTAACTTTTCTTTTCTTTTTTTTTTAAACGTTATTTTCATGAAACATATCATACACTTGCATTGAGGCATCGAAGTACCTAGATACTGCTTGTTGCCTGAGATTGAAATCGATCAGGATAAAGGATAATAATAATAATAATAATAATAATAATAATAATAATAATAATAATAATAATAATAATATTTTCCGCTCGCTTCTATTGCACAGAGCACCGCTACTTAAGAATTATCACATTAAAATATAAGTAAATTGAAAGATGTAAGCATCTGACCGCTATATGTAAACATTTTTGTCGCATATATCGTAGTGTTAATAAACACAACCTTATCTAGCAGAACAAATATAAATAAGACCTAAGATCAAAGTACAGTCATTCATTGAAGAAAACTTCTCGCTGTAAGTAACACTTGTATCTTTTATTACATGTCTTAAATTTCTATTTCTATAAGCTGTATTTTTTCTTATTTTAAAAATTTGTTATAGATAAAATCGGTCTTGTACATAACTTTCGCAATAGTGACGATATAAATTACAAAGTCACAGTACTTAATTTCAAAAGTTAGAGGATGTTGCTAATATATAGGTCGTATATTGCGTACTGAAAAGAAAATTGCAGTAAAGAAAGCCTAATTTTTAAAAAAATGATTGCTTACTGAAATTGTGTCCTTCTCAACCTGTTGAAAATAACTTTCGATACCAAAAGTATTAGTTTTATATTTCACTTTCAACTTTGCTTTTAAAATATGAAAATTATATTGAAATGTAGAAAACTAATTAAACAAGAGTAATTAACACAGCATTATGTTGATATTGGCTATTCATATTTTTCACTAGATCTCATCCTTCAGTTCATTCGTTGAACATAAATAACTGAACATATATTTACATATGAAATGTCTGAAATTGAATCAGTTGAGTTAGGACCGCGGTAGCCTACTGGTAGAAATGAAATCTTTTGAGTTTAATATGCCACTATTATGTCCTTTTGGGCTGAGAGAGACGATGGTTAAAATAAGGGAATGATGATGGAAGAATTGGTGGAATGAGAAAGTGGGAGGAAACGGGAGTACCCGATAAAACCCACGAGCACAATGTTGTCCACCACAAGCTTATTTGACCTGGGATCGAACCAGGGACCCCACGCTCTACGACTGAGATCTACCGAGTGCACTAGCACTCGTTTACGCTCATCGCTGTTTACACTCATCGTCATGAACATTCAAACACCCTTCCCAAACCTTTCTGCACCATTACCTGACCTTCCCTTCATTCATTACTCTTACTCCGTAAATTGGCACACAATTCTCGATGGATAACAGCTGTATTCTGTCCTTTGGTGTTCAGAAATCATATGACAGATATCACTCCACATTTGGAGGGGTTTTGTATTACAGTAGCAATTTCACTTTACTGCTACTCGCACGTAGGTCCACGTAACTTCACTTGAACGATCCTACCTCTGTTGCAAGCACAGAATACTAGGGCATTTCCTGCGTATTCTCAACTATGTCCGTATTGCCAGCCCCGTTGTACAAAATTAGCAGCCCTTATTTTGACATGAGCCTCGTATTATTTGTCCTCGAAAACATTTTTCCTGACAGAATGTTTAGGAGAAAAGAAAATCATAAACATGTAGGAGGAAAAAAACATGATTCTACATCCAGTGGTTACATTTTGTTGTAAGTTTGTTTCTTCGCATAGAACTCAATCTAAAACACTGTTTATTCTTCCATCTCCTTCCTTCGAAGCTTTTGGTTCATTCTCCCATCTGTATTTTCCGTTAAAAAAAATCGAATGACCATACCGTGCTCTTATAACAAAGATTCTGACTGAGGAAGAACAAGAGGTGACGTGTAGATTGCCATGGTGTTGTTTGCCAGAACTCGATTTTGTTATTCTAAGCGGCTAGCGTACGCGCCTTTGGCGTGGGAGACCCGGGTT
This sequence comes from Thermobia domestica, assembly GCF_964235325.1. Classification (NCBI taxonomy): domain Eukaryota; kingdom Metazoa; phylum Arthropoda; class Insecta; order Zygentoma; family Lepismatidae; genus Thermobia; species Thermobia domestica. The sequence continues at coordinate 49,655,623 of NC_137455.1, read as the reverse complement.
CGCTTCCCGGCGGGAGCTCATGTGGTTCGGATTCCACGTTAATCAGTAGGTCCACGTCTCATATAGCCTCGCTGCTGAAAGGGACGCTAAACTAAAATCAACTCAACTCAACTCGATTTTGTTATTGTTTGCCATGGTATTTTCATGCAACTTGTTAGATCTCATTATCATGAAGATTGATACATATATCACGTAAGAGTGTGTAGTGTGTAAGGTTACCAGACATCTCTATTTTATTATTATTATTATTATTATTATTATTATTATTATTATTATTATTATTATTATTATTATTATTATTATTATTATTATTATTATTATTATTATTATTATCTGTAAACAAATAGTAAGTGTTATCATCTTCGGAACGAGAGCGGTCTCAAATACTGTCGCTACTGAAAGAGAACATTAAGGTCCAAAGAAACAAACGCAAAGCATTCCTAATTTTACAATAGCTTCATAAATTGACATGACTGAATTATTTCTTCTAACGTATTTCTTAATATTATCCCTTATTATATAATGTTCTATTTTTCTGCCGTGCTATGCGACTAAAGAACCAGGTTTTATATGGTTAAGGAATACATAGATAATAATTCTGGCTGTCACAAGAATAGGAAAAGTTACAAGATGTCAGTTGTAACAAGAGCATGAATGTAAACTTACGAAGCTTAAAACGAAACTTTCTGCTAATTCTAACTGGTTCTAGTATATTCTAAACCTCTACATATATTCTTAGACAAAGCTTGCGTACGAAAGAAAAGCAGTGAGTTCTGCGCATTAATTGTCATAATTTCAATCCCAGAGACGGGAATATTACCCATTACGTCACGAAAGAACGTCTCGTGGCATTGAAGCGTATCATCTTTAAGCAAATTGGCTTCAAAAGACCAAAAACGCAACGTAGGATCCGAACCACACATTCTTCTAACCGGAATTACACCTAGTTCCCTAGAGCCAAATACATGAACAGCAATCGTTCAGATATGAAGAAGTTCATTTGAACACCCGTGTAGTTTATTTCTTTTGCGTAAAAATCAAAGCAATAAATTAGCCCTATAATTGTAAGAAAACATACGTTATCAGAAAAATTCTTGTATTTTGTTCAAAAGACACAGCATTTCCACTGAAAAACATTTGAAACAGTACTGCAGATTAATTATAATGCCACAGAAGCGACATACTGCAGAGCTAAGCATACACAATGTTTAAGGTTTTGTATCACTTATGTAACATCAAGCTTATGAAGGACGAGACCCACTACTAAATCAACTTATTATATTGCATATTCCGGAATTCCACAGGGCTCCAACCTAAGTCCGTTATTGTTCTTTTTATTCATTAACAATGTCCTGATCATGTATCATTAAGTGACAAATTGCTATTTGTGGATGACCTCAAATATACGCTAGGATAAAGAGCATCTATGACTGCCTCAATTTACAACATGATATGGAAAGTATTGCTTACTGGTGTTCTCTTAATAAACTTTCTTGTTAGTGTAAACATAAACAAATGTAACATTTTATCGTTTACTAGAAACAAAAATGAATGTATTATTCGTATGTCCGATCAAAACTGGAATATGCTGCTGTGATCTGGAACTCATCACAACAGCAATACAAGATGTTAGGATTTATAATTAGAACTGGAAAAGAATTTAACAATACTATCACACTAACAAAAATGTATTATTCATATGTCCGATGAAAACTGGGATATGCTGCTGTGATCTAGAACACATCACGACAGCAATACCGACACCAACTGGAAAATGTCAAATCTAAATTTATCAAATACTTGGCATACAAGAGAACTGGAATCTATTCATCTTGTGAAAACTATCTAACATTAATAGACGACTTCCATATCCTTACACTTGAACAAAGACAAAACTTAATAGATCTGATTTTTCTCCATAAAATAGTACAAAAAGAGTTTAATTGTACGAATCGACACTAAATTTTTATGTTCCGACACTTAAAACCCGTGCTGATAACTCTAGCCTCTTTTATTGTTATAAAAAAGGACCAAAGTATTATTGAAATCACCTATCTGAAAAATATGCTCTTTTTATAACAAAATAGGTATCGAACATAAAGAAATTGACATATGTAATATGAACTACATGTTTAAGAAAATTATTGTAAATTTATTTTGTAATACACCAACACTATAATTGGTCTTATGCCTGCTGTGTTGATGACAAATAAGCAAATAACGTTATAACGATACTGGTTCTTAATCACATTAATATTGAGCCATTAAAACACATCAATTACCTTTTATACACTTAGTTTAATAAATGTGATGGAGAAGTGTACATTTTACTTCTTCGAGCTTGATCTCGAGCTTGGTCCTTAATTTGTTGTGATACCACATCACTTCGTCGAGCTTGGTCCTTAATTTGTTGTGATATCTCTCTTAAGCGTCTATCAGGTTCTCTGGAGAATTTCTTTCAGTCTGGACAGTGTGATTATCAGTCGCTTCACTATCCGTAGCACTCATGATATTTCTGTTTATTATTTTACCACTTCTCAAAATAGTGAAATTGATGTTGGGCTCAATGTTGATCATTTTACTATTCTTCTAAACGATACAACTTCTTTTCTCACTCTCGGCGTTTTGGCACCAATTTATAACGATACTGGTTCTTAATCACATTAATATTGAGCCATAAAACACACAAAATTACTATTTTGTACACTTAGTTTAATAAATGTAAATGAGAAGCATACATTTTACTTCTACATAAATTTTTAAGATGTCTGCTTAGCTCACTCAATAATTCTATTTATTTTTGTTGTCATGACGCCGACATAGAGATTTTTGATTACATAAAAACATTTGAATAATCCTTTTATATATTAACATCATAACTATATTATTTCTTTTTCTTTTTCTTCTTCTAATAGCTGATTCAGCCTAGTACCTATTTAAAATACATCATGGCCCAAAATTACAAGCAAATAATAATTTACAAGTGAAATAACAAGTAAAAATATACAACATACTGTTGTAACGTGGGCCTCGAAAAAGGAATGGACCTTAAATTTCATGTAGTTACCGAGGGCAGAGACCACAAAGCAAGATCTACCCTCACAATATGGGTCGTTTCCTTCACAGGGGTATCTTGTTTTCAAGAAATCTGAATTACCGGTACAGGAGCACGCCACTATCGCCGGATAGTATTATGTTCTATCTATAAATTCAAAAGGTTAGAGAAACACATTTTTCTTATAATTGCTTTGTTAATTCACAGGTGAGTTATTTATAAAATGAAGAAAGTGATTGTAGATGTGGATGCAGGTACAGACGATGCTTATGCACTGTTTATGTGTTTGGCCGCTGATGCTGCGAAGGAAATACAGATTCTAGGAATTACTTGTGTGTGTGGCAACACAACTGTACGTAATGTTGGAATCAACGTACTTCGTGTTCTTCACGCTGTTAATAGATTGGATGTAAGTAAATTTTTCCCAAGCGTAATTGAACTTATTCCTTTCTGTTGAGTTATTAAAGATTTACGGCATATATATATATATATATATATATATATATATATATATATATATATATATATATATATATATATTGTTATATATGATGTTTTGGTTCTGGGATTGGCGTAGCGATTATGTACACTTTCTTTTGTGAAATCGTAATTGAGATCACTTCTTCACTCTCCACCCAGTATTACAAAGTTGGTTCGGAGTCCAACTCCCTTTTAGCCTCGGTTTCGAAAACGTCGTCGGCTTACTGGTTCGAAGGTGATGAGAAAATGCACTAAAGTGGTAGAGCTTGGTACTAGAAATCGAAACCCAGGTAACACTTGAAGACTGTGAGTTGAATCTAACTAGGTGGGATAGCTTGACTGAATCAAAGAGACCATTTCACTTTACTTTTTATTAAAAAAAATAAAATAAGAATACAGATCAATTTAACAAACTCGGTTACTTGGAGTTACAACTTGGAAGTTTTTCTACATTATTCAAGTGGGAGCACAACCCCATAATACTCAATGGGTGCTAGAAGGTTTTTATGCTAAACCGCGAGTTATTGAAAATAGTAAAGTGTGAACTTTGTACATCGCAACTTGCATTGGCCCGAAAGGAAGAAATGTTAAGTCTCGAAGAGGGAATGTGGTCTCAGATTGATGGAACTTGAAAATAAAACTCATATTGATCACTAAACAATCTCAAAGTGCTCTTCCCGTGTGGAGGGGGAACTTAGAAAAAATTAGCACATACCTGATTTTTCTGAAGACCGTCCCTAACCAGAGCGAAGTTCACTGTTAGCCGTCCGTCCGTAGAATCCCCCGGTGCGGCAGACAAGCCTCGTTTATATAGGCGTTACGTCCCACGCATTTCTGCCAGTTTCTGACGTAGCTCGAACGCTACGTCACGAGCCTCATCGAGCATGGGAGAGACTTCTTCACGCGCATGCTCAATAGTGGTTAAGACTTCTAGGTTTTTCTATGATTTTTTTCTCTATCACGCCGGGATTGAAATTCCTATTTTACATTTATTTTTATAGTTTTATTTTATACCTAACTCTAACTACACAATAGATTGCATGTATGTATCACTTGCGTGGTATTCCCTAAATATTACATCTAGGACCCGGCTCTGTGACCTGAGTAAAATCAAAGCCAGGGTCATACCACTATTACATGCGTGTGGTTTGGTGTCAATGAGGCATCAGGTTGATAATTCAATCTGGACCTCACCTGACTCCGTTCTCCCTATCTCTCTTTTTCTTTACTGCACACACAATTTGAAAAGCGCGGGCGTCTCGCCCTATAATTTGAAGTCCGGCCTAGGACTTCGAGGCACAACTGTGTAACAGTTATCCGCCGACCTCGGTAAAAAAAAATAAACAAAAAAAAATGTCGAAAGTTGTCTTTCTAGCATCTATATTCATTTACAACAACGGTTGTCCAAGGCAAGTTGCTGGGAGTTAAAGGGTTAATATAGAACTGGCCTTACACAAGGCGTTAGGAACTAACAACAAACTTTCTTGAGGGATTGGAGATTATGCACGACTAAACTGCAAGAGAGCGTGATTGTAAGATTTCATGTGTCATAACTAACTATAGTACGTTTAAATGTTACTTAAATAGTAGCTTAATTCCGTTAGCAAAATAGTAGATTAAAATATGTAAGATGAAACCTTACAATCTTGGAATCCTTCTAGCTTATAGTTATCAACTCACAATAATATATATATTTTATTTTATAATTTTTTTTAAAAAAAAAAACAATTCCTAACCATATTATTAAGCATGACTTCGAACCGATTATGAGTACAGCTTCTAATAGTATAAAGAAAAGTAAGATTTTGTGAATCCAATAATTTGCTAATTACCATTGTATTTACGGTACTGAGTACAAGTATAGTTATACGTGTTAAATGTGCTTGTCGCAGGCTATTAAGTTTATTCAACTAGAAATGAAAGAATGTTTGACATTATATACACTCAAACAAAAAAAAAATAGCGTGAAGCGCTTTAAAGTTTGACTGTGATGAACGATAAAATTACAAGAGTAGTTCTCATTGTTTATAGTATAAGCCAAATGGGATAACATGTAATGATGTAGACTAGTATACTCAATTGTGTTGCCTGAATTTTCTTTTTCTTTTTTCTTTTTTTTTTTTTTTTTTTTAATTATTGCGGGGTTGTGCTTTACAGTTTGTGAACATTTCTTATGTTGTTTCTATATACCAGTTATACTTTATAAATCATAGGCTAGACTCTACTTTCCAGAATCAAATGAAGATTTTATAACCTGTAATGTATTGAAAGTATTGGAGTACTCCCTTGAGTAAACCTTTGAAGATATTTGAATACTCCATTACATATCTGGTAATATATTTACTTGTAACATAGAAGCGATTGCATACTAAATGATTAAATCGCATATGTAAAATAACTTGAGTAATTAACAACTAGCGATTACAACAGTTGCTGAATGCTTAATAAATGTTAGAAATGCGTCTATACGCATTTTATATGAAACTCATCCTATTGTTATCAAAAATGCATCTCACATTATTAGTTATTGCTCTTTTTATTGATAATGCAATAAAAATGTAATATATTTCAAACTTACTGTATAGCTCTGTTCTATACAGGGTAATCATAGTATGTACATGTGTTTTTCTAAACTTCTACTCAGCTTGATTGCTATTTTGACCTCGATTTGGTTTCTCTCATCCTGTGTGGTATGCATTACGCTAGACACAATGATATTTACGTATACTGATAACGTACAGACATTACAATCGATTAGCGCATTTCAGCACACCTAAGGATTACATATAACAACTCTAGACTTCCTTTCATGAATCCATGAGAGGTTGTGTTAGCAAAGGGGGGACACTGAATGGTTAAAATACTGACCCTATGGTTAGTGTGTTAGTTTATGCCCTAATGGCCTATGGTAGTATCAGATACAAAATCTAATAATCAGGGATGCAGTTACATTTGCTATACCAAAAGACAGGTTTCTTGCAGGGGATTTCATATCGATTCCTTATAACTAGAGGGGAACGTCAGTGGGGGTTAGTATTGTTAGTATTCCTATTCTTATTACTTTAATAATAGTATGAACGTATGTTATGTCTTCTTTTCTCTTTTTTTTTTTTTTTTTTTAATATACACCGAAATCGAAAGGGGTTTCTTTGCGGTTATAAAGGGAATTTTACGAAGTCAAGTTACATCATGTTTCATCATGTTAGTGGATCTTGTTGATTTATAGGATAGATTGTAAACGCAAAAGTTAACCACAACATAAGCTATGGTTGATCTATTTTTAAAACACACCGGAAGTGTGTTCCGTTCTTTCTTTTAATTCTACTAGCCTTGACTGATAACCGGCCTCGGTTTCCGTTGTGGTGAACTTTTCTGTTTTTTTTTTTTTTTTTAAATCTTAAATGCCTAGTGTAAGTGATTTAATTATACTGAGAGTAATTCTACATGATGACGTCACGGGGACCTGTTGTTGAGCAACAGTTAAATTCAACGTGCAATGGATAATTTAATAAAGTACTTCCTTGTCTTTTTTCGCTTCGATGATGTTTGCCAAAAGATAGCTATACAGAGGGTTCCACAACTTACGGTCTGTAACATGGTGGAATGAAAATGTGTAAACTCGATTACCATACTCACATATATACTTCGTTACATGTTTAAAAACAAACTTGTGCTTTTACTTGACCAAATAATAGAAATTCAATTTTTTTTTTTACATTTAGACTATGACTGTCCTTGGTTTTTGGTACGTTAGATCGTGGTTATTACAATGGAATTTGGTTGTTTCATATCTTGAGAAAGGTTTAAAGTCTCTGGACATTGTTTACAATCTTCTTATGATTTTTCACAACGCTGATTTGAAAGGAGTTTTTTTTTTTATTCCTTTTAGTTTTGAGTCTTATCACTTGTCCAAATTTTGTGTTCGTACTGATACGAGAAGAGTTTTTCACCTGTAAGCAATGAACTGAGGTAAATCAATGGAAGTCTGTCCGGAGATAAAGAGATTTCCTTGTCACTGCAGGATTTTATAAAATTTTGTAGCACAGAGAACGTTCTGGATCCGGATGGAAATTCAGATTTTAGATCACTGTTGCCCATTACTAAACAGTGATGGATCGATCAATAACAGTAATCGATTACCATATCATCCCTCTGGATCAGCCCTGGAGGGGGCTGACAGGCTGCAATCTGGATCCTTGGGTACCTCCAGATACCAGGGGGGGGTCTTACTCTAGTCATCACACTGGGTAGGCAATGGATATGAATCTGCAATCAATTAGGCTATTAGACTACATAATCATTAATGCATTACAGAATAACCTTTGGATTATGCGAAGTACTTGTTTATATAGGAAGTCCACCGAATCCCTTTTGTAATTGTTTGTTACATATATTTATTCAACGGGGCTGACCACACATCAAATCTAAGAAGGATATAGTAATCAATATATAGTAATCAATGGAACCTGCAGGGGTTACCCAAAAATGAGGCTATTCGAAAATGAGAGTCGAATACAGAATGTTTTTTCAGTCAGATGTACTGAATGTGCTGACCACACATCGTCAGAATCTAGGTACAGAAACCTGTTTAAATATTGTATGTGATTGTAGTAATATCACAAGAATCCATTTTGTACCATTGAACAACTAAACCGGAAGCCTAGAATTAAGTGTGGGTGCGCTGACCACACATTATGGTTAGGATGCCTCTTGTGTTCAAGCAGTGACTGTGGATGAAGATCAAAAAACAACATCACGGTAAGACAAGTTCTTCTCAAATTGATTGATGTACCTAACTCGGTTTGTTTCTTTGTGAGTGGAATGATAATGATGGAGGAAACTGAATTGTTAAATATTCTTTCCACTTACGGTAATGATTAATGGGTGATGAATCATATGGTGAGTAACTCCAAGGCACTTTACAAGATGGGCAATACCTGGTTTGTTATGAAAACGTCAGGACGCAATGGCCATATGGACATACATTGGCCGTATATTTTGTTTTCAGATGTAGGCAGGTTGAGGACCAGAGTGTTTAAAGGAAGTTTGGATTTGGCCAGCGTGGCGGAAATGAGCTAATTATATAGCTTGGCATAATGATAAGTGGCTTGTAAATTATCAGCTCAGCTGACGAATGTTCGGAGAGAGAGAGGGGAAAAAAAAGGGGGTTTTGCATCTCAACTGAGAGAGTTCATCTAGTATTCTGTTACAGACGCCGGCTTCCGACCAGGGACTTCTTGACATTGTCAGATAAGTATTTTTGCATTGTTTTCCTCATTTAGAGACTAAGAAGTGGTCAGTCGTTCAGATTTTCATGCATGAGTCCAAGAAGTCTATTGTATACAATCTTTTATACCTTGAAATGTTAATATTAAACTTTAACAAAATTATGAGATTTGAATTTAGGTTACTTCGTAAACCACAGAACTAATGATCAGAGTTTAGATTCAACAAGATTTAATTAAATTTAATTATACCATTGCAAATATGCTAGTTAAGAAAATTAGTTCCAAAGTATCATCAAAATTTGTTAATGAATTTAACTAAAAACAAAAATTGTAACTTATCTAAAGCAGACTGATATAAGTTTCTGGCAACTAATTGAACTAAAACACACTCAAGAAAAACTGATATAACTTAAACATGCAAGATTTCATAATTGAACTGCATTTCTAGGTTTACACTTTATTACACCTTATGTACTCATAGTGTTCAAGACAAGACGTATCTCACAATAGGGCAATCTAGCACTTGATAAATGCTCAGTTAACGTGCATATTTTTTTTTTACAATTGTAGTGTCTCGCTAAATCTTTGATAATGTGTTGTCTCAATTGTTACAGATTTCTTGAAATAATATTGTAGGGTTTTGAGCTCTATAACGTTAATTATTGACAATTGAGGCCCTCAGAGGAGGCAGTCTTATCTTGTGCACATTGTGATTTGTTCATTATATTTGCAACCCTTTGTAGATAGCTTAGTAAGAATAATAAAGAAAAATGTCAAATTCCCTTGTCAAAGTGAATTGACAATCAAGTGATTAAAAATAACTATCTTTTAACAAAAATATAAAAAGGAAAATGAATACTCAGTTATTTCCGAGGCGTAGGTCCTGTTACTGCTTTTACCTGGGCAGGTTCTGCTTTTAGGCTTCTGAAAGGAAAAACCTGAAACAAAAAATTCTCACACCCACACATAGCATTATAGATTGGACGCGGGGACCTGAAGTTGAGTGTAGTGTCCCGGCTTCTTATGAGCCGACAATTAACGAACTTGGCAGTTAGGGCGTGACTAGATTTACCTAGTAGTTTCCTTTGTTTAATTTCTAACTATTAAGTATGATGCCAATTATTGCACTGTGTTAATTTATTAAGTATGATAATCAACGAGTTTAAATAAGATCTTAACTTTGTGGTTCATATTTTTTCAGCTTGTTGGAGTATTCGTATCATCTGTTGCTCGGAGAACGTAAAAGAAGGAGAAGGGAAGACTCACGTCTCCAGAGACAATAGGGGAGGTTTCTTGGTACAGGGTAAGTACTAACTCCTTGAATTGTTAGTGTGTTATCTTTGAAGCATGCATTTCAATTTCTTCACGTCAAGCTACCAATTGGTTTTACTAGTGAGTGTTACATAGTTGAGTGCTAACTCGAGTGCAACGAATTCGCAGTTCATATCCCGGGAGTATCCCATACCGATTTTTATTATTACTGAATTAAGTGAAAAAAAATAAACACCATGAAAGAGAGTGACCAAAGTTACAATGTAACAGTGATCATACGAAGTGCGGTTTGCATTACCTGTGAATATATTAAGTGTTTCCCTAAGGAAAAAAAAATAAACTTTGTTTAGTGTGTGTCACTCTTACAAAAAGTGCGTGAGTCGGGACTCGATTTTCGATTTATCTGTTTCGTTAGCTACAATTGTTGCAACGATATTAAATTTGACAGGACTATTTCGGGTCTCGAACTCGGGACCCCTAGTGTAGATAATGATGATATGTGGGAAACTAAGTGTCTATTGAAAGTATTTGATTCCCCTTACTTCCACATATCCAATTCAAGTATAACTTGAGCTCGTGAGGAGAGCTAATTAAAATGTAGAGATAACAGAAATGGTCCATCGGGGGATCGAACCAGAGGTCGTTAAGGATCAATTGCTTATCTGAGTCTATGGTATATCCCAATCGTGATGATTTATGAGGCAACCTTATTATTATTATTCATTTCGTTGTGACGTCATTTCCCTATTTTCTTACTTATCTATTTTCCCGTTAGAAATGTTGGTGTGTATAGAAGCTACACGCAACAACATCCTGAGTCGTTGTTAACAGCTGGACTCACTTCCGTCACCCGATAAGAGGTGATTTGCTTTTAGTTTTAAGGCAGAATGAAAGACAAGTGTTGAGAAAGTATCCGTGAACATTATAAATATTTGCATCCAAACAAAATGCTATTCGATTAACTTTTAATTTTTAAAGATTACCCTTATGTTTGTTTATTTTCACAATTTATTTCACTTAAAATTTTAACTACTGTCACGTTCATATATTATATCCTAAAGTTCGTGTGCGCCATGCGCTGTTGTGAAGCAGTGTTTTTTCCACCTATTAGACAGGGCCGCTTATGAAGGGGGCCACCAAATTTCGAAAGTCTCCCGACTTATAGTTTTAAATCTTGTGACGGGTATAATCATAAGTTTTATTTTGAATAGCATCGAACCTAATTATGAAATGATGTACACGTACTGATTCGCTTCCAATGTTTTATTGTTATTATTATTATTATTATTTATTATTATTATTATTATTATTATTATTATTATTATTATTATTATTATTATTATTATTATTATTATTATTAGTGATAGCGTGGTTTATTACCATTCTGCGGTATATTATCAGCGTTGTGTGTCTTTCAATCGAGCCAAGCGAAGATTTTAACTTGTATGAAGGCAGTTACACAAGGATGATTGAAAACACGAGTATAGTGGTGTAGTGGTAGGACAACATCTTGAATGTTACTATAGCCCACAATGATGTCCTTTTTGTAGCCGTGACTTTACATAACATGGTGATAGTAAAATAATCAAGTTAGTTACAATGAGCGGTTTCTAGCCCATTACCCAATGGTGGGAGGACAGAAAAAAAATGGAGGGGGCTCGATTTACCCCCAATATTCATACGAAATACATATGGTAGCCTTAACACTAACTTAAGCTTATCTTACCACGATGAAATAATGATACAATATGATACTATCTAGTATTTTGATAAACATAACTGAAAACATTATTCTAAAATGAGCATCACTGTTAATACTTGATCATAATTCAACATTAACTGAGCATAACTTAAAGGTAATGTAATCTTACTGACTAAATGTAGCAAGTATCGTACACAAGTAGCTATTTACATTCTTTTAAGAAAATGAATAGCCGATACATATATAATTGTAAACTCATTATATACAATTTGCGCTTTATGCTAGTACATTGCCGTAGTTTGCCAATAGATTGGCCATCCTTGCTAAGAGATTGGTCATTTTCACAACAGCAAAAGGGTCACTTGTGTTCACCCAGAAGGGGTCGCAGAAAAATTTCACTCATATCTATGAATAGCAGCATTAATAACAGCAGAAAACAACATGTCAGCGACTAAGGCGTATTTCTCCATATTTCGTTTTCTACTTTATTGTATTTTAGTATATTTTTATTTTATTTATTTTTTTTTTTAAATTGTCTTGCCAATATGCTTCCCGCCCGAACTACGCGAAAAAAAAATAAAATAAAAATAATAATTGCTCAAGAAGAAACAAATGGGGTAAGCATGGTGTGGAGTAACCTATGTAAATGTCTGGTGGGGGGAATCCAGCTTCCCTTTTTCTCTCTCTTTTTTTTTTCACAAGAAAGCAACCCGTAAACACGCGTGTATCATAAGTAGGCATAAGTTTGTAGCGGAACAACCCAGAGCGGGCAATATTGACTCTGCTTTAATTTCCAGGTTAATGCAGTCCGAGACACAACGAGGGAGAGCGGCGAGTTTCTCGCAAGAGAGAAATGAAATAGTCAGGCGGCGGCTACGGATGGAATCCTATACTGTGACTGAAGAGTTTGCATCTGCAACGACGTATGCTAAAAGTCGGAGTTACATATTCAAGGCGTTATACCTGTACGTATTAACGTTAGTAGCTACTAATAATATTTTACTTTTCAGCTATGTCAACACTTATTTTCCTTATAGGTTCTCTGTGTTTGGCAGCATATTGGGAGTCCTATAGGAGAAGAAGAAGGGTAACACATTCGTGCCCGGGCACATTCACACAAAGAACAAAAAAAAAATTATTCATCCCAATATGTTGGCAAAACATTTATTTTGGTATTAATCCGACATAACTTTTCTGTGACGCGTCAAACTTTTCCTTGGTATTGTAGTTATGGAAGGTTTGGTAGATGTGGTAGGGCCCTAATTTTAAAACTGACTTATTTGCTCCTCAGACCACGTATTAGCGCCGCCCACTAGGATGACTGCCTATTTCCATAGTAGGCCATGGGTGTTTAATGCCGCATCGAATGGAGAGGAGAATGGATTCCAGGAAGTAACTTATTGTTTTTAAGTTGATGAAGAGTATATTATAACTTTTTGTTTGTTTTTAATTTCACAATGTATTCTTTTCAGGCTCTAGCTATAGCCCTGTATGCACGTGTTCCGGTATACCAGAGGTCTTGCATCACTACAGGTACTCCACCTTTGAGTGGTCTATGTGATGTAGGCAAGAATCGACACACTCACTAATGAATATACGCCAAGTTTTCTTGTTTTCTTTTTCTTTTTTTTTTTTAATTTGTCTAAATTGAGGCGGCGAGGCCTCATGATCAACGTGTACTTCACGTTTAACATTCATCGTCCTCACTATCGCTAGAATTTTCCAGCTCGCGTGAGTTGTCTCGGGGGAAATACTTCTTCAATCTTTCAATAGTTACAATCTGAGTGTGGTTAGGGTTTGCTACTAATTCGATTTTACAAGCATTTGTGGGAGAAATACTCCTTAGGTAATACGGTCCCATATACTTGGGTGTTAACTTTGGAGAAATATCCTTCTTAGGCAAATAATCTCTACATAATACTAAGTCACCAACCTTTAATTTAATAGGTTGTCTAGTGCGATCAACGCGTAATTTAGTCTGCTGCTGTGCATGTGTCATAGCCTTCTGGGCTAGTTTACGGATTAACTTTAGTTGTTTCTGATGTTCCTGTATTTTCGTGAATTGATACGGGGTGTCCAATTGAGTGGGAAATCTGGCCTTTTGACCAAAGACAATCTCATATGGGGAATATTTCCTAATAGGGGAGGTTGATATATTATAAGTATACGCACACAAGCGGACGTATTCCGCCCACTTAGTAGGCTGTTTAGCCGTGTACTTAGTAAGGAAACTTGCAATGACAGAGTTGAATTGCTCACACAGCCCGTTCGTTGACGGTTTAAATGCTGCGGTTCGAACATGTTTAATGTCAAATAAGTCATTCAATTCGGCCATTATCGTTGATAAAAAATTACTTCCTCTATCCGTCAGTACCTCTTTAGGAGGGCAAAACGCGTGATTAACTCGTCCAACATGGCCCTAGCCACTGTCGGGGCTTTAATATTTCGTAGCGGTACTAATATTGCGAAATGGCTGAGATATTCTATCATAACCAGGATATAGCTGTAGCCTGCGCTACTATGTAGCGGGCCAAAAATATCTAAACTCCAGCGGGAAAACAATTCCTCTTTTACCGGTAAAGGGTGAAGGAAACCTTGTTTCTTTTCTCTAGGGATGTTCACCCTCTGACATTCGTCACAAGAGCGTACGTATTCCTTAACTATTTTCCCCATGTTCGGAAAATAGTAACGTTCGTTTACTTTAGAGTAAGTGCGAGAAAATCCCGTATGGCCTCCACACAGCGGAGACGAATGGGCCTCTTGTAAAATGTCGGGGATCGCCTTTTCTGGTATCACTAGTTTCTTATCTTTGTTCATGACTCGATATAACACATCGTCAACTACAACATAGGGTTTTAGAGCACGATCAGTAGGGTTGTCTTTTTTCTTTTGTATTAATTCTCTAATTTTATCGTCCTCTTTTTGCATTGTTTTGATATCTATTTTGGGACATAATACTAGGTTGCACACTTCTGCACAATCTTCTTCTTGACCAAATTTGGAGGGTAACTCATCCTTTAGCGGACATCTTGACAAAAAGTCGGCGGTCACGTTATTGCGGCCCTTGATGTGTTCGATTGTGAATAGATAGGGTTGTAAACGAATTGCCCAACGCATAAAACGAGAATTTAGCATCTTATTGTTTCTTAGGTAACATATACCGTGAGCATCAGTCCGCACAATAAAGGGACGGTCAGCCAATAGGAAGTGGAAATGCAAAATTGTCTTAGTAACTCCTAGCGCTTCAAGCTCAACCGTGGAGTAGTTGAGCTCCGCTGGGGACAAAGATTTTGAAAAATAGGCTATTGGGTGTTCTTTGTTATCTTCTTTAATTTGTGCCACGTATCCGCCTATTCCGTCTCGACAGGCATCCGAATAGACTATGGCGTCCTGATTCGGGTCAAAGTGGGCAAGGACCGGAGCAGATATAAGACAAGATTTCAAAGTATCCCATGCTTGTTTCTCAGTTTCTCCAAACTCGAATTTGGCATTCTTTTTAGTCAATGAAATGAGTGGTTTGGCAATAGTAGAAAACCCTTGGACAAAAGCTCTGTAGAATGAACAAAGTCCAATAAAACTACGTATTTCTTTGACTGTAGTAGGGTATGGTACCTTTGCTATAGCTTCCGTTTTTGCGGGATCTACACAAATTCCTCGTCTACCGACGATGTGACCAAGCACAGAGGCTTCTTCGTAACCAAAGTAACATTTCTTAGGGTTGAGTTTTAGGTTGGCCTCCCGGAGTCGAGATAAAATAATTCTCGTTCTTTCTATTAAATCTGAGAAAGAAGGACTAGGACAAACCAAATCGTCTAAATAACAAATTACATACTTCCACATAATGTCACCAAAGATAACGTTCATCATATTTTGAAAAAGAGCCGGGGCCGTGCTTAGTCCGAATGGTAGTCTCAAAAATTCGAATTTTCCACGGCTGCAGATGAATGCAGTCTTCTCTATATCACACGGACGGATTAATAATTGGTTATAACCATTTTGCATATCGAGCGTATTTATGTATTTGGTACCATTCAGAAATGCTAATATATCATCTATACGCGGCACTGGCGTATAATTGGGCCTTAATATTAAGTTCAGTTTTCTGAAGTCGACACATATACGCGGGGAGCCATCTTTTTTAGTTACTATCACAATTGGTGCAGAATATGGGCTTTGACTTTCTCGGATAATATTGCTATCTAACATTCTCTGAATCTCTGCCGCGACTATCTCTCTCTGTTTTGGTGTTTCTCTATAGGGTGGATGAGAAACAGGTATATCTGTAATGACCTCTAGGGGACACATAAATTTATCGGTAGCCGCAGTCAGACGAGACTTGTCCCAGGCTACAACGTCCCTAAATTCCATCAATAAGTCCAGTAATTGGTTTCTTTCTTCGGGGTTTAAGTTTGGGCCAATATTTAGTACTTGAGCTAATTCTTCCTTGGTTTGGGGGACTTTCTGGGGTTGTTCAGGGACTTCCACGTCATCTGTTTCATCTTTGTTAGTAAGGTGTATGATCTGATTAACGGCCTGTACGTTAGTCTCCGTTTCATCAGTTAAGGACTCGGCCTGGGGTACAAGTTTCCCTAAATAAAGGTTTTTAGACAAAGATCTGGTTCGATCTGAACTATTGAAAATAGTCAGAGTAATATTTCCATTGTCAGTAAAAACTGGACCTCTCGGGATCAAACAGGAGTGCCAATATCGAATTCCTTTGGACGGTAAGAATTCCCAAATATGCACGTTCCCGGTCGGTGCGGTAATTTCTATGTCATATGAAGCCTTGGACGGCACGCGGACATTTGTCGGAAGGTGTACTTTGTAGGTAGTGGACGGATAGATATCAAAAAGTTCGTCGCCTAACCCCAAGGGGTTTGGCACGACCTTTTTCGGACTATGATCCTGGGCAGAACACTCTAGGTCAGGGAGAGTTGTGGGATCATTTACACTTCCTTGCGTTAGCAATTGTTTTTCTAATGTTTCTAACGGTCCACTGTTTGATTTTTCCTCTACAGGCTCATGAGGCGCCTGGGAGGCCAGGGGTGGCTTTACAGAGTGTTGGTTCTTTGTGTTATATCTTGTCGCATAAGACGCATTCTCTTTCTTTCTCGGTATAATCTCTGTATCCGAACTATCTGTGGAGCTAACTGCCAAAGTTCCACTAGGGCCTGGTTGAGGGTCAAAGTTGGATAGGTTCTTTTCCTCTGTCTCTAAGTCAGGCGAATTGGTAAGTTCCAGCTCAGGAGCACTGGAAGACACCTTGCTTTTCTTAGTTCGTTTACGTTTTGCATTCCTACGTCTATTGACTTTCCCATTCGTTTTATTCGTAGGCTCCGAGGGAAATTTTGTAGTTTCCCTGGAACACACGAATACACGAGATGTAACTTCCTTAACAGGGAGTTTTTGTCTCTTATCAGGTACACTAACAACGGGATTTATGTGATTTCCGGTGACCAATTTTGGATACGGATCCTTACTCCTAAGTGGGAGGTTCCGTTTCCTATAAATTGGTTTGTTTGTATGAGGGGGGATAGAGAAAGCCGTTTGTCTAGCATTATCGTTCGGTCTTGATTGGAACTCATTATACGATCTTTTTCCTACTGATCGTGGGTATCGTTTAACATGCTTTAAATCTAGGATATAAATCACACCATGACGATTTCCATATGTACTTTTTGGGACTGTGAACCATAGGTCTTCAACATGATTCCCGTCTTTATCTGCTAATTCCATGTATTTGGAATGAATGGTGGTGACATACTTGTGCAGAAAATCTATCCCCAAAATAACGTCATAGGCGCAAAACTGTGGGTCAACTATAGCTACGTCTAGGAATCTTCGTTTGGTTGTTTTCGAGTGATCCTTGAAACAACACGCTATTCTCACCACAGGAATGTAATCTGTGGGCTGAGCTACGCCACGAAGCTTCACATAACCCTTCAGTCTTTCAGTTAGTGGAAATCTTGGGGGTAAAAGGGTTTTTGAAGCTATCGAAATTTCAGAGCCAGAATCTATAAGTGCGTGTGTCCAGCGGTCTCCTATTTTTATCTTAACTGTACAAAGCTGTGCCTGCCCATGGCCAAGGCCATAGGTATTTTGGTGATTGTTCCTATACAATTTGTAACCCGGTTCTGCTACTACTTCGTCTGAGTAGCAAGAACTAACCTGTACAAATCCCGGTTGGTGTTGTTCTTTAATGCATGACCAGTCCAAGCGGTTATTTTCCCATATTACGTCATGGCTAATTCTCTGACTAACTAATCTTTGTGCCGTGTGAAATTTTCTAAGATATTGTAGGCACTGTTCGAGATTATCGCAATCGTCTACTTCAAGCATCAGCTTATTGAGGATGTCCGGCAACAAACTCATTCTAAGTTTACTCATCAATTCACTTTCATTAACCCAACCTCGTAAAAATTTCAAATCCTTTATTAACTTATAAATGAATGCTAAAGTACTTTCATGGGGTTGTTGTTTTCTTGTATCAACGTCATATTCTAATCTTGCAGTATACTCAATACTAGGGAAAGCCTTTTTAAGTTTTTCCTTCATCTCGTTATAGTTTAAAGGTAAAATGTTTGCTAGGTCTACTAAATAGAAGGAGAAAGCTTCCCCTTTCAGACAGTAAGGAAGGTAATTTACTATCTCTAGAGTCGACCATTCGTATATGTTAGCCACTAATTCATATTCTTGCAGGAAAAGTTCCACACACTCATGTCTATTACCAGAGAAGGAGGGAATTTCAACATTTGGATAAATCTTAAAGGCTTGTGGTTTAGCATCAATAGTAGAATTTTGATTGTCACCCTCGGGAGGAGGGTTGCTAACTTTGCCTGTTACTACTGTATCCGTAAATTTAGGTTTCTCAAAACTATATGGTCTAGATGGCTCGGTAACCGGACTAGTTTTAATTTCTTGCTCAGATTTTAAATTTATGTGAGGCTTATCCTCAGGATCTACTTTTAAAAAGGGCGAAAAACTTGATTTTTGCTTATCAGAGGTCTTATCTTCACTGGATGAGTGTAAGACGGGCTCATCTTTCAGATCTAAGGACCTGTCTAACGAAACCGAGGTGTTGAAATTTTCAGAAACGGACCTATAGTCGGTATCAGTTACGCTTCTATTTTCTAACTCGGAGGTTTGTTCTGAACTAAATTCTGAGGTATAAGATCTATCTTGTTCGCTGAATGCTGATTTTTCGGTCTTTTCCCCTTCGCTAGACTCTAATTTCTCCATGGGGGCCATGGGTGTAACTACGCTACTAGGTGGCGAAATGAACACTATCTGTAAGGGATTTAACTTTTCCTCTTGTTGGTACTTTTTCATTTCTTTAGTCGCAGGTGATTCACCAGTTTCATTATAAGAACTAAATTTAGAACTAGTACTAGCTGAAGGTTGTAAACCAATATTCTTAACACTATCGGTTTGTTTGTTAGATTCACTTTGGGTTGGAGAGGTTGAGGGATCGTCTCTATTTTCTACTTCATCTAAACAAATTACAGACGCACCAAATTCCGCGTAATCAAAGATTTTACCAACGTTTTCGTTTATTCTACTCTCAGACCAGGAATCGCTATTTTCTTTTTCTTCTTTCTCAATTTGCTTCTGGTGGTCGGAGCAAACTGAGGGAAAAGCATCATCACTTTTTGTCTCTTCGCCTAACCTCCTCTCAACTGGAGCAGGGGCGACGAGGTCATTTCTCTGGTCAGCGTCCTCTTTGGGAGGGTCTTGGTTCGTTACTCGGGGAGTAGAGACCGTAGGAGGATCCCAATGGTCATATCGGAGTTCTTCTTCGGAGTTCCACGAAGGTTTTGACTCATCCTCCAGGGATGACGCAGGAGAAGACTCCGGGTTGTCGTCTTGTAATTTCGCTATTTCGTCGTTTTGTAATTTCTCTAGTTCGTAACCTAACCAATCGTCTTTCAACGACTCACCTCCATCTGAGTCGGCACTACTAACATCTCCGTTTGACCACCTAACTTTACTAACTACACTGAGTATGTTATCTATACTGTCCAAATATTGCAGTTTCTCTTGGAGGGTAAGGCTCTCTTCAAACATGACAGGGTTGGTTTGGGTAGCTGTTGTCCGAAGAACCTTAAGTTCCCGGTCTGTATCATTCCGGATCATTTTAGGAAACTTATATTCGGTCTGAACACTAACATCTTTCTTTTGAAAAACGTCGGTCTGTATTTCCATATCAAAATTTCCAACTACATTTTCCTCAGGTAATAAATCTTCAAAGGGGGCTGAGGGGTCCGCTTGAAATAAAATACCTAATTTCTCTTCTTCGTCACCTTGGCGACGAACAACTGTGACCTGTACTTTCTTGTTTCGTAGTTGTTTAGTTAAAGGTCGAATTAAGTTTCCTACTGCCGGGGACAGTTCTGTTTGTAATGAATGCTTAATCTGGTCTATTAACGCTTCATCGTTAAATTGTGACAAAGAGCGCGATTCATTTTCATTATTCTCGTCAGGGTTCTCAATTTTCGTTTCCCTTGGGTCGGTTCCTATATTTGCATAACTTGGCTCTTTATTCGTGAAAGCCTTGGGTTCGAGACCAATATTTTCGTAGATTGGCTCTTTACTCACTGAGGTTCGTGATTCAGTATCTAAGTTAGCATACATAGTTCTAGGACCGATCTCAGCATAAACAGTTTCATCACTACTACCAGCGTAAAAAGATTGAAAGGTGGGTCTTTGCATTTCTAAGGCGTTCTAGGATCTGACAGTTCGTATTTAATAGGAAAATATAGCGCTACCGGGCTATCTGGTCCTTTTGATACACCAATGTCTTTATTTTCTGAACTTAACACTAAGTCACTTAGTATATTTTCTTTATCAGCTAACTTATTATTATCTAAAGGACTTTGGTTCGAGGGGACATCAGGTAGTACACCTGCTGTTGTTTCTATCTCAATTGTTGCCTGAGGCCATTCCTGACCTGCAGTTATTAGTTCGGCTATCTCTAGTTCATCTTTTAAATTTACATCATTCACTAGAGTTTTCGGATCTACCCCCGGTGGGGTCTCGTCCGTATCTGAATTTACATATATCGTCCTAGGAGCTGGCATTGGTTTTTCACTTGAACCAGCACTTTGTATTTCTATATCATTTCTAGTCGGGATAGGGCTAGACGCGGCCAGCGGCGTTAGATCGCAACCACTCGCTGGTGCGTCTGGGGTTTGCGGGCTCGCGGTCGTTGGTTCACGATACCTTGGCTGACTCCACGTATCCAAGTATCTCGGTAACGGATTCTTTTTCCAACGGCCAAACTCAGGAGGAGAATGCCCGTGTACTTTTATTTTATTGCACTCAATACAATAGTAATTATTCCACCGATCTAAAATATAACGGTGTTTGCCCGTGGGCGTCTTAGGACAATGAGATTGCCCTAAATCTAATAGCTTTTCTTTTATTTTCTGCGCGAAACTCATTTTTGACAATAAATCTGTTTTTCGCAAGTCAGTGGCCTCTCAAACCAGGGCAGTGGGTAATCAACCTATTTCCTCTGATATGGTAAAAATTTAATCACTGATAGCTACTTCCCTCGGAAATGCTACGTCAAAATTTCTTACGTATTTTGCGACTTATTATTAGTTCAATATCTTTATTTAACTTCCTTTGAACTTGATATACTCAACTTCCCTTTCTTTATAAATTTTGCTTTACTTTTTTTTTTGAGCGGGAAACGGAAAGTGACTAGACAGCTGTTTTTAACAGACAATACCTATTTGTTCACTTATGAGAAGTTTTACTTTTTACTTCTATTCTTTAACTTTTTTTTAAACTTCATTTTTTTTTTTAACTACAAAACCTTTTGCTTTTAAATTCACAAGGGGGACTTCGATCATCCAACCATTGGTTCATGTACTTGCATTTTTGATTTTAGGTATTGCATTTGCATAAAGGTGAGTTTTAGGCAGTTATTCCCAGGCAGCCGTCGGGCTTGCACCCCTAGTACAGAGGGGCCCTGCTGGACCTAGAGAATAAGATACCTGTGACCCCCAAGCTTTGCATGGGAAAGGATTTTAGACACTTATCGCCGGACAGACTAGTCGAACTTTCATCCCGTAATACGGGCGGTTCTACTGTCTAGAGATAAACTGCCTGTGATCCTCCCCAAATAAGTGGTAGGGTATTAGCCACTTATCGCCGGACAAACTAGTCGAACTTTCATCCCGTAAAACGGGAGGTTCTGTTGACCAGAGATAAAACTGACTGTGACCCCACCAAAGCGAGCGGAAGCATAAGCAGACTTAGGGTTTTGCAAGTACATGAGACAAGAGCTGAATTCTGTATTAACACTCGCGTCCCAATTTTCCATTTCCCTTACTACACAAGAAAAACGTCGTGAGGTGAACTGAGTCTTGTTCTGCGGAACCTAGCAGCTATTCCGCTGACTTATAACAACTTAAAGCGAGAGAAGTTGAGAATAAAAAATTTTTCGTCGCCACTTTACTACTTGTGAAACGCACTATTTAGAGCGGCAAAAAATTATATTTGTATATCAGAGTCAAAGGCTGAACGCCGCCCAGGCTAAGTACGCCACTGAACTTTACTGACTCTACATGTTACTGATACACCACTTGACTAGTCAAAAGAAAAACTTCGCGTACACTTTTCACTTCTATCTATTGAAAGCTCTTCGGTAAAAAAAAAATCACTCCCGATTTGCTAAAATCGCGTTTTAGGACAACTGAGATAGTTGGTTCCCCTATAAAGTGAATGAGCACCAGAGATTTGTTTAGTGATTCAAGAACACACAGTTGGTTACCCGGCGCCTCCACCATAAAATGTTATATATGATGTTTTGGTTCTGGGATTGGCGTAGCGATTATGTACACTTTCTTTTGTGAAATCGTAATTGAGATCACTTCTTCACTCTCCACCCAGTATTACAAAGTTGGTTCGGAGTCCAACTCCCTTTTAGCCTCGGTTTCGAAAACGTCGTCGGCTTACTGGTTCGAAGGTGATGAGAAAATGCACTAAAGTGGTAGAGCTTGGTACTAGAAATCGAAACCCAGGTAACACTTGAAGACTGTGAGTTGAATCTAACTAGGTGGGATAGCTTGACTGAATCAAAGAGACCATTTCACTTTACTTTTTATTAAAAAAAATAAAATAAGAATACAGATCAATTTAACAAACTCGGTTACTTGGAGTTACAACTTGGAAGTTTTTCTACATTATTCAAGTGGGAGCACAACCCCATAATACTCAATGGGTGCTAGAAGGTTTTTATGCTAAACCGCGAGTTATTGAAAATAGTAAAGTGTGAACTTTGTACATCGCAACTTGCATTGGCCCGAAAGGAAGAAATGTTAAGTCTCGAAGAGGGAATGTGGTCTCAGATTGATGGAACTTGAAAATAAAACTCATATTGATCACTAAACAATCTCAAAGTGCTCTTCCCGTGTGGAGGGGGAACTTAGAAAAAATTAGCACATACCTGATTTTTCTGAAGACCGTCCCTAACCAGAGCGAAGTTCACTGTTAGCCGTCCGTCCGTAGAATCCCCCGGTGCGGCAGACAAGCCTCGTTTATATAGGCGTTACGTCCCACGCATTTCTGCCAGTTTCTGACGTAGCTCGAACGCTACGTCACGAGCCTCATCGAGCATGGGAGAGACTTCTTCACGCGCATGCTCAATAGTGGTTAAGACTTCTAGGTTTTTCTATGATTTTTTTCTCTATCACGCCGGGATTGAAATTCCTATTTTACATTTATTTTTATAGTTTTATTTTATACCTAACTCTAACTACACAATAGATTGCATGTATGTATCACTTGCGTGGTATTCCCTAAATATTACATCTAGGACCCGGCTCTGTGACCTGAGTAAAATCAAAGCCAGGGTCATACCACTATTACATGCGTGTGGTTTGGTGTCAATGAGGCATCAGGTTGATAATTCAATCTGGACCTCACCTGACTCCGTTCTCCCTATCTCTCTTTTTCTTTACTGCACACACAATTTGAAAAGCGCGGGCGTCTCGCCCTATAATTTGAAGTCCGGCCTAGGACTTCGAGGCACAACTGTGTAACAATATATATATATATATATATATATATATATATATATATATATATATATATATATATTCTTATAATGATATATAAATGTAATGTCCAGAACTTAGGATAAAGGAAAAATACAATTTGTTCCAAATTTTAAAGGCTTGCATTTTCAATGGAGTCCTCTATTTAAGACACATTTCAAAGATTTGACTATAGTAGCAACCTAATATGGTTAATGATCCCTTAAGATTGTTCTGAAAGAAAAGACTTTTCTCATGCAAAACTAGAACAAATAAATGTCTTGTGTGTTACAATGGACTGGTAATTAACTTTGTTATAAAAAGGAGGTCACATCTAATATCAGAATTATCAGAATTAATTAAATCGGTGGTTCCTAATAAATTTTCTTTGAGGGCTGCCACCCCTTCATATATTCGCCAACATGTCGCGGACCCCGTAAAATCCCAAATCGATTTCAAGTCATAAATTAAAATTCTAATAAGCACTTACTGAATTGAACATTATTTACTTACCTAAAGATAATCATTTTTATTTTTATTAATTTAGTCTGGTGTTTTGTAAGGTGGCAGCCGGTCACGAAATAAAAGTCATGCCTAAAAATGAGTCTAAGAATGAATACAGGTAACACTAAAAATGAATATCGATTTTATTATTTTTATTAACACAATAATGTTTACTGAAGGCTAGCTTAAGATAAAATCTAATTTCTCAATTATAAGTCGCGGACCCCTTGGTGACCTTCCGTGGATCCCAAGGGTCCGCGGTTCACCTTTTGGGAACCACAGAATTAAATAATTGATCAATCACCAAGAGTGAGTGATA